>NW_026889776.1:11649500-12311000 GCF_033153115.1 Saccostrea echinata | reverse complement strand
GGACATCCGTGCTAACTCATCATCAGCATTATGGAGGGATTACAAGGCGTTAACCCGAAAATGGAATGGAATTCCACTGACGTAGATACTGCTTGGAAATCCTTTAAACAACAATTAATTTCAATTTTGGTTTGCTAGACCCTTAACCAAATCTTCAGAGGCACAGAAATGCAATTGCCTAATGATTTGGATCGGTGACAAAGGTAGGGATATATATTCCATGACGTGGAATCTTTCAGAGGACGACGCGAAAAAAACTTGATGTTTTGTATGAAAAGGTAGAAAAACACGTGAAACCAAAATCAAACAAAATCTACTCTAGTTACAAATTCCTAAGCAGAGTACAGGAAGAAACAGATACGTTTGAGGAATATCTGACTGATCTTAAACTGTTAGTCAAAGACTGTGATTACAAAGAACCGATATGATTCGGGATGCAATCGTTTTTGGAACGAAAGATCATAAGGTGAGACAAAAATGTATCAATGAAGGTTCAAAGCTGACAATAGAAAACGCTATAAACTATTCAAGAACACATGAGCTATCTGAGGCTCAGCTGAAATGTACGACTCGCGCAGGTGAAGACAAAACAGTCAATGCCTTGTCTGTGAAACATAAACAAACAATTTCGCGCGGGAAATCTGGAAATTTCAGCAAGGGACCCTCTCAAAATAAGAAAAACAGCAAACTTTTACACAAACCATGCAGAAACTGTTGTGGAATCCGTCAACCGAAAAAATGCCCTGCATTTGGAAAATTGTGTAACAACGACAAGAAAAGAAAACACTTTGCTTCTGTATGCATGTTGTCTGCTGCAGCTAAGCCCCAAGAGCCAAAACTAAGAAAACTTAACACAGTTGATGTTGATGTAGTAGTGGCCTTTAGTGAAGAATAACACACCACTTATGGGTTCATCATTTATTATTAAATACTTCAGTGTTGATATGGATGGACTCAATGATAATATAATAGTTGTAGTTATAGTTTTAAGCCCTGTAATAGGAATAAACAATATTGAGCATAAAAAATCAACAATAAACTTGCAAGGGAATATGTATGATACAAGAAGGATAACTCTTGCTATCTTCTTAAAGTTTAAAGTACTTCACAATTTATTTCCCTTGACTGCATTAAAAATATATTAAAAACATTAATTCTGATAATGAATATTATGCATATACAATATTACTCCATAAATATATACATTTCAATGCAACTATTTCACATTACATTTATCTATGATAAAAGTATTATATTTCATATGCTTATCAATTAATCACCTGTTTATGGAACAAGGCTTAAACTCAATAAGCTGCCTGAATCAAGTCTCGGGTATACTACATATCAACTGTAAATAATAATTTAACTATATAACTTCAGAATCAATAATCAGATCCCATCAATGAAATTGATAACTGATATTTCTAATTACTAAGGTTGAATGATAAAAGTAAAAGAAATAAACTTGATGATCAAATCAATTGAATTTACTCATGAATGATAGAAAATGCATAAATAAGTTAATTTACAGAAATATTAAATCAGATATTAATCAAGATAATAAAATATAGAGTGCACTTACTATCTGTCAGTACATCTTTCAGGTCAGTCAGGATAATTCAAATATGGCAGACTTCACATAGATACAGTCACTGCATAATTATATATTATAAGAACTTTCCTCTAAGGAATCTAACTTTCTAATGAACAAAGGCAGTTCACCAAAAGTGGGAAAATATATATAGTAAATCTATTGGTTCTTCAAACCACATGACATGTATCACATGTCTGAAAATGACCACCTAGGTAAAATAGCCATAGGCATTAAATACCAAAAAGTCATTAATTGAAGAAGTCAACTAATGATCAATGAATAGCACAATAAAAGAACCAAGGGAGAATAGGGCAATACAGGAATGTGTATCCAATTGTGTTTCAACTAAATATATACAAAATGATGATGATGTAGATGATGATCAAGTGAAATACTCATAAAACAACAAGAAACACAATATACCTTTAGTATCATTTATTAATCATAAATATATTGAAAATATCACCCTATTACACTGACACTAACTCAGAAAGGGATTCTGAACTCTATATTGCTACACAAGAAACAGTAAACTCCCTTACGGTAGATGAGTGGACGGAAACAATTCAGGTCTATAACGTTCCTGTGAAGTTTCAATTGAACACCAGTGCCAAGTGCAATGTCATCTCTACATCAACATTAAAGGCTATATGTCCTGAAGCACAGATCGAGAAACAGGAAGTTCCACTGAGATCTTTTTCCGGACATCTCATAAAACCTATGGTGTCACTTCTCTTACCTGTCGTTATAGAGGTCAAAACTTTAGTGTGAACCTTTACATAGTCAAAAGTGATGTGCAAGCTATTCTAGGAGCTTAAACCTGTCAGGAAATGCAAATGTTACAAGGCATTCACAACATGATCCCTAGTGAACTACTTCCAGATTACATAGTCAAGAGCTATGGACATCTGTTCAAAGGCCTAGGTTGCTTACTTGGTACATGTATGCACACTATACGAGGAAACACTATCCCAGGAAAATTCCTATTGCTATCGAGGACAAAGTCAAGGCAGAGCTAAATCGCATGACTGAACTGGGTGTTGTGGTCAAGCAAGAAGAACCTACCGACTGGGCGAACTCGATGGTCACTGTCATTAAACCGAATGGCAAAATCAGAATTTGCATCGACCCAAGAGAACTGAACAAGGCAATCCTTCTTGAACACTATCCACTGAAAACTGTGGAGGAAGTTATATCACAGATGCCAAACGCAAAAAAAGTATTTTCGAAACTCAACGCTACTAGTGGATTCTGGCAGCTGAGACTGGATGAAAATAGCTCAAAATTATGTACATTTAACACTTCCTTTGGCAGATATAGATTTACACGTTTACCTTATGGAATCAAGTCTGCGCCAGAAGTTTTTCAGAAAGTAATCTCGAAAATGGTTTCTAATATTGACGGAGCAGAAGCAATCATTGATGACATTCTGGCGTGGGGAACCAATCAATAAGAGCATGACACAAGACTTAAGAAAGTTCTGGAGAGAGCAAAATAGTACAACCTGAAACTCAGTGCAAAAAATGTGAGTTTAGAAAATCAGAAGTCACTTAAGTTGGACGCCGACTTACAGCTAAAGGAATCAAACCTGACCCAGAAAAAGTCCGAGCTGTCAACAACATGTTAAAACCTACCTGTCTGAAGGAACTCCAAACTTTCATAGGTTTTATTTAATACCTGAGCAAGTTCTTGCTTCAGTTATCTTCAGTCAGCGCACCACTTAGAGCATTGCTCGAAAAAGACATTGATTGGCATTGGGATGAATAAAAAGAAACCAGCTTTAAGAAGCTAAAGGAGATGGCTTGCAATGCACCGATTTTACAGTACTATGACCAAAACAAGCCTCTTACCCTAAGTGTTGATGCTAGCTCTAAAGGAAAAGGAGCCATACTGATACAAAACCACAGACCAGTTGCTTATGCGTCAAGAGCTTTAACACCAACACAACAGAAATACTCTCAAATCGAGAAGGAAACGCTTGCTATCGTGTATATATGCAACAAATTTCACAAATATGTTTATGGACGGCAAGTGCTCATAGAAACTGACCACAAACCTTTGCAGTCAATTTGTCACAAACCACTGCATTAGACACCACCGAGACTTCAACGACTCCTGATCTCACTAGAAAAATATGATCTTAAAGCGAGATACAAACCTGGAAAGAATATGTTTCTGGCGGACCATCTTAGCAGATCGTTCTTACCTGAGACCAAAAAAGTACTCGTACCTGATATCAACGTTAATAAGATTCATCTCATTTCTCATTTACCGATATCCCAGGATATATATGAAAAATCCCAGAAGGAAACCTCAAAAGGATGATCATCTTCAGGATCTACAAGACGCCATATTGGATGGATGGCCGAAGGAGAAAAGTGATGTTTCCCACAAGTTAAGACCTTTTTGGACATTTAGAGATGATATATCTGTCATGGATGGACTTCTTTACAAGTTAAGTAAACTAATTGTACAAAAATCACTCCAGAATGCAATGCTGGATACAATTCACGAATCACATCTTGGCATAGTCAAATGCAAAGCTCGTGCTCGAGATGTTCTATTCTGGATAGGGATGTCAGTGGACATTGAGGACCGTGTCAAGTCTTGTGGACTATGCGCACAACATCAGAATATCAATGCCAAGGAGCATATGCTGGTACCTGACATACCTGACCGACCTTAGTCAAAAAATTGCTTCTGATCTGTTTGAATATGAAAATCACCATTACCTGCTTGTTGTTGACTACTCGAAATGGCCTGAAGTAATAAAGCTAGCCAACTTATCGAGCAAACCAACTACATGTATCTCCTGCTTGAAAGGACTTATTTCAAGATACAGGTTCATTGATGAAATAATATCCGATAACCGGTCCCACTTCTCATCTATGGATTTCAAAGCTTTCTCGACGTAGTTTGGATTCAAACATGTCACAAGCGGTCCACACTTTGCCCAATCAAATGGCCAGGCAGAACTGATGGTACAGACAGTGAAAAGGCTCATCATGAAGTCTACAGACCCATTCAAAGCTCTACTGGACTATCGAAACACTCCTTTGGACATTGGATGATCACCAGCACAATTTTTCCTTAACCGGCGACTGAAAAATCCCTACCAATCTCTGCACAATTATAAAGTCACTTGGAATTGACGCCAAAGAAATCAAATAGATGCTAAAAAAATCGTCAACTGAAAACCAAGATCCATCATGACAAACTCGCAGGACAAGGATTAGAACCTCTTAGAGCTGTCGACCCGGTATTCATATACACAGTAGGAAGTTGGAAACCTGGACAAGTTCTCGAACGTCACTCTTCACCTAGATCGTATGTTGTTCAAGCATCAGAGGGAAAGGAAGTTGAGACGAAACCGAAAACATTTACGGACAACTCGCTATCGTGCTTTTCAAACTCTGCCTAATGGAAATGATAACCGCATTGAATATTTCCGTGTTAATCCTGAAACTTTACATGGTCATTTAGATGAGCGTGACGTAGACATCCGTAACACTACCAAAACGAACAGCCAACCCGTACCACCCCATTGTACGTGCTCTGGCAGAGACGTTAAGCCAACAAAAAGGCTAAATGATTATGTTGAATGACTTGGTTAATTCTTTGTATTGTTGAGAAAAGAGAGCTGTAGGAATTTTATTATTATGTAAATTTCGTACATAATTTTCTAGTCATTTGTAACCTCTAGTCAATTTTCATTTTTTTTTTTATTTAATTTGAACAAGGCAACTGTTATGTCCATATTTTTTCTAAATACCATCATTCATTTTTGCTATCTTCTCCTAAGATTTAATTAACGCATTATAATTTTTAGTCCCCTACCGGTGAAACCGGAGGGGACTATAGGTTTCTTCTGAGTCTGTCCGTCCGTCCGTCTGTCTGTCCCTCTGTCTGTTTGTCAGTCTGTCCCACTTGGGTTTTTTTCTAAACGCTTGCAGATATTGAGCTGATTTTTGGTATGTGAGTGTATCTTGATGAGTTAGAGATCAAGTTTGCATTTCGTTCCCCTCATTGATTTTTGACGGAATTACGACCATTTCAATTTTTCAGGGTTTTCCGCAATTTTTTTTTTCTAAACGCTTGCAGATATTGAGCTGATTTTTGGTGTGTGACTTTACCTTGATGAGTTATAGTTCAAGTTTGCATTTCGTTCCACTTCATTTTTGAAGGAATTATGGCATTTTCAATTTTTAGTGAGAACCAGATTACATGTACACTTGCCGGTAGTTATAGGGGACTAGTATTGCTAATCCAATACTCTCAGAATGCTTGTCAATTTAGAAAAAGAGGGATGTCACATACTAAGATGTGTTTATTTTATATCCGGAATTTATCCGTATTTGTTTAGTATGTTAGTTGTTCTATTATAAAATAAGTAACTATCATGGCGGCCCTCCTTGTTATTTGACAGTAAGTTATCAGTGTATTAAAATACAAAGCTAAAATGACATCATTTATAAAGCCTTGAATTATAATTATTGAATGTTGTTTTTATTTGTCCATATCATTAATGTATTTTGTATACATTATTCTCATAAACAATGTTTAGTTAATGGGTCATTCTGAAAACAATATAATGTATTCCTACGTAAAGCCACAAATAGCGAAGCGATAATAAAGGATTTTAAAGAATGATAAGAATATTTACATCTAATTATTCACAAAAAGTTGTTGATCCTCTAATAATTTCAGATTTTCTTTTAAAAAAAAAAAAAAAAATGAAATGCTTTCGAAAATGGATTCATTCGGAGGTCAGTTTTATGCGCTGATTTGCGATAAACATTACTTTTTCTTATGAAAAATAGTCCAACCCTCTGTTTTCCTATTCTTCGCGTTCAACAAGTCGGTGACGTCATACACTATCTGTTAGTACAGCAAGAGCATGCAAGGTGAATACACGAACAGTATTATTACGTTAAAACAGGTAATAATCAACGTATGGTGAGGTATTTAGTAAAACAGGGAACACAGTATTTTTTAATGTTTGATATCAGAAGTTTTATGTAGATACATGTCTATTTTACTGTTTAGGGTACTTGAGGAATCACTGTCTAGTAAGTAGAGTATGCCAGGGCATCAACGAAGGTTGGAAACATTGGATAATTTGCGAAGCCCTTTATGCATAAATTATCCCACGTTTCCAACTATCGTTGATGTCCCTGGCATACTCTACTAACTAGACAGTGATTCCTTATATTTCCATTTCAATGTGAAATAAAATTGTAAATTTAGATTTTAAAAATATAGACTAATAGATTTAAATAAAAGGAGGTCTCACATGTCAATTTCAATAGCCCCCGCCCACTGACGTCAAAAACAAAGACAGATTTACATGCACATTAGACCTCCTTAGCCATTCGACAAACCTCGGCTGATTCCGTCACCTTCATCAAACCTCGGCTGTACGAGGAAACTTGATATACGTCTCCGCTTAACATTTGTGATAAGGCTGCCTGTTTACCGCTTGGGGAAAACGTAACGCTTTGAAAACGATAATAAACATGCATCTGTCATACAATAAAAATTTTCAAAAGCATTTAGGTAACACTAACAATAACACTTACCAAGAAACATGCACCTAGTATCTTTACATAATCACATATTTGTTAACGGATCGAATTCAGCACACTGTGCAAGTGTTATTTTATGGCGCAGCCATATTGCGTATAAAGTAGCTCCGATTCTATGGAGGTTTACATGATACAGCCGAGGTTAGATGAGGTACGAATCGGCCGAGGTGTGTCGAGTGCTCCTTAGCGTTAGACACAAAGACAACCGCACGAGAATTACATGCATATTAGGCCTTCTTAGCTCCTGACCTTTCGCTTGGCCAAATTTGCATTCCGGAAGAATTATCAAGAAATCAACTCAACTAACATTAAAAGAGTTATCACAGAGAAAACAATAAGAAATGGAAATATAATGGAATCACTTATTTTCGTTGGGGGGGGGGGGTTAATTTCCGTTGTTTTCGAGGTATGAAGAGACATACGAATTCTTTTCCTCCACAAAAAGTATAATTTCAAACATATAACAACTAAGCAATCCCTTGGCCACGCAATCAGATCCAGGGGAACCATTATTTTGTCCTTAAACCACGAAAATTTGATCCCACGAAAGTATGTGATTTTAGAGTCGGTGAACTGTGACGTCATAGTTGGTTTTCCCGTATTCAGAAACCTATGACCAACAGTGCGTGTAAAGCTATGAAGAGACCAGCTCTGCAGAATACTTTCAGAAGAAATTTAATATTCCTGAAGACACGGAGGAGAAATAGTACTTAATAATTTTGATATTACTAATCACGACCCTGTTGATCTTGAAAAAAAAAATATTTTTTTCATAAATATTCTTATGTAAAGTTGCATTCCCCTAGTTTGCCTCACTCTAGCTATGGAATCTTGGTTTGAACCAATTTAAATTTACTCTCAGTATGGGGTTTCCACATATACTTTACCTTTCCTTATCTAGTGGATCTTGAGGAAATTTTGTAATACACCAACACTCCTTTTTTTATTTTTTTTTTATTTTCTCTCCTCTGAAGAGGGATGGCTATTATCAAAAAATTAAATTTCCCTCATGAAAAGATATTTGGATGCAAATCTCCTAAATGTTTACTCACTGTCTCTAGAGAAGTCGAAAATCTGAAAAGTTAACAAAAGTCAGACAGATGGGAGATGCATAATTGTTTAACTGAATAGTTCACGTGAAAATTTGTCTTGAGTAAAACATACATGTAAAGCGACAAAATAACAAAATATAGAAACTCAAAATTTGCAGCTTTCCACAGGCAATTTGTGGCGTCTCCATATAAGTGAAAAATTCTCGAGAGGGACATTAAGCAACAACAAACAAAGAAAGAAAATACAGAAACAAAATTAATGAAAACATGTTTTATGTATATACGGCAAAAACAAAATTACAAGTTGAACAATAAACATGAAACAGATAATTAGTATTTAAAAAATAAGCTTGATTGGAGAAACATATTCTGTTAATTGCCACCTAGGTATTTCATGATGAGTGTTAGAAACCTATATTAAGTGATTACATTACACAACAAATATAACGTAGATGATGTGTTACATATTACAAACTGAAAAATTACACGTTTACAATTGATTATAATGACAATTGAAATAAGACAAAAACATTAAAAAAATATTTCACAAAATTAATGTTATTTTAACAAAACTCCGAAAGACAAAGTGATACAGTAAATAATTAAAACTGAATAAAAAACAAAACTCATTAAAAAGCAGTTCATAGAAGCTTATAACTTTAATGAAAAAGTCTCGAAAAATTAGTGAATATATATTGTTTCTTATGATTTCATAAGTCAAAAGTTTTTACATTAATCACAAAGGTTCACCGTATGATTAAAAAACATTGAATGTTAAAGATATTATGTGCTAAGTTATGAAAGTTTCCTCCCTTTGTCTAGCAATTCGCGTAAACACTGTCATTCTGCATGTATTCTGCAACGACATCATAACAAAGCTGGTACTCCTCCTAAAAACAGAAAATAAAATGTTACATCTAAAAAAAAATTATTCAGTATGGGATTACCATAAATGATATGCATATTCAAAATCAAAACATGTTATCAAGCATTTAATGATTGAACCTTGCATTCGAGATAAATAACGCAAGTAAAATGCAGGAGGAAAATATTGTAAAGGTTTGAAAAGATCACAATAATCTACGGTTCAATCTAACGCGTACTTCGAGTGTAAAAGCACCCACCAAAGTAGATACAAACTCCGGTCTACGTATCTGAAGTTGTCGTGTGATGGTGAAGATGTCCACTTCCTTATCCATCGAGAGTTGTTCCAGAGCGTTATAGACAACAGCAAATGCTCCACAACGTGTGGCTCCATCACTAGCAGATAAATGTAATGAAGAACATGAAAAAAAAATATTAACAAAAAATTCATGTGCGTTTGCAAAGCGTTTTGAAAATTACTTTAATGTAAAGACATTCTCTGTGCAAGCTGATTACCATATTGACGTCAATAAAACAAAGCTGGAATTCATTGCTACAGTGTATAACGTCAAAATGTCACTGATACATGTATCATGGATAGATTTTCATCAGAATATAATGAAACAATTGTCAGAAGATACACAGAACTGAGACCTACCTGGACAAAACAAGTATTTTTCCCTCTTGCTTATCTTTCTCTGATTTTGCCTCTTTGACCACGTCAAGTAAGACTCTTTTGTCGGTAAGAAACCTTCCCTCTTTCCAGGTCTTGCATTCCATTACAGTTAGTGTCATGTCGCTGCCTCCCTACAACATTGAAATTGTGTTTCATGTAACATATGACCTTTCGTATACAAAGTAAGAAAGAACTATGATATATAAACAGAACAAACCTTTGGCTGCAAAACTATATTCCGGGTTGTAAAGTTTATCGAATTTGTTGATGTTGCTAGATTAAGTACAAAACTGCCCACTGTTTTATTTTCGGATTTTGATGGAACCCAAAGGGATGACTGGAAAAAAAAAATGAAAGAAATTTTATTTGATTGTTTTAAGCAAGAATGTCAGGAGATTACATGCAATCCGTTTTTGGTGAAATGATATCACTTACAGGTTTTCTTAAGCTTTTGTATCTACTGTACTTTAATATCAAAATATTTACATTTCCATACATTTTTCCTTAAGATTCTTTGCAAATAAGAAAAAGTTCATGTTCTCATGAGTTACCATGGGATGAGTAAGAATATTTCCATTGTGATGTGATTGGAGTAAAAAAAAAGTGCATTTTTTTTTTCAAAAATGATCGTTGAATGACAAAAATGTGTGTCAAGTCATCAGAAATATAATGAAAATGTAAGATATAAATTTAAATTTTGAGAATTCCTGAGGTACATGAACTACAATGCTTCACGCCTGCATATTTAACATGAAGCATTAACGCGCTTCATGAAATATGCCGGCGTGAAGCGTCGTAGTTCATGTCCTCATGAATTCTCAAAAAATTAAATTCATCTCTTAAATCAAAAGTACTTATATTATTTTCTTACTACTTCTTTCAATTACAGATATGTTTATCTTACAGATTTTATTTCTTTCAAAGGACCTAGGAAAACCACAACACGAGCATCAAAATCTCTCATGAGTCTCAAAAGGTCTTCAGTGTAGTCAGGAAGTGGGTACTGAGCGCTGATTAGACAGTCATTTTCAGTGAAAGACTAGAAAAAAAGTCCTTTTTTTAAGAACGAGTATATTCATGATCATGAGTAATCACAGAGAACAAATTAAGCTGGATTTAATATTTAAAAAATTAAAAATTATTTTATATGTGTACAAAAATCCGTTATATTTATCGTTTAATAAGCACATATTGAGGAATCATTACCCTCTTTAAGTGAGAAATCTTTCGTCTCATCTTTTAGATAAACCATTCAATGCATATGGAAGACATAATTTTAAATCATGTTACTAGGAAAGCATTACACTTTAGGATATTATCATGGTATACTTATAAATATCAGACCTGTAGAAGAACAGAGTTGTAGTAGTTGTTCCTTCCCTTTGTATAGGACAGATAGCACATGAACTTTTCCACTGAAATCCGTGTTTTAAAATGGTTAAAATATTTAGGAAAAGTTTGAAGAAATTTACAATGTTAATTATTTGCAGGATGTTCTTTATTCAAATATTTCGACCTACACCATGTACTAGACAACAAAGAATTGATGTAAAAAAAAGAAAGAAAGAAAAGAATTTTATGTCCTGCATATCGACCTCTGCATTTTTAGTCGATTGTACAAAAAACTCAAGAAATTTACAAAGATTATAAATTTTACTATTTTTCTTCCATCTAGATATTGCTACAGAAATTCCAATATGACGAAAATACATGGAATTAGAAATTGATGTAGAGAATATTAAAGATTACCCGGCAAAACACTCTCTGTATAATTGGCTGATATGTTTGTATGTCCAGATTCGTAATCCTTCTCTGCATATTTTATCCGAAGAGACTGTAGAGTCTACAAAATTAGGAATAAACTCGTGTACTCACTGTACAACTAAATTAAAGTAAATTTTACTTATGACAGATTTCTACATTGATTTTTTTTATGATTACTGATATCATCTAAAGTTGGATGTGAAGAAATACAACTATTATTAAATTGTGAATCATTTCGATAGGTAATACCGTATATTAATCATATTAATTATTTTTGATTTGATTACAAAATGAAGAAACGGTGCATTGTGTTTTGCTAAGTAACGATAAATCTACCTGGAACTCTGACGACAAGGAAGTTGCATGTGTAACTTCCCCACAATTTGTGTAGCAGGATCTATCTTGCGATTGTTGTGAGAGTTTCTCAGCTGTCAAACATTTGGATCTACCACTGAACGATTCACACAAGGCGAGATAAACGACTCTGTACTGGTCCTGATGGAAAAGAAGTTGTAATTTTATAATGAAGAATAAAATCTAATCTTTCATGTAAACATAAACATTTTAAAATCCTGTTATACTCAACTAAACTAACATGTAAATTTAAAAATCTATGGTGAACAGCGCGAGCATACACTATTTCGCTTTTAATGATATCAGCCCTTGTCAGGTAATTGGGTCTCTTGCCATACAATATCACCCATAAATGCTGTTTCTTTTTCATGAGGTACCATTCTGTATTTTGAAATATTAACATTTGCAATTTTTTTTATATAACACTATTTAAGCAACGCGTATCTGTATAAACAAAAGCTCCTCAGGTCATAAATGTTTGACGTAATTTCTCAGTGACTCATAAAGGGTTGACGCACATTCAATGGATCAAACTTATGGCGTCGAGTTTTGAAAAATAAAACATGCATGCGTTAAAGATTATCCTCTGGCAAATATATATTATAAAGAAGTCACAAATGTAAATACAAGTAAAAAGGTATCATTTTAAAACATCTATCGGGATATAAAAACGGGTTGGTACTGATCAAATTTACCATAAAGCCCTTCGGGCTTTATGGAATTTGATCACGCGACCAACCCGTATTTTTATTCCGATAGATGTTTAAAAATGATTCCTTATTTCTTAAATAACACCCGGCCAATGAAATAAAATGACTGTTTATGAAACTATAAGGTTTTCTTGCCCTTCTGTGAAAAAAGGTGGACAATAATAGCATTTTTTCGATAAATATAAGAGAGGAAATATTAAATTGAATGTTCCAATTCATTGACATTTTTCCCGTCTTTAAGCTCACCAGAGCCGAAGGCTCAAGTGAGCTATTCTGATCAAAATTTGTTCGTTGTCTGTCGTTGTCGGCATCGTTGGCGTTGTCGTTAACTTTTTCACAATTTCATCTTCTTTTCAGGAACCACTGGGCCAATTTCAACCAAACTTTCCACAAAGTATCGTTGTGAAAAGGGGATTCAAGTTTGTTCAAATGAAGGGCCACGCCTTCTTCCAAGGGAAGAAAATTATGAATTTGTGAAAAATTAATGGCATCATTTAAACATCTTCTCAAGAAACACTTTGCTTGAAAATATAAAACTTATATTGAAGCATCCTCAGGTAGTGTAGAATCAAGTTTGTTAAAATCATGACCACAAGGGGTTGGGTGGGGCCACAATGGGCGATCAAAGTTTTACATAGGAATACATAGGAAAAAATCTTTAAAAATCTTCTTTTCAAGAACAGCAATCCCATGATTAGTCATATTTATATGAAAGCATACTCAGGTAGTGTAGATTCAAGTTTGTTAAAATCATGACCCCAGTGGGTAGGTTGAGCCACAATGGGCGATCAGTTTTACATAGAAATACTTAGGAAAAAATTCTTTAAAAATCTTCTTCTCAAGAACAGCAAAGCCATGATTAGTCATATTAAAATGGAAGTATCCTCAGGTAATGTAAAATCAAATTTCTTCATATGATGAACCCTCAGGAGAATAGAGAGCCATAATCATAGTTATACAAAGGATTTATCAATAAAAAATTTCTTCTTAACAACGGAAAGTCATTATTGGTCATACTAATTCAAAAGCATCCCTATGAAGTATAGATTCAAGTTAGTTCAAATCACCCCCCCCCCTTTCCAACCACTTTTATATTTAAACTTTTCAAGACTGGACTGATTTCTGCTTTTTCCTAGCCAGAGTGCTCAGGTGAGCGAAGTGGCCCCTGGGCTTCTTGTTTCTTAATATCTTGAATGTTTTTTTTTTGTAAATATCAATTTTACCATGCATCATAACATATTTAGTTTACTAAATATACTGATCCTATGCTTATTTACCTATTGAGAGCAAATGGTAATTAAAAATTAAAATAGCATTAAGACTGGAAATGGCAAAAAAAAAAAAAAAAAAAAAAAAAAAAAAATGGTATATTGCATTTCAGCATAGAAAATCTAACTCATTAACACCATAATTTGTTTCGTTTACAGGCATTACTAACATTATAGTTCTGTGTCTTTTCTAGACCTTTTTTGTATACTTTAAATGTTTACTAAAATACTTATTTTACAAAAAAACCTGTTGACAAAGGATTTGACTACTTGTAATTCGTTAGAAGAACTACATTTGCTTCCGATATGCTGCGGGATGCAGCTTACTGATTCTTATATGAAAAAAGTATATGATTTTTTTTAGGATTCTAATGTAGGTCATATACCATTTACACAGAGTTGTTAACTAAGGCAAAAGAACGTACAGATTGTCTTTCCTTAAAAAAATCAACTTCTAAAAAATAACGTTTTTGTATAAACTATCCTTTCTTCTTAAATTAAGTTTTAAAATGGGATTATCTTTTTAAAAAAATTATTGCTGCCAAGACATTAAAAAAAGAATGGTGTAATTCTTCTTTCGAGACAGCTTTACCAACAAGGACATGTTTGAACAGTTAACACACGGAAGGTTCTTTGCATGTTTAGAAGGATACGATTGGAAAAGATTATTAACCTTTAACTCTTTTTTTATTCAATTGAGGAAGGGTTTTAGAGGAAATTCAACATAAGAATTTTATCTGGCTAGTATAAGGAAATCTTTCTAGCTAGTTACGTTTACTACTCATTATGACAAGTGAATTAAAGGGAAATATTACTTCAATCTGTTTTAAACTATTTGAAAAAAATATTACATAATACGTTTATGTAAAAAAAGCTTTTTGTTTACAAGAGGCTTAATCATGTCATATAAGAAGAAAAATATTACCTCCCTGTTGTGATTAGATATAGTATGCGGAAAGTATTGTACATATCACTGCATGTACAGGAAGTTAAAACAACCATAGAAGCGTCTCTTAATTTTTAATTGTTTACGCTAAATTATCAATAAAATTGTTGACGGGAAATCTAATGGCAGTAACAACTTAAAAATGATCTTCAGAAATGATTACCATTTTTTTTTTATATCAAATTTTATATGAGACTGGGACTTTTAAATTTGTAAAAAAAAAAAAAAAAAAAAAAAAAAAAAAAAAAAAAAAAAAAAAAAAAATGTAAATTACAAATTTAAAGCCGTCTCGTTTTCAAATGAAATTCAAGGGGGAAAAGCATAAACATACATCGCCTTGTATCATGTTCATTCTGTCTTTTCTCATGGTCCTGACATACATTGGTACATTAACACAGCCATTTCTCTCCCCTTCTCGATAGAGGGCGTCTAAAGCTATGTATGTTCCGGTTCTTCCAATTCCAGCACTATAAAAAGTACATCATGCGAATATTACATTAAAGCTACATCAAAATCACTTTCCAATGGTTCTTTTTTTGTTTAACATTAAAGGTGAAGATTAAGAACAGCATCAATATAGAAAATACAGTAAAGACTACAAATAGTGATCAGGGTACTGACACCAAGAAAACATCAGAGCTGGGATGAGGTGCCAAAGGGGAGTAATTATCCCCCGTAAGCCGGTCATATTCGTCGTGAACCTTTCGTTTTGATTAGAACGACAACGTATTCCATATTTTCATTTAGCATAAAACAATGAAATAACAATTGTTGTAAAACCTTCCAGAAAAAAACCCCATAAAACCCAGCGATAGACTATGTTTAAAAAGTCATTATATATTTAACTCTTTTTTTGCATAAAGGGCTCTTGGACTTAAAATAAGCAACGAACGGTAATGTGCAATATGAAACCAGCCTTTTGTTTACGTAGAAAAATATTGTATTCACTATGTACTTAATGTAGTAGAGAGACAAATTTTAAAAGCAAAACGAAAGAGGAATACAGATCTTCAACAGTTCTTCAGCCTTAAAAAGTTTAATTTTCTTTCATCAAATTAAAACCAGAAAATGTCAATATGAAATTAATTAATCTATTGAATGTTAAATATACCAGCAATTGAATTCAATTCCATCTATTTTATTATAAAATTTGCTTAGTGATCCAAGCTTTGGAATGAACATGAGTATAATTCGAAATATATGATTAGAATCAAAATGACATCTCCGATATTTGTAGAGATAGATCACTTCATTGTACTATTCTAAAATTAACAATTTTACTTGGTGACAAACAGTGTGTATGGCGTAAAATTTTCAGTAGATTCATTAGGAAGAAAATACATGATTAAAAAGTGAACCTTGAAATATGCAATAAAATATTCATGTTTTTTTAGATAAATTTTCAAAGATAGATATGCTTAGCAATGTTAATGCAATTTTCAAGTACAAGTCATTTTTTCTCTCCTTGGAGAATTTGCATTTTTTCACACAGAACTAGTCCGGCACTGGTCTGATTTGATAAATACTACTGGTTGGCTCGCCTTTTTGTGTCACATTTACCATAGAATAATCCGATATATAACGCGCATGTGCCTGAATACTAATAAATAAGGCGAACGCTGATTGGTTGAGAATTTCAATAGAATATCTTTTGCTCAAAGCATTACTTTTGCAAAAATAGGTGTATAGTAAATACTGTGAGATATTGAATAAAATACAGTAAAAAAATTTGTCAGGGATTTTTAAGATTGCATTCCAACATATAAAAATAAATCGTTATATCCAGTTTTAAAAAAGTAATATTGCGTTGCTTCTACTATTCGATGAATATCGTCAGTTTTTAATAAGCTGACTTCGCAATACTCGTGTGTGCTGTTTATAGTTTTACTGTAGTAATAAAAAGGACTGAATATAGTTCTAAATATGTTTGAATTTAAGAATAGCTTTTAAAAAATAGCTTTGCTCTTTATGTTTTATATAATTTTCTGCAATACTTTTATTAAAATGATTTAGTATGATGTCTTTCCCTTCCAAATTAAACACACCTAATTAATTGATTGTATCTTAACTATAAGCTGTACAAAATTAAAAGATGGCGAAGAAGATATAAATAAAATTACAAAGGAATACGTACATGTAGCTCCAGTTTTCTACTGTATCAAATATGCAATTTTTTGTCGAATTAGCGCTCTCATGCAAGAATTAGATACATTGAGGTCTTGTAAACAATCATAAAATAGTGTACAGCATTCCGTGTATTTTTTAGACGTCTTTGAGTACATAACTAATACGATGATGTATATTAGCAAGGTATGCTTGTGTAATACAAAGTTACCACATCGGCGTCCTATTGTAATTCGTTCTACTTATCTTAAAACAAAACATTCTATTTTAGGTCCAATCTCGATCACACTGACCTTTCGAATACTTGACCTTTGGGTAGGACCAAGACTCGTCACTTCATCATGAGATACTTAAGCCTTGTTATTATGTCGGTCTTTACTCATATGTAATAATTAGCATATGTATTTTAATATACTTATTTGGCTATCTTGCTGTATAAACGCACTTGCATATATGCAAAAAATACACCTGTAAGCATATTTACACCAAGTCAGGGCCAGGTGCAACATTGAATATTCATATGGGAAAGGAAATGCTGTGTGAAAGCAAACAAAGCCTGCTAAGAGGTCAATCTATGCTTTTCTTGATAAAGCATTTTACAGAACCTTCTTCTGATGAAAAGATCAGTCTCTTCTTCAATTCTTAATTTCTTCAACCATATTTTAATCATTTTTTTTTTTCAAGCACATCACTTAGAACCACTTGTGGCCTTTGTTATAATTATAAGCCCAATTGTAATTATAAGCATTGTAATCAAATTGCCCTATACATTTGAAGGAATCCCCTTTCTTCATGAAGTATGAAACCATTCTTTTGGAATCATAGTAAATAAATAATAGAACAGTAGATAATATATGGATTTACTCATAGTGGAAAGAAAATCACACAAAAATGCGTAATACTTTTGCACTCTGAAGCAGATTTGCTCATGAGTAGATATGCATAAGAGTGAACTTCTCAACATTTATTTAAGGTAATGCTTTTCGATTTGAATGACATACATGAATTTTAACTTCCAGTTTTATTTAATTTGACTTTTATCCAAGATTTTGAAACATAGTTCGATCATCTTCCCCTGCAAGAAGAACAAGTAGGAATTTGACGCTTTGAGTTTTTGATTTAGACCCTATGAAAAAAATTACCTTAAGGCCCATCTCTAAGATTGTATCAACTTATTTTGCTGTATGAACGGAACATCTCTTTACTAATTACCAGTAGAACAGTAATGTCTCTATATTTTGCAAATTTGGTTTCTGCTTGTTTGTTGTTTAACGTCACCCCTCGAGATTTCATTCATACGGAGACACCACCACTTGCCGGTGGAGAGCTGCAAATTTTGACCTTTGCTCGGCACTCAGGGCCATTGAGCAGTAAGGCATATTTTTCGTGCCAGCACCCACTGCGACACGGGACCTCGGTTTATACGGTTTCATCCGAAATTTGGTTTCTGAGAGGCCAATTTAGAGTTCAATTATCTTTTTATGTTTACGTTCTTCCTTAGCGTAATCCTTCTCTGAAAATATCTATGAAGTTCTTGGAGAAGGTGGAATATATAATATGCGCACTCATTTTGCTCCTTTATCATCCGACTTGTTCTTCTATTGGTATTAATCAGAACTTATTCAAAACCTTCTACATGAGATGTAGAAGAAAAGTGTTACTGTTACTTTCAATTCATCATTCCATTATATGGACGACGTTTTGTCAGTTAATAATAGATTTTTTAAATATGTCAATCCGATATATCCCAGTGAACCTCAAATAAAAAGAAACGCTTTGGGGTCTGTGACACCGGTTTCATACTCAAGTGGATGCTTTACGGACTCTAGACGTTAATGACCAACAACTATACAACAAATTGGGTGGCATCAGATCATTAATAGCTTTTCCTGTCTAAAAACAGGAATATCAATGGGCAATTTAACATGGTTGCCCCGCTACAGTTAAATTTTCTAGCGACACAGTAAAAAAAATCAGCGCATACTTCCGCCACAGTTGGATATTACATGTAGCACCACATTGAGATCGTCACAGTTAATCATGAGAATAATGAATAAATTCATAAACTTAAAAATGAATCTCCAAATTACAAACTGCTTATCTTATGCTTAACCGCTATTTTACTCTAATTAAGGTCCATAGTTTGGCTTGCACAATCAATTATCTTCTAGGACTCGTTGGAATTTACGCATGAATGAAAAAAGACAAAGCATTCATTTCGCACTTCTCGGTAATTGCTAATGATTTTTTTAATTCTGATTTTTAAAACTACTTAGGTTTTCTAAAAATAACCACGTCCTTAAAATTGCTTTCACAATAGGAGTCAAACATTCTACGTGTATCGTAATCACGTATCTCTGTAAAGTTGAAAAATGAATAATAAATCCATCAAAATATTATTTTATGACTCAAAACAGCTAATGTGTTTTATAATTCACCAGTTTTAAGACACCTTAGTCAACAGAAACCAAAAATGCAAAGTTATAGATGAAAGCCTGATTGTGAGACCAACCAGAAATTCCTCTGTCCTAAAACTGAATGTGTAAAATTTACATTTTGTAAACAAAATTATTTAAAAAAAACAGGTTCAGACTTTAAACTTGTTATTTCAGATTCTATTAGCTTCTAATTGTTTATTTATAAGTAGGTTGCAGGTAAGTGTGTTGAAAAGGGGGGGGGGGTGTCACAAAACACTTATATAACGGTAACGTTTCAATTTTTCTTTTACCTTAAGTTAAATTCGATATCCCTCAATTGTTTTTAGTTATCATTAAAATTTTTCAATTTGTAAAATATTTTACAGAAATTATCTAGTGATTCAGAAAAGCTCTGTGTTTTTCAATTTATTCAGTGGTTACTTCTCGAATTGGGTCGCGAAAAAACCACGGACTTTTGAATTTCGCGTACGTCTTGCGTCACAGTTAAATTTGAAATGATGGAGAACCCTGCTAATAGTTATATTCCATTATCGGGTTCCTGTCTTACAATGGATTAGGTTCGCAAGAGCACGTTCACAGAACGAATTTTTAAACGATGAGTGAGAGAGAGAGAGAGAGAACCTATAAATGAAATGAAATTCAATAATTAGATATCACAATATAACCTGCAGTGCACCAATGTATATTTCCCATTTTGTGGTGACGTTTTCATCACGTGACGATGGAACACAACAAGATTTAGTGGATCAGGAACCCCATGGTCTGGCCATCTTGTGTAGTGAAACATCAGCATCTCACGGTCTTTTCTTTCCTTCAATTAAGAAATAAGAAAGTTACGTGGATTTTTTTTTCTGTTGGTTCTTTACGTGGTTTATAAATTGCTTTCTATTTGTCATCATATACAAATGATACCTTGTAATCCAGCTTTCTAGCTGTAAATACATCGATAAGCTGTTTTTTTTCTTTTTAAGACGATTTAAAAAAAAACATGCTCTTCTTTTTAATGCAAATAATTGTAGTTACAGAGGCAATAAATGCCAATTAACATTAATAAAACGATTAATGCCAAAAGAAAAGATGCTTCCGCCAACCATCTAAGTATTTGATAACTTTTTAAATTTTTTTTTACAATGTAACTGTGTGAGATTCAGTTATAAAATATACTATTGATAAAAACAAAAAAGGAATCCTTGATAGATGTGTGCTACAGGTGGTCAAATTTCCCCTCAATAATTCCACTAAAGATTATTCATTTACTTTTTTAGATACTGAAAACTCCAAAATCCATCTCAAAATTCTCATCCCTCCTTTTTCTGTGGACAGACACTTAGACAGCTAGATGGACAAATAAATATGAGGGTAAGAACATTTTCAATTTCAAGTATAGTTGGAAGGGAAAACACACATGCATATACACACCGAACAGAAAAAAAGACATGTCTTTGCTATTGTAAAATTGTTTTTGTTGTTTATTAAAAAAAATATGAAAGAGTGATGTCATAATGTATTTTATGAAAGACTACTCTAGTTAAAACATGGATCTTCATGATATTTTTGAAACAGAAAAAAACAAATAAATAAATAAATTCATCAGTGTAGACATTTACTTCAATGCAGCCCCTAAGGTATTAGAAGCAAAATTATTAATGCTTTCCGTAATGTTTCTTTTTAAGTCATACATTTTTTGAAACGTTGCACACAACTGTATTAAGTCTATTCAAAAACTTGAGCTTGATTTTTCAAATGAATAATTTTGATTAATTATACATTCCTTGGATCATAATTACCTCCCGAACACCCATCTTTTTCATTCACGTATTACTCATATAATAATGTTATTTCGATTTTTCTCTTTCATATCTGTATTACTCTTTTGATAATGTTATTCAATTTTTATGTTCAATTCTAATATGCATTGGTGATTTCAAGATTGTAGTAGCTTGGTAGCTCTACAGGGAACTGTGATATTGAAGAATATGCTAGCGCCTAATGAATAGAATAATAAGACTGGTCCATACTGTGCGTTTCATAGAATTTGATAATCTCAGCTGCTCTGATCTTGAATGCAGACCAGAATTTATGAACTAAAGACAAGAATTTAACATTTTTCAATGCTTAAAATCCTGCATACAGGCACACATATACAATTGTTTGAAAGAAAACGTTAAATTCATATTTTTGAGCTGATGACATGTATAATGCCAAAAAAAAACAATGCAGAAAAAGACACATTTTAAGTATAACCTAATTGGAATTGCAGATCTATATGCTTTTATGGAAGTTTTGAGTCTATTTACATTAAACCAAATAAGAATAATTATGAGCATGCGCATTTATCGTAAGATGGCATTTTCCCTTCAGCACGGAGTATATAAGACCTGTGTTAGCGTGCACAACATTTTTTTGACCGGGCATTATTGATGCGATGTCGATCATTCAAATTATTGCTATCTTTTACTCCAGTTGTGTTATATTAACGCCTACAAGCTGAATCAACATAACGCAATATGGAGCAGACAGTGGATATTTGTCTATTTGCATCAAACCCCGCCATAATACGGGGAATAAATGCATATGAGGTCAATGAATTAATTCGTCAATCGAGGGAATTTATATAAGAACTTCAAGGGAGGGTCACATCGCAGAAAGTATGACAACCGTTCAAATAGGTATGTTGATTTCACTTTTGCTTGAATAAGATCACATTTCGGATGCTGTCTTTTTGCTTCGATATTAAAAAAAATAATTTCAGTTCTTTTTTTCTGAGTGTGTTCCTTATATTTAGAGCATATGTGTTTTGCAATCATTTTGGGATTTTTTTTTTTTAGATTTCATCATGTGTAACAGCTAAAATAATTTCAACTGTAGGCCTATCCAAGAAAGGCCTTGTACCAGATAACCTGTTTATGAGAATGCGTTTACTAATTTGTCGGTAAATACATTTTTTGTTGATTCAGAGGAAAGTAAACTGCAAGTTTTGCTCTCAATATGCACATTGTATATTTGATTGTTAGCATTTTTATGTACATTAAAATTAATACAAATATATGTTCAATACATAGCAGTAAAAAAATATAAATGGAAAAAATCAATAAATAAAGAAAAACGTGTACATAGTCTTCTTTCTGTTCGGTAAATATGTCAAGCATGATTAGAAAAAAAATCTCTAGAGTTACAAGCATAAGCATTTAACATCAAAGAATAACAGCAAGGTTTCTACTCGTACACGAATGGAATCTGCAAACAAAAAAAATCAATTCGCTGTCCGTATAGTTCTAACTTAAGGTTTGTAATTAATATAATTCCTTCTTACCAGACTGTTGTACACTTTGAAGCGTCTTGACGTGTAATTAGCGTATATTTTCTCTTCCAGATTTCTTATTATATAAATACCATGCTGCATTTTGTCGTTAATATTCGGCCAATATTGTGTGCATTTAATCTACAAGAAAAATAAGATCATGTTGATTAACCACAGCCATCTCCCATAAATTCCTATGAAATATGACATAAACACTAATCAAAATTGCAAAATGGTGCTAATAAGGCCTATGAAATAATGAAGCAAATTGTACTTTAGAACATTTAAATATTTCTCGTACAAGTATATTAGGCATATTCTAATATATATTTTAAAAAATAATAATGAATTAGTTTTTTTTCCAATCTAAAGACGCATAAACCATGATCTTCTGTCTTAACTTTATCGCAGCTAGAGCGATCCTTAACAAAAATATACAAAAGAAAACTAACGTTCAAAGTTTCTACTATTAACCATAGTTAATGAAGGTAATTTCATTATTACTTTCAAACTAATTTCATTCATTTTCTCCTGATACTGATCACACCTCTTTTCGGAGATCAGTGTTTTACTTTACTCACAATTGTATTGTTTAATTGGACTTTTCAAATGATAACTTTTCGTCGTCTTCGCATCTCACTGCAAGTTTTGCATGTAATGTTTTGATATTATATAAGAAATTAAATGTAACTTTTACATATTAGTGTGTTTCCCCAAAAAGTCACAACATTCTAATTTAAGAGACAATAAGACTTCAATATTTATAATAAATTCTAGAGTGTAATTTCATCAGTAAATAAAAATATTAACGTATTAAGTGTACTTAATCATTACACACTATAGAAACTTAATTTTTAAAAAAAAACGAAAAAAAAAAAATACTTTGGAAATTTTGAAGTCGAATGAAATGAATTGGTAGGTTTGGAGAACAAGATACACTACATAACAATATTTGGAAAAGTTAATGAATTGAGATGCTGCTACATCTACCTAGAAAGAAGTCTTAAAGTCTTTTCATCTTTAACACAACTGTAAGAGCTAGAGATTCTTAAGTAGCTGAAAATTAAATTTAAATCTTTTTATATTAGAATTTTTTTTTTCAAAGAATAAATATTTAATGTAGTGAGCACCTTTATTTTGTTAATCATCCTGTGTACTTTCCAGTACATTTACTTTTAAAGATAATTAATTTATTGGGAACTTTTCACTCAGAAAAAGGATATATTTTAAGTTAAATTTCAATAGATTGACATTTTGGAAAAATCAAATAGAATCAGTTGCTGGAAGCGTTATACCATAGTGTGTATATATTTGGTCTCAAAGTTATACAAAATAATAAGAGGCCCATAGGCATCGATGTTCACCTGATTAAGATGTGTCTCAAGTCTAAATGATAAAACAAAAGTTTGATTAGGGCTCTTTAATCATTATCATATATCATATGATCAATATTATATACAATCAGAGTGCACTAAAAGATTTATGGGTAAAGATTAGGTACACTGTATAATAAACTTCATTACCTACATGGATATAAAATAAAAGAAAACATTTTAACATTAAGATATGAGCAAAATATAAAAACTGTTTAAATGTTTAAAAACAAATGTTGACAATTGGTTACTTGTATACCTACGATTGTAGAAGATAATCTGCTTCTAATAAATATTTAAAGAATTTGCTTTGAAGACTTCCTACAATATAATATTTTTTAATTCCACCAATTTAGACATCTAGGGCTGAACTATGGATCAGAGGCCCATGAATTTTACTTTTCTCAGAAATATGAAGTTATTTATAATTAACAGG
The DNA here is from genome assembly GCF_033153115.1 of Saccostrea echinata. Lineage (NCBI taxonomy): Eukaryota > Metazoa > Mollusca > Bivalvia > Ostreida > Ostreidae > Saccostrea > Saccostrea echinata. The sequence continues at coordinate 12,286,515 of NW_026889776.1, read as the reverse complement.
TTATCTGTTTAATGACATTACTAAAAGATGTTTTCAAAAACATTTTATTCTTTTATAAAATTAATTATATCAAGTACCATGTATTTGGACCTAAGAACTAGACAAAGGGAACATGATTATGTGAACATTTTCAATATATGACTAACTTTGACTCATTGCCCTGATCCTTCAGCTAGGTAGATATGAATTTACCGTATAGAGGGTCAGAGTTTAAAATAATCATGATAGCAGATTTCTCGATGAATTCTCATAAAAAGAGAAAAATTTTATGGATGTAATGTGTTTTTTCAATGCAAGACAAAATTAAACCCAACCCGTCATCGACACAGATGCCAAGGATGTTAGAAATTTTGTTGAGAGGTCAAGCACACATTATTATTATGCAATCAGTTTGCCTGCAAGATTAACTGGTAATGCATTTTTGATGAATGGCAAATTTTAACCACACTCTTGAGACCTAGTCTTAAATCCAGGGCTAATAGCATCTACAATTTTTAGTAAAGTGCTTTCTGATAATTAATGTCATGTCAACAGTTTGTTTCTAAATGCCATGTAGAGGGAAGAAAATTTCTGCAGATTGTAGCGTTGTTTTATGTTTTTGAAACCCTTAGGTTTCAGGGAGTAACGACAATGCATGATGACAGACCAAAGCAGACGAAGTTCATTTGACTGACTCAGGTGACGGATTTTTTTTAAAAACAGTTTTTGAGAAGAATTATTAAGCTGCTACCTTTTTTTCAAAGGGGCTCTTTTTTATACAAATTATATTTTATGAATATGCTTTGAATTTTACTTATACATTACAGACATAAAGTTCCTGTTATAACACAACTTGAAGTGAAATGAAAAAGCATTTTTTTTCCTATATACATGTACGCACAAACAGGAAGTAATGAAGATTACTTCAATGAAACCGATACATAAGACAAATCGTAAAAGTAATTAAATTACTATTTATTACTGATCATCAAACCTTTGTCCCTTCTTTAAGATTGGCCAGACAAACAATTACGGTTACACATTCCTGCCACATCATCCTCCAAAAGTCAACAACTGTTTTTGGTTTTGGGCCTGAAACATGATTTTATATATATATTGTAATAGCAACATCACGCAAATTTCTAAAAATTTAGAACAATAAGGGAGATATGTTTTAGTTTTATTGGTGATTATATTTTCATCCATAAATAAAGTTACCTTGAGTTGCAATATACTTTAGATTACTCTGCGTATCCTATTAAAGTAAAAATTGTAAATAAAAAGGCATTCAAAATTAACTAGCAAGATAAAAATTCATTTCAAAACATTACATCTTAAGCATACCAGATGAAACATTAATGATAAAAAAAAACAAATACTTTATATATAAGCATTATGATACGAGGGATTAAAATCTGTTTATTGGGAAAAAAATTTTTCATGGTGAAAAAATTGTATCGCTACTGGTTTTAACACAAGACAAGGCACATTACCCAAGCATAAGCCAACGAAAATTCGTTTTCTTTTCTCTTTCTCAACAAAGATTTATGTACATATTCATTTTAGTTTTTAAAACGTTTATTATTATAGTTATACTTCCCTCAATATAATTAGCATTGACGTAGTCACTTTCATTTGGAGATACGGTTTTCAATACAACTCGAGAGTGATCATCTATAGAACAATATGAAAAAGACAATATATTTTTATTCTTTTTTGGAAATAAAGGGGAAAACATGTTTTTATATTAACACTGTATACTGTAGTTGTAATTCTTACATGGAAATGTAGTCGTGTATCTATTTTTAGGTTTATTTTCAAGTTTCTTAGCTTCTTCACAGGGAAGCAATTCACCTCTAGGAATTTCCTATAAAATTCAGGAAAATATTTTACATGGAAAATATCGAAGTATATATACATACATGTATTGTTCGAAGTTTTTCAAATATTGCTTACATGTCACAACATCAATGAACAAAATCATCATTAGTTAAAAGATGTAACATATATATCTTTTAAAATTTAATTGTTTGATTCTAACATGTACAAAGCATAGATATATTTTTATTTCAAATTGTAAATAATAAAAATAAACAACTTTATATTTTTTGATATTACATATTTATCATACATGGTATTCGTGTTTGAATCCAGCGTTTTCAGCAGCAGACATTTTTGCTATGATGGCCTGTAGATTCCTTGTGAGAATGGTTTTATTTGTAGGAGGACCTCTCTTAGTTTTCTCTTCGACATTATGTAATTGACGATTATTTCGTTCTTTACTTTTCTTTGTTGCTAAACAAGAAATTGTAATTTAATATATAAAACTTACCTGCCTCTGAAGGGAAAAAATCAACTTTGATGTATACTGTAAATATTGCTTTATAGCTATTGATGTATGCATATTTTTTTTTTCTATTTTTCATTTTTATCTGACTAAAGAAAGGCTCAATATTTAAAAAAAAACATAGTGTCACTAATTTTATCGAAAGTCGTGTACTGTGGAATCATTAAAATTCGAGGGGGTCAATGTTCGTGGGCAAGCAAAATTGTATTGGTTCGTGGATATGTAATTTCGTGGGCAGCTCGTTTATTTGGTATATCTAATTAATCAGTACGTTAACAAAATAGTTGTTCGTGGGGATGTAAATTCGTGGGTAACGGTTACCCACGAAATCCACGAACATTGATCCCCCACGAACGATGATGATTCCACGGTATCTTATATTTCATTTGCAAGGTAACTGTTATTTGCTTACATTAAGAAATATTTTTATAAGGTTTTTGCAATGTAATATTATTTTCAAGCCAAATTTCAGAGGGGCAGAAAGTCCAATTAATAAGTTTTTCTACAAGAACAATTTTATTATTATTTTTTTGTAAATAAATAAAATTTCAATAAACTTCAAATGAATAAAGGAGTTTTACCTGCACCTGCAGTTTGTTGATTTTGGAATGTTACTGTGGACATTTGTATCGATACAGAAGCATTGCTGGTTCCCTTGTGTATCCTTTGTCGTAATCTATGAAATATAGACACAAATACGTGTAAAATTTATGAACCATTTTAAATACCATAAAAAATCTGTATAATTGCAACTTTATGCTTTTCCTTGCAAATTACAAGTTACTTTTAACTGTTTTATTTCTGTATTTCACAAAAAAATTCAGAAAAAAATACCTCATAAATAGAGCAAGCAATGCAATTAGGATGATAACAACGGCAAATGCCCCTAAAACCGCACCAATGGTAAGTGGTTGCGCAGTCGTACTTTCAGACTGAAGGCGAAAAGTTCCCTCTTCTTCAAAATAATGTAAAAAGACATAAAACACTGCTTTAAACACTTTTGCAAGAACGTCGTTTATCATAAAACATACTTTGCTTAATATGCGTCATAGTTTTTATTGGCTCAGTTATGATACATGTAAAGCACTATCAAAAACTTCAAGCGCGTTTACTTAATAATATTTCATGAATCAGATTTCCATGACGGTGAAGACTGCTGAATGTAATTATAACCGTTATTCAAGCTTTTGAGAGGATAAACAGGAAAACCTCATATTTCTATACTTACTTTCACTACATTTTTCTCCAAAATATTGTTCTTTGCATCCTTCTTTACAACTTCCATTAAATCTATCACAACTTTCATTAGCACAATTTGGGCTGCAGAAATCAATACAGCCCACACCATACCTATTCTGAGGGCATTCTAAAATTGTAAAATTATGCTCAGTTTATGTCCATGGAACATAATGAAACTTGAAATAAATTTACTACCTGCATATCGAGTTTAGAAACAACATGCATTCATTATTGATTCAGATGTTTTAAACTACTTGTGAATTAAAGATATCTAAAGTCGAAAATCTGGTTCCCAAGTTCGTATAAAAACGAGTAAAATAAAACTTCCAATTTTATGCTATGTTTGCAATGAATGAAAAATCAAAGTGCTTTTCGAATATTAAGATGCTGATATTTTTTTTTTTTTTTTACTAAATTTCAACTAAATCAACGCCCAAGAAATACATTTAGAAAACACAAACATTTATTTACCTGAAGTGCAATCTGGGGAACCCATCCAACCAATTTTACACGAACAGGATCCATCGGTATGATAACATTTTTCTTTACAATTCTGAGAGCATTTTTTGGAGCAGTTTGCACCGTAGAAACCTGCCGCGCAAGCTTTAATGAAACATTTGTTGAAATTTAGTAATTATAGAGTAGAAAAGAAAAGAAATAAGTACTGTAAAGTAATGTACGCATTAAATGTTTGTTAATTAACAGATATCAAAATTCTACATTACATTTGTTGCACATATTCCCAAGATAGCCATTTTGACAGCCATTAGGACAATATCCATCTACATTGTTACACGTTTTCTCATTGGTGCAGTGTCCACTACAACGCTGAGTACATTTGTCACCAAACCAGCCTTGTTTACATGCTATTGGAAACAAACATAAAGAAATATTTCGTTTTTGGCGAAATCATTATATTGGAAACTGGTATATTTGAAATGTATGAGGTGATCAAATTTAAAAATTATACATACCTCTATCACACAAATCTCCAACGTATCCAGGTGAACATCCTAAGTCGCAATGCCCTGTTTCCTTGTTACAAGTGCTTCCATTTAAACAATGTCCACTGCAGTTGGAAGCACAGTTTGGTCCATAATGTCCATCACTGCATGCTGAATTTGAGGGTCAACAAAGACAGAATTACATGTAACGATGAAAACAAGTTAAAATGTGAGTCCATTAAAATATGTACTAAATTATTTTTTTGACTAATTTTATCTCAATACAAAGCTGAGTAAGCATGGATAAATTCAGAAAACTTACATTCATTACACATTGGTCGTGTCCATCCGGAAGCACAACCTTTATCACATATTCCAGTCACTTGGTTACAGGTAAGACCATCCTGACAATGTTCTGAACACCGAAGTTTGCAGTCTTGACCATATGATCCACTACCACATGCTGGAAATGCATGTATAAATATACGTTAAAGGATTTGAAAGCATGCAGATGAAAATGAAGTTAACTACTGAATCAGTGTAAAAATACCTTACGTATTTGACAGAACTGTCCCATCCGTCCAGGTATACATCCTAGACATGTTCCGTTTATGATGTCACATTTGTTCTCTTGACATTTTTCAGAGCAATGTATGTTACACAAATTACCATATGTTCCACTTTTACAACCTAAAAGTATTTTTAATACTGCAAAACTTTCAAAATTAAAATGTAACAAGCAAATCCAAAGAATTGTGCACCCCCCCCCTCCCTTGAAAAGTCTTGTAACAGGTTATGCACATATGAAAGGTAAATGCAATATCTTCTCTAAATCAAAAGTTATTAACAATGTTAAATTTTTTGATATTTATGTCAAACTTCAAGGTCATGGGGTTAAAAAAAAGTACATTTGGAAATGCTTTTACCAAATAATGAACATGTCAAATATGAATGCTAGCAACACTAATGAAATGTTTGAAAATTCAAAAGTTAGCAACACTAATAAAAAGTTTGAAAATTAAGTCAAACTTGAAGGTCAAGGTCACAGGGTCATATATCACAGCACATTTGGATACATTTTGACACAGTTAATGCACTTGTCAAATATAAATACCCTATCATATGTCATTTAAAAGCAATCACCAAATTGAAAAAAAAAAATAAAAATAACGGCAAATATGAAGGTTAAAGTCAAGGGGTAAATTAAATCATAGCATGCTCGAGAACACCTTGTCACAGGTAATGTACATATCTAATATGAGAGACCTTTCTTTTCTTATTCACATTTTATGGCCAATATAAAACAAGTCTAAATTTTCAAAAAGTAGGTCAATATCAGGCTTGGGCGAATTACATTGTAAAGGTATGCATTATATGACCATTTCTTCAAGAATTTGGGCATAAAATTACCATTACTCTAATTTCTTAAAGTAATGCATTACATTATCATTATTTTAATAAGGTAATGCATTACGGTTACCATTACTTTTGTGGGTTTTCAAAAATAGAAATACAAAACTTGTGAACATGCACACCCCTTCAAAACTAAACTTGATGAATGTGAATTCAAATTTAACATTCTTAATTTAAAAAATATGATATTCAAAACACAGATTTCAAATACTTGTATTTATTACAGTGTAAATAACTTAATTTCTTTTTATTATTCATGAGAAGTTCAATCTTTTCAATTGCCAATAAGATAAAAACATGTATATACAGTATGCACTTTTTGTGTGATTTGACATAGACTGTTTAGATCTAGTAAACCTTATAAAAAAATTAAATGCACTGACAAACTTGATAAAAAAAGGTTTTGGCAATATGTACATTTTGCTCTGCTAATAGTAGAATGCCTGTCTTCTATACCTCTTGGAATTGTCATGGTTAGCTCAAACTTGACCAGCTCTTGTAATGTTTTATAAACACATTCAGGAAAAAGGTACTGGTTTTTGAGCCCTTTCAAAACAAAACATTGTTTTAATTGTTAAACCCTAAAGGCATTATGTATTTTGATAATACTCTATTCAAATGATGGCGATTATCAGTTTACAGTGTACATTAATTAGTGTACCTCATACCGGAATTATTTTTTTTTTAAAGTAATTTCTTAAAAACCCTTCTAAATAAATTCTATGAAATTAAATATCTAATTTAAGTATTAAAATTTAGAATGTTTGGTAATTGTACTTTAAACAGAATATAAATTAAGTGTATTTGTAAGTGTAATTGTAGATAGTGCAAATAGATACAGAGATTTTATTCAAACAGGTTAACTTTTTTAAATTCATTTTTATCATTTGAAAAGTCTAAACAATAATTTCCATGTCCATTTAAAATTTTTAAAATAGGTATATACAAAATAATGCTTTGTTATGCTATATAATGCCTGCATTACTCTAGATTTGAGAAAGTAATTAACGCATTACATTACTATTACATGTAATGCAAATATTTTGGCATTACACATTACTAGCATTTCTTTGAGTTCAAGTAATACATTGCAATGCATTACCATTACATTTAGCATTACCCAAAACCTGATTAATATTTAGGGTCAAAGTGTCAAAAATTATAATATATTTGGAAAGGTCTTGACACAGATAATGCACATGTCAAATACGAAAACCCTATATCTTCTCAATCAAAAGTTAAAAGCAAAGATACATTTTTTTTTAAAGTATGTCAAACTTCAAGGTCAAGGTCACTGGGTCAAAAATCATAGTATATCTGGAAAGATCATAGTATATTTAAAAAGGTCTTGTCACAGGTAATACACATGTATAATATGAAAGCCCCTTTTTCTTATTCAAACGTTATGAACAATCTAAAGTAATATTAACATTTTTGAAAAGAAGGTCAAACTTCAAGGTCAAGGAGTTAAAATTCAGAGTATATTTGGAAAGGTCTTGTTGCAGGTACTGAACATGTGAAATATGAAAGTCCTATCTCTTCTTATTCAGAAGTTATGACCGAGGTTAAAGTTTTTGTGACGGACAGACTGACAGACGGTCAGACTGACAGACAGACGAATGAGATTTATTGTCTTCTCGCTTTCGCGAAAGCGGGGGACAAAAGCATCACTGCAAGAAAAACGGAAGTATGATGATGTTTACAAAATATTAGATATAATTTTGTAAATGAAAGTAGAACAAATACAGATCCATTGAAACACCGTATGTAGGACAAGGTGTCAAGAAAAAGTAAAATTGATGCAAACAGATCTCCTTGGCTTTGACCATGTCTGATCAGACAAAAGTTTTTATTCTTTTATAGAATTTTTAAGACTCAAAGGTTTGTTTTTTATCCAAAAATTTAAATTAAGAGAAAATCTATCTGCTAGTGTGTTTTTATCCTCATTGAGATGTCAAATCTTTGCATGAATGAAAATAAATAATTCTAAACTTAACCTTGAGAATATACATGTAATCTAAATATCGTTATAAATGCTACATCAAAATACTTATTCATTTTAGTAACGAGTTGTATATATATATATATATATATATATATATATATATATATATATATATATATATATATATATATATATATATATATATATATATATATATATATATATAAAGCACTAAAAATGACCAACGACACGAACAGGAGAAATTGTTTGACAATTTCTATTGTTCGTGTCGTTGGTCATTTTTAGTGCTTTATATAAATTTCCATCCTTGACCATGTATCTATTTAGTAGATCCGACACTTAGGATATACAGTTTTTGTAGTGCTTTCTATATATCCAACCAAAAAACGAAAGAAATATCACAGTGTCCGGTTATCAACATAAAAAATAAAATAAAAAGGCAACACTTGTTGTCAAAACCTAAGCGCTTTCATTGTTTTCTTCAGACGTTTTCAACAATTTAAACTTATGACGTTATGGTGGTAACGTCAACAAGAATGTAATGACGTCACAATACTCATAGAGGAAACTATTAAATAAGTCAAAGTAAAAAAGCAATGTAGTTGCCTACACATGTTTACGTTATACATTAAATATGAAAATGTCTATAGTGAACTACATGTATTTAATGAAGGTTTTAACAGTTTCTCGTCTTTGTTCTACATTGTCCGTATAAAGTTGGTAAAACGGAAAAACTGAAAATTGTCCCCTGCCAGTTCTCTATGACTTTACATGACAGATACTCGCCAACTGTCAAACAAGACACCGCAGTTTGCACATACTCTGTCTAATTGGGTATTTTGCTCCATAAATAATCTTTATGTCAATTTTTTTATATTGCTTTCAGGCAAGAATTCGACTTTGAGCATGCTTTGCTCATTTAAATTAAGCATTCATTTGTACTTTTTTTTAATTATTAAACATTCGTTCTTGTAATCTCATTCAGTCAAATAACCTTTTGATCAAATGATATACAAGAATTTCTTGATTTATACAACTAAGCAAAGGGGAGTAACTGTCTTTCGCTTCACTTATTACTATTTTGTACTCTGTTTGCCCCCTAGTAACCCAGGAGCAGATAAAAAACACATTTATTTATATTTATACATTTAAATTTATATTACTGCATTAAATTTGTTAGCTATACTCAGGGTCTGAAGAGAAGATTCTCAGAGCATTAATGCATTTTTGATATATAATCAAAAGATCCCCGCCCAACAAAAGAACCCCTGACCCAGGGGCCATGAAATTCACAATTTTGTAAGAGGCATCCTTGGTCTTGAAAACCATGCACTTAGATCATCAGCTTAAAACCCAGAAGCAGAAGATTCTCAAAGAATTAATGCATTTTCCCTATATAATCATTAGAGCCCCGCCTTAACATCAGAAACCCTGACCCAGGGGTCATGAAATTTACAATTTTAGAAGAGGCACCTTTGCTAATCATAACTGTTTAATGGTTTGATTTACTTTTCAAAAAACTTTAACCTTTGTCACAGCTTTTCAAAGGTTGGTGCTAGGGCTTTCATATTTCAGAGTTATATTTCCTGAGACAAGACCTATCATGGGTTACTACAATTTTTATCTCATGGCCTTGGAGTTGGACTTGCATTCGAGAAACTTTAACCTTTGCCATGAGATGCCATATGGGGGCATCAGTGTTTAAAAAACACATCTTGTTTTTTTTATGTTAAAAAGCTATTTAAAATTAAAGTAAGCAAATCTGTATAGTTTCCTGTTTGAAATTCTTCAGCACAAGAGTAGTCCACAAGAAAACTCCTTAAAAAAAGCATTTTACGTTTTGTTTTTTAGTAAAATAATGATAGATTAACTGATAATATACATTATTTTATGAAAATAAAGATAAATATTTAACAGACTTTGAAAGATATTAGTCCTTTCACTTCAGGGCGCATACTTTGTTAAAGGTACAATGTACCTGCTTCCCTCGCCTTTTTGTTGAAGAAAGAGCAGTGTTCGAAATTAGCTTCCGCCCGTCGGTCCTGCGCCGACGTACAAACTGAAGGACTCACGAATAGTATGACTAAATCACGGCCAGGAACACGTTAAGTTCCTAGACAGTACCGTTGTCAGAAACCTTTAAAGTTAAGCACTAAAACTGGTTCGTTGTCCTGAACATATAGGTGAGGTTATGATAAAATCCGTCCGGTGTCATGTAAAAGATACAAGAATTTATACATAATGCCTAAATTTTAACGTTTCTGACAAATTTTAATTTCATACAAAGATTTATGTATTTGATATCCACAATACATTTTGAGGAGTTTTGGTTGGCGATCACATGCCCATGTATGAAGCCATGATCGTGAGCTGGAAAATTATATATTTCTTATTTAATTCATCGAAATGGTTCTTTCATTTTAAAATATGAAGAGAAACTTCATTTTCAATGTATTAGGCAACTGACAGCCTTTTGTAGCTACATGTAGCATGTTTTAAGAAATCGCAATTTATAAGGAAAAAGTCGGTTGTCAGTACTTGTTAAGTTTATCTGGTCCGGTGTCATTTTTCTTAATATGTAAGTAAATCAATAAAATGCAAAAGAAATGATCAAATATATGCTTTATTTTATAAAATACAAAGCATATTACAAATATATTTGAATCTCGGGGTCGTCTTAAAGCAGCTCACACCAACGTGCTAACTATTCAGCGATGTTTTTATTTTCAATTTATTTTCTCTTAGGAACCTGCATCCTAGCTAGTATGCAAACATATACAATTCCTTATATATCATCAGTATAACAAAATTAAAACGTTATGCTTAGGTCACATTAAAGCCGATAGTCGGGCGACCAAAATATTTTCGTATCGTCGGCTGAAAAAAACATGATCGACCGACACTAGTATCGGGCGACGCAGAGTAGTCACATTAATTCCTAGGAACACCGATACCTTTTTTTAGGCCGCAGTTTGATTCTCATCTTCGGCCGACAGTTGTACGAAAACTCAATTCCTAAATGTCGACCGACTGACGACCGACTTTAAAAACTGTATGCCGATGGTCGGCCGATGATTGAAGGTTGGTGGACGGACTTTTCAATGAGTGCTTCAATTGAATCGGCCACAGACGCAAAAAAAAAACAATAACTTGATCCGACTGACATGCATAAAATTGGTCGGCCGACGAAAAAGAAAATCGGGCAAGACATAATATGAAACTTATGTGGAAGCATCCTCAGGTTATGTAGATTCAAGTTTGTTCAAATCATGACACCGGGGGGGGGGGGGATGGGGCTACAGTGGGCTATCAAAATTTTACATAGGATAATATAGGAAAAATCTTTAAAACTCTTCTTCTCAAGAACAGCAAAGCCATAATTGGTCATATTTATATGGAAGCATCCTCAGGTAGTGTAGATTCAAGTTTATTCAAATCAAAGTTTAACATAGGAATACATAGGGGAAATCATTAAAAAATCTTATTCTCAAGAACAGCAAAAACGTAATTGGTCATCTTAAAATAAAAGCATCCTCAGGTAATGTAGATTCAAATTTGTTCAAATCATGATCCCACAGAGGGGCCAAACAGGCGATCATAGTTAAACAAATGGTTATCAAGTTTGTTCATGCAAATCATACCCCTCCCCCTTTTAATACTTAAACTTTTGAATACCGAGCTGATTTCTGCTATTTCCGAACCAAAGTGCTCAGGTGAGCGTCTTGTTTTTGGTGGATTTGAAATATAATTGGTGTGTAAATCACATTGACGTATCTCGTATGCTATTCATGCAGCGTGAGCGTAATTGTTACGGTACATTTTGTCGTCCTGTTCATATTGTCGCCGGCGACAATGTGTACATACACTCACTGAGCATATTGTCGTCCATTAGTACATGTCGCATGACAATGCACGGCAATGTTTCCATATAGATATGACTAATCATTGCTTTGCTGTTGTTGAGAAGAAAAAGTTTAAAGAATTTTCCTATATATTCCTGTTTAAAACTTTGATCGCCCTTTGTGGCCCCAACCTAGGCCCGGGGGTCATGATTAAAAGACACTTGAATCTACACTACTTGAGGATTCTTCCATATAAACATCGCTAATCACGGGCCTACCGCTGTTCTTAATATTTCAGAACGTGGAAAAAGGGGGGGGGTTGCGTTTCAGATTTTCTTTTTTTTGACAAGCCAAAAAAAATCGATTGTGTGTGAAGGAGTGTTACTGTATAAGTTAAGTATATATTATTTAATCATGAAATTTTACTTGTGGACAAAATTGAGAGTATATACAGGTTAAAAAAAAGAATTTACAAAAGCAAAGAAAATGAAAAAAATCAAATTGAGGGGGCAGGGTGGGATAGGGATGGGGGGGTGGGGGGGTGTGCCGGTGCAAATCTGCCTTTGATTCTTGAGAAGATTTTTAGTTTTTGTATACCATATATTCCAACGGAAAACTTTTATCACCAATTGTGCCCCCACCCTACCTATGGGGGTCATGATTTGAACAAAATTGATTTTGTTTCTGTTTGTTTGTTTGTTGTTTTAATATCCCACTTGCCGGTGGAGGGCCAAAAATTTAGACCTATTCTCGGAACTCATGATCAGGGCCATTGAAAAGTGTGGGATCTTTTTCGTGTCAGAATCTGAAAAATTAAAAGTACAATTCATGTATGTACTTTCACATAAGTATCATCTCTTCTGATCCAGAAGTTCTTGAGAAGAAAATTTTGAAAGAATCATTCTTAAATATTCTATTAAAATTTTGATCACCTATTGTAGCCCCACCCTTTCCTAGACATGATCTGAATAAAAATGAATCTACACTTTATAATAAAGCTTTCACATAAGTTTCAACTTTTCTGACACAATGGTTCTTGAGAAAATTATTTAAAGATGTTACAAAATTTTCACTATACATGTACTTTCTTGAAAGAGGTCATGACCATTAATTTGAACAAACTTGACTCCCTTTATCCACGTTTGCTTTCTGGTAAGTTCAATTGAAATTGGCCAGTAGTTCCTGAAAAGAAGCTGAAAATGTGAAAAGACAGACAGACGGACGACACAAGAAATGTGATCATAAAAGCCCACTAGAGCTATCAGTTCAGGTGAGGTAAAATATGTCAACCCCTACACCAATTATATCGGCACTCGTATGAGAATTAAGCAAAAAAAAAAAAAAAAAAAAAAAAAAGAATTCCAGATAACATTTCTACGGAACAAATAACTTTCAATCTCATATCCATGTATATTTTACCAGAAAAAAAGAATAGACTGATTTTTTTCAGATATCTCAAGAATTACGGTATTTTGACATATCATAGTCATGTAAACCAATGCTGGACACAATTTTCTGAGCAACACCATTTCTTCCTACAGTATTGCGTATAATGCTAAATAAATACAACTTGTTTACTTATTTATCAACCAAACACTTTGTCTATCCTTCTGTCTGTCTAGCTCTCTCTCTCTCTCTCTGTGTATGTGTGTCAATCTCTCTCTCTCTCTCTTCACGACCTTAGTAAATATTCAACACAATATATCGGCGACAAAATGTGCCAATGGTCACAGTGCATATTGTCGCCGACGACAAAACGTGCCGATGCTTGACTGTACATTTTGTCTTCCATTACGCAGGAGGAAAAAGGCTCGTCTCGGTACAAATTGTCGCCGGCTACAATATGTATCGATGGACAACGATATGTGCAGTCAGGGTAGGTACATTTTGTCGCCGACGACAATATGTACAAAACGACAATACGAGGGGTGATCAAAAAGTTCGCGAACTAATTGAATAACTTCCGTAAAAGAAATGAAATTAGGTTTTAGTGTTCATCATTTTTTAAAGTAGTCCTCTCCAATTTAAGTGCACATCTGTCACCGTTCTCCCCATGCGCGAATCACGTGATACAGGCTGTCACGTGACATGCTCCGAAGCGTTCCGTTCACAGGATGTAAAAGATTTTTCCGAGTCTTATAGTTCTTACCATGCAAGTTATTTTTTACAACGAGAACAGTCAACTTGTCAAAAATGGCCAAATCTCGGCAAAAGGATGTATGGATAAGGATATCCTTTCCCAGAATGAGCATGGTGACCATCGCAACCCGAGTCTTCTGTCTAGGGAGCGTCGTTTATCCAATGTGGATATAAGGCATGGCGCCTTCTTTTTATTATATCTGATATGATTAAAGTCTAAAGTAAACGTTATTTTAGGGATTTAATAACTGTATTATTGTTAAGATATTCAACTATTTTTCTAACTGTAACTTGGCGGTCTTTCATATTAAATTGCTCAACTGAGGACACATCTCTTCCCCAACTTGCTTTCACTGGGCAAGAGAACAAACATCATTTTCAACCATCTCCCTTCTTTCACTAAAACAATCAATCCAATTAATGATTGAACTCCTGGCAAGTCTTTTGTCTTCATAAACTTTGTACAAAGTATTATATGCTACTGCAAAGGAATTTCCAAGATACATATTAAACTTTACAGCCGTTCGTTGCTCGAGTACGACTGAGTCAATCATTTTTTGTCACAAGTAACCTACCTTATGACGTCATTTTCACATTGTGACGTCACAAACATGGAGCAAAACATTACATAAAACTGCTATATATAGAACACATGTATGACTATATGTGTGCCAAATTTCATTCTGATCTGAATCGTGGTTTTGAAAATATAGAGATAGTTCGCGAACTTTTTTGAGCACCCCCCGTATGTACCGTCACACCCTTCCTTTTGATGGCATGCTTAACGATACCTAAAACAGCATAAGAACTTAGTGTATACAATACAGTAGCGACAACGGACCGATGACAAGGGACTGAATTTTCGTATCTTGTCATGACAACGGACAAAAATTGAAATAAATCAAAATTTTCAGTTTTAATCTGTTCTCAATTTTTCTGTAAAGGCTTACATCATTTCTTGATACTGTCTGCACTAATTGGTGTGTATATTATATTCTATTTACGAAAAATATAACATCTCAGTAGGAAAACGAATCAAATCCACAAGTGATTTCAACAGAGTTAATGTCGCCAACGCAAACTCTTCTTTTCTTACTTGTTTTTAACGGCTGAAATTCATACAGCACCTAATAGGGTGTCAGCCCTGTTTCCCATTGCAATCTTAGACATCTTAGATACAGTACCGACTGGACACAACCTAACACCAGAGCGAACCCAAAGCGCACCCCGGGTTCGCTTCCTGGGTTCGCCCGGGTCCGCAGCGGGTCCGCTTTCAAAAATTTTGGGACCGTTCTGGGTGCGCTTCGGGTTCGCTCTGCGTTCACTCGGGGTCAGCTCTGGGTCCGCTAGAGCGAACCCGGCGTTCGCTTCCCGGGTTCGCTTTACGCACTCATGCGTGAAGCGGACCCCGCTTTAATCTTGCCGCCAGTAAGTCCCGCCCCTTGTATATTTCAAATACAGTAGTGAAATCGATCATTACTGTTTTTATGGCGATCGAAACATGTACATGTAAGTGAAAATATGGAGAACGTTGATAATTTTCAAGAATTCCACCGTACATTCGACGTAGAATTATCACTTTCATTTTTCTTAACTTACAAGCTAAGTATATCTCGAAAGAAAAAGAAGAAAAGGTGTTAAATTTATTTCCGATGTATCGGATGGAGTGAAATTGATAAGAGTATCTTAATAAAAAAAACGAAAGATTTCAAATTCATTTGTTTACATTATTCATGCGTTTTAAGATAAGTTGGAACTTCCAATTGTAATTGAAATTGCTAAATCGTAATTTAAATGTTTGAAAGACAAACAACTGAATTATGATCTTATCTATGAAATAGCTGAGACATACTGTACACGTAAAATGCTAAGTTTTCATTTTTGGCAGTTTATATTTAAGCTAGGTTGTCGTCCATTACATGTATATGTAGGTCGTGATAATCGCTAAAAATTCTCATACAGTGTAACTTGATTTTCTATTTACAGATCATTTATAATTTACTTCCGTGCTATAAGTCATTGTTTTATAAGGCGAGTTTAACGGAGGACTTATAAAAAAAAACAACAATCAAAAAAGCAAAACAAACAAACAAACAAAAACTAATAACTGGTCCACTGATAAGAATATATTATTTTTTTTAAGTTGTTTTCAAATACATGTAAATGATCATTTGAATAGTTTGTGCTCCTTACTGGTTCATGACCCCCCCCCCCCCCCCCCACTACATACATGCATACATGTACATACTGGAGCGGCATGTTAACAAACAAAATTCTAAATGCATAAAAATAAATAAAAACAAGAAAGAAAACAAACAAAACAAGAATTCAATAACTGTAAACTCGCATGACTAAGTAGATGAAATTATGATAAAAACGTTTTTTTTTTTTTTGTTTGTTTTTTTGTTTTGTTTTTTTTTTGAGCCCCAACCCCTCTCCGTACTCGAATTGTTTTCTATGGGCCGGTTGTAGCGATTTTAATCTCAAATAATATACAGTGTTCTCTCTCTCTCTCTCTCGTAAAGCTATTTTACTAATTTCCAGCAATTGCTCTTAGCACCCGCAATATCTTCGAAACAGGTGGATGATTACCGACACGTGATGACCGTGGCTTCACTTTGAAACTATAATTATTAAAGTGTTAAAATTAAATAATTATGACAATTACAAAGTTCAAATACAGGTACCTATGTAATGAAAAAATATATGTACGTTTCGTATTAAGGTATATTTGCAAGTTCAATTTACTAATGTTGGAATTACGTGCATGTACTTTTCATGCACAAGTAAAAAACGTACCCGTCTAGTATTTTTTTTTATACCCATATAAAGTATTTCGAAAATTACATGTAGTACATGTAAGAGGTTCGTGAACATGTAAACCTGTATAATTATATATATCGACGCGAAAGAAAGTGATAAGCATTTTTGCGTTTTTTTTTTCTTTTTTGTTTTGTTTTGTTTTGTTTTTGACTGTCTTGCAAGTAGTTACAAAAATTCAAGAACATACAATAAAGTCTACATGTAGGATAATTAAAATTGACAAAATAATCTTTCCCTATATACAAGTATTTAAATCAAGCTATTTATTAAATTTTGGTAAAAGATTAAGAAAAAAAAAATATCATAGTACTTTAAAAAAATGAGATTTTTTTCTCCAATTTACGTATTGACATAATGCATATTTATACTGTACAATGTACATTTAATTTTTTTTCATGATCAATTATTAAGATCGATAATTTCGATGTTGATCTGGATAAATTAAAACGTACATATAAATTGAAATAATAAATAAAAAAATAATTAAATTAAAGCACATACATGTTCCTATACTGTATCTTGAGATAATAAAATTCTATAATTTGTCGAAGACCAGTTTTTTTTATTCTTTTTTTTTTTAGTAGCAATTGTTATATCCATTATCTTCTTTTTTTTCTATTATGAATTAAAGTACTTATTGTCTGACAAATTTACGCAATGTATATTTATATATTAATGGATTTTAAAAATATAAAGAAAATAAATATGTAACTATACTTCTAACATGCTACCTGGATAATAAAAATATATAATGTATTAATAGATTTTAAAAATAAAAAATAATGAAAATAGATGTGTAAATATTACATGTTGTCTGGGGAATTAAAATATATAAATGTAAAATCATGTTTAAAAATCATATTAAAAATATTTTTACACTGTACATTCACA
Source organism: Saccostrea echinata (assembly GCF_033153115.1). Classification (NCBI taxonomy): domain Eukaryota; kingdom Metazoa; phylum Mollusca; class Bivalvia; order Ostreida; family Ostreidae; genus Saccostrea; species Saccostrea echinata. The sequence continues at coordinate 12,268,932 of NW_026889776.1, read as the reverse complement.
CGCTTTGCTTGTACAATGTTTAGAGTACAAACTGGCATGTTGACTGGTCGATGCGCTGATGGTCAACGCACTTTATCACTTATCCTGATTGAAAGACCTGTTTGGTATGTTGATTGGTCGACGCGCTGATGAGTTAATCGCTAATCCTGATTGACAGCTATGTTACGCAACACCGAACGCGCGTTCGCTTTCTCGGACCGCTACTGAATTTGGGGTTCGCTTTCAGCGTTCGCTCTGGGACCGCTCTGGGTTCGCTGCGGATTCGCTACGGGTGCGCTCCGGGTTCGCTCGGGGTCAGCACTAGCGGACCCCAAGCGAACCCGAAGCGAACCCAGAGAGCGAACCTGTAAAAGTTTATTTTCCCAAAATATTTAATGGTATTATTTTTGGGACTCGCGTAGTCCCTTTATCTGTGGGTCCTTTGGACCCATAGAAAATAATTCTGAATTTCAACACTGAGAAAGAGGGAGAACACTCCCCACCTGAAAGAGTTTTTATGCCCCTGTAATCGAAGTTTTTGCCCTGTCCTTCCGTCCGTTTGCCTATCTGTTTGATTGTCCGCAAAAACTTGGAACTATGGCTTTCATATTTTACATGTGTTTTTTTTCAGGTAACAAGACCTTTCTTCTGGTACCAACATATTAGACCTATTGTCCTTTGATTAGGGCCCACTTTTGCAAAATTTTACAAAAGTTAACCTTAGCAATAACTTTAGAAAAGATAGAGCTAGGGCTTTCATCTCCCTATCTGTATTCCTTGAGACAAGACCTTCCACTGGATACCAAGAATTTTGACTCTTTGACCTTGGAGTTTGACTCACTTTTAAAAAGTTTAACACTGGCAATAACTGTTGACCGATTAGTTCTAGGGCTTTCATTTCTAAGAGATGTATTCCTTGTGACAATACCTTCCATAGGATACCAACAATTTTGACCCTGACCTTGGAGTTTGACCTACTTTTGAAAAAAAATTAATCTTATCCGTAACTTTTGAACAGTTGGTGCTAGGGTTTTCATACATGTATATCACATATTTATTTCATATGACAAGACCTTCCCTTGATCATGAGTACCTTGGTCTTACTTTTCAAAAAAACCCCTAAAACTTTAACCTTCGCCAGAACTTTTCAACGGTTAGTGCGAAGTCTTTCATTGAGTGTGACTTGCATTTGAGAAACTTTAACTTTCGCCATAAGCTGCCATACGGGGGCATCAGTGTTCCACAAACAAATCATGTTTTATTATTATTATTATTATCATATATTATCATTATTTAGGGGTTTGTTTAATTTTTTTTTTTTTTTGTTGCTTCGCAAATCTTTTGGGCTGATATTCCTCCCACCGCGCCCAATTTGATAAATGATTAAAGATTCATTAACAATTATATTAATTTCCGAGAACATTCTCAACTTGTGTCTGCAAACATGGCACCTTTGCAATAGGTGAAGCCTTGTGATGTTGCATATTGTCACTGCAAATATTTATCGTCCATCGGTAGATATTGACACGAAGGACAATAAGTGCCAATGAGCCTTCTTTTCCCTGCAGAATAGGACAATATGTACCAAACATATTGGCACGTATTTTGGTCAGTTACGATGTCTTATTACAAAATTACAGAGTGCTAAATCTCAAGAAGTGTTCAACATAAAAATAAATTCTACTTGCATTCAAACCTGCTTAAAGCTTTCAAAATGATTGGATCGATATCGCTTTTGGAAAATCAGTCTCAATTTTCTTGAAGCATCTAGAACCTTATTGTACATTTTGCAAGTCAAACGTTATTACTCTAGATTAGAATCACAATCACAATATTCTTAGAGAATATTCTCAAATTTCAAATAACAAAATGTCATTAGAAACTACACATGTTGAGTCCCTAAGTTTAGAATGTACTGGGCTTTGATCACAATTTCAAAACATTATTACACATAACGTGTACATGATAAGACCGTTCATATACTAAAAGAGGTTTTTGGCTGCCTAAAATGTCAGGCGTGAAGCTATATCAAGAGTGTATGATAGATAAACTATAATGTATCCGAACTTTTAACATACCCTTTGTCTTCCAACAATTTTGCACGTACTCATAATGTTACTTACCATGCACTATTACTTCACATAACCCAGTAAAACTCTGAGTTTCGTAACCATCGGGATATTTAACATCCTTCAATCTTTCATTATAATAAATGACGTATCGTCCACGTTTCCAGCAAGTGGTGTTGAAATCCAAAGGGGGTAACTCAGGTCCGTCCTTGTAACAAAGAACCCAGTTTTTTTTATTGGTTGAGTTTGAAAGATAAATGGAGAATCCTGCAAACCGTCCCCTTTGTCTCATTACTGAAAAGAATATTTGAAAGACAATGAATTGATGTTAATTTAGCGTAGTTTATATCTGCGTAAAGAAAATCTACTAGCAACTCTTGAACTCGTTATTTAATAGATTTATTATTAGTACAGTGTGATTGCAGCCAGTGCAAAAGTACTCAAGTATTCATAGAATGTGATGTCGTCTATCGATAAAAGATATATCTCAATATTATTCTTAAGGATATCAGCAACAGTGCTGTACGCTGTGCACCTCATACGGAACAATGATAAGAAAAGCCTAACCTTTTTTATCATAACAATTTCATGTAAAATTGTGATATGATGGCAGGAAGTTATAAGAGAAAAATTAGCCATTAAAATTATTGATTAGTATCTTCTATTTCTCCGAAAGACATTGTACAATTTAGTATTTTTCATATCTTATAACTTTGCAATTGACAAGAAAGGTAATTAAAGATGATAGGAATTATACTGACCAATCATACAAAAAGCAGCATAGAATAAGTTCAAAACATTTCATATTTAGAATTAACAATCAAAGCAGAAACAAAAGTAACAGTTATAAGTTCTCAGAATCAGAGTTTGTTTTCAGCCCCTGCCTAGCGTTGCTTGCGATGGCGTTGTTTGAGAAAAGGACCTTAGAAAGGTTGACTAATAGAAATGCCCCTTTTCAAGCAGACTCCGGGCTGTTGATGAGCTGATCTTTTGATGATTGTAACTTTTAAGGGGTTTCAAGCTGTTAATTCAGCAGTGTTGAACCGGTCATGTAGATGCTGTAACTGGATGCTGCGGTCTTGTTGAATGTTAGTGACCCCCAGAGCAGCTGGCGTGCAATGATGAAATTTGTGACTAAATATCTTTGTCAACTGGGGAACATTATCGTACTGTGGTATCGATGGATAGAATCTTCAAGATCTGTCACAAGTACTTCTACTCTTAACATGTCAGGAGCAGGGTTGTGCTCATTGATAGAAAGGCATGGTAAATTTAAGTATCACTCTGTACACAATGTTTTCTGATTTTCATATTTAAATATGTTCCCTATTCTTTGTATACCCTTATTAAAAGAATGCCATTGCCCACAATTTTTGGTAACACGAACAAAAGGTTGGCTTTTATAACAAGAGAAAGCCCGTTGGTTGATTTCTTACTGTCCCATTTGTGTGTTCTTTTTTTTTTTTTTTGACTGTGTGAATCTCAAAGATGTTTTCCGTAAATAAAAAAAAATCCTGAAGGACATTGTATGAAATATAAAGATAACAAACACTGATCATGTTGAAAAGTCGATTTTAAAAATACCAACTGTGAGCAGAGCCAATACAGCCTGTGAAAACAGAGGAGGGATCAGATGCCATGCAGCAATAAACATCCCCCGTTGACCGGTCGCAACCACCGTTTCATGATCGGATGAACGGAAAATCCGTAGACAATTAAGAGTTAAAATAATGACAGTAATATTAAACTTTCGCAGTGCCGAGTTTTTTTTCTTTTACAAAGACTCTTTTAAACTGAGTTCATAAAGCGTATTTTCGTAGAAGTTGCACTATAGCTGCGGATACACTGATTAAAGAATTGCAAACGATAGTAATGTTCTGTCGCCTGCTTCGAAGTCAATTTTGAAAAGTTAACATATGTAAATTATTTCTCACAATTAGTCCTAAAATGACCATTTTTGCTGTACTTTGCAAGGTAAACGTATATCTCCCCTTATGAAAGAACAAAAGCTTTGGCATGAGTTTGCTTAATAACACTTTATAATACCTCTTAAAAAAAGTTTTTTTTTGTTTCACGGTGCGGGGATTTTTTAAAATCCGTTTTTCATTGATTTCTGTAGTGAATAAAGTTTTACCAAAAATAAAGGTATCTCTGTTTTTTCCAAAATAAGTTATGTTTGTGAAAATTCATATACATATCTACATGTATATAAATTACAGTATTTCACTATTGAAAATGTAATAAGGTAAAGCTTATGTTATAAATCATGTACCGTAGTTCTTGCCATAGTCTTTAAATTGTATCCTGATACTGTGAATACTGTAGATATCTCCAAGATCAACTCTCCACCAGACACTTGTGTTTGGGGAAGTCCCCCCGATAACAGTTGTCAGAGCACATGTTGATGAGTTTCTGTCAACTGCGTTTCTTGCAACAGACAAACTTCCGCATATTGCTGGACGAAGACAAGGGCTGGTTAAAATTTGACTGGAGGCTTTATTATAAGACAAATCATCTTAAAAAAAAAGAAATCATTTTGTTAGTTGAATCACTTTTATTCAAAATCAACTGATCTTGTGCGAATAAATGGAAATGATTTTTTTAACTTTTTTTTTTTTTTTTGCAAATTTTGAATAATGCTAAGGTTATTGTACTTAGTCTTCTGGATCAGTATTCTTGTACATGTACTCTGTATAGATTATTTTTATTTTATTTTTATGATAAATTAGATTGTGACGTCATAAACAACATATCATTCTGATTCCCCACTTACGTAGTTAAATTTTCAAAAGATGATAAAATTCCTCATTTACGAAAAGTATGTAGGCTTTGGAGACTATAGGTCTTCCAAAAATCTGTTGAAATTCAATGGGCATAAATTGTTCTCCTTAATTAGGTGAACTGTTATAGTATTCTTGTAAAGCAGAATTTATTTTGAAATCATTACATAAAAAAAAATTCTTTCATTTTTATAATATTAAGACGATGAATGACAGTTTATCAATTAAGGATATCCACTTTTATTCATGTATAATCTGGATTATTCCAGCTGAACTCAAAATCATAAAAAAATTAAACGCTCATTTGGCTACCTGTACAGTTTCGAATTAATGACGTAAACCCCTTCATCGTAAATCAGTCTATTGTACTGATGACAGTTGTTTATCATATTAATGCCTATATAATTAATCGTATAGTAAATTCATTGCTAGAAAAGCACACAGCTGAGGATATCTTTCATACAGGTGTATTGAAAAACCACTTAGAACTAGTTAAGCGTAAATAGAATGAGTAATAAAAGTGGTTCTCATGCGGAAAAAGGTGAAAATATTGAGTGGATGTAAATATAATTGAGATGAATGTTTGACTCAACGACTTTCTAGTATAAATAGGCATAGTGTGAATCATTTGCACCAGGTTCAAAATCTTAAATAGGATGATTTGTGCATGTTGTGAATACATTTGTGACAGAAGTAAATAATTTTTTTTTTTATCAAGAGAGTAGTAGGCATTCCCAAAACAAAATGCTTTAGTGTGAAAAAAAAAATCAGGAAACCACATCGGTGAATTCGTAAGGGAGTATTGTGATCCCCATCTCGACCGGTAACGCCCTACCTAAGCCTTCTGTAGTGATAGGCTAAAGAGGACTGCTTAGTTAAACTTGTAGGGTACCCTTTTGCAATAGATGTTGGTTCGAAACACGATCCTCTCTTTCTCAATCAATTCTCGTCATAACCGATTAGAGTTCTTTATTTTCTGCCTTCCAATGGCATCCCCATATGAGAGGGAAATTCTCGTAGAAACGTAACACAAACAAAACACATTTAGAAATGGAGACATCCCTGCTTTTACAACTAACTTTTTTTTTCAAATTTATTATTTATTGTTAATTTTATATAGTTCTGGAGATAAAGATAATATCTTATCCATTTTGAAAAAAAAAATTAAAAAAAAAATTCTTGATTGCCCATCCTATATCAATATGAAGTATTTCAAGCAATTCCAGATCTCTTTTAACTCCTCTATTACATCAAGTATCTGCCCAGGCGCCAACTATTTTGTTTGACCTCGCATCGTCTTTTGGTTTGATGCCCCCTATAATTATGAAAATTGTATATTTTTGAAATCTATGTCAGGGGTCTTTATAGATATATGTAGATTTATGTACCGGGTAATATTTTATTCGGAATACATTACTGTGGGTTAATTGGTATGAGAATGTACAAATCATTCTCATAATTTTACAGAAGGGCTCTATATTCAGTAGGAAAATAAATATATAAATAAACTTATTTAACTTACCATAGCCAAACGACAGAACAACTCCATGGATAAATACTAAAATCCTAAAAACGGCATCACAAACAGAATCCATTACATTTGCTATCCAGAACGAAATGTATTATCGGGAAGTCAACGAATGTATTTTAAGTATAATTTTAATATGGAAGACCATTTTTGCTAAAGATGTACAAAAATACTTACCCGTGTTCGAATGAAAAAAAGAGAATCGTCTGCTTATTTATTTTTCAAATGAGTGATAGGAAGAAAACACAAGCAAGGAATTAAGCAGAGAATGGTCACTTATTTCAAATGGGTGCCCTTTAACCATTTCGAAACCAGGGTGATAATTTTTGAGTCCTTAAGATACATTACATTTACATAATGTTTGTGCAACAAGAATCATTTTTCAAATTAAATTATTGTTGTAGCTTTTGTATCTTCCAATGAGAATTATAAAAACTTCTTTTCTTTACATTTCAATAAACCACTCTAACCCCCTAATAAGGCAATGAACAACAAGAAAAAAGCTGTCGATGTGACAGCAAGCCCGAGCTTCTTTGTGTGAACAAATTGGTACATCTATTTTTCATTTGAATAATCAATTTTTCCATTGGCAAATGTTGTTTCCTTTTGTCGTGAAAGTTTTCTGGGCAAAAGGGGTACAGTACCCTTTTGGCATCCGACCACCTGCCCGCCATTTTCACCATTTGAATATTAGGATTTTCCTTCTGAATTCCCGGTTAAAATTTCTTCAACGTTGTATACTTATATGTCCTTCATACTTCTTGTATCAAATACCACCTTTTACGCCCCACTACTAAATGGGACATAAATTGGATTGAAATAAGTTTATAAGATCAGTGAAAGACACAAAAGATGATAACCCAAAGGAACGTGATACGCGAAAACTTTAAATAAGATATAAACGTTACACATGAAATGTGTCATATAATGACTGAAATCAGTAAAAATGGTAAGTGCGAGAATGGTAATTGAACGGTAGGAGGTAAGTTTTTTTTTAAATTCCTTGCTGTGTGACTGCCATACCAGACAGTATTTAAACGGTATACATTTGGTTGAACTACTAAAAGTAATTCTGAACAAATTTTTCTACTGATAGATACATGTGTTGCAGTTTTGATATTTTATTTAAATATCCCTGGTTTCGTAAATTATATATAACCAGTTTTTGCTTGTATTTAAGGATATCCGATCCTCAGCTAGGAACGACTTTCATTTAGAATGAGGTACAAATGTTTATTAGCATGATATGAAATTATAATTGATCTATGATGTTGCAATGGTAACACAAAATGTATTATATAAGGCCGTGCAAAGTTAATTCTATGTTTAACGTCACCGGCGCGCATAGGTTTCAGAGAAATTAGCACTTTGAAAAAATAAACTGGTATTTTTTAAAGATTGAATTCCGCTTAACTTTTAACTTTAGCAACTGAAAACTGCATTTCATAGAAATAAACATTATTCCTGGCCTTGTGTGAGGCATATTTGAGATGCATGAGTCTATCAGTTATACTGACAGATTTAACTAGATGCTGTCATGAGACAGTAATACCCGCACTATGGTGTTTGCCTCTAAATGCACACTCCTTCATATTGGGCTTACCAAGGAAAAAGACAAAATAATTCTATAATTTACACAGTACATGTACATGAATTCGTCAATTCGAGCATAAAATGCTCAGGTGACCACGTGAGCTTCTTATTGGTATTTCCTTTACTTAATTCATTACCAGTCTGAAATAGCAGAATTTAATTAATGATGTAAATTAGGTTTTGATAAAAGGGGGGTATAAATTTTTGGCCCATAATTGGAATTTTTAAATTTATTTTCTCAATCACAAATAATATTATTTTAGTAATAGCGTTTTTGATGAATTTATCAAAATGTGCAAACTTTTTATTTAGTATTTGATTAGGCAAAAACCTCCTTGAAAAGCCATACCCAATCAATTTTGTCACCCCACCCCCCCCAAACATACACACACACACACAAATTGCCTGTTTTTGGAAATAGGCCTAGATGGCAAAGTTAAGTTAAAACATCGTTTGTTATGATAATTTAAAATTTGTTCTTATTCTGTACATGTGAGTGAACACCTTTTGAAAATTTCTACATCACATTGGGCTTGCGTCACCCTACTAGCACTAGTTTTACCGGTATCATTGCACATGGTGCAGTGTGGTGTAAACATCATTACATGTATATCAGTAGAAATTAATTCATTTTGTGTTTTAATTGGATTATATTTCATAAAGTTGACAGGACCTATGACAGTCGGTAAGTACAAGTTTAAGTATTGATTGGTATTAAGTATTGATTAAGTATATAGTCCTATTTAAATAACTCTGCAAATTCCGGGGGGGGGGGGTAAAATAACCGAAATGCAAATGGCTAAGTAAAATTTAAATAACTCTGCAAATTCCGGGGGGGGGGGGGTAAAATAACCGAAATGCAAATGGCTAAGTAAATAGTCCTATTTAAATAACTCTGCAAATTCCGGGGGGGGGGGGGTGGGGGTAAAATAACCGAAATGCAAATGGCTAAGTAAAATTTAAATAACTCTGCAAATTCCGGGGGGGGGGGGGGTAAAATAACCGAAATGCAAATGGCCAAAATGCAAATGGCTAAGTAAAATTTAAATAACTCTGCAAATTCCGGGGGGGGGGGGGGTAAATAACCGAAATGCAAATGGCTAAGTAAATAGTCCTATTTAAATAACTCTGCAAATTCCGGGGGGGGGGGGGTAAAATAACCGAAATGCAAATGGCTAAGTAAAATTTAAATAACTCTGCAAATTCCGGGGGGGGGGGGGTAAAATAACCGAAATGTAAATGGCTAAGTAAAAGTTTAAAAAGGATCAAAGGATCAAAGATCATCGGATGCCACAATAGACGAATTTCACATTCTGAAGAGTTATCTCCCGTTGTCGACATTACATTCAGTTACAGGCACAGATCCAGGAATTTTTTCCAGGAAAAAAAACAAAACAAACAAACAAAATAAACACAATGATGGTGGGGTCCATATTTTTAAAGGGGGGAGGGCATCCAAAGTCATTTTTTATTTGCTCCTGAAAATCAGTATATAGTCCTATTTAAATAACTCTGCAAATTCCGGGGAGGGGGGGGGGATCCAATCTCCCTAGCCGCTCTCTGTCCCTGAAATGACAAATGATCATCTGACTTCAAAATAATAGAAAACTTTTCCATTTCACTATACATAATTTTGTTTCTTGTGTTATTATGTTGTGTACATCTAATGGTTTAAGGTTATGAACCCCTGGAGGTCATCCCTACTCTATTAATGAACTGGAAATGTTCACAATATGACTACATCAAATTAAATAAAAGTGCATCAATGATAAGATTGCTTGACATTTCATTCATGAATTTGGGTCAACCCATGTAGAATTAGGAATGAAAATCATTCAAAGAGATGGACCATTAAACTATTTGTATATATTCACATTTTTTGTCAAAACAAAGTATTAGTTTCATGAACAAACAGGGGAAGGGGTGAGGGGAAGGAGTTATCTCTTTAGGTCTTAATTGTTGAAAACTCCTATAATGAACGTTAACCTCAAATCCGACTTGTACGTCTTCATTATTTTTAAGTGGTGGTATCTCCATATGAGTGAAAAATTCCCGAGAAGGACATTTAACAACAAACAAACATTAATGACTTAAAAAACACAATATATATGTACATGTTTATTAGTCAACAGATATACTTCTGGTCATATCTCTAGTTCTCCCTTGAATCAGAAATTAATGATATAAATATTTTAAGAATGACTAAGAGCTGAAAAGGTTGTGCATTTTAAAATTGACTAAGCTCTGTGGTTGAATTAGCTATACCGGTTTAGCTTATTTTGCTACTCAAAGCACCTTGATTAACTATTTTTAATCATACTGTTTTCTGAAAGTTTTTTTCAACATGGATAGAAGTCATACCTTTTCAGCTTCTGAAAACAATGCATGAAAAAAAAACTGCTTTTCAAATACTGTAACTCTTTCAAAGTACTTGTGATCATAAGTTTTTAGCTCACTTGAGTTTTTCTGGTTTTCTGATCTTTGTCATCCATCTGTCCGCCAGTAAACTTTTCACATTTTTGTCTTCTTCACTAGAACCGCTGGGCCAATTTCAACCAACCCTGCTGCAAAGCATCTTCGGGTAAAGGGGATTCAAGTTTGTTCAAGTGAAGGGTCACAACCTCTTTCAAGGGGGGGATAATCAAGAATTAGTGAAAATTTGGTGGTATCATTTAAAAAAGTCTAAGTCTTATCAAGAACCACTGACTGGGCCCAAAAAGTTGAAACTTTCTTTACATAGTCTTAGTGTAGATTAAAATTTGTTCAAATTATGACCCACTGGGGTAGGGTGGGGCCACATATGAGGATCCAATGATTTACATAGAAAAAAGTAGGGGATTTTTTCCATCATAAATCTTCTTCTCAAGAACAATAAGGGCATTATTGTCATCCGTTTTCGCGAAAGGGACCCAGGGGACATTAAAACTCATTTGTCTGTCAGTCTGTCCGTTTGTCACAATAAATTTAACCTTGGTCATAACTTTTGAATAATAAGAGATAGGGATTTCATATTTCACATGTACATTACCTACAAGAACTTTCTAAACATACTATGATTTTTGAACCCATGACCTTGACGTTTGACCTACTTTTCCAAAAATTTAACATTATTTCAAACTGATCATTTTGAAAGAGAAAAGATAGGGCATTCATATTATACATGATTGTATATTACCTGTGACAAGACCTCTCTAAATATATATCATGACTTTCAACTCTGTGACATTAACCATGAAGTTTAACCTACTTTTCAAAAATGTTATATTTCCTTATAACTTTTGATTGAGAAGAGATAGGACTTTCATATTTGACATGTACATTACATGTAACAATATGTTATGCTATGATTTTTTACCCCTTGACCTTGATGTTTTACCTAATTCTCAAAAGTTTTAACTTTGAACAGGGAATTATTTAATCTTAGACTAATTATAAATCCTGGATTTTCAGAAAATTTTGAAATCAGGTGTAGTGCCTGAAAACTAACTTTGTCAGTTTTCACTGTAGTAGATACTGTCTAAATGGGTAAGTGTGTATATAAGAAGCTAATATGATTGAATTATTCTTTATTTTTATTCATTCATGTTTTTATTGTGTTCCAATTTCATATTTTTATTGTTTATTTTCAGTCATAATTATTATTTCTAGGGTAAATGTCTTTTATACAGTGTATCTGGTGTTCTAGTGTTGTATCTGTAGAAAATAATGACGCATGTGCAGATGGGGGTTAGTCGATGCCTGGCATCAAAAATCGACTAACCCCCATCTGCGCATGCGTCATTATTTTCTCGCTAAATTCTGCAGTTTTCTGCAATCAAACGGCGATATTAAAATAATCCATCGAATGTCCGTCATTATATTATCCTACGACTCCACTGTTATCTCAAAACGTTCCTTCCGAGTTGTAGATATCCATTAAACATTGCCAACAACGCACGGCTTCATAGTCCCCATGAATGAAGACCCGACTAAAGAAATGACTCGCAGCAAACGAAAATACATACCGATGCGTATTCAGCACGACAACTGCAAACACTTGTCCTACATATGTTTTCACAACCGTAACAACTTTTAAATACAACGAAACGCCCAGAAAAACGCAGCGATGTAAACACTACCAAATTTACAGCAGCTTCCTAATGCATACAACCACTACTCGACGTCACAGTCGTAAAATACGACGTCACAGGTACACTCTTTTCCTGAACTTTTCTAAAGCAAAATGGCGATTAAGCATTGTACGTATTATAAGGCATACTATCTTTGTTGTTCAGCACACGTACTTTTAATTGTTTGCAAAAAGTTCTCCTTTAACCAGGTAATTAAATATCACAAGTGGAAAGGAAACTGGGATGTCTTTAGTACAGAAATCGGTCTTTGAAAATTGAAGATCCATGATCCGCCCACTTGTTTCACCTCCAGCTAAGAGGTGCATATTTAGTGTGCAAATCGAGAGTTTTCAAGCCATTGTGACGTCACCCTCAATAATTTGTAACAGATTAGTGAAATCTTACAAATGAATCAATAAAAAAAAATAGTGATAAAGAGTTAAACTGTGGAAAAACATTAGTTTGAATTCTTCTGTACCATAAACAAATTCCCAAACCTTTGTGACATTACTCTTAAACTTGCAATGACGGGGAACAGAGAAAAAATACTGCGTCATAAATATAATAATAATAGTATTTGAATATACCAGTCAGATTAATCCACCCCGTGTCCTCTTTTCTTGTACTTTACAAACGTATTTTTTTAAAGACAGAATACCCTCCCCCCCGGCGAAAAACGGATCGAGTACTCAGTCCAAATATTTTTATTTTTTATTATTTTCATCATCAAAATATATATATATTTGTATTGGCTCCAAAAAAAAAAAAAAAAAAAAAATATTGAATAAGTTAAATTGATGCAAAGCATCAAAAAGACCTCAAAAATATATAAAGCAAAAATATATAGAGCATTCTCTATATATAGAGCACCCCCCCCCCCCAAAAAAAAGCATTTATGGCAGAACGCAGCACAGTTAAGGCTACAAAAAGGGGGCGGAGCCTAATTTGTACGGGAAAAATTAACTATGACATCATACAAAACCAACAATTCTTAAAAATACCACAAAATGAGGTGATTTACTATTTTAATCTTTAGGAGACCATCAAACTACATCAAAACTTACTATAACATGCTGTTTTGTCGTTGGTTAAATCCCACATAACAAGGTATAAATAAGTCACTGATCGCAATGCACTTGTCGATGTGACGTCATTTCGTAAAACTTGACGCAGTTTGTATGCAGTTAGAGGCGGATCAAGTAATATTTTTTCAACGAAAAATGTATTCTTTACTTAAATAAAATATTATTTACAGATATTTCATAGGCCATTAACTTGGATTTAATGTCTTCTTTACGATTTTATTAAAATATTTTTCGTATATTTTTTCGTATATTTCCTATTTAATTGACACTGCCGTATATTTGTATGCAAGTACATCAGAGGGTAATGTGAGGGTCTTAATAAATCGATCTAGTGCAAGGGCATACACTCAATGGATCATAGTAAGCTTTTACAAATCAACTCTAGAAGTATTAAGGTATCTGAAAAGTGCTGCGATCCTGATGAAATCTTGAAAATAATTTAATTATATCTATATTTAATGCCATTGACCAGCAATAAATACAGCATTCGGTCATACAAATACGATTTTAAAAATGAAATAGCAGAATCTAGGTAGGATAGCAGCACTTTTCAGAAACTACAATGCGTGTTGAAAATATTTTTAAACTAAACTTAGAATTTTAACTTGGTTATGCCCTTGCACTAGTGAGATTCAAAGGTGACCTCAATACTGCAAGTAAACGTGCTTAAATCACGTGACTGCCGCATCACGTGTCAAGTCTAAATAAAAAATCTAATCCTCCTCAATATGTAGTTATCAACCATAATTACAATTGTCCGATATAAGTAATGTACTAAAAAAAATCGCCATCCTGATTATGAATATATTTTTAATCACAAAAAATTGGTGATATTTCCATTGCTCACCTTAACTGTACTGCGAATCTAGTAGTGGTGGATCTAAGAATAAAATTAAATATTTTTTTTAGTGGCTTGTCTGATGTACCTTGGAATTTAGTGTTTTTTTTTTATTTTTTATTATTGCCTTAAAATATTTCTGAATCTAGGGAGAGTCCACAGTGTGCAAGTTTTTCTAAGACACTGTGAGTTACCCCAATACCCTGCATATTTCATTTACCCATTGAGAAGAAGGTAAACATGGCCTATTTACACCCTTCATACGTTCAAAGGCAACATTTCTCAATATTTGAAATTTTAATTCTTTTCCCCAGACACTCGCCTTCCTATTTATGCCCTAAAATCAGTCCATCCCACTCCGTACGAATCCGTACGAGACATATTTACGGGAAAAAACCCTGCGCTTTGCGTGGTCAATGAAATGGGGTAAAATTAGTAACCTGTGGCATACTTATACTTTCTAAAATCAAATTAAGGGTTACATACAAATTCCAACATTTATTTTAATTTCCTTTTTATTTAACTTTGTTTATTGTTTACTCTTTTATTTTCTATAATTATATGTTTCATTTTAAATGTATTATTATTATTATTATTATTATTGAGCACATAAAATATTGAAATTATGCCACCCCCCCCCCCTCCCCGCAAAAAAAATTTAAGGCGTCATATTATTCTTTAAAAATAAAATTCAAAGCTTTAATTTTATATCTGTAAAAGTTTTGGATCCTTCCCTCAACACTGTTGACATCATTTGTCTCGGATAATATAAAGGTAAGCGTAAGCCAGCGTTAATTGCGCTTTGATTGAATTCAGTCTACATGCAGCTACACCAGAGAAAATCCACAGAATTTCTTCCCATGTAGAAAAGTGCATCTTTATGATAGATTTTTACACTAGTTCGACTTTTCTGTGTATTTTTTATCCCCTCGCAATGGAGTTGCTTGTTTGTTTGTGGGTGAGTGAGATAATTCTGTGCGAAACGGAAGTGACGTAATTTGCATTGGAATCGATGTCGGATGCTGCCTTAGCTTATGGATAACAAGTAATAGCTTTTCAAAAAGCTTGCCTGACTAATCAATCAATATCTATGGAACGTATGAGCAAGAGAGGTGCTAAACGTTTCCGTCATCAAGGAGCGACATAGTTGCGATACTTCATTACACAAGATGTACAATTGACTTTCTCAAATCTCATAACCAAATACTGCAGATCAACGAATATCTAAGACATACCGCTATTCAATCATTTATTAGTTAGCCCACGGGCTGACAAGTTACGTTGGGATGAAACTCTAACTTTAAGTGCGATAGCGTAGATTATAATTTTGGGGAAAATAGTTAGATGATTCTAAAGAAATTCATATTACATGTACTCTCTAACTAAAGGGCGCACTTCTCTGGTCAGTGATAGATTGATGAGACAGCCTCTTTTTCTAGACTGGTCTGTTTTCCGTCGTTCTCGACGTCGAAGAAAATTACGAACAGTTTTAACTCCCTTTTCTTGAAGTGTTTGAGACAAAAATGCTTCAATGCTGCTCTAGAACTCAAAGTAAATGGACTGTACACTTTATAGCTAGAGCAAAACAAGATACTAACCCCCCCCCCCGGACGAAACTCACGCCCTGATGGTCTCACCATATACATGTACATGTATTATAAATGCGTTTAAAAATGCATCTTTATGTGCAGTTTTAAAATTGTTTAGTTTTTCTTTTCAATCGATTTCAGGACCTTTCTCATAATCATAATAACGTGCTTAAATGAAAAGTAGTACAGATCATGATGTCTTCCTCATTTTGCCGATTTTTTGCTTAGAACCTTACGGGAGTTAAGCCCATTCCTCTATGGGTGCTGACCTACTATTGTCACTATCCTTGTTCATCACAAAGCATGAAATAATATGCTAATGACTGACTTTCCTAAGCTTTTTTAAAAACCTAACCTTGTAACGTACATTATTAATAAATGTAATATTGAAAGTAAAGGTGGGAAACAGACTGAATCAAGAAGGGATGTTCCATTTACTACATGTAGGTCGAGGGAGTTTGCTTATGATTGGACTAGTTCACTTATGGGATAAATAGTACTAAGAATAATCAGGAAATCCATTGGTTTAGTGTTGCCTGCCCATATACAATGTGTTCTTTTAAAAATGAGATAAAATTTACTGTTAATAAAAAATCTGAAACTTTAGAATCAGGTTAAAAGAATAAACATTATTTATTTCCATAGAAATTATTACACCCATTCAATAGAACAATCCAAGAAAAAGGCGCGAAGATAATTTACATGTGAAATTTGGCGCGAAATGATTGTGTCACCCCTTTTGTAGAAGGCAAATGGACTGATCCAGTAGTTTAGAAACGCAGAAAAAATGTTACACGTACATGCCAGTACAAAGAATTGCAAAGAATAAACATGTACATGCCAAAAAACTGAAGGAATTAAACACATCATTATTTTGCATCAGTAATACGATTATTTCCTCAGCAAACTGTATTTGTTTAAATGCAGGTAACAAATTCCAGTGTAAATCAGCTTCCAGAAAGAATGATCGCTTAGTTTCGGATCTTGAAAAAATTAATCCTTATACTGCCTGACGCACGTGGCGTCAGGCAATAAATTGCGCAGCTCGATCACTATATAATACATGTAGGCCTAGTATACTGCTAATCTATTATTATTATCATTTTCTTTAGCGTCATGTGGTTTTCTACCTTCTCAATATTTTTGTCCTAGTTTCAGACAATTGTGGATATGTTACAAATCTTGCATTTTCACGAGTATATCTTATTTGTGGTATTGTAATCTTCCATTTATACCTACATGTTAAATATAACATGGTTAATATTCTACCATATTACGATATTTTAATATTATTTAATTAAATGTGATCTTATTGTAATAATTGTGTTTGCCCTCTGAGGGCCCTTGACTGGTGAATAAACATACTATTATATATCATAATTCAACAACATGGGAATGGAAAGGGGCTGTAAGCCTTTGAATGAAATTGTCCATACAAGGACTCTTTTCGGACAAACTATTATTGCGCAGATTTAGAGGGATATCTGGAGTGTCCAACTCCACCCTCGGATATTTTCTGGGATATAAAATTTAAATAGCAAAGTAAACCAAAATGACCCCCCCCCCGTTTAAAAAAAAAACTCAGACACTTAGGACACCTGGTAAAATGTGATCGAATGAGTCATTTACATGTCCTAACACCCGCTCCCAAATAGGTTGTTCGCTTATTCTTGGCTACTCCAAAAAATTTGAGATTTTTTTTCTGTTGGAGTAGCCCCCTCATTCTCCTAACCTCAGAAAATGATCACACGTTTTAAAGCATACCATCATGTAAGAAATATAATTTGTTTATATTTCACATAAATTAATCCTTCTAAATATAAATCCTGTCTCTCCATATAGCGTCCCTGCATTGATGATTTTCCTGGTCGATGTTCACAGGCTCGACTTGTAGTACTAGAATGCAGTGCTGGATTTTCAAACTCGCAATCGCGTGGCAATATTGTATAGGAAATACATCATGTCACATTTTGATAAAATATTTTGGAAAAAATAAAATAAATAATGATAGTGAAGGTAACATTATGTAAGCAAAATCATATAATTGTTCTTTTTTTTGCTGAGAAAATTGTTAGACTGGAGTGATGCTTTTATAATATGCACAGTATTATTTCTTCTTCGAACAACAGTTAACACTTTACATGGAGGTTTACAATTCCTTAAGAACCCTCTATACACTGCACACTAAAGAGTTCTGATTCTGTGGTATTTTTATGTAGTTAGAGTTATCTGCCCTTAGATCTAAAATAAAATAAGTTGAAATTTACAGTTTATCAATCAATTTCTAATCAATTCCAGCATTCTTGAAATTTTGATAGGCCAAAATGAATTAATTGAAAACCTCATATGCATGCTTTTTCCCCACTTAGGTAAACAACAGTGATTTCTGTTCATCAAAACTTTGTTGACTTTGAACCTTTTTCCTGGGGGTAAAAGCCAGGCACCCTTTGTTGAAAGTGATATAAATAAGCTCAATATTTACACATTTATACAATATAATTTTCTCAATGTCCAAAAAACATTTTTGTTTAGTGTAGAGAGGGTCCTTAATTTTGTTGATACTAATGTAGATTAAATATTATCGATAATGTAAACCTGTTGTCTTTATATGCTATTTTTAAATGTCTCGTTTCAGCTGATGCATAAAAAGAGAGATTTCTTTTTATTGACAATGCAGCCCCGTAGAATACCTGGTGGGGGGGGGGGTCTAAGTATAGTTTTTCACTGTTGTAAATCTTTATTTAAATGCTTCCTGTATTCTCCCCCGTTTTGTTGCAGCATTAAGATCGAGCACTCGCAAACGCCTGCAGTTGAAAAAGAAATGTACTAATGTACAACCTCCCGTCCCCCTTCGAAATAGGTGTTTTGTGTTTGGGGACTTTAGCTTTATTTTACTGCATAGACATGATAAATATTGCATCTCAAAGTAATTGCCAAAAATTAAAATCTCAGTAAATGCTAACGATAGATTTATAATTAAGCTGTCAGTGCATAATATCAAATAAAGTAGTTCGTCGTATAATGTAAGCGTTATTGCTTATATTTGCCGTAACATAGAATGAAGCAAATCCTTTAAAAAGAAAGTTGACCTAGCGCTGTGGCCATCATAAAACACACAAGTAGATATCTGAACCATTGGTTTAAGTTGCTGAATCCATTAATTGTAAATAAAAAAGGCATAGTGATGAACTGGGGGGGGGGGGGTCAATTCAGAAAGGTGAATCTAGAGTGGGCTTCACATCGGCAATGGCATTACTCATTAGTCATTTTATAAGCATTCTGTAGTTTACTATATTTTAAATTTTAAGGTGAAAAATAAGAGATCAGTAGAACAATGAGCACCTAGTTTAAAATATTCCATGCAGTGTGGTACTGTTTTGTAGCAATCGCATCTTCTCGGGTCTTTCCGGCAAGCTCGGCAAGCATGCATATCCGAGGTTGTTATCCGAGCGTGTCGGAAAGTAGTTAAGAAAAGCTATATATTTATCATAATTTTAGAATTAACCGATATCTTCAGTCTTTGCATTATAAGACTTAAGTAACTGTTACTTTTCGTACATTTACATGTATGTACAGGTTAAACAACAAAGCACGAATCTTTTACAGATAATGAAACGAAATTGTCATGGTACAGTTTATATACAGTTTTATTCCCAGGATGCCCTACCGTGAGGTCGAGCATGCGTATTCCAGAAAAAAAAGAATAACGTAGTTGCTAGCGAACCGATCACAAAAAAATAATATAAAGAGAAAATATGTAGTAAAATTTGTTGTTACACCACGATAATTTATTTTTGATACATCACATTTCAGTAGTAATCATTAATATTGGTATCATCACGTAACATAGATCCAGGGTAGTATGATGATCACACGTTGAAAGATTGCTGCCAATTTCTTTCTTTGTTTCCTTCTCCAACTGTAATTGGCAAAATGGCAGCAAGAACATTTTAATTCAGTTTTTTTATGTTTAGCGTCAATTCATCTTTCAAAAATCTACCCATCTATATAGTTCTTACTATTTTAAGAGCGATATTGGATCGACAAAAGGAAGACTAAGTGTTTTTCATAAAAAACAAAGAAAAAGATATTCTAAAATTCACGGTAATGCCTAAAATGAACACACTTGCACTTTGATGGTGTTGTATTTTCGCTGTATTTTCCTCAAATGTTACCGATGGTGAGAACGCAAAGTACACTTCAAATTATTTTAAATAAATAAATGCATACATTCAGTACTTTAAGGAGGATGGGGGGTCAACAAATTAACCGTCAGATATAACTTTATTTTACAGATATGATATCTTAAGCCGTCAACTATCATTTGGCAAAGGAAAATTTCGTACATTTTAGTTGTTAAAATTTAATCATTTTTGTATATCTTTATATGGAGCTCTCCTTCTAAAGGAGATCAATATAGTCTAAAAATGGCCACAACCACCCAGCCCTCTTAATGTAAACACAAAATTGGGCTAATCAAGGAGAGGTAAGGTAATAGCACTTAAAACGGCATCAATATGTGAAAAATGGAGAGCTTAACTAAGCAGTTCAAATTTCAATTGAAGTTTTTGCAGATAGAGACAGATAGAAGGACAGACGGTACAAAAGCATTATGCCACCATCTACATGTAAGTTCGTCGGGGGAAAAATATTCCTCTAGTAAATTCTTCTGAGTTTCATAGTTAGGATTGTTGGCACATTCAATCTCATTTAACAAGCATGCATTCAAATCTAAATAGTTTGGATACATAACTCAAAATGTCTGTCTGTATGTTTGTTTGTATGTTGTTTCACGTCCCTCTCAAGAATTTTTCACTCATATGGAGACGCCACCACTTAATTGCCGGTGGAGAGCTGCAAATTCTGATCTATACCAGGCACTCAGGGCCATTGAGCAGTAAAAGATCTTTTTCGTGCCAGCACCTACTGCGACATGGGACCTCGGTTTATATAATCTTATTCGAAGGACTGGTCTCCACGTCCCGTAGTGGATTCGAACCCGCGACGTAAGGATCAACTACATACTCTGCAACTCTAGAGCAGACGTTCTAACCACTGCGCCACCCTAACGACTAACTCAAAACGAAGCACATGTATCTAATCACTGGTTAAAATAATAAACAAATGCTAATATTTGTGTTTGTAATTCATTAAACTGGAGTTCACAGGATATTCAAATATTATCTTTACTTTCAAAAGAAAAAAAAATCCTCAGCTGCTTTATTTGTGTATTTGTGGGGCTGGAAAATGAAGGGCATTAAGCATATTCACTTAAAAATGAAATGACAGTACATTAGATATATGACGTTTTGTGTGAAAATATTATCAAGCATACTTTTCACAGTGGATTGATCATGTGTTTAAAAAAAGGGGGAGAGGGACGATCGTCCGAGTAACTATATGCTTATTCTTACAAACAAAGGTTAAAGCATTAATTCATGTTTGTGGCCACAAAATCCATGACTTCAAAACTTTTTATCTGGATTGCACAAAGAAAACAAATTCATTCAAAAGAATTCACAAATGATTTACTGACATCATGAGGAATAAACCAAGCACGAAGCATCGTTTTTCAACAAATGGGGGGGGGGGGGAGATAATTGATGACGTCTGAAAAATTTTGACAAGCATCCCCCTTTCCCCGAAAAAAGAAAAGAAATAAAAGAAAAATACCAAAACTTGCAAAACTTATTTCGGGGGGGTTGGAGGTTGGGGGGGGGGGGGTTGTTCTAATTAAGTACCTTTAAATCTGCTGAAGAGACTTCTATACAATAGCCAGGAACCTTGCTAATGCCCTTAAGTACACAACAGTAAAGCTGCAGTCTCATCAGACACTTCATTTCTTTTAAAAATACAGATGGAATTGCAGGTACATGTATTGAGATGCATACATAATACGTTACCATAGATTTCTGTAACATGATTTTCTAATTTTACATACTTAGTAAATTAAAATGGTATCATATAAAAATATACAAAACACAGTATCACTATATTTCATTTAACCGAAAGCCGAGGCTTGATGCGCGAGTCAAAGACTCAAAGGAGGACGAAATGTGTGTGTAATCTCTTAAATTTTTGTCTTTACAAAATTCAGGAGGCAAAGACATGTTAAGTAATTACATGTACTTTTATTTAATTCGTTTTAGACTTTCCGATGAGGATGACAGTTATTAGAATAATAATATATAACTTAACATGCAACTTCTGCAAATACAAGTACTGTAACCCCCCCCCCCCTTCCCCCTTTTTTAATTTTTGTTGAATGGGTTATTCAGTATAGGTCGACAAAATATTCTCATGGTGTTTTTGATAATTATTAAAATGATTCTTGAAGGAATCTAACTTGCGAAGAACAAAATAAAACACTCGCGGCTAGCACCTAGACAGACCATTTGACAGACTAATAGATTTATGAAAGTATCTTTTAGTGATCGAGTTTTCACTTGATAAAAAATATATATAAGCTTTTCTGAAACAAATATCGTAAACAAAGATTTAAACTTCAAAATGTTTTCAATGTTATTTTTTTTAATGTAGAAGAACTGCTCTCTTAGACGATAGAAATTGAGCAATGGAAGTCATTTAAGTCACGAGTCATTTAACGGAAATAAAAGCGCAGCACTTCCTTGAGCAGTGTTTGGTATCCCCCCCCCCCCCGGACCTTCTTTTCCTCGGCAATTCTGAGTGACATTTCCTTCACAGGTGGCCTGGCAGGGATAATAGCTCTGGTAAAACTGATGAGCATGTTATATCTCTATATTGCTATTCATAATGAAATAGATATGTGTAGCACAAGAGTTTTGATGGAAATGTGCTACATGTATTACACCGAATCTGTATATTTGAAGAATTTTTCCCCGTTAATGACAGATCTACTAGAAATTATAGGGAAAGAATGGAGCGACTAATAGTATATTGGGGGGATATCATACAAGTATTTAAAATACGTCGACAGTAACATATATCTTACTCATTCCATATACTTCGATTTTTCGGCAAGTGACAATATAGCTAAGATTTTAGTCGAACTTATAATCTATAAAGACTAGTTAAAAATTATAAAAAGCGGTTTTATATCCATATATCTCGGCTGAACCAACGGTAAATATTTATAGAAATGTCTCTTGCACCTGTGCTTAATGGAGGATTTAAAGGGGATGTTGGGGAGGATGTCCGCAAACACCCCTACATCCCCCCCCCCCTTACACAAATACACACAGAAACACACTAAAAATTCTTATAATACATCTTAATTTTGTTTGTATAAGACTCTATAAATAAAGTGTGAACAAAAGCATTTGTGGCTTTCGATATTTTAATAGAGAAACTTACGAATTTCACCGAGTATAGGGGAGCATTTTTCCTGGTGGGGGTAGGTATCTAGAATTTTTTTTTAATATTTAATATAAAAAAGGGGATCGTTATCCAATATCATATAAAATCGCTGGGGATTTATAGATGTTTTAACAGAAATCCATTTGCTATTTGCTAAGGCACCTGTATAAACGATAAGAAGTCGCCCCCCCCCCGTTCCAATCCCCCCCCCCCCGTTCCAGTCAACCCACTTCTCGTTAGTTCTTGATCATACACAAATCAATCGATAAAAGGGTTCAATACAAATTATTTCAGGGGCAGTTGGGGTATCTCAAATAAACGGATTATCTACAGTATATTTACATGTACATGTACTAACAAACATATTGTATTTCATTTACATCAAGTACTACTATATCAATGCTGCCTTGTGGAGAATCGTTGTGCCTTACACCTGATTAATCAGTAATAATTTGTTTTATAGTACACAAGACTTCAAACTAATGATTTCCACAGTTTAACTCTTTATTATGTTTTTTTTAATTGATTCATTTGTAAGATTTCACTGATCTGTTACAAATTATTGAGGGTGACGTCACAATGGCTTGAAAACTCTCGATTAATTTGCACACTAAATATGCACCTCTTAGCTGGAGGTGAAACAAGTGGGCGGATCATGGATCTTCAATTTTCAAAGACCGATTTTTGTACTAAAGACATCCCAGTTTCCTTTCCACTTGTGATATTTAATTACCTGGTTAAAGGAGAACTTTTTGCAAACAATTAAAAGTACGTGTGCTGAACAACAAAGACAGTATGCCATATATTACGTACAATGCTTAATCGCCATTTTGCTTTAGAAAAGTTCGGGAAAAGAGTGTACCTGTGACGTCGTATTTTACGACTGTGACGTCGAGTAGTGGTTGTATGCATTAGGAAGCTGCTGTGAATTTGGTAGTGTTTACATCGCTGCGTTTTTCTGGCGTTTCGTTGGATTTAGAAGTTGTTACGGTTGTGAAAACATATGTAGGTGTTTGCAGTTGTCGTGCTGAATACGCATCGGTATGTATTTTCGTTTGCTGCGAGTCATTTCTTTAAATAGTCGGGTCTTCATTCATGGGGACTATGAAGCCGTGCGTTGTTGGCAATGTTTAATGGATATCTACAACTCGGAAGGAACGTTTTGTGATAACAGTAGAGCCGTAGGATAATATAATGACGGACATTCGATGGATTATTTTAATATCGCCGTTTGATTGCAGAAAACTGCAGAATTTAGCGAGAAAATAATGACGCATGCGCAGATGGGGGTTAGTCGATTTTTGATGCCAGGCATCGACTAACCCCCATCTGCGCATGCGTCATTATTTTCTACAGATACAACACTTAGTCTAGAACACCAGATACACTGTATAAAAGACATTTACCCTAGAAATAATAATTATGACTGAAAATAAACAATAAAAATATGAAATTGGAACACAATAAAAACATGAATGAATAAAAATAAACAATAATTCAATTATATTAGCTTCTTATATACACACTTACCCATTTAGACAGTATCTACTACAGTGAAAACTGATATTTCAATCAAAACTAAGTTAGTTTTCAGGCACTACACCTGATTTCAAAATTTTCTGAAAATCCAGGATTTATAATTAGTCTAAGATTAAATAATTCCCTGTTTTTGGTGATTACTTTTGAATGACATATGATAGGGTGTGCATATTTGAAACAATATGTCATAAATAATGGCATCCCATCCACTAGGACATGGAAAGCAGGGGATCACAATTCTTTGAATTTGCTTGTTAATCATTTTGATATGGAAACATCCTCATATATTGTAGATTCAAGTTTTTTATGCCCTGCTATGAATATGGCCGAGGCATATAGTGTCTGTCATGTCCGACTTCAATCAAACGTCATATCCTGATATATATTGATGTAAGCTTTTCAACTGCATCAACTGTTTGGACCTTGACCTTTCCTTTGACCTTGAATTCACTTTTCTTAAATTAGTGTCTAGATCAGTTTTGAATAAACAATTCAAGATATATTTATCAAACTTCATATGCTGATATATACTGCTGAGAGCTATCAATTGCATCAACTTTTTTTACCTTGACTTTTCCTTTGACCTTGACCTCACTTTTTTAAATTAGTGTTTATCTACATTTTAAATAAACCACTTATGATATTTTTATCAAACTTCATATGCTAATAGTAAATAAATACTGATGTAAGCTTTTCAACTGCATCATCAACATTTTGACCTCAATCCTTCCTTTGACCTTGACCTCCTTTTTCTCAAATAAGTATTAAGCTCAGTTTCATATAAATCATTCAAGATAG
Organism: Saccostrea echinata; assembly: GCF_033153115.1. Lineage (NCBI taxonomy): Eukaryota > Metazoa > Mollusca > Bivalvia > Ostreida > Ostreidae > Saccostrea > Saccostrea echinata. The sequence continues at coordinate 12,243,687 of NW_026889776.1, read as the reverse complement.
TTTTATCAAACCTAATATGCTGATCTGTATTAGTGAGAGCTATTCAACTGCATCAAAAACTTTTTCACCTTGCACTTTCCTGTGACCTTGACCTCCCTTCTCTTTAATTTGTATTTTGCTTAGTTTTAAAGAAACAATCTAAGATATTTTTATGTAAGCTTGCACTTATACATAATTTGGTGAGAATTTATCATCTATATCCATTTTTTTTAGAATTTAGTTTCAATTTTAAAGAAACTGTTCAAGATATTCTCATCAAACTTCATACACTCATAAAAATTTTCATGTTGCATTAGAAATATGCATTCGGCGGTGCATTTATGTCCTATGGACATATTTTCTAGTTTCAAATCATGACCTCCAAGGATAGGGTCAGGCAACAATAAGAGATCAAAATTTAATTTAGGAATAAAAGGAAAAAAATCTTCAAAATTCTTTTTTTCAAGAACAACAAAAGTGTGATTAATATGGAAACATTCCCAAGAAGTGTAGATTCAAGTTTGTACAAATCATGACCCCATGGTTAGGGAGGGGCCATTTTTTCCTGCTCCATTTTGCCATCCAATGGAAATGCAAATTTTGAAACCATTTTACACATCCACAGGACAAAATCAATCATCTTCCAAATGATCCTGTTTAAAGGCTAGTGCCTAAAATATAAGGGAATTTCTGGGAACCAGGGTTTTAAATATGTTAAATATTAAAAAAAAAAAAAAAAAGGCCCCCGGGGGGGGGGGGGAAATGAAAATTCCGAAACCTTACTGCACATCTACATGACACCACCAACCATCTCCCAAAAGATGATTAGGCTACTGTGTAAAATGTAAGAGGAGTTTGAGAAAGAAGAGTGTGACAGACGGACGGACGGACAGACATGAGTAACAACAATATACCCGAACTTCCTTTAGAAAGTGCGGGTATAATAAAGATAAACCTTAAACAATAAGTTTACATGATGCACAAATATTTACAGTAGTTTGATTCACGGAAATGAGTAAATACTCATTGTTTTGAAATTTTTGTTTGTTCAATCATGCGAATTTGTCCAAATGCCTGGATACCTATAGTATTGAATCCAAATATATATTTGTTGATCAATTTTCAATTAGACAGTGCATAGGTGGTGCTTTATTCGTATTTACTGAAAATACAAAGGGTGATGAAAAAGTTCGCGAACTAATTGAATTACTTCCAAGAAATAAATAGAATTAGGCTTCGGGGTTTATAATTTTTTTAAGTAATCCCCTCCAATTTTAATGCACGTCTTCTACCGTTACTGCAAATGCGCGAATCACATGATATAGGTGGTCACGTGAAATGCTCCGTAGCGTACTATATACAGAAGCTAAAAGATTTTCAGAGTCTTATATTTCTTACCATGAAGGTTGTTTTTTTATTATTTACAAGTTGATTTGTCATAAATTGCCAAATGTCAGCTATAGGATGGGTGGATAAGGACATCCCTTCCCAGAATGAGCACGGTGACCATCACAACCCGAGTCCTCTGTATTGGGAGCGTCGTTTATCCATTCTGGATCAAGTATGGACACTTTCTCTATATCATACATGTATCTGATATGTTTAAAGTCTAAAGTAAATGATATTTTAGAGATTTAATAATTATTTTATTGTTAAGATATTCAAATATTTTTCTAACTGTAACTTGGTGATCTTTCATAACAAAATTGCTCAACTAAGGACACATAGCTTTCAAAGCTTACTTTCATTGGGCACCAAAACGAACATCATTTTTAACCATCTCCCTTCCTTCTCTTAAATTAACGATTGAACTTCTGAGAAGTCCTTTGTCTTCATAAACCTTGTACAATTTATTATTGCTTCCTGCAAACAAATTTCAAAGATATACGTTAAAATTTACAGCTGCTCATTGCTCGAGTACGACTTATTCAGCCATTTTTGTCACAAGTCTTCTACATATTGACGTCATTTTCACATTGTGAGGTCACAAACAAGGAGCAAAACATTACGCACCATCTGCTATTTATTAAACATCTTTATGACTATATGTGTGCCAACTTTCATTCTGGTTTTGTAAATATGGAAATAGTTCGCAACCTTATTGATCACCCCTCGTATATTTGAGATTTGATGATTTTCCCTACATAATATGATACGTTAATGACGAACTTTTAAGAAATACTATTGGTAAATACACGTTACTCTGTGAAATCAAAGCCATTTTTGAGAGCATTTTCAATTACTGAAAATCTGATTTTTAGAACCTGAGGATCGGACTACCTTAAGTATGATAATTATATTTACCTTGTGTTCTCCGTATTTACATGTACATGTACTTACTTAAACCCCCTTATTTATTATTATTTAATAATTTAGGAAATGTGTTTACATTCCACTTGTTTTACTCTCTATTTCGACATATCAATTAACAATAGTTACTTCCATTCTTTTTTCTCTTGTTTTTAAATAAATTCTGCTTCAATTAATGAATTTCATAGCTACCCAGTTTATACGGTATCAAGCGGGTTGGGGCAGTTTACGCTTTATAAAACGCAAAGCGGTTTATAAAAAAGCGTAAACTGTTCCAACCCACTTAATACCGTATAAATTGGGTAGCTATTAATTTCATTCCTTATAATTTAATTTTCATTCATTTAGTGTAAGAAAAAAGATGATTCCCCTTAGAAAATGACTTCAAATTGTACAAAATTTAAATTAACGCCGGGCGGATCTATATTTTTTTGACGCAAGTCATTGTGACGTAGGCAACCCAATTTATATGATACAACGTATTTTTTTTATTCAATCAAATACTGCGTTATAACCAGAATTAAATTATAGAAATATGAAAACAGGTCAGCTTATAAAGGAGCATAATCAGTGCCTATCGAATTTCCACATTTTTGGTTTTTTTGGAAGACATAGTTTCCGAAGACTACATAAGTGTCAATGAAGATTTCCAGCATCTCTTTAATATCAACTTAAGAGTACTTGTGTGTAGAATAGAATGACTTTTAACAAAATAATTTTGTTGATGACCAATCACAAGAAAAGAATATTTTCTACCTCCTTTTTTATTGCAGAATCAATTATCTATATCAAAAAGCAAAGTTTCAATTTTTTCATGAAGAATGGTTGTATAAAATGTTGAAAAGTCATACGTTTTGATGTTTCTGATTTTTGAAAAATTGGATTATTTTGGGAGTTGATTTAATCAACTCCTCATAGTCAGCGCGGCAGGGGCATATTAATATATACAACTAAAAACAGCCGCAAAGAGAGTGTCCTCGATTAAATGCATTATGTTGTGAAAATGAGAGAAAGGTTGAAAATACAGTTTTAACCTACAAATTGAGCATGGAGTAGATTTAAAAATGCAATGCATAGTCTAAGTAAATGACAGGCCTAAATATTTATGTAAGAAAAAGAATTTACAGATATTGCAAATAAGAAAAAAGTGCACCTATTTTAATTTTAAGAAACGTGCTCATAAAAAAGTTTAGATACGTCAATTTCATACATTTGTAGGGAAAAGCTGAATTAAGGTATTCCGTGATTACGACAATGCATAAACATGTAACTGCAGTACTATGCTTAGATAATATATGAGTCCCATAACAACGGGATTAATAATCAGATATACGTTTACATGTAAGTGCATGTTAGTATATACAGAGAAAAACCATTTATCAGACTGATACAGACGTAAATGCTGTTATATTTACGTACGTATGCGCGCATGACTGATTACAATATATCACAGCGGGTATGTTGTCTCACACTTGATCCCTGAAGAACCCATGATGAAATTGATTCCATATTTATTAGAAGAGCGAATTCATATCAAAATGAGAAGTGTCGAATAGTGAGTGAGCGAGTGAGGTAAAAAAGTTTTCAATACACAAATATTCTATAAATAATTACCAATCAACTTTATAAATAATAAGTATAAAGTTACAAAGTTTCCTAAAAAAAAAAACTTGCATGGTAATAGGCCATAAATCATAAGAAGGTATGAAGAATGTTACATATACATCATCACGGATGGAACTTTAATGGCAGACTGAATGAAAACGTGCACGAGATAATGAGGGAGATAACTCCTGACACAAAAGATTTCCACTTAGGGAAGATAATTCAAAAATTTACAAAGAAGGATAACTCAATATGATATCTGTTAAATAATACAAATATTTCATACCGTATAACTAAACAAAAATCAGATCAAAATAAATGAAAAATAAGAACTGTGACAGCACACTCCCCGTCTGATGTTTCTAACATCACATATTCAATTACCAATGTCATTGGACAGTAGCAACACCATCTCTGTAACTGGACGAATGAATGTTGACGACTGGCAACCGCGTTTCACGACACGAATTTCAGCTTACGAACTTTTCCGTCATCACTGGAAAACACTTTCACAATGACACCCATAGGCCAAAGGTTACGATAAACATCTTTATCGCGAAGTAACAAGCTGTCACCTTGTGTAATGTTTCTTTCACTACGCGTCCACTTTAGAAGAATCTGTAAAGTATGAAGATACTCTTTTCTCCAGCGCGTCCAGAATAAATCTGCCATATGCTGTACGTGTTTCCACTGGCCTTGTTCATCTTGTCAACAGGAAAGTCGACGATCACAGGAGTTTTCTGGGTAAGTATCATGGAAGGGATTAGATGGCATTGTTCATCTTCATCTTCCGATAAAGGGACTAATGGTCTCGCATTTACGAATGCTGAAACTTCTGCCGTAAATATCGTCAGAATATCATGAGTTAGAGATCTAGCTGGTATCTATAACATAACTGCATCAATCACATGTCTTACTATTCCAATGAGGCGTTCCCATGCGCCACCCATATGCGAAGAGTGGGCCGGGGTGGATTAAACTTCCAAGTAGTTCCACACTCATAAAGGAAGTTTTTGATTTTACCATCTTCTAAGGTGAGTCCAGTTGAAGCGATTTTCAGTTCATAGCACCCACGGAATTGGTTTCTTGATCTGAATGAATTTGGGTAACTTTTCCTCGAATGGCTTCAAACCGCTTAAAGGCATTGATAAATGATGAAGAGCTTAACTCCTCCTCAACTTCAATGTGACTTCCTCTAGTTGTAAGGCAGGTAAATAAGATCACCCATCTTTTCGAGTTTGCAGATCCTCCATGTGTCCGACGAGTAACTACCTCCCATGGACCAAACGTATCTAGGCCAATGTAAGTGAAAGTGGACTAGGATCCAAACGATCAGCGGGAAGGTCTGACATTTTTTGACACAATAGCTTTCCACGTAATTTTCTGCATTTGACACAGTTGTGAAGTATGGATGAAACTAATTTTCTGGCTCCTATTATCCAGAATCCAGCACTACGAATCGCTCCTGCTGTTAAGTGGCGACCTTGATGTTTACAGAGTTCATGAGAGTAACGAACAATCAACAAGGCCATATGTCTTCTGGGTATTATCACTGGACTTTCTCATTGATTGGTAAAGAATTTTTGTTGAGACGTCCACCGACTCCCAGTATTCCATCTTTATCCAAGAATGGTGAAAGAGGTAAAATGTTACTATCTAGGTTACTGGTAGAGGTTTTTCTTTCAATATGCACTGAATTTCTTCTAAATACACTTCATTCTGCACAATTTTGATGATTAGGTTTTCTGCTCTGTCGAAATTTTCCACAGTTCTTGAATCTTCACACACATGCAGGGGCTGACAAATAGATTTTTCAAGTACTTGCCCATGGGCAAGTACATTGTAAAAATGCACTTGCCCTACCTGAATTTTAACTTGCCCCACCATAAACTATGAAAATAGGAAGACAAAAAGTGATTAGTACAAGTGCCAATTTCCACTTAAAACTAATACTTATTTTTTTTTTTTGAAAAAGTCACTTGCCCTCGGACAAGTGGTTAATAAAAATTCACTTGCCCATCCCCAAAATTCACTAGTCCCAGGCGTTGGCCAATGGAATTTGTCAACCCCTGATATGCCAACCAGAACATTTACTGTCTCTTTGTTTAAATGAATGTGCTACATGTTGAAGTTTTGCGATAAGATTGTGCATTTTGCTGAGGAATCAAACACGACTCGAATTTTGCTTGGTTTCTTTGGTTTGTAAACTCCAAACAATGGTAAGTACCAACACTCTTCTCCATTCTGTAGAGACGGTGCTATTTCTGCATGATGATTCTTGAACAATGCATCCATAAATTCCACAAAATGTTTTTTTTGTAGAATACTTCTGCAAAGTGTAATCTAACTATTTTGCTCTCTTACTAGCTTGATCATAGTTGTTTATTAGTCTTTGACGGTCCTTACAAAAAGGAAGTGGAGCTTGCCAATGTCCATCAGGATATGATCATCCATAGAAAGTGCCCCCCTTTTTATATCATTTTTTTTTTCTCTCTCTCTCTTTGAAAAACACTTTCACCAATTTCAGTCTTTGTACACATGTTTGTTGAGGTTTCATTTAGGATTTTTCCTTGGCCTGTAAGTTACTGTTGCAAGGTAGCATCAGAGTTGGACGGCCATCAGGTAGAACACAAGTTTTCATGACATAAATGACATCTGGTTTATGGGTTTTTCCCAAACAAGTCTAACCAATGATAGTCCAACTAAGGGACAGTTTTTGGGCATAGTATTGATTTCCAAATCCAATGCGTTGGTCTTAAACGTGATGTGCTTTGGTTACATCCCTTCCCATCAGTAACAGGATTTCTGCATTAGGATCAATTGGAGATATGTGATCAGCAATGTCATGCAAATGTTTATAATGTAGGGCTATGTCTGGGGTAGAAATTTCCTCTCTGACTTCAGGAATTTCATCACACTCAATGATGGTAGGTATATCTGTACAGTTTTGTCCATCTAATGACTCGACAACTAATCCATGAACTTTACGTCCTGACCTTTTAACTTTTCCTGAACAAGATGTTAACAAATAATTTGTCATATTTCCATGAGTGTCCATAAGATCAAAGAGTTCTGGTTTAGCAAGTGTTCTGTCTGACTGGTCATCAATCACTTCATAAATTTTCACAGATTTTTGCGAACAGTGTCTTGGGTACACATGCACTAGAATGGTTTTAGCACAAGACTTTCCTCCAAATGCTTGTCCACAGACTTGTGTACACTAAGAATTCACACCTAGGTTGATCATGTTTTCAGAGTCTAAAACTTGTCTCTCAGTGAAATTCTCCCCGCCATAGTTTCTTAAAGGGTATGAAGTCTTAAAGGTGAACTGAAAAGGTTCTCAGAGTCTGTTTAAACTACTTATTTAGGAAGTTGATACCTAAATAATGATTATTTTTTTTACCCCGTTGAAAAACAGGTAAAAATTTCTCAAATCCGAAGCTCAGGTAAAACGGTCCGATACGAGTTATCTGCCCTTTAGTGGAACATGGCGACGCCCATAATGTACAAGTCTAACGAAAGTGACACGTACGAAACACAAGCAGCACTTGTTTCTGTAATAAATTTTTGACCTATATAGTATAATAACACAAGGTATCCAACTTCGTATTACACGGAGTACCCCCCTCCCTCGGAATCGCACTCATTTACAATTTCAGAGGACATGCACTGGCAAACTGTTTATACCTATGTCTTCTACGATAATTTATCTACACAACCATATATGCATGTAGCATGCGTTTTCTTTTATCCCCGTAAACAGCGTCAAAACTCTGATCGCCGAGTGGAAAAGTCGAACTCAACCATGAAATGGTATGTGCTAATCCCGGGCAGAGAGCAAAATTAAAGAATGAGTGAGTTTAAAAATTCAATTCCAGTGTTTAAATATTGCAGTGAATAAATACAATTTGTTTACCTCTCAATTTCCTTTAAAGCACTACGATATTTTTCCGATGTAATTTTAAAAAACAGATTTTTAGCCAATCAAAATCTCTGCCCGGGATTAGCACATACCATTTCATGGTTGAGTTCGACTTTTCCACTCGGCGATCAGAGTTTTGACGCTGTTTACGGGGATAAAAGAAAATAAAGACACGCATGCTATATATGGTTGTGTAGATAAATTATCGTAGAAGACATAGGTATAAACAGTTTGCCAGTGCATGTCCTCTGAAATTGTAAATGAGTGCGATTCTGAGGGAGGGGGGTACTCCGTGTAATACGGAGTTGGATACCTTGTGTTATTATTATACTATGTGGGTCAAAAATTTACTACAGAAACAAGTGCCTGTGGCACGAAAGTATACCTGAAATAGATTCAACCCTTAAACTGACTGTGCAGCCGTATCAATACGAGCCAATTAAAAGACAAGAAACAACAAGACAATGACGATGAAAGTGACTCGGGGCAGTCGGGCACAAGGCAGCGTCCATAGTGATGATGAAATCTCTTAACGACTGCCGTCAGACATGCACTGGTAAAAAGTCATACATGTATTTTAACAAAGTAGTAACTAAAATTATATGAAATGATCAGCATAAAAAAGTTAAAAAAGCATAAAAAAGTTTAAGAACCTTGTATTTAGAGGTACATTTTAAGTATACTGAATTTAGGATTTAGTACTTCATGTACATATTGGTATAGGTCCTACATGTAAACTCAATAGGACAGCTGGTGAAGGACGAGAATAAATTTAAAAAAAAATTAGGGTTTCAAAGCCTATGGAGATATAAAAGATAGTATGAATTTAAAGAAATTTAATTGTTAAATCGGATGACATTTACTACTAGGTATTATATATGAAATATGATTTATATCGTTATATTCATGAAAAGTATACTTTATTTACATGAATGCTAAAAAATTGCAAGTATGGGTGGTTACTTCTTTGATTTTGGGATGCAGGTGTTCCTGTAAAAATTGTATTACTATGCCAACTGCAAAAGAATGCAAATGTTGCCTTTTTTATGCTGCTATTGAGTCAAGGTTGGAAGAGAGAGGAGAGACCTGCATCACAGAACATGAGGGTTTTGCAGCAAACTGTCTCAACAGATGGGTTTTAGAGACATCCTTTTATGAATATCTAGAAGAACATTGACCCACTTGAAGAAAATGAATTAGTACAAAAGTAGGTTTTTTTTTTAAAATTTAATCTTGATAATACAAATAAAGAAGTACTATTACATGCATGTAAATACCTCTGGTCATTCTGATTGAAAGGAATATTTAATACTGTCAGAAATAATGACAGATATACTTTATAATTCTAGAAAATATTTTAATTGCCATCTTTTTAATGATCATGATTTTATGTCAAAAGATTTGGAATAAAATTAAGCAATTGTTTACGTGTAAGCATGAATGTTTGTGTGTGGAAGGGGGGGGGGGGTGTACCTGGTACTGCAACTGTAAAGACATGTATTATAGATTATACTTTTCAAATAATAGTTTATTTAAAACAAAAACAAAAACAAAAAAATCACTGAATCTAACTGTGCAAGTGTTGTTAGTTCTGATTATTTTTTATTTTTTTTTTCTGTTCTTAGTGTTTACAGGCATCTAACATATCGACGATTTGTGCGATGGATATAGCAATGTTTGGGGAAAAACAACAGGAAAATCTTGCCATCATGTGAAGTAACAAAGATTAGAACTGCTTTTCCATTTCAGCAATAGTGGGTTTAGGTATCCAACAGTAATGTCCTAGGTACACATATTTGGGGAAAAAACCCAATGGAATCTTTTTAAAGGATTGTAATATAAACAAGCAACTTCATTATCCCTGTATTCATGACCCAAAAGACATAATTTTATTTTTACAAGCTTAGGAAATTATTGATGTTTACAAGTTTAGAAAGTTATTTACATTTGAGCACTTTGTTCATGATTGTATGGTAAGCTAACATTTTTTATTAAACCAACAGATATGGCGCTCCACAAGTTCTGATTTTGGGACATATTGGTATGAGGATGCAGTTGGAGCAGAGCAGTTCACCATGGCAGGCTAACGCGTCTCTTTCTGAACGCACTGTACGAACCAAACTCCAATCTCACTTTGATCACTTCTTGCATCAAAACCATTGCATAATCTTTAAATAAACAGAGAAATAAAGAGCCAGGTACATTAGTAGTGCAATTTGGCCCTTCTTTGAAAATTAAAAATAATCATAAAGAAATGACTTGAGAATGTACACTTTATAAATATATTAACAATTCTTATCTATCTTTTATAGTTTAGTTGCAATAACCCTCTGAAGATGGGAATGTACTTTATTGCATTTAACCGCTTTGAGCACTATGACGTCATTGATGCCGTCAATTTTGCTTTATATTTAAAAAAAAAACTTTTTTGTACCATTGTATTTTATATGTAAAAGATGTTAAACTTTTTACGTACATTACATTGTTTATTTACTTCAAAGAAAATATTGCACAAAAAGAACGTTTTAATTGAAAGAATTTATGACCTCCATAGTGTCGATTCATCTGAATATCATATCTGCAGTCAAAATTGCTTGCTTACTGTGCAGTCCGTTTTTCTCCACAATTTTGTTTTTAATTTTTTCCCCGGAACGTTAAATAAAAGATAGACAATGCAAAAAGATCATTGAAATTTAATTTTATTAACAAACAAGAACAGTAAAATATAACTTTCTTTAGCATTAATTTTGACCTATTTGCACTTAGGTTCAAATTATAATATTAAAATACCAAAAATCGCCCTTTTCGAGATTAAAAACAACAATTGAAAACAATATTAAATTATTCATGCAAAATACAACAATGGGCAACCAAAAAAATGGACAGGAATTACATGTATATAATCAGGATTTAATGATACATGTATTACTAACAACTCAGGCACGACGTATCGGGGGGTGGGTGGGTGGGGGGTTGTCCCCCCTTTTTTAGTCATTACCTTTTACTATTGAGAGTGTTCACTGAAAGGCTATTAGCCCCCCCCCCCCCCCCCCACTGTTTGTTGCAGCTTAGTTAAAATCGGAGTTAAGTGGTAATGTATGAAAAAAAATGATTGTGGAGGAAGTTGAGAAGTCGTCCCCCACCAGATAGGATTTTCGAGTTTGATTTTGACCCCCCTTTTTTATTTAAATCGATACTATGTGTCTGCAACTTAAGAAATATCTAGTAAAGATCATTGACTTTAGAATCCTAAAATTCTAAACTCCAAGGTTTGTTTATAGTAAAAACATATTATAGGTTAGAGTCAGAGGCTCTAGGTGACATGCCTTCATCATTGTCACCAGTATTTTCTTTTAATATACGATGACCTTACAAATTGATCTTTGAATCTGGACCACTGACAAAGGTGTCAACTAACGAAGAATAAATCAAAATCATCTTCCTAACTTCATCAGTGATTTTCAACAATGAAAAAAAATAACTAATCTGACTTTGATTTTTATAATTAATAAAAAATACTAATCTGACTTTTGTATTTTGAATTTCATAACAAATAAAAACACCATTGTCCAAAGACTTTTTTAACAACCCTTGTATACAGCATTATTGACACGAATGGCGCAAACTTAGTTACATATTCATCATAGTTGAAATTGTTTGTGTACAGAAAAAAAGTAACGGCATTTTAAATTAATTAACATGTACATGAAGTTTAAGGAAAAACAAATGAATTTTCAATTAAGAGCCAAAGAAAAAAGAATACAGTCTTTTTGTCACAAATGATGTTAAAGTTATAAATTGTCAAGTCTATATTCGTTGATGCTATTAACAAACTAGAAATATGTCCATAGGACATGAATGCCCCGCCGAGGGTATATTAGTAATGCAACATTTAAACACAAATTGAGAAAAGTGAGGTCAATGTCAGAGGAAAGGTCAAGGTGAAAAAATATTGATGCAGATGAATAGCTTACATTAGTATGTATCAGCATATGAAGTTTGACACTAATTTAAGAAAAGTGAGGTCAAGGACAGGTCAAGGTCAAAAATTGTTGATGCAGTTGATAAGGTTACATCAGTATGTATAAGTATATGAAGTTTGATAAAAATATTATGGTTTCTTTAAAACTGATCTAAACACTAATTAAAGAAAAGTAGGTCAAGGTCAAAGGAAAGGTCAAGGTCAAAAAATATTGATGCAGTTGAATAGCTCTCATCAGTATGTATCAGCATATGAAGTTTGATAGCACTATCTTGAATGGCATCTTTAAAACTGAGCTAAAAACTAATTTAAGAAAAGTGAAGTCAAGGTCAAAAGAAAGGTCAAGGTCAAGAAATGGTGATGCAGTTGCATAGCTCTCATCAATATCTATCAGCACATGAAGTTTGATAAAAAATATCTTGGATAGTTTCTTTGAACAGAGCTTAACGCAAAGTGTGACGGAAGGACAGACGGAAGGACGGTAGGACGGAAGACGGACAGGACAAACACTATATGCCCCGGCCCTGTTCATGGCGGGGCATAAAAATCTTTTTAGAATAAATTAGATCTACTATGCAACACGAGTCCATCTTTTATACATCGACCTCGAATGGAGATGGAACATTAAAGTTTATAGTATCAATACTCCTCAACATTAATACACGTACATGTATCAATCAGGTTCATGTTGAATTTATTCCTCTGGTGGTTTCAGATTTAGAGCCTGACTGTTGGTCATTTGGGGACAAACAACACCAAGAAATTATAATTTGAAATCTGAGTATTTTTGTGACGTAGCATTGTTTTTGAAAGTGTGTGTAGGGGAGGGGGGGGGGGGACGGCAGCCTGAGAATTTTTTTTTCAACTTTTCAACTTACCCGAAAGAAACTTGACGAGCAAAAAAAAAATGTACACTATCGAAAATGTTATTTCGTGGAGGGGGGGGATAACTTTTTACAGTACCATTTTTTTTTATTTAACTGCACTGCAACAAAAAGATGGGGGACACTTCAATGAACATTTGCTATGGTAAAAATTATGTCTGTATGTATTTGTGGATTATAAATTTTATAATGCTAACTATTTTCATCTCTCTCTTAAATGGAAAATATCTTCCTGGAAAGTACATCACCTGAGTTGGTGGCGATAGGGGATTTCAAAAGCAAGGGTCGTTCGGGGCACCTGCAGATCCCCAGTAGTTTTACTTCCCCTATTTCTGAGATTTTCAGTATGATACATAAGCTTATAAATAGTGTCCTTCCTGGTTAACTTTATTTTTGCAAATGAAATTAAATATACAATATTTTGTATATTTTATTTGCTAAAATTAAGAATATCAAGAATGACAATAACCTAAACGGGACAGCCAGGCGCCCCCTCCTACAAATGAGTATCAAATTATATAACTATATAATATAAGAAGATATTTTTATTATCAATATATTTTGATTAAGTAAGAGTCAATGGATTTATATTTTGGAGAGTTTTTACTATCCAAAAAGGGGGAGGGTGTAATGACTGAGTTAGAATTCAAAGACTTGTGCAAATAAAGATAATATGAATATATAATATTATTAATATATATTTTTTTCAGCATTTTAGAATTTCTTAAAACTACATGAAATTGTCGCATTCAGAAGTTTCCATTATAATGGGTATAATTTTAGTCATTTATTATTTTCATCTTAAATTTTCTAAAGGAAAACTTTATAGGTAAATTTAATTCCCCCTTACTCTTTCTCCTTCAATTTACCCTCATTTTTTCATTGTTTTTAGGAACATATATATTTATATACTCTACTGTTCTCAACTAAGTATCACTTCAGTTGTATTTTTGAAAAGACAAAAAATCATAATAAATGGATTTCTAACTGATGTATAATATGTATATGAATTTAATTCAAGGATTTTCATTTATACTAGGTATATTCTTGTACAAATAAAGCTTTCGGAAAAAGGGTGGTTAGTGCTAAAATATTTTAAAAAATCACCTTTGCATTGAAAAATGTAAACTTTCCAGTACATGTATTTTTACAGACGTAAATTTGAGATATATTACATCTGAGCGCTGTTTTCTTTTACTATGAAATTTCTTAATATTTTTTTTATAAATGCTTGATTAAACAACGGTATTGTTTATAGTGAAATATCAAACGAAATACCAAAATATGGAGAAAACTTTTGGCACGTCACTGTACGTTGTTAATGTAAACAATGACGACGTCTATATTTAGAGTTAGCTATACAACCTAGAGACGTTAGGTTTTTGCCTTAAAATCCACATAAGATGTCTTTATAAAAAATCATCAACCACAATAACATTTCAATTATACCCTTTTACAACACACTTTCTAAGATTTAGACGTTATATGTATACATTGTATATGTAAGTATGTTTTGCTTGTTCCGGATTGTCCTTGCCTGGAATGAAAACGAAAAGTAAAACAGGTGGTCGCGACAACGAATTTTAAACAACTGAATTATTAAATTAATTCTTTATATCATTTAGATTCTCTACAAAGTAAGCATGGAATGCCAGCTCCATTTCTGCCTTCTGGATGTGACACAGAATATATTAGCTCTCCACTTTTGTTTACAGCTTGATCCCGGCTGGAGTTTTCATTGAAGTGCAGGGCTGCAATGTATAGTCTGGAAAAGAGAAGAACAGTGGAATTCGTGATTTATGATTAAAATCATGAAGAAAGTTATTAGCATTTGAGTTTTGAATAAAAGAAAAAATACTTACCGGGCCTTCATTGTAGCATTAAAAAAATGCAAGGATTCAGGTTCAAAATGACACACTACATTGTGGCAGGCTTCAAGTGCTGAAGTTTGCTCTGCAGGGGAGGGTTTCTTAATGTCTTGCACCAACAGTCTGCCCTTAACAACTTTTTCCATCTCCTGGAAAGCTAGACTACCTGAAATAAGGATACATTTTTGTAGTTTAGATCAATATTGCTTCATAACAATGTACAGACTTTCATACATTTATGTATTGTAGAATATATATGTCGTATATTTATACCGTATGTATGCAAAGTAGAGGCTCAAAAAGATTTTCTTTTTCAAGCCCATGCTTATGTAGTTACCTTTCTTGATCCAATCTCCAATCCTCCAGGTCACCATGTAAGCAATTGGGGAATCGGTTTCCATGACCCTCATGAACAGCAGTGATATGGTTGAGGATAGACAACCATTTCACAGACACCAATTCACCACCTCATTCACTAGATGCCGCACACCATTACAGGTGGTTGAAACTGACCGGGCCCAATCACCCACTTGCTTGTACTTCTTTTTCTTCCCATAGATTCCAACTTTTTAAACACCCCTACAAAAAACAAATAATTTTTAAATGATAAGTATATATAGCTATTCAGGTATATAACTTTAATGAGGAATACATGTACCTAATGCATTAATGAATTGTATAAAACAATAATTCATCATGTAAACTGAGTTTACCTTTGGCCATATGCCACACATCAAACCAATGGCTGATGTTACTTCTTTCTTTTCTCATGTAAGCTTTAATCTGGGGATGTCTGTCAGTAACAAGGTCACTAATAACTACTCCCTCCTTTTCCACTCTCTTAAGGCACCTCGCCAAACCTTCCATTTCCATCAAATATGAACTTCTGACTTCATTGCTCTTAAAAAGTTAAGGATATATTGTTTTGAAAACTTAAACTCATTTTAAACATGGCATGATATTCAGTATTCAGTGTTGAATGTCAATATTTTTACTTTTGGGCAATAAATATATGCATGCAAGAGCAGTAAAGTAAAAAATAACAATAAAAGGTTTCGCATTCTACTTAATTGAACTAGTTTAATATCAAGTATCTGTCTCAGCTCCAGATTCATCAAACTATATGATCCATATTTAGCTGTGTGTCCTCGTGAACAACATCTAGCATCTCCCCCAACAACTACAGATACATTTTGTTGTCTTATTACATCAAATATTGCATCTTGATGTGCTTACCAAGCCCTTTCAACAGCTGGTACAAGAAAATGCTGTTGGATGTTGTGATAAGTTCTCTCTGAGAAACAGGATATATTAGCATGTTGAAACATGGTCAAACTTTGATTTGTGCTACTGCTACTAATCAGAATTGCTGCTGATAAGACCAAGTTTCCAGTAGAATTGATCCAGTGAAGGGTTGTGATCCCCATGTGAAAGTCTCCCCACAGATACATACCCTGGTCACAATCAACAGAGTTCCAACTATGGTTTTCTTAATGTCACACTTCTGTCCACACATTGAACAAATCTGGAGAAGCTGGTCTAAACATTCTTCAAATACAATACTGTGCTGACCAGTGACTCGAAGCTCTCATCAAGGTCCTCAGGTGCATTCAATGAAAACAGTATTTCAGTTTTGGTACCAGTGGATATTGTACCGGGTTGAATCTCTGTCTGTATAGAGAAATGCCTGCGTTTCTAAAATTCATGAAGTAAAATCAAAATGAGACTTTTGAAAATTATTATTTAATTAAAATATTATCTCTATTATAAATTGATAAATTCAAAATGTTCTGTTTCAATCAATAGCAAATCAATACAAATGAAACAAAACTTACCACCAACCCGTAAGTAGTCTGTATAGACATTTCAAAAGTCATTGAGTTTGCTCCACTTTGACAGCTTGCTTTTGTGTTTAGAGTCTCTGGGCTGTCCTGAAACTGGCTAGGAGGAGTAAGAATAATCTCTGCATCTTCATTAAGGTTCTGAGCCTGATTAAGATTACAAATGTTATTAAAGTTTACCATATAGTGATAATTTTTTCAGTACGGGTAACGTTATATATATATATATATATATATATATATATATATATATATATATATATATATATATATATATAGATATAGATATATTTCAATTCGTTTATTCACCAAGGCCTCATAGGGCAAGAGTAAAGTTCATTATCAACACTGTATGTTTTCATTATATATGTAATTCATGCAGGTATCGTTATTTAGACAAATTTGGACTAATCTACTTTCTACACCAAGACTTATTATTTAAAAAAATATGGATGCATTAAAATTCCGTAATCCATTTCAAAACTTAAAAAAAAAAACTTCTGTGAGTGCACTTTTCTCCAGAACTTTCGATGCCCCGCCTTGTTTTGGTACATAGGACACATCTACATCTGTTGTTTTCCTTTTATGGCCTTTAATGGCTATAGTATTCAATAGAGTATAGTCAAACATGCTAGATATGGCATTTTTTTAAACTGGAGTCGACTATACCCCCATGCATTGCGCTCTGGAAGACTCAATTATAAAACAGTCTGTGGTAAATGCCGCTCGGAAAGCTTTGAATGTTTGGATGGCCAATAATTAATGTTTCCATTAAAGGCCATAATTTGGGATCCTCGGGGAAAGCAAACATAGACACACCCTGTCCGTATCGGATATTACAGTTTGGTGCTTCACACAGCACCATATTTTATTTTTCAATCCCCTATCGTCTGAAGCATGACGTTTCAGCGTCTGTAGTTTCAATATGGCGGATTCGAGTCAAGGGGCATAACTCGCACAATATTTTAGGTCAGATTTCAGGTGTGACAACTTTTACCGTAAATATATCGGAAATACATTAACATATAACCGAATAACTAATATCCTTTAAATTCTGTGATTTACTTGAAGATAACAAGGGGTAAATTAAATGAACGTGAAAAATCTTTTCAGTTGACCTTTAACTATTGTCCTGGTCACATGTAATGGGGATGTGTGTTTGCTTCCACATTCTCCACACTGCACATCAGAATGACACTCTTCTTGTTCATGATCTTTTCAACAACATCTAAAATACAATTTTTTATCTTTCAGGATCTTCCTCTGGTCATCAAATGGTTTTGTTCTGAAAGTTCTGCATCGTTCTAAGGAATGGTTTGTCTTATGTAGTGGACACTGGTTTTCTTTTCCCGAGTAACGAAGAATCTGTGGTTGTCGAGACACAGCTGTTTTCCTGCTTGAAATTTTTGTCACAGTGTTTCTGCATGTTTAAGTTTCTCTGTATAAGCAAAACTGGGTTTGTTCTTGATATGGCTTTGCTCACGAATAAAGTTTACAAACACATGAAATGGGGGAAACACAACATGATGTTCACTTATGTATTTCACTGCTGTATTGGTCCATTTTTCTTGAAGTTGTTATGGAAGCTTCATGACGATAAATGTCACTCCTGTCGACGCATCGAAGTATGCAAGTAATGACTAGTAACGGATATCTTCTTTTGCAGCTACATTTAGGATTTCATCCAAAATATCAGAGAAGTCATAGAGACGACGATAGTCTTTTGATGTAATAGGAGCAAATGAGTTCAGTTTCGTTTTTAACGCAGATTCTACTATTTCAGGACAACCAAATCTCTCCTCTAATCTTTGCAAAATTCTCTCATGTCCATGCACTGGATTGCTCGCACTTGCGGCTTTAATGCTGATAATCTGTTGTTCTGTTGATAGACTAGTGAATTTGATAAGAAAGTCAAAGTCTCTCATAACAGATTTTAAGGTTGCTTTCCAAGACGGTTAGAATTCAGGTTTGTCGTTAAATTTGATGAGACGTGAAAGCATCAAGTCTTTTTTCAAGGGATAAAGAGTGAAATCTGAAGTCACTGCTTGTCCTGTATGTATACTTTGTACTACGTAATCAGTTTCAGGGAGAGATAATACGAATTCAAAAAAACCACGGTGTGGTGATCCGGAATGTCGGATCACCTCGTCACGTGATTGCGTGAAATCAACATTAAACTTGAATGATTCACATTTGGGTATATAATGAAATGATTTATGGAATTAAATTCTGGGCATGATCAGTGATGGATCAGACGGTAGTCACCATCTTTTAGGGGGGACAAAACCCAAAGGTGAAATCCATAAAGAGGGAAAATGTGAATGACCCCTTCGAAGGAAACTTCTTTGTTTTTCTTTTCTTGTGCAATATTTGTATGTTGATAAATACTTTTTAAGACTGTTTGCCTCCCTGTAAAATCGGGGGGCTATTTTACTGTAAGTTGAAACAATTTTAAAACCGTTTAAATAACCCTTTTTCCTTTATAATTATGTAAGTAATTAAACAGTATGTGGACATAAACTTGGGTTTTCCCAGTGAACCAGTTGATGCGACAAGGCTACAACTGTTTAATGCTCTTGCACCTGAATGTCTTCCGCCACACGAGTTGCATGCGTGGTTGAACCTACAATTTGGGTAAAACCTGCATAATTAACCCGCATTATAATAATGGCAGTATTGAGTAGCATTAGTACTAGAAGATAAAATGGTTTGTGTGGCTGGGATTTGGGTACTAGATAAACTAACATTGCCTTGAGGGCTGGAGCCCGTGTTAGACTGTTGTTTGTGATATATAATAACCACAACTCGCGGTTAATTTGTCCCAAGGAAGAATTATGTTTGGCTTTTGAGTAAAGGAAACTGTTCATCGTATTTAAACCAGCCGGGGGATCGGGATGCCGCTATTCGTACATCCCGCATGTATTTTAATAATTCCTGTGGTCTGGTTCTATATTTATAAAGCATGATACTCATGAAAATAATGAATACCGAAGTCCATTTTTCAATTCAAAGAAACGTGTTTGACTTTTATTTGACCGGGCACGTAGTACCGTTGCGTATTTGAATTTGACCTTGTATGTCTACATATATGTAGTCGACCAGTTTCCTGGCGGATTTTATGTGGAGGGATAAATCATAAACTGGCCCTCCATTTTGAAGGACATGTGATAATCTATTAATATTTTAACTTCCATAAAAAAGAGTACCTACATAGATTATAGACACCAACTGGAATTCATTCTGTATAAATGTTTGTTACCATTCTTATTCTGAAAACATACCATAAAAAAGGGAACGGAAAAGAAAGTAAGAGAAAGAAAACATGAAAGAAAAAGAAAATAAAATATTTCGCGTCACAGTAATGTCTGTAGAAGATTGCTTTGGCTAATTTCATACCACTGACTATAGCTCACAACCGGTTGTTTATCTGAATATTATAATATATACAGAGCCCGTGCGTAATAATTTCCAGATTAGAGGTCTCACTCTTGGTCGACTTTGAAGTTTATTTTTTCCTCAATATCATCAAAAATGTCAAACACAACCTTTTCATTCCCCACTTGACCATAGATGTGCACATTAAAATACCACGCAGCCTCGATTCTGGGGTTTTCGAGAAGATCGTTTATATACTGAGCAAAATAAGTTTAGCAATTGTTTTTCCATAGGTATAATTTTAAAATATTTTTCTTAATTGTTTTATTTTGTTTCTACTTGAAATCAATAGAGATAAAGGTAACAAAAGACAAACTTGTTTTTTTAAATTTGACGCGCGGAAATCGTGTCGTCCAACGTTGTCACAATTCAACAATACAATAGGTTATGCTAGAACGCACACGGTCCGGGATGATTTTTTTTTTACTGGAAAAACCTTTCGAGCACGCTAGTTAAAGAAAACCGGTGAGAAATTGCAAAAATGTCAAATGGGGAAACGACCAGGACTTTCCGAAATTGAACGTCAAAGGCCTATAGGGATGCTAACCGCTGGTTGCTTACAAAAAGATGTCGCTGAACACTTTCATGTGCATCCGTCCACCATATGTCGACTTATAAACCGATGTTATTGACCGGCAGCGCTCAGGACGTCCAGGAAAAACGACGATTAGACAAGATCGTTTCATTGTTACAACTTTGAGACGTAACCGTTTCATGGCTGCTCCTACAGTTGCAGACGAATTACGCCGTCCAACTGGAGTGAGATTATGTGGACAAAGTATAAGAAACCGGCTACATTCAGCAAATCTTCGAGCTCGAAGACCTCTCACAGCAGTACCACTAATTCAACGTCGTCGACAATCCCGCCTCGCATGAGCCAACACTCACTGGATTCAACGACAATGGAACGAACTATTGCTTACGGATGAGACACGTTTTAACGTCGATTTTGCAGATGGAAGAATTCGTGTTTGGAGACGCAGAAATGAGAGATATGACCCCGAAAACATCATCCAACGTGACCGTTACGGTGGCGGAAGTGTAATGGTTTGGGGTGGAATAAGCCAACAGGGTAAAACTGACCTTGTGACAATAAATGGAACATTGAATTCTCAGAGATACTGTGACGAGATCGTCGTTCCTGTTGTTGTTCCCTTCCTGCTTCGAGGAAATGCGAGCATTTTCCAGGAAGACAAGGCCCGTCCGCACACCGCACGACACACACAAGATGTCCTTCATCAGAATAATGTTGAGATCTTGGATTGGCCCGCGAGATCGCCAGATTTGTCCCCAATTGAACACGTTTGGGACATTCTTGGTCGTCGTTTAAGACAGCGAGATAACGTCAACAACGTAGCGAAACTGACCCTTGCCCTGCAGCGTGAGTGGAAACAGGTCACCATGCTTGAGATACCAAACCTTATAAGGAACATGAGACGCCGTTGTGTGGCTGTTTTTGCTGCACATGGAGGTCATACAAAATACTGAAATTAAATGTGACTTTACAACCCGTATCCGTTATCACTTTCACGCTATTTCTTACAAAGCAGCACAAGATTGTCGATAACATTTGCCTTTTTTTTTGTTTTGTGATGACAATTTCACATTTCAATTTCATTATAAATGCTGTGTCTATTTTTTTTGCTATGTGTTACATTAAATATCTTTAATTGCTAAACTTATTTTGCTCAGTATATGTTGGCTATTCAAAGAGGTCATAGTCGCCCGCGTGGCGCAGTGGTTAGATCGTCTGCTCTAGAGTCGCGAAGTAAGGAGCTGGTCCTTACGTCGCGGGTTCGAATCCCACTGTGGGACGTGGAGACCGGTCCTTCGGATGAGACCGTATAAACCGAGGTTCCGTGTCGCAGTAGGTGTTGGCACGAAAAAGATATCCTTCACTGCTCAATGGCCGTAAGTGCCAAGTATAGGTCAAAATTTGTAGCTCTCCATCGGCAAGTGGTGGCGTCTCCACATGAGTGAAAAATTCTCGAGAGGGACGTTAAACAACATACAAACAAACAAACAAAGAGGTCATTTGTCACGGAGGCTAATCGAAGAATTCGTGTTTTTTCTTCATTGTTGATCTATGTATCATAATCCTGGTCTTGGCTGTATCGTTTTTCATTTTCATTAGGATAGGACCTTGACTTCCGGACATTTTTTGAAAAAGAGTTTTAAAGCACTGGTAATATGTATACTGTACTACACTCAACACTGATGAACATTACACGAACATCTCCATAAATTTATGTCCCACAAACAATAAATAACCATAATGACTTACAGCAATATAGCTTTCTGTAAACTCTAAAATTGTTACATCTATACTTATAAATTAATAAATTTTGCAAATAAACTCCGAAACAGATGCACCTGAGTTTTTACTTACTCCTCTAAGAATACACTAGATACAATATGATGTCCGTAAACTATATTTAGATTTCACTCGCATTGTAAGTATAGTACATTAAATTAAAAGTCTTCTTTTATTTTCTATAAACAGCCATGAAATAGCAAAAACGTGAGTACGGTGGAGTTTCCGGTTGGCGGATCTAAGTTTCTGGCAATTTTCAATGAAACTGACAACAGGCAATCGTTTGTTTATTTCAATAAAACGTCATCACTGAATTATTCAATCAATACTTGATTAAAATGCCATAAAAGAAATAAGTTGTGATAACCAATTAAAAAGGGAAATGTGCAAATTAATTTTGTCATTCACCGATCTTAATATTGACGGAAGCTTCTAGAACATCTTATAGCATCGAGCCCGATGTTAAAAAGAAAAACGAGATAATTATAGCTGCAGAAACATAAAAAAAAGCTTATGTGTGAATGGGCATTGAAATAATGATAAATCATTGATAACACTATAAGTTGTGAATATATTTATATATCGAAAGACTATTACATATATGTAGTAGGTTTTCCTAATACAACTGTAAATTTATTGGTAAAATGTGTATATATTCCTCACTGAGAGCATTGTGGCAACGAACCCGAAGTACAATTTCTGTATTTAAACCAAGACGGAAGTACCTGACAGGTGTAAAAATTAGCTTTTAACCCCTATGAATAGACCGAGTATTTGATACAAAAGACTGTATTCAGAAAAAAAATGAAATGTATTGATTAAAGCACAAAATTTTACAGCTTTAATTGTATTTGAGCAAGATCTTATTCATTAATTTTTTTCTCTTTTCATGTGAGCAATTTTATTACTAAGTATAAAAAACGTAAAGTACATTTTTTACATATCAATAAGGTACATACATATTTATAAACCAATACCCAAGTACCTGTGAATTTTTAGCCCCCCCCCCCCCACAAAAAAAAAAAAAAAAAAAAACAAACAAAAAAAAAAAAAAAAAAAAAAAAAAAAAAAAAAAAAACCAGTCAATTTATCAGTAAAATGTGCATATTCGTTGCTTTTATCCTTGACGGAAATGAAATAAGAACATCTGAATTACAATATCCATAACATAGTATAACAGGTTTCACAATAAACATAAATTAATGAAATTGTTATTTTTTCAAGTTTTTACAAAAGGGGGTGGGGTGGGGGTTGGAGACGCACATGCGGGATTTTGAACGAAATATTTCTTCCTGCTATAAGCCTGTAGGCTGTCAGTAGAAACTGCAATATATTTTCTGTCGGTAGTGGTATAAATTCAATTACCCGCGCTTGCGCGGGATTTCATCTAGTACTTTTTAAGTTTAAAGTGGGTACTATACCAAAAATATTGCTAGTTGTCTACGGAGCTGTCTACTCAACGTTCGCTTTGCTCTCTTCAATTACCGGAACCCTCAAAACATCAATTTTCTTATTTCTCAAGGCATCTTGAAAATTATCATACATTGCTTTTTTTTTCAGACAGGTTGTATTTAAAAAGTAAACGTATTCCAAAATTAAAACAGAAAATCTTTTTTTCTGTTTTAGGCATTTTGCCCTCGGGTATTGACAAAATCTAACAAAAAACACAGTTTTATAAGATATTTATTCATAAGATTGTGAAAAATCAGCTTTTTTCTAATGGAAACACGATAAACTGAAATGTAAATATTTGGAGGAACTACTGACAATTTAGTAAGACTTTACGGGGTAAATTTCCCCCGAAAGAAAATCACTGATTCACATCTTAAAGATAGCAAAAATCTAAAGGGGAAATTTCCTCTCAAAAATAAGATTGAAGCAGTGTACCTACAGTAATTCAAAACAAAAGCAACCATTTTTTAGATAGCAAGACTTTACGGGGTAAATTTCCCCCCCAAAGAATATCACTAATACAGTATTCACTACTCTTATAAAAAGCGAACATTACACTTTGAAAATCGCAGAACCCTAAAGGGTAAATTTCCTCTCAAAAATATGACATTGGTTCAGTTTATCTACAATGTTTGAAAGCAAAAGCAACAATCTTGATGATAGCAAGACTTTACGGGGTAAATTTCCCCCCAAAGAAAATCACTATTACAGTATTTATGATTCGTAAACATCGTGAAGATGGCAATAATCTACAGAGTAATTTTTCTCTCAAAAATGATTTTGATACAGTTTATACACAGTATATTTCAAAGCAAAACAACAATCTTGTAGATAGCAAGATTTTACGGGGTAAATTTCCCCCCAAAGAATATCAGTAGCTGATACAGTATTCACTACTCTTATAAAAGCAAACATTACATTTTGAAAATTGCAGAACTCTACAGGGTAAATTTCCTCTCAAAAATGACATTGATTCAGTTTATATACAGTGTTTGAAAGCAAATGCAACCATCTTGATGATAGCAAGACTTTACGGGGTAAATTTCCCCCAAAGAAAATCGCTAATACAGTATTTATGATTCGCAAACATCGTGAAGATGGCAATAATCTACAGAGTAATTTTTCTCTCAAAAATGATATTGATACAGTTTATACACGGTATTTCATAGCAAAAAAACACCCATATTTTAGATAGCAAGACTTTACGGGGTAAATTTCCCCCCAAAGAATATCACTGATGCAGTATTCACTACTCTTATAAAAGCGAACATTACGCTTTGAAAATTGCAGAACTCTACAGGGTAGATTTCCTCTCAAAAATGACATTGATTCAGTTTATATACAGTGTATGAAAGCAAAAGCAACCATCTTGATGATAGCAAGACTTTACGGGGTAAATCCCCCCCCCCCCCCCAAGAAAATCACTAATACAATATTTATGATTCGTAAACATCGTGAAGATGGCAAAAATCTACGGGGTAATTTTTCTCTCAAAAGTGACATTGATGCAGTTTATACACGGTATTTCAAAGCAAAAACACCCAAATTTTAGATAGCAAGACTTTACAGGGTAAATTTCCCCCCAAAGAATATCACTCATACAGAATTTATGCTTCACAATATCTTGGCGGTAACAAAAATCTACAGGGTAAATTTCCTCTCAGAGATGATATTGATACAGTTTATATACAGTAATTAAAAGCAAAAACATCCATCGATCAGATAGCAAGACTTTACGGGGTAAATTTCCCCCCAAAGAATATCACTGATACAGTATTTTTATTCGCAAACATCTATAAGATGGCAACAGTCTATAAGGTAATTTTCCTCTTAAAAATGACATTGATACAGTTTATATACAGTATTTCAAAGCAAAAAACCCCCTTCCTTAAGATAGCAAGACTTTACGGGGTAAATTTCCCCCAAAAGAAAATCACTGATACAGAATGTATGCTTTGCAATATCTTGGAGGTAGTAAAAATTTACGGGGTAAATTTCCTCTAAAAATATTACTGATACAGTTTACATCATACTAAGAAAAAGCAAACATTAAACTTTGAAAATAGCAAGTACGTAGGGGGTACCTTTTGAAAAAAGCAGAACTTTTCAAGGTAAATTTCCTCTCATAAAATAAACTAATTTCGTATATATTGTTTACAGAAAAAGCATACAAATACATCTTGATGACAAAAAGACTCGGGGTAAATTTCATATCGAAGAATATTAATAATATATTATTTTTATATTACAAACGATACTTTTATCTAAATATCACGCAAGCTGGAAAAGCTAAATATTAAAGTTAACATAATATTAAACCTTCTAAACATAGAAAAACATACAAAAACATAAAAAAAAACCCTCTGACATCTTTCTTTCTCTGTTAAAGGTATAAGATTTCTTTGTGTCCCAAAGTTCCACTACTATGCTTTTCTCTTGGCTGATACAATAGACGACAGAATGTATAGTAAATTTTCCAAAGGAAATCTGGCAACCATATTCTGAACCAATTAATAGTCGACCTATGGATGAAAATTTTAAGTCTCATAAACTACAACTTTCCAAAGCCTTAGGCATTTATATATGATTTCATGACAGATATGACTGGTTTAATATTGCGCACTAGAGTAAAGAAGCACCTGCCTGCTCCGAATTTTTGTAAAACAGTCTTTCTGTTTATATTGCATGGAAATTGCTTTCATCTAAAGACCCCCCCCCAACACACACTCATATACACAAATACATTTATATATGTTTCTGAGAATAATGCTCATTCGTGATATGGGTCTACATCGTAAGATAATCAAAAAAGTTAAATGCACTTACTATAGTATTGCTTTTGTATTGTACATGTATTACTGATGCCCTCTAGGTCCATCATGGACGTTTTTTTAAGGGGAAGTGAGAGAGGTAACTGATAGCATATGCAGATAGTTTTACTGCAACCTAAATGTTGATTAAAGTTTAACATTTCAGCTTCAGTTATTTCACGCAATAATTAAAGAAAGTAACCAAGTTCCGAAATCCTTATGCTGCGCAATGGAATTGTAGATCAGGAACGATTTCAAATGCAGATACTGCCTAAAAAATACATATATCGTGACATATATAAAATTGTATATATACCTTGTTTGTTCAAGATTTGGACTTGAATTTGTAGTTCAGTTCCAGCACAAAGCAGTCTCTTTTGTATCGAATCGTCCATAAAAGTACACTTTTGAGCATTCTTAAAGTACTTGCGTCCACAAAACTGAGAGGTCATCTAGCTTGGTTTCCTTTCCCTAATTTGCTTAGTGTTCTCTGTGACCTTTGCCGTGGATGAGCCAGGGAACAAGGCAAATGAACGCCGGCCATATCAATACGGCCTATAATATTTAAAATCCCAACTCACTATTCATCATGTAGCGTATATTACAAGGAAACGGACACATTGCTTTCAAGGAAAATGCATCAATGGGTGGTTGCGAGAAAGAAATTTAGGTGATTTGTTTCTCATCACTTTACTGTTTACTCTTTCGCTGCGTGAATTCCAGATGTTAATCAACCCTTTTATTGGATAGCATTGCGGTCATGTCATAAATCTGACCTAAGTTAAAATAATTTCTACATTTTCTAAGCATCCATATCTTGATCTATAAAAAGCACAGGTTGCCCTCCTTAAAACTTGGTGACATTTTACATATAATGTACTGCAGTTGCATATACATCATCTTTTCATGCGGCAGTTATTATTATTTTACTAAATATGTGGTTACAAAGATGTGAAAAAATAATGAACAGTTATTCTTTTTTCAGTTGATCTTTCTACACTGACAACTTAGGTTGAAAATGAGAGGAAAAAAATATAGCTAATGAAAAGCAATATTGATAGAACGTATTATTGACTTTAAAACTCGAATATATTGTACATTATTTTAAAAATTAAAGAAAAAAGTATCCACCTTCTAATTACTTTCTATATGCCAGTGTTTACCTTTTCTAGCTGTATTCTTTGCGGAGTATCGGATGTCAAGTGCAAAAATTAATGAAAGAATGATAGACAAAAAGTTTAAACATAAGATTTTTCATGTACCATAATTACAGTGACGAAATCTATCTGTAGATTATATTTTTATCTTTTACATGTCTTTTTTTCCGAAATTATAACACGTTATATTTTGTATACATGTGAATATGTGTATGTACAGATTAAGAGAAATGTACATGTATAAAAAAAAATAAATAAAACTAGAGGTATACATGGTAGAGGCCGTGTACCATTATTTCCAACAGGCTCACATCGGCAATCGTACATTTGATAAGTAGAAAGAAGAAAAAAAGGAATTCCCCGAGTATTTTTCGAGTATTAATCTTATCTAACTTCTTATGATAACATTTTTTTGTGATTAATTTTAATAATTGAATATCTAAACACTGCACATATAGGCAGAATTATTTATGAAAATTTTCAAAGAACAGAATTGTTACTTAGTAGACATTTTCGACAATCAACTATACCGGAAATGTCCGAGATGATTGCGATTGTCATAGTCAAGGTCATTCTATTTTAGTTCAAAAATGTATACTTTACAATGACTTTCTCTATTCCACGTTACACGAAACAACCCCGCGCAGCCAAGTATAGATGGCTATCAGATTTTCAACCCATTAGTTCACGATTAGTAGCAATGTGTGCTCAGCATGTATGCTTTAGGTACTCGAAGGCAATGATATTGCATTCCCCATCCTGCAGAAGGCGCCATGCAATTCAGTCAATTAATTAGAAGAAAAAAAATATTTTACACTATATTGCTTAGCATGGTATTACAAGATATAAAGAAATACACAAAGAATGCATAGTTTTTTTTATGTTAAAAATGATGTACTCATAAATTCATTTTTTTTAAAGTTCGGAATAAAGTTCTATCAATATTGCCTTTTTAATAGCTATTTTTTTAAATTTAATTTTCTATCTTTTTATAACTTAAAGGAGTAGCAGTATAGATAGATGAACTTTCATAGGAAAAGAATAACTGTTCACGATTTTTGAAACATCTTGAAAAAACAAACATTTTCAACAGTGCAATAATTACTGCCATATGAATGAATTATGCATATGCGATTGCAGTTGAATACATGTAAATCAAGTAACTTAGTATAATGGAATGAAATTCAGTGACATTAAAAAATCAACAAATTCAAAGAGGGCAGCTTGTGCTTCGCAAGAAATCCCGTCCGATTTAGCTGTGAGCTGAACTCAATACAAGTGCTATTAACGCTAATCACTACATGTAATATTCCCCTACGAGTGATTCGAGACAATTGATGTCGGAATCTTGGAGAGGTGGATCCAAGGGGGAAAAATACTTTTAGATTTCTTTTTCCTCGGATGTCATTGATAATTTTAGCATTTATTTCCTTTGATATGATTAATTATTTTGCTACCACGCATTCTTCTATATTTTGGCATGTAGAATTTACTACAAGTTTATTTAGAATTAATTAATTTTTTCTTGGAATATAGCGGGGTTTTTTTTTATTATAGCCTTTAAATATTTCTGAAACTAAGGTGAATCCATAGTGTGCAAGTCCCTCTAGGACACAGCGAGTTACATGTACCCCATACGATGCATATTTCACTTACCCCTTGAGAAGAAGGTAAACATGACCTTTTTACACCCTTCCTACTAAGCATTCAAAGGCAACATTTCTCAAAAATTTAAATTTCAATATTAATTCTTTTCCCAACACACTCTCCTTCCGTTCTATGCCTTAAAATCAGGCCAATCCACCCCGTATACATCATTAGAAATATTTAAGGGGGAAACTGTGTTTTTAATTGGCACTACTTGCGTGGTCAATGAAATGGGGTAAAATTAGTAACCTATGACATACTTATACCGTCTACCATCGAATTAAGGGTTACAGATTCGAACATTTATTTTAATTTCCTTTTTGTCTTACTTTGTTTATTGTTAACTCGTTTATTTCCTATAATTATATGTTTCATTTTAAAATTATTATTATTATTGAGCGCGTAGGATATTGAAATCATGCCCTCCCCCTCCCCTCTCCCCTCCCCCCAATAAAAATTGGACCTCAAATTGTTCTCTGAAAATTAAGTTTTAAAGCTTTAATTTTTAAAATCTGTAAAAGTTTTGGATCCTTCCCTCAACACTGCTGACATCATTTGTCTCTCATAGGTAATATAAAGATTAGCGTTAATTGCACTTTGATTAAATTCAGTCTAAAGCTACCCCGGAGAAAATCCACAGAATTTCTTCCAAAATCCCTTAAGTTTGATAGATAACAGATTTAGTTGCTGAGAAAATTAGAAATATATAACAGCCTAAGGTCAGATTTATGACACAGCCGTAATGCTATCCAATACAAGCCCGGGTTGAATAAACAGGACTTCACGCAGCGGGAAAGTAAACAGTAAAATAATGAGGGACAGATCAACTCAATTCAATATGTTTAATAATTTTCTTTAAAGCAATGTGTTTATTTTAATTTTTGTGTTAAAAAGTTGATTTTGTTCGTTTCCTTGTAATATACCCTACATTCATACTTGATGGATTGTGCGTTGGTAATTTAAATATTATTGGCCTTATTGATATGCGCGGCGTCCGTTTTCCTTCTTCCTTGGCTCATCCACGCCAAGGTCACAGAGAACACAAAGCAAATTAGGGAAAACAAACCAGGCTAGATGACCTCTCAGTTTTCTGAACACACGTATTTAAGGAGTGTTTCAAAAGAGTATTTTTATGACGATTCGATACAAAAGTGACTGTTTTACGCTAAATGGAACAATTACAAATTCAAGACCAAATCTTCAACAATACAAAAGTTCTTGAAGCATTCTTTGTGTATTTCTTTATATCTTGTAATATCATGCTAAGCAATAGAGTGTAAAAGAATTTTTTTTTCTTCTAATTAATTGACTAAATTGCATGGCGACTTCTGCAGGATGGGCAATGCGATATCATTGCCTTCGAGTACCTAAAGCATACATGCTGAGCACACATTGCTATTAATCGTGAACTAATGGGTTGAAAATCTGATAGCCATCTATACTTGGCTGAGCGGGGTTGCTTTGTGTAACGTGGAATAGAGAAAGTCATTGTAAAGGATATGTTTTTGAACTAAAATAGAATGA
Source organism: Saccostrea echinata (assembly GCF_033153115.1). Classification (NCBI taxonomy): domain Eukaryota; kingdom Metazoa; phylum Mollusca; class Bivalvia; order Ostreida; family Ostreidae; genus Saccostrea; species Saccostrea echinata. The sequence continues at coordinate 12,212,957 of NW_026889776.1, read as the reverse complement.
CCTTAGCTTGACTATGACAATCGCAATCATCTCGGACATTTCCAACATAATTGATTGTCGAAAATGTCTGCTAAGTAACAATTCTGTTCTTTGAAAATTTTCATAAATAATTCTGCCTATATGTGCAGTGTTCAAATATTCAATTGTTAAAATGAATCACAAAAAAATGTTATCATAAGAAGTTAGATGAGATTAATACTCGAAAAACACTCGGGGAATTCCTTTTTTCTTCTTTCTACTTATCAAATGTACGATTGCCGATATGAGCCTGTTGGAAATAATGGAACACGGCCTCTACCATGTATACCTGTAGTTTTTTTTTTTTTTTATACATGTACATTTCTCTTAATCTGTACATACACATATTCACATGCATACAAAATATAACGTGTTATAATTTCGGAAAAAAAGACATGTAAAAGATAAAAATATAAACAACAGAAGTAGATAGATTTCGTCACTGTAATTATGGTACTTAAAAAAATCCTATGTTAAAATTTTTTGTCTATCATTCTTTCATTAATTTTTGCACTTGACATCCGATACTCCGCAAAGAATACAGCTAGAAAAGGTAAACACTGGCATATAGAAAGTAATTAGAAATTGGATATTTTTTTCTTTAATTTTTAAAATAATGTACAATATATTCGAGTTTTAAAGTCAATAATACGTTCTATCAATATTGCTTTTCATTAGCTATATTTTTTTTCTCTCTTTTTCAACCTAAGGTTGTGTCAGTATATAGAAAGATCAACTGAAAAAAGAATAACTGTTCATTATTTTTTAACATCTTTAAAACCACATATCTAGTAAAATAATAATAACTGCCACATGAAAAGATGATGTATATGCAACTGCAGTACAGTATATGTAAAATGTCACCAAGTTTTAAGGAGGGCAACCTGTGCTTTTTATAGATCAAGATATGGATGCTTAGAAAATGTAGAAATTATTTTAACTTAGGTCAGATTTATGACATGACCGCAATGCTATCCAATAAAAGGGTTGATTAACATCTGGAATTCACGCAGCGAAAGAGTAAACAGTAAAGTGATGAGAACCAAATCACCTAAATTTCTTTCTCGCAACCACCCATTGATAAATTCATTCATTTTACTTGAAAGCAATGTGTCCGTTTCCTTGTAATATACGCTACATGATGAATAGTGAGTTGGGAATTTAAATATTATTGGCCGGCGTTCATTTGCCTTGTTCCCTGGCTCATCCACGCCAAAGGTCACAGAGAACACTAAGCAAATTAGGGAAAGGAAACCAAGCTAGATGACCTCTCAGTTTTGTGGACGCAAGTACTTTAAGAATGCTCAAAAGTGTACTTTTATGGACGATTCGATACAAAAGAGACTGCTTTGTGCTGGAACTGAACTACAAATTCAAGTCCAAATCTTGAACAAACAAGGTATATATACAATTTTATATATGTCACGATATATGTACTTTTTAGGCAGTATCTGCATTTGAAATCGTTCCTGATCTACAATTCCATTGCGCAGCATAAAGATTTCGGAACTTGGTTACTTTCTTTAATTATTGCGTGAAATAACTGAAGCTGAAATGTTAAACTTTAATCAACATTTAGGTTGCAGTAAAACTATCTGCATATGCTATCAGTTACCTCTCTCACTTCCCCTTAAAAAAACGTCCATGATGGACCTAGAGGGCATCAGTAATACATGTACAATACAAATACAATACTATAGTAAGTGCATTTAACTTTTTTGATTATCTTACGATGTAGACCCATATCACGAATGAGCATTATTCTCAGAAACATGTATCAATGTATGTGTGTATATGAGTGTGTGGTGGGGGGATCTTTAGATGAATGCAATTTCCATACAATATAAACAGAAAAACTGTTTTACAAAAATTCGGAGCAGGCAGGTGCTTCTTTACTCTAGTGCGCAATATTAAACCAGTCATATCTGTCATGAAATCATATATAAATGCCTAAGGCTTTGGAAAATTGAAGTTTATGAGACTTAAAATTTTCATCCATAGGTCGACTATTAATTGGTTCAGAATATGGTTGCCAGATGCACTCTACAATCTGTCTATTGTATCAACCAAGAGAAAAGCATAGTAGTGGAACTTCGGTCAAAGATAGTAAAGGAGGACGCTGTTTAAATAAAGAAAGTGTAACGGGTCACAAAGCAATCTTATACCTTTAACAGAGAAAGAAAGATATCAGAGGTTTTTTTTTTTGTTTTTATATGTTTTTCTATGTTAAGAAGGTTTAATATTATGTTAACTTTAATATTTAGCTTTTCCAGCTTGCATGATATTTAGATAAAAGTATCGTTTGTAATATAAAAATATATTATTAATATTTTTTGATATGAAATTTACCCCGAGTCTTTTTGTCATCAAGATGTAATGTATGCTTTTTCTGTAAACAATATATACAGAATTAGTTTATTTTATGAGAGGAAATTTACCTTGAAAAGTTCTGCTTTTTTCAAAAAGTAATATTTGTTTTATTCTGTGAATTATATAAACTGCATCAGTGATATTCTTTGTGTGTGTGTGTGGGGGGGGGGGGGTTACCCCGTAAAGTCTTGCTATCATCGAGTTGAAGTGTTTGTTCATGCTTTGAATAATATAAACTGTATTATTGATACTCTTCGGGAGGGAGGGATTTACCGCGTACATACTTGCTATTATCAAAGTTTAATGTTTGCTTTTTCTAAGTATGATGTATACTGTATCAGTAATATTTTTTAGAGGAAATTTACCCCGTAAATTTTTACTACCTCCAAGATATTGCAAAGCATAAATTCTGTATCAGTGATTTTCTTTGGGGGAAATTTACCCCGTAAAGTCTTGCTATCTTAAAGATGGGTGTTTTTGCTTTGAAATACTGTATATAAACTGTATCAATGTCATTTTTAAGAGGAAAATTACCTTATAGATTGTTGCCATCTTATAGATGTTTGCGAATCAAAAATACTGTGTCAGTGATTTTCTTTGGGGGGAAATTTACCCCGTAAAGTCTTGCTATCATCAAGATGGTTATCTTTGCTTTCAACACTGTATATAAACTGAATCAATGTCAGTTTTGAGAGGAAATTTACCCTCTAAAGTTCTGCGATTTTCAAAGTGTAATGTTCGCTTTTTATAAGAGTAGTGAATACTGTATCAGTGATACCTTCTTTAGGGGGAAATTTACCCCGTAAAGTCTTGCTATCTGAACGATGGGTGTTTTTGCTTTTAATTACTGTATATAAACTGTATCAATATCATCTCTGAGAGGAATTTTACCCTGTAGAGTTCTGCGATTTTCAAAGTGTAATGTTCGCTTTTTCTACCTATAAGATAAACTATATCAATAACTATTTTAAGAGGAAATTTACCCTGTAGATTTTTGTTACCGCCAAGATATTGTGAAGCATAAATTCTGTATGAGTGATATTCTTCGGGGGGAAATTTACCCTGTAAAGTCTTGCTATCTAAAATTTGGGTGTTTTTGCTTTGAAATACCGTGTATAAACTGGATCAATGTCATTTTTGAGAGAAAAATTACCCCGTAGATTTTTGCCATCTTCACGATGTTTACGAATCATAAATACTGTATTAGTGATTTTCTTTTGGAGGAAATTTACCCCGTAAAGTCTTGCTATCATCAAGATGGTTGCTTTTGTTTCACACACTGTATATAAACTGAATCAATGTCATTTTTGAGAAGAAATTTACCCTGTAGAGTTCTGCAATTTTCAAAGTGTAATGTTCGCTTTTATAAGAGTAGTGAATACTGCATCAGTGATATTCTTTGGGGGGGAAATTTACCCCGTAAAATCTTGCTATCTACAAGATTGGTGTTTTGCTTAGAAATATTGTGTATAAACTGCATCAATATCATTTTTGAGAGAAAAATTACTCTTTAGATTGTTGCCATCTTCACGATGTTTGCGAATCATAAATACTGTAATAGTGATTTTCTCTGGGGGGAAATTTACCCCGTAAAGTCTTGCTATCATCAAGATGGTTGCTTTTGCTTTGAAACACTGTATATAAACTGAATCAATGTCATATTTTTGAGAGGAAATTTACCCTGTAGGGTTCTGCGATTTTCGAAGTGTAATGTTCGCTTTTTATAAGAGTAGTGAATACTTTATCAGTTATTTTCTTTGGGGGGAAATTTACCCTGTAAAGTCTTGCTATCTAAAAGATGGTTGCTTTTGTTTTGAATTACTGTAGGTACACTGTTTCAATGTCATTTTTTGAGAGGAAATTTACCCTGTTGGTTTTTGCTATGTTTAAGATGTGAATCAGTGATTTTCTTTCGGGGGAAATTTACCCCGTAAAGTCTTGCAAAATTGTCAATAGTTCCTCCAAATATTTACATTTAAGTTTATTTGTGACTCTAGATCGTGTTTCCATTAGAGAAATGCTGATTTTTCACAATCTTATGAATAAATATCTTATAAAACTGTGTTTTTTGTTAGATTTTGTCAATACCTAAGGGCAAAATGCCTAAAACAGAAAAAAAGATTTTCTGTTTTGATTTTGGAATGCGTTAGTAATAATAACGGTGATTAACTGAAAAGATAGTCACAAACTTTTTTTCCCTTAGTTATATTTTATTTCTTAAGCAATATACAGTTCGGGCAACGCGGATTATGCATTATACCCCCCCCCCCCGCGGTGTGTTAATCCTTTCCGCGATACACCCCCGCGGTTAGTTTATCGCGGTCCTACCTGTAACCAGGTACATGTATAGACCGCGGCGGTGTGACTTACCGTTGACAAGCACATCGGGATTTATTTTACCTGTACGACCGTATAACATCTATAACTGCTTCTTGTTCGGTCTGTATTGCAGGATTTGAGTATAAATGGTTATGCTATTTAAAAAAAAAATATATACAATGTAACTACTAACGAAGATTTTCTGAGATGAAGTTTAGTTGTGTAGGATTGTTTTTCAAAAGTATTCTGTTTGATCAATGTGTTAAAATATTTTTTTAAATAATAAATTAAATTATTCGACATAAGCATAAACATTGTTTCCATAATTCCGTATCATTATTTTTTTTATGAAACGCGTACATGTTTCGATAAATATTCGATAAATGGAAAAGTTAAATATTCTGAAATATGTTTAGGGATGTGCAGTAAATCTCTCTCTCTCTCTCTCTCTCTCTCTCTCTCTCTCTCTTGTATCAATTATCATGGCTTTTTTTTTTAATCAGCATAGTTCAATTTGAACTTTCCGCTTGAACGCATTACCCAGGTAACTTCATGTAAGTAACCGTTGTCATCAGAAGCGTGTCTTAGCTGAAAATACTGGTTAGTAGAAATATTGTTTTACAGTTTTACTTAGCTCGCCCGCGTGGCGCAGTGGTTAGAGCGTCTGCTCTAGAGTCGCGAAGTAAGGAGTTGATCCTTACGCCGCGGGTTCGAATCCCACTGTGGGACGTGGAGACCGGTCCTTCGGATGAGACCGTATAAACCGAGGTCCCGTGTCGCAGTAGGTACTGGCACGAAAAAGACCCCTCACTGCTCAATGGCCGTAAGTGCCGAGTATAGGACAAAATTTGCAGCTCTCCACCGGCAAGTGGTGGCGTCTCCATATGAGTGAAAAATTCTCGAGAGAGTGAAAAAATAATATGAAGTTCAGGCGGCAGTGGAGAACTCAGGGGGGGGGGGGGGGGGGGTTGGTTGGTTGGAAAACACAATCCTCCCGGTCTATGATTTTATATTAACAACTGTCAATATGTTGCAAAAATAAAACAAGAAAACATTGATGTAACCATCAATTGTCGCCCGGGAAATAAATAAAGTAAACAATGTAAATGAGTCTTGATCATCAAACCGCTTCGATGGCATGCGTCTAAATGATGGAGACGATAGTCGAGAATATTTTGAAAACTTATAGTCGGATGAAAATCGAACAAAAACGATACCCTTTTAAACTTTATCAATTCCTCAAGTAAATGTTGGCTGCATAAAATATAATTTGAAATCAGACACATGCATCACCTATTTTCAAAAATGTCTTTCACTTAAAGAATATAAAACACGGACTGTGTAAAGTACTTTTTTAACGTTTTTATGCGATAAGTAAAATTCGATGTTCTAAAAAAAGGGACCTGTCGTTTTTTCGATAGTAAATGATAAGCAACTTTATATATTAAATATGAAAAACATATATATTTTTACAGATTCACTTTATGGAATTAAATATATTGTGTATCTCGTAATTTATAAAGGGAAAGAACATTCTGATTAACAATCTTTTTAATGTTTAGAAAACCTTGAATTCTGAATAACTTCTCCCACCTCAATCCCCATATACCAACACTTAAACTTATATGTATAGAGCAGCCCGGTCCTCCGGGCTGCAATAAGACTTAATCCAAAACCTTTGTCTTTCACAAAGGTGTGAAATTATATCCAACACAGTGACAGGAAATCTTTCTCCGCTTGAACGCACACAATACACAGTTACTAAGGAGACCAAGATTAGTCCATGTAGCTACATGTACACTGTGTATACATGTACTAGATCTACCGAGGACAAAACAGTGATACTAACCAATGCTAACTGCACACAGTTCCGATATTGTTTTTGTGTAACCTTATGAATTGCTTTTCAGCATATTCTTGCTTACACGGTGTACAAGCATTTTGTTAGAAAATAGATTTTTTTTACAATGTATATGCATTCACAGGAATAAACTTCGCCCTCCCCTTTTTGGGGGGTTGAAATTGATACATTAAAACAATATATTCACAATCAATTTGGCTTATAGCTATCGGTATTGGGAAGTAAATCCTTATCCAAAGTTGTGACGGTACCAAAAGAGTGAAAGTCTTGTGGAAGACAAAATAATAGTGTCACCGTAGATGGGGGGGGGGGGGGGGGCTTGTTATATGTGGAGATGGAAGTTACATCGAAACTACCTTTTTAAATGCAAGTCATCTGCATATCGTAAATTTCAAAAATTAATTACAACCATGTATAAAATTATATTTTGATTTTTTTTTCATAGGAACAGTTTCTCACTGTTTCTTGTATATATTCCGCTGCATCAACATTATCAGTGTCCAACAGAGTCACTTTGGTCATGATGAAAAAAAGTATTTATTTAATTAAATTCCGATTACTCAGATTATTTTGGCTATAGTAAAGTACGGGATAAAGCAAAATATCATGAAACTTGTAATGCTGTCGATCCAACAATAATGTACTTGTGAATATATTCAAAACCGAACCATTTCATGATTTTGATGTTGATTTTAGCCGACATAATTCATATATATTTTTTTAAATTAATTGTTTGAAACCAAAACACATCAATAATAATGACGTGCAATTGTTTGAAAATGATCGATGTAAATTTGAAAGATGTTATACGACAGATTTACTGATCTGCTTTCGGGCTCGCGCGTGTACATGGTGTAGGGCTGGTGCACTTTGCAGACTTTGTAGAGTATACAGGTGTGAGGACCAAGTATGAGTACCAGATCAAGCTCTAGACATTACGTAATTTTACATATCTTCTATGGACTGGTGGGCCATCAAATTACGCACACACAATATCCCATTTCTATTGATTTCAAGAACTACGCCCGGAATACATTTAGATAGGAATCATTATGACGTTTCACAGACGACTGCGAGAATGATAATTACATCCAAAATCTTCTGCTTATTTTAATCTTACATATATTGGAATTTTGATAATTAAAAAACTTCATAGCCCCCCCCCCCCCGGCCCTCCTTTCCAATAAAATTGAAACTGCGATAGATGCATTCTTTAATCAAATCCCCTAAAAAAATATCTAAAATTTACAAAACACATAAGAAAATATTAATTAATATCGAATATGATGAATAGCACATTGGGTATATTACCTTGCATATTCGTAAAACTATTTCACCTACAGTAATTTATATCGAAAGTCGTGGCTTCTAATAGAATGAACACATTGCTTGACTTTCGCTACATGTACATTAAATAAAGTTCAGGGCTTATATAACGCTATTTGAAAATTGCAATAAAAGTTTTAAAATTATCTTAGATACATGAGAATATATTTTTATTAGAAAATTTATTTTCATTTTGTACTTAAAATATTCTAATATTTCAGCTTCTATATTTTTCATATCATTACTCTTGCATTTTTTTTATTTTTCTTTCTTTCTGTTTGGTTTAGATTTTATATTATTTCGAAGGGAGATAACTCGCGTTTTAAACCAAGACTGTTTTTCACCAATGTTAGTTAGGCTGCACCGCGGCGGTGTGAATTACCTTGATGGCCGAACCGCGGGGGCACGCGGTTTTTACTTAAGACACCTGTACTAACCGCGATGAGATTCACACCGCGGGTAAATGCATAAACCGCGATGACTGTACTGTATGTTCATTCAATAGTTCATTAATTTAATTCCTTTATTTTATATTTCTCATTCACGTTCATTTTATATCGATCCTTTTACCTCTACATTGGAAAAATAATAATTAAAAAATTAAAACATTTACCTCTACCTATTGTCTATACATGCACGTGCATGTATCTACATGTATAATCATACACCTGTTGTAAAATTATTTTTGGTAAGCGTGGAAGGTTTCGTCTCGTCTTGTTTTTAATGATGTAAGGATGTATACCGTTACCATGGTCAGGGTGTACCAAAGTATAAGTCCAAATTCATTCGAAACACACTTCCCCCTTCCTAAAGTTACCTGATAAGGATACAATTTTTTGAATATAAAAAAATAAATGCTGGTTTAGAACATTCAATTGATTAAATCGATAGAAACATCGACGCCGTGGAACCCCCACTAAAAAGAGAGAAGAATAACAGGCACAGTAAAATAGTTTTTATTACATATTGGACTTGGTGTCCCCCCGGGGGATTCAAAAATGTATGTGGCAATGTTAAATTCATTTCAATACGTTGATAAAACTGGTATGTTAATATGATTCCTAAATAGAATTTCAATTGCATGAATTGTTTGAATCAATAATAAAAACCACACACTAAGAGATATGATTAAAGGTGACGTACATAATTATGTAGAAGTGGTCAAACAACTTTCAAGACCTCATCAGTCTTCGTATTTTTCAACATGGTCTGTACTTACCCTTGAAAGAAACTTGATTTAATATTTTAAAAAATAATTCAAACATCTGTTATTTTAGTCATCTTAAACAGATTACTGAAAATCGAAAGGACCTGGTCGAACTCCGAGAGGGAAAAGGTCAACAAGGTCAAAAGATCATGGAAGATATAAAGATACTGAATGAGGCAAGTGCCAACCTACGGGAGTCGATGATTGATCTAAAAGTTCGTTCCATGAGGGACAATCTAATATTCAGTGGAATATGGGAAGAGAAAAATGAAGACACCGAAGCAGTGTTACAAGAATTTATCCACCGCAAATTTAAACCTTACTACGAGATTTCATTTGAGAGAGTGCATAGTGTGGGAAAGTAACATAGTGGCTAAGTTCTCTTTCTTTAAAGATCGAGAGTTCATACGGACACGTACACTCCAAAATAAGTGGAACTCATGTCTGGGTCAATGAGCAATATCCCCCTGAAATTGAAGAAAAAAGGAAGAAATTGTATCCCGTCATGAGACAGGCCAGAAAAGATAAGAAAAAGGTGAAACTTGTTCGTGACACATTATACATTGACGGTGAAGTTTACATTCCTAACCCGCTTGATCAGACTGATCAATACGTGACCAATCAGTCGAATCAGAGTAAAAACAAGAGCAACCGACAATCTAAGAAAAGGCCACGCCAGACGTCCACGCCAGACCGAGACTGCTAGGGATGCGAGGGAGAGCAGTCTACGCACCGACCTAAACTCTTGACATTAAATGTGTGTGGACTCAGGCGCAAACTACAGTATCCTGAATTTTTAAACTTTATATCTGAATATGACATCTTATGTTTCACTGAAACAAAAAAAGGAAAATACTGACGATATTAACATACCAAGTTATTGTACTTTCATGAAAAATAGATTTGATATAGCTAAGGTTAAATCTGGCGGGATAGTTTTAGCTGTTAAAGTTGATTTTGTTAAATTTTTTACTTTACATAATACATGTTGCCCACATGTCTACTGGTTTTCACTTGCCAAAACTTTGTTTAATCTACCAAATGACATTCTATTTGGAACTGTATATATACCCCCTGAAAATACAAAATATGCTTCAAAAGATTGTTTTCTAGAAATAGAGAGAGAATTGTTTAATCTCTCACATGACACTGAATATACATGTTTGTTAGGTGATTTCAATGGCCGTGTGGGTAAACTGCAGGACTATGTAAATATTGATCAATTTATAGCAGATCATAATAATTGGGATGAAGAAGCAAGACAAGCTATTACACATGGTAGCATTTTATGTGACACGAATATAAAACCTGATCGTTTACCTGTAGATACTACTTGCAATAATTACGGGTTCAAATGCATTGAATTCTGTCAAAATAACAATATATTTATAGCAAACGGTAGAGCTGATAACATACTGATATTAGATTTTTTGTGTAAATTTGTTTCTTTTAGTAAGAAAAAACTTTATTGTACATTTATTGATTTTAAACAAGCCTTTGATACTGTATGGCGATCTGGTTTGTGGTCCAAAGTGTTAAAAAGTGTTATAGATGGTAAATGTCTAAGATTTATCAAAAATATGTACAGTGGTATTAAATCGAAGATATATATTGATCAAAATATCTCTGATTTTTCCATGTGTAACCTTGGGGTAAGACAAGGGGAAAATTTATCCCCATTTCTTTTTACTTTATATATTAACGATTTAGAAAACTATTTATTGCAGAATAATATTGAAGGGGTTACGAGCTTTAGTGAAAAATTAGAAATTGAAATGCAGATTATGTTTAAACTATTTATACTTTTTTTATGCTGATGACACAGTTTTATTATCTGATAATCCAGAGGATTTACAAAGATCTTTGAATATTTTCTTTGATTATTGTGACCATTGGAAGCTTCAAGTAAATACAGACAAGACTAAAATAGTAATTTTCTCTTGAGGAAGAATACCAAAGAAAATATTTTTGTATAGAGGTGCACCAATTGAAATTGTGAATGAATTTAAATATTTAGGTGTTATCATGTCTCGTAGTGGTTTTTTCAGAAGTGCCAAAACACATTTAACTAAACAAGCATCAAAAGCCATGTATGGAGTACTTAGAAAAATAAGGTATTTTAATTTGCCAGTAGATTGTCAAATAGATCTCTTTGACAGAGTTATAAGCCCAATTTTGATGTACGGGTGTGAAGTATGGGGCTACGAAAATACAGATATTTTAGGAAAGGTACACTTAAAATTTCTGAAATTTGTTTTACATGTTAAATCCAGCACTCCAAATTGTATGGTATACGGGGAAACTGGGCGATACCCTTTAATAATACGTATAAAGGTACGAATGATTACTTATTTGGCTAAACTTTGATGTCACATGAACGTAAGTTCACATATATGATGTATTGCTTTCTCCATAAATGCTTTTCTGAAGGTTTATTTATGCATCCATGGTTGAAATGTATAAGAGATATTTTGAATTCATGTGGTCTGTCTTATGTGTGGATGAATCAAATTTTTTTCATTATTTCTTGGTTAAAATCTATTGTGAAAGAGACATTGTTAAGTCAATTTTTACAAGACTGGCATATGAGCATAGAAAATTCATCTAAATGTTTAAATTACAGGATTTTTAAAAACAATTTTGGACGAGAAATGTACCTAAGTAAACTTCCAAAAGATTTAAGAATTATATTGACAAAATTTAGAATTTGTAACCACAAACTTCCAATCGAAGCTGGTAGATGGACTAATACTGAGAGATCTTTAAGAATATGTAATTTATGTAATAAAAATACTTTAGGTGATGAATTCCATTATGTAATGGAATGTCCATACTTTTCCTCATTACGTATGAAACTTATTGATAAGAAGTACTGTTTTCATGTAAATACTTATATAAGTTTGAGAATCTTATGTCCACCACAAATGTTGACTTACTGATAAAGCTGTCTTTGTTTGTTAAAAAGATATTGGCCTGTTTTCAGTAATACTATTTCATTTGATACTACTCTTCCTTACTTGACTTTGTATTTTTTATATATGTAAATATGTTCATGTACCTCATATACCATTGTATGGTCTGAGAGAAATAAACAAACAAGATATATATATTTTAGTTGTCATTTAATTCACCCTTATAATATTTGTCTTCGAAATCATTCAATTCAAAGATTATATAAAATCATGTTTAATCTCATGTCGCTAATTAAGCATTGATTATATTCCTTGTTATTATATTCACTTTATTTATTTACTTATTTATTTATTGGTCGGAAGGGAGGGGATTGGGTAGCATGCTAATGAACAATCATTGTGTACAAAATCTGCTTCAAGAAAAAATATTATAAATTGTATTATATGTGGGGGACTGTTTCATTTCAAAATCTCTTTGGGATGTGTCCTTTTTTTACATTCAAACATTGAAATAAGAATGAACGATTTTGAATAATTAATCATTAGACAGTTGAGAAAAAGATTTTCATCCCTTGTTAAGGGTATGGGAAATGATAGGTAACAAAACATGCGTGACTTACACAAAAGTCGATGTAAAAGAATTCACTGCGTATGTATTACATATATATGCATGCATTAGTTTTAAATTTCCTTCTCGGAAAAAAAATCGGAGCACCTAACCAAAACTGTACTGAACAACCAATTAATTAATTTCAATATCTTTCTCGTAAATTAGGCAGTGGAGCATTTTTTTTAAATATTGATATACGATTCAATAATTTATTGAAAAATTAAAAACTTAAGAAATGTGTATATTTATTATTGGTAAATGTATCTGATTTCTGTGTTTTTATCATCAACTCATAGTCATTTAATAAAATACATAGATTCAACATTTCTGGATGTAAACATTGAAATGTAAGGATATAATGAACAGTATTCAAGCTCAAAAATCCATTAAACATTACAAAATTTGGTGCAGAGCAAACAAGAAACCTCTTAAACATCAGAGGTGGGATCAGGTGCCATGGATGAGTGAGGATCCCCTGCCGACCAGTCACATCCGCCGTGTGCTCCTTGTCATGATCGGTAAATAACTGTCCCCGCATTTTTAAACAACCCTTATTCAAGCAGATATGTAAATACATGTAATAAACAAACCCAACTCGTTGATTAAGAATCATATCAAACCAAAATTCTCTCCATCTTTATACAATAATAAGAATGGTTTTATGATTCATTCCTACAAGTTTTCCGTTTATTTCAATTTGTCATGCATGCACTGTAAATAATTTTCATAAAACACTATACTGCCAGGAAGAGGAAATAATTGTGACAAATGCGCACCTGAAAAAGAAGTGAAGCAGGAAATTATTTTAAAACAGCGGGAAATGATTAAACATTATTCTTTAAAAAGTTTTTCTTTTTGCTATTTTATTTCATTCTAAAATCATTTAGCTTATCGGTCCAAACAGCTTTTAATTATTTTACAGTTTTTGAAGGATTTATTAGTTTATAATCCCATTCAAATTACGCAACTTAGCTTTTTACACGGGAATACTAGTAATCGAAATTTTTTGGTACATCAATCGCGACTTTTAATGCAATGCAATCAATTTACATAAAATTACAAAACTCATTTAATTGTTTCGAAATCACATCTATAGAATTGTTTCATATCTTCTTTGTTGCAAATGTCTTGGGAAAAAATATTCATAGCTTTTATATAGTATAAACTTTTTGGATGAACTGTTCTTAAGAAATAATTTTATGGGCATCTGTAATGTTTGGATAAACAAAACAGTTTATATGCCATGCTGAATGTTTAAATGTATTTATTTATATACATCTACATGTAATTTGACAACAATAGGTCACCTTATAAAACGTTTAAATATTCAACTTCCTGCTGGTGTTGAACATGGATTTTTATCGGGTTATGATTTTTTTGGTCATATTTTTCTTGATCAATCATTTTCTTCCATCGTTTGGATATGGTATGTATATCTCATTCTAATTTTTTTTCCCTTATAGGCATGATTCATTTTAAAGTTGGTTTTCTTTTCTTTCAAAATCAGAAATACTCCTATAAAAAGGAGTATGATGATAATGCAAAGAAATATATTAAAAGAGGCCCAATGGGCAACATCGCTCACCTGAGCACATTGGATAGTAAAAAGTAGAATTCAGTTTGGCATCGGTAAGATTAAATAAGTATATAAGTGATCATCCCCCCCCCCCCCCGAAAGGGGACATGATTTCATGATTTATTCACACTTAAATCTACACTACCTGAAGATGCTTTCATATTTCTTTGACTAATCATGGCTTTAGAAGCTTTTTCTTTCTAGATGTTTGAACTTCTATTGTGGCTCTGCTCTACCCCCAGGGAACATGATTTGAACAAATTTAAATATACCATATGTGAGGATGCTTCTGAATCAATATGACTAATCATGGATTTGCTATTCTTGGAAAGAAGAATTTTAACGATTTATCCTATATATTCTCATGTAAAAATTTGATCACCAAATATGGCACCTCTCTACCCCTAGGGGTCATGATCTGAACGATCTTGAATGTAAATTACATGTACTTGAGGATGCTTCCATATAACTTGTATAAACACATAATTAATGTGTATTGTTTGCATTGAATAGCAATATTTCAAAGATTTCAAATTATTTGCTAACATGAAAATAAGTGATTTTGTGAAAATACTGCATAAAATGATGCAAAAACTGGGGAGAGGGGATTAAAAAAAGAGTGAAGTTTATTGATTCTAGGCTTAAAAAATACCGTTGAAAATGACTTGATTTAACATTTACAACAACATTTGAACTGTGTATTTAACTTTTTGGTAAAACAAACATCTCATCAATGTACAGTAATTGTTTTTTCAAAGGAATGATCAAATTCCCACTTTGCCTTAGAACTTTTAAACATTTCTTTATCTGTATTTCACAGTTAAAGCGAAATGGGAACACACCCATTCGAGAGCATAAAAACATTTTCAGGAACAACCCAAATAGTTTAGAGCTTATCATTAAGTCAAATGCCGTGTGAAATTTTTCATACAAATTTTTAGGCCATTATTTACACACTGATATCCTACGGACTTTTCCGTTTGTTTTTTTTTTTTCGATCACGACGAAGAGCAGGTGTTACCGCTCGACAGGGGATGCTCATTCCTCCATGGCAGCCGATTCCACCTCTGATGTTTTAGAGGTCCGTGTTTGCTATGCTACAAAGGTGTATTGTTCCAATGGACTTTGAGATTGATTACAGTTCGATATCTTCAAATTTAATCCATATTTGCAACTTGGTACAGGACTCAAGTTTCTCTATTTGTATGTTATGCTGGGACCTCCTTTGTCTTTCCCTTAAGGAAAACCGCCTTGCTATTATTGTCCTTCCGCAATTTCAAAAATGCTACAGCCGCTGTAGTGTCCTTAGAAGCGTCGGTAAAGATGTGCTCTTCGTTGAGTGCTGCTTTCATACATATTAAAGAAAAATTACAGCACATCCTAGGGATACTGGAGTCCTTGAGACTGCAAATAGGATTGCCCCAAGCTGACCATTTTGAATGAAATAATTCATCGAGAGGATTATCCCATTCATCATTACAGGAGTTTGTTAACATATGCCGGAATAACATCTTTCCTTGTACAGTCACTTGTGGTGTAAAACCAAAGGGGTCGAATAGACGATTACTGGTCGATAAGACTCCTCTGCGAATGAGGGCTTTTGGTCACTTGTAAAGGTGAAGACATGATGTTCCATACATGTAGAGCTTTTTTTTCAAAAAGCTTACCGTCTTTAGCAACAACCTTAAACAGTAAACTGACCTAAACCTATCAGGTCGTATAATTCTTGAAAATTTCTTGGCTTTGCATTTTCTTCATTGTTTTTTTCCTGACATAAGCCCTACTAAGTGAAAGATTAACAGATGCTCGACTATCTCCGTAAACTTCGACACTGCTGCCGAGATAATTCGGCAAACCTCGGCTGATTCCGTCACCTTTGTGATATGTATGATATATAGATGAGGTGCAAATCGAAAAGGGAAAAAGAATACATACAAGCTGTAAAGCTTGCATGCAATAAAGATCAATTCTGTTAACAATGAAAATATAGAAAAGTTTTATGGTAATTGTTATAAAATAGAACTAGCATGTTATTTCGAATGAATTCCTGCCAATTTCCACTGTTCGTTTTGTTCGATTAAAAATCTTGAAAAATTTTTAAGTCATACGAAAATTAGATGATCAGAAAATTATCTCCCTTGCCTTGAACAGCATTTCAACCAATGAAATAATTGAAAATTTTCTCATCATGTAATTTCTACCAACCACAAAAGAGAGGAAGTGCATAGACCGAAGACTGTAAAATACTTCAACTCTGTATACCGTCTGCCAAGGAAGACGGTAATGACATGATAAGACTTCTCTGGGCAGGTAAATCATCTCCACCAATATCTAAATCCTTAGGTCTTTGACCAGATCAACTGCTCAGAATCTAAACAGCTGGTGGACGACTTGGTCACCGGCCGGATTCTGCCTAAATATTGTCAATGAGGATCTCTAGCATTCTTTTAATATCAACTTAAGAGTACCTGGGTGTAGAATCAGAGTAATTTCTAACAAAAATTGTTGATGACGAGTGGGAAGATACGAAAATTTCCGAGGTCCTTTTTTTTTTTTTTTTTTTTTTTTTTTTAATAAAATTAGTTTTTTAATTTATTGCTAGTAATGATTGTAAAAATTGTAGAAAAGTCCTTTTTAAAAAAAAAAAAAAGAGAGAAATCCTCAACTGACCAAAATTTGGGGGAGGAGGGCTTCCCAAAATCATCTATCAAGCAAATAAAAAAAACCCACCTAATTACCTGTCCAAAACCTGAAGGGGGGAAGGGCAACAAGCGTCCAAAGGAAAACTTACTATAGCAAAATAATAAGATTTATTTCCTTTACGAAATAAATCCAATTATTACAGCGATGGCTACTGTTGTGCATGAGATCCGCGCTTTAGATTTGTGCGCGTAATGCCCTGCTGTAGATGACGTTATCGCCGTTTATGTTTGACGTCACAATATTTGTTTCAGTTGGATTGAGAGGTGGGTGTTGTTTGTCTCGTAGCTTAAAAATTTTATGTAACTGTTAAATTTTGGAATGTTATCCCTTCATTTATTTCTTATTTAATAATCTCAGTGATAGTTACTTATAAATCAACATAATTCATGTGTATAATGTATTATTACCAAATATAAACATACTTTTAGATCTATATCTATAACGGCTTTATGATATTCAACTTGTTTTTATACATCAGAATTAAAATATATTTACATATTTTATTTCGAGAATATGCAACCTCGACAACAGTCACATTCCACTGACGAAGGGGGGAGGTCATCTAATGGAAAACGCAAATTCACAAGGAAGGCTAGAAGACCGGGCGTTAAGAAAAGATGTCAGACTCAGAGGGAAAAGAACCCAGAACCATCTCAAAAAACGGATCCTGTAACAAACAAGGAGTCAATGCCAGATCTAGAGGAAGTTGTTTCATCAGTTGCCGAAAAAATGCTGCCGGAAATCAATAAAAGGATAGAGACGATTATTTCTCAACGTCTTGACACGTCGTCGACTGAAGGTAGCAAAGTCTTTTATAGTACATCAACTACAAATGTACCAAATCTATCAGATTCAGATCAAGTCGTTTGTTTTGACACAATTTCCCCTTCCTGTACATCACCTCAGAGCATAACCAGTGTAAATGACGATCTAGGTATGCATGTTACACAATCAGTTAGACAAAAAATCATGAAAGGGGAGTTTGTGGAACTACATACACTTTTAAATAAGCAAACAGATATTGAAACACAGGAAAGTAGAGTTCTATTTACGAATGGTCAACTTACACTAAAACCTGCAAATACAGTCAAAATTACAACAATTGATACTTGGCTGGACGCATTTTTTTATTTATATGAATATATATTTGTCAGCACATATTGATCAAACTCACAGTCTTATCAAATATATGGCTAATGTAAAACTCGGCGCCAGTCGAGTTTCTGGTGGATTAGGTTGGAAAGAATATGACCGACAATTTAGATTAAAAAGAGCCAAAGATAACAGTATTTCCTGGGACAAAATTGACCCAGAGCTATGGCTTCTTTTCATAACCCCAAATGCTCAGTCAGTATATAAGAATCCTCAGGGCAACTCAAAATTTTGTTATGAGTACAACAACAAAGGTTCTTGTCGCATACAAGATTGTCAATATCAACACCATTGTGTAAAGTGTCAAAACAAACATCCTGCTATTCATTGTCCTGATAAACAAGCTGTACAGAGGATTTCATCCTCAAGGGCTTTTCAAGCTCCCTTCTCAGTTTTTCGTCAGTCAGGAAGCAAATATCCAACAGGTTCCTTTCGTAAGAACAGGTTTAACTCCAATTAACTTGAACAATATGTGTCCTTACCTGGCAATTTTTCCAAATCAAAATATAGCTGATGAATTAAAGAACGGTTTTGCATTAGGTTTTTGTCTGCATTATGAAGGTCCAAGAGTGTCAACAATCTGTAATAATTTAGTTTCTGTGAACGATCACCCTAAAGAGGTAAAAGAAAAAATTGACAAGGAAATTTCTTTAAGTCGCATAGCAGGCCCTTTCAAACATGAGCCTTTATCTAATTTAAGGCTATCACCTATTGGGGTCGTAGCAAAAAAGGATGGGGATTGGCGTCTCATCCACCACCTTTCATATCCTTCTAATTTTAGTGTTAATGATTTCATAGACCCTGAATCTTGTTCTGTTCATTACACTTCTTTTGACGAGGTGTTAGACATGATAGGGGCACTGGGAAAAGGGACTTATCTTGGAAAAATGGATGTTAAATCAGCTTTTAGATTACTTCCGGTTCACCCTTCTGACCATCAATTACTTGGTTTCAAATTTAATGATCAATATCATTATGATATGTGTCTACCAATGGGTTGTTCAATTAGTTGTGCTTTATGGGAAAAGTTTGCACACTTTATTCAGTGGGTAGTAGAAGTAAAAATTGGAGTTCACACTTTGAACCATTACTTAGACGATTTCATATTTGCTGGAGGCACGTTAGAAATATGTAACTTGTTGATGTTTTCATTCAAAAGTACCTGCTCTGATTTTGGTATCCCTCTTGCAGAAGAGAAAACAGAAGGCCCAAAAACAGTTCTTACGTTCTTGGGTATAGAAATTGATACAGATAATACATGTATGGTTATTAGAATTCCTGAAGAAAAAATTATCGATCTGGAGAAATCACTGCTAGAGATGTTACAAAAAACAAAAGTTACACTGAGAGAATTACAATCTTTAGTAGGTTCCCTAAATTTTTGTGCTAAAGCTATTCCATCTGCTAGGGCCTTCAACAGAAGATTTTGTGATGCTATGTGTGGAATAAAATATTCCAGTCATTTCATTAGGGTAACAAAGGGAATGAAATCCGACCTTCATGTGTGGCTAGATTTTATATACAGGTTCAATGGTAGTTTAAATTTCATGAATGTTAATTGGTTGTCTAACAACCAACTTCATCTATACACTGATAGTGCAGGCAATCAAAATTTAGGATGCGGCCTTTACCTTCATGGGCAATGGGCATATTTTGGTTGGCCGGATAGCTGGAAGAAGCCAGATATTATGTTAGACATAACGTTTTTAGAGTTAGTGCCAATTGTCCTTGCAATTTTCTTATTTAAGAATAAATTCCTCGACAAGAAGATATTGCTACACACTGACAATAAAGCTTTGGTTTCCATTTTAAACAAAAAATCATCAAGATCACCTCGGGTTATGGAATTGGTTAGGCCATTAGTTTTGCAATCTATGGTAAACAATATTTACTTCAAAGCTTGTCATATAGATGGCTATAACAATGCTATAGCTGATTCTATTTCTCGCAAACAGTGGACCAGATTTCGTGTTCTCGCCCCCAAATCCGATCAACACCCAACACCTATTCCAGAAGATTTTATAAAAATGATCTTGGAGCTGAAATTAAACGCCTGACGCTAAATTCGGTATCATTAAATACAAGACAAACATACTCCACTAGTCTAAGAAGTTTTGAGCAATTTAGAATTTTGTATGAACTGCGTTCTATTTGGCCCCCACCTGTTCCACACATCTGTATGTTTATCGCTCATTTATCCCTGCAAGGTTTGACTCATGCTACCATTTCATCCTATATATCAGGAATAAGTTTCAAATGCAAAATATTGGGATTCTGTGACAACACAAAAAATTTTTTAATTAGAAAATTATTGGAAGGAATCAAAAGGTCAAACCATTCAAAACATTGTAGACTTCCTATCACAAAACACATTCTTGAGAAACTCATAAAAACAACATCTTTAGTTTGATCGTCAAACTTTGAGGCCATCCTTTTTTCAACAGCATTTTCAGTAGCTTATCATGCTTTTCTTAGAGTCGGTGAATTTACTTTTAGTTGTTCAAATCCAGCAAATCCAATTATTTCTTGCAAACATATAAAGTTTAGGAAAAATGAAGATTCTGGGGAAAGTTTCATAGAGCTTCGAGTTCCTTTCTCAAAAACTGACCAACTTGGGAAAGGACATCCGTATTTTTGCAACAAACAAAGAATTCTATCTGTCCAGTTGAGTGGCTGAAAAGGTACATTGCTACAAGGCCAAAATTTGACGGCCAGTTATTTATACATATGGACGGTAGTCCTCTCACAAGGTTTCAGTTCTGTTCGTTATTAAATAAGACTCTTGAAGTAGCCGGCCTTCCAAACTCACGATACAAATCTCACTCTTTCCGTATTGGGGCCGCGTCAGATAGTTTCTCTTACGGTCATTCGGAAACAGAAATAAAAAAGCAAGGTAGATGGAGTTCGAATGCCTTCAAAAGGTATATTAGGATTAAGTGATGTCCTCAATTGATTTTCATATTTTTATATAGGAAGTGAAAAGGTTATTTGGATTGTTGGTTCTTCAATTATTAAGTGGGCGTTCTACTATGCAAGAAAATCCTTAGATGGTGTGGATTTAGGTTTAAGACGAAGAAACTACAGAATTTTTTGGCAGGGAAAGGGAGGTATGAAATGGTTTGACCTTATTCCAAAAATAAAGCTTTTGTTAAGGTATGAATCTCCACCAGAAATTTTAATTATTCATTGTGGAGGTAATGATATAGGTAAAATTCCATTATTGCAACTACGGTCCATTATGAATTCAACACTCGAGGAACTTAAACAACTACTCCCTAAAACTACACTTGTTTGGTCAAATATGTTGCCAAGAATTTCATGGCGTTTTAGTTCAAACTCGAAAGCGCAAAATCTTGCTACTGTCAGACTCAATAATTTTATGAATCATTTAATCACTGTCAATGGTGGGTTCTTTATCAAATACCAAGAGATTTCTTGGGATTCAAAAGAAATGTTTAGTAGTGACGGAGTTCATCTGTCATACTTCGGTAATTGTTTCTTGCTATTCAACTTACAAAGGACTCTGCAAGAATGTGTTTTACCATAAAATGGTAAATATGTAGATTGATCTTCAAGATGTGGCCACACCTACACATACTTTGCGTCTCTCATTCCACCTAACTTTGTTGGCGGTGGTTGTCCTTTTCATCGGACAACCATTTGGCGGTTATTCTAGACGCCTTCTATGATACAAGTATTTTTTCTTCTGCTGAGTATCTGCTCACCCAGTACCAGTATGAATGTTGTCACTATTCACATTTTAAGGAATTTATAAGGATAAGGATTATAAGGTTTATAAGGATAAGGATAAGGATATATAAGGTTTATAAGGATAAGGATTATAAAGTTTATAAGGATAAATGTTATATACGATTAAATAAAGTATATATTGTATTATGTAGGTCGTGGCCACAAACGCCAACTCAAAAATAAATAATTATAAGAAGTTATGCTTGTCTTCATCGTCTTTAATAATAAGATTTATTTCCTTTACGAAATAAATCCAATTATTACAGCGATGGCTACTGTTGTGCATGAGATCCGCGCCTTAGATTTGTGCGCGTAATGCCCTGCTGTAGATGACGTTATCGCCGTTTATGTTTGACGTCACAATATTTGTTACAGTTGGATTGAGAGGTGGGTGTTGTTTGTCTCGTAGCTTAAAAATCCCACCCTCCCAATCCCCTTCATTATAATATTAGGTAATGTAGTTATCAAATTAATCTATCTTGCCAATGCAATTTTCTGCCGTAGTTTTCCTAAATATTTTCAGGCAACAATGATCTGTGTCATGTGAAATGTGAGAGACATTGGTTTAGACAGTCATACTTGAGTGATAGAAGCTCCATTCGTCACGACCTACACATAAAGAAAGTTGAGGGAGAGTCACTGCGGTTATTCGAGACGCCTTCTATGATACAAGTATTTTTTCACAACTTCTGCTGAGTATCTGCTCACCCAGTACCAGTATGAATGTTGTCACTATTCACATTTTAAGGACTTTATAAGGATAAGGAATATAAGGTTTATAAGGATAAGGATATATAAGGTTTATAAGGATAAGGATTATAAGGTTTATAAGGATAGGGATTATAAGGTTTATAAGGATAAGGATTATAAAGTTTATAAGGATTAATGTTATATACGATTAAATAAAGTATATATTGTATTATGTAGGTCGTGGCCACAAACGCCAACTCAAACATAAATAATTATAAGAAGTTATGCTTGTCTTCATCGTCTTTAATAATGTACACAAAAAAGGGTCGAACGCCCTCCCCCCTGCCCCCACCGTGTTCTACGGGCCAGTTCTAAGCTTTCAAGTCGTAGAATTGTCATATTATTCCTAAAGGCTGATACGTTTGAAAGAAATTGTTCTAAAAATCTTTTCAGCTAAACAGTTTCAAGCTGCGTGTTCTTTTTTTTCAAATTTTATCATGGGTTTAACTTAATTACATTACGTGATTGGTGAAAAGGATATTCAGTGTATTTTTAGCAATTGACGGTTATCCCTCTTGACTTCCTTATTTGGAAGTCTTCCAGACCTGTTAAACAGGTCTGGATGATTTCCGAATATGGAAGTCAACAAGGATAACTGAAAGTTGCTATTAAGGACATTGGCAAGGTTCCTGGTTATAGTATAGAATTTTTCAATAACTCTTAAGTAGGTTTAATTGTACTAAACAGGGTATATTCTGGATTGTTTAACCTACCAAGCCAACCTTCTTTTTTAGATTTTGTCAAATCAGTGTTTTTGCAATTCTCAATGCATTTCCTATGTAAAATGTTGATAAAAGGGAGCTACATAATTTTTCACCATAATATTTTTCAAAAACCCACTTATTTCATATAGTTTTTGTATTATATACATTATTGTATCTTCATTTCCTATGACTTCTAGATATTTTGGCTGAAAATGTATATATAGAAACAGGACAAGAACATACCGGCACCGAACTTTATTTTTGAGTTACTTCCCTTAACAGCTATAATTACATATTATTCGTAATGGTCAAGAGAGTCAGACTGGTTGATTGATTCTATCATGTAATTGACTGAATTGATTGAAACACATAGTCATAAAAATATTGGCATGGATTTATTTCAAATTTTATTCGTAGTTACTAAATGCTGCTTCCTTCATACAACCTGAGAACTGATCTCAGTCGGTCTACCTTTCAGCGTATGTCACATCTTTGCCCTTCCCAGCATACTGAGCATAACTATGGTAAATGACAACTTGTTGGATCTTGGTCCCCTGAACACAATTCACAACAAAGCCATTACTAATTTTCTTTCTTGCTGTATAGATGATTCTACCCGTTGAAGGAAGTACATGTGCTTTTGTTTACCTCTGTAAACATATGCTTTATTGGTTTTCACCGCTTAGAGAATTCTACACGGGAGATCACTCTCAATCACTATTTCATAAGTGAAAAAACCCATGTATTTAACCTTTTTTCTCCGGAAAACCTTGACTTGCCAATGTCCTTAATATACTTCATATAAACGTAAATATTTTTTGTCCAATCAGAAAACAGCATTTTTACACACCCCAAAACCGATTTCAAGGGAACAAAGGAGAACACGTGCTTTTGTTGTTTTCCTCAAAAAGATTTTTTTGACAAAATATCTTTAGAAGTAAGATTAAAAGTTTGGAAGAATAGGGTATTCCCAACATATTTACCGTGAACAAGCTTGACATTTTTTTTTAAATCTCGATTAAAAAAAAAAACAACAACAACACATTAATGCATGTAACTGTTTAACAATACATGTTTGTTACCACATTATCAAATTATTATCAATTACAAATATATCTTTATCAGAAAATGTAATATGTTGGTAAATGTAATTTTGCGTAGCTGTCCGATTTTCATCGATAACTTGAATTTTCTATTCGTATAGATCTACAGCACGCAAGTGTTCATTGTATAGACTAGGAAATCAATATGATGGTTGTACATATGATTATTGACTAGCATTGAATGAGGCATTGTTAGATCATATTAATAACATCACCATGTCTGTTAATACATTCGAAGTCTTTTCCGAGCTTGCTAGAAAGACCCGAGAAGATGAGAATGATAAAAAAGATATTTGATCGCTTTAATGAAACCAAAGATCTAATTGTATCCTACAGTACGAATATAAATAGCGCAATTAAATAAACAAATTCCATATACAAAGGAGAAAGCCGCAATCGCGATTTCTTGATATAGAATACAGTTAACGAAATCGCATTTATCAAAATGGTGATTAAATATACATGTATGTTTATAGTGTAGTTTTGATAAATAGAATATAATGAAAGTTGTAGATAAAATAATTTTATATTTAATAAAGTCCCTCAATAAACCAAGTCACTTTTTCAAAAGCATATAATCACTCACCCCCTTGCAGCCGATAATTATATTCATGTAAAAGACAGTTCTAAAAAATCAGTTTGGAGACATACGTGTAAACACTATTAAAGTAACTGATGTTTGAATATAGCTACGTACATGTGTATTTATAGATCGAGAGTGAAGAACATGGAAAACCTGTAATTATTCCAATCGTTTTAGATACATGTATTATTTGTTTGCTATTATTGTTCATAATCATATTGATTGTTGTTTTACGTACCTTGCGAGGATTTTCACTGATATGGGATGTTTTCCCTGGGGTATATAAAGTCAAGGAATCAACACACATTTAACATATTACAAATACGTGTGTGTGTGTTTCATTTTATGATTACTGGGATTTACTCAGTCAATAAATGAATAGAAATGGATATTGTAAATTGATTGCTTTATTGATTATATTATTTATTACGTCTCATTGGATAATTTTTAACTCGTAAAGAGACGTCACAATATACTGGTGAAGGGCTTCATATTTTAAACTTTACTTGGCACCCAGGACCATTGAACAGTGAGGGACCTTTATCGTGCCAACGTCTGTCGTGACACGGAGCCTCTGATTTGGTGGTCTCATCCGAAAGACACGCAACTTTTACTTCAAAGTACCGAACGCTTGGCAAAGGAACAGTTGCTATCTATTTTTTATCAGCTTAAGTCAGTTCCGGCCGGGAGTTGAACCCAAGACCTCCCGATCACGGAGCGAGTGCTCTACCGTCTAAGCTATCGGGACGTTATGTTGTTGTTAATTGATACATTGTCGTTGATAATCTAAATATAATAGAAAGCTACAGTAAGGGTTTAAAAATAATTTTTGCTCAATGGGGACACAAATAGGTTTCATAAGATTCCGAGTACCTGAGTGCAGAATGATCATTAATAAAATTTCTTTGTATAGACCGTCATAGTCTTTTTCATAATCAAGAAAAAATATACTCCCTACCGAGTACATGTGGTTTCTCCATCTATACTGACTCCATATTTTGATTTCATTAGTACGCTGAACATAAGGATTGCAATATTTGCAAATTGCTTCCATTACCTTGATATTATCGATTTTTAATATTGCATGCTCTCATGGAGAAGCATATGTTCTGTCTGAATGAAAACTTATTTTCAAAAATTCACAGCGTGCTTTTATAACATAAAGTTTAACGTAATGCAAAAGATCAGTTGACAAAAAAGTTAACTAACCAAATGATTTTTTCTCTTAAAGATGACTTGTCTATTGGTAAAACCTCCACTCAAATTTTAACCAGTCCTTGTCTTACACCAGCAATATGCAGAAATTTGTCTGTTGCAAGTAACGCAGTCGACAGAGACCCATCAACGTGTACTCGGACCACTGCTATCGGGGGAACTTCCCCAGACACAAGTGTATGGTGGAGAGTTGATCTTGGAGATATCTACAGTATTCACAGTATCAGGATACAATTTATAGACTATGGCAAGAACTACGGTACAGTGTACATAGTTTATAACTTGGCTTTACCTCACATATATTCATGATCTACCTTTCTTAACTTCATTTGGAATTAATTATTCTAAGTAATTCATTCTTATTACATACTGGAAATTATTAAGTTAGCTTTGTGTGTTGCATTTTAAGCAATTTAAATGTAGTAATTGATGTCAAAAATTCTGCCTCTCAGAACTTTATTTTTAAAATTTAAAAATCAAAATTATGATGGTGTTGTCAGTAGCCTTGTGTGTATATTTTGACAAAGAACACTGGAAAGTAGCAAACTCCATAAGTTCAAGAATTGGTCTCCGCTGGTAGATCCGAAACTGTTCCATGAGGATTGACTCTCTATCCGCTAGCCATGCGACCGAACAATATACATTCACATTCATTCAATTTAGCGAAAATTAAGGTCCGGAGTCAAGTTAATTACAACAGAAATTGAAACTGTACAATTATATATGTGGTAAAAATGTAAGAAAGGGTAATGAAGAGGAAAGCATAATGTTGGCATGATTTAATAACCTATAGGATATATCATTAGATGTAGCTCGACGATAACTTAGGAACATCTTATGTTAAGATATCCTAATATACAATGTACACTCTTGTTTCTTTACATTTATCTATGCATATACAATTTTGGAGACATTTAATTCGTAGCCAAAAAACCTTTTACCTAACATCAAAAAGGAAATCCATTTACATGTACATGTGACCTCAGTATATTTTAATGTTTGCATCTTTTCAATCATAAAATATTTATTACCGCTTGTCAAGCAATTTTTTCTACAAAAGTGAACGATTTAAAATTTAAAAAATCTTAACGTCTCAGTCATATACCTTGATGATAACTATGATATGACGTAGTATAAAACTCTGTATCTTTTATACACACACACATGTATATATATATATATATATATATATATATATATATATATATATATATATATATATATATATATATATATATATATATATATAACAAGCTGATAAAAATGAAGTGGATTTTGCAGGACTCGAAACCATTTATTCAAACAAAAAAATCACTATTTTAATGGCAATGTTTTATACCAGAGTATTAGAACTCTCAATAGTTTAAGATATTTGAATATTTTGATTTAAATAAAAACAAATTTCCGTCGATTTCCTTATGTTAAGGCCATAGATCAAAATAAGAGAACAATTTTCACTTGTATGATTGTTTTTTTCTTCTTTTGAATAGTTTCATTGTGTCATCGTAGCACGACTATGTCAGCAGATCGGGGAAAGTAAGCTAAAGGGGCTTGTCCCTTGTCATATTCCGAAAATACTTTATTGCAATAAATCTATAATGGAAGTTTTAAAAAAGACCGCGCTACATCCCAACCTTCACTTTCAGTTGAAGTATGGACGGACCCTCCCCCATCACACACACACATTAAATACGAGGGTTGTATTATGTATACAGTATTATGTAGATAAGGTTGGGGTAAAAATTATCCTATTTTTAATCCACTATCTATTATTTCGCCTATTGTAAAATATCGAGGCATTTGCTTAATTTTTGGCAGTTTACCGAGCATTTGAAATGGGAAAGTGATAAACGCAACACACGAAAAACGACTTTTGGTGACGTTACGGCGCACTGGAGAGCAGTTCAGTTTGATTTAGATGTAGTAATGACGCCCTAAGAAACTTTAAATGACTACAGAAGAATAAAACAAATATCACTACATCTTTAGTATACGAGTGAAAAGGAAGTTTTCTTAGCGGAAGCTTTTTGATCGGGTCCCCGGGTAGAACAAAACATACGGACAAACAGCTACTGTCATAGCAAAAGACGCTGTCACTGCAGACCGTCGATACATGTATTAGAAAGCCTATTTAGTTGAATGATAGTGAGAGTACTGTCCATAACTTACTAATAAATATGCAGAAGGTCCCATGTGTGTGCGAGATTGGTTCCTCGACTGCTTATGGAGGAATATAGGGAAAATCAAGTATGTGCATCAATGAAATCCCCGAATTTAAGTGGGGCTTATCCATCTTTTATTTAGCAAAGAGAAAACGTGACGCTGCTTCAGACACTTTGACGTTATCAACCGTGCGCCGTAAGGCGATACCACACATAACATAAAGTCTCATATTTTGTTTATTTGAGCATATATTTTTTTGAAATTTGCTAAGTATATTGATGAAAAATGTACTAAAGAGTAGTGAAAGTTTTAGAACGCAGTGATGATTATTTTTCAATATAGACAACTTGTCCACGATTTTACCGGACAACCCTCGTATATTTCTGTGAATGGACACTTCTTTTTAATATCAAAGTTTTTCCGGAAATTTTCTCTTTTTTTGGCTAGTCAATTACATTTTTTGTCCTTTACCTTTAAAGTCAATTATTTTTTCTCCCACTCCATATTTGAAAAAGGGTTTTACGTAATTTATAACAAGAAGAAAAACTCTACATTTTCAAGTGCAAAATTCAGGTGCTCCTTGATGTGGTGGAAAAATAGATATCATCCTCTGTAAACTATCGAATATTGTGTTTTATGTTGCAAAGAAGAGGCCTTTGAGTATCATTTAAAAAAATATGTACAGATAATCTATCTACACATGTAAATCATCAGCTCATACACGGACTGCTGAGGAACAAATAATTGTCGCTTTTACTTGCGATACTCGGTAAACAAAAGCATCACGACAAACTTAGAATTATCATAGGACAAGTTTTATGTTGTCCTAAAGTTAGAACAAACCTATGGCAGTTCCTTATTTCAGGAAAGCTTCGAGACACTGTCTTAAAAAGGCTCGTCCCTGAGCTTTTGAGCAGATTTTTGTCTTGACCTCTGTTTAAAAAAAAAGATCTGTATAATGTTTTACTTCTTACAATAAATTTAAATTCTACAATGCTAATTAAACGACATTCAATTAAAACACCATGATTAAATTCCATACCGAAAGCATTAAGTGAGGAACTATATTTTGTGGCGTGAGTCTTTTTTTTTTATTTTAGAAGAAAATGTTCAATGTTTCTCTTTCGAAGTACTTACAATATTGATAAGTTTGGATTCCTATTTTTACATGCAGCCTGCACACAGAGTTATTTTGTGCAGTGAAATGTTTTATGTTAGTCCTAAATTACGTATTAAATTAACTGTCATTTATCCTTTCGTCATATTTGACAAATATAGCAAATATATTGTGAAAGTCCTGGGGAAAGTAGCCCAATTAAAGCTTAAAATTAACACTATTTTAATTAGTAATATCTCAAAATTAACATAACAGACCCCCCCCCCCCCCTTTTAATTCTCTGTTCTGAATATATAAGATAATTTTAACCATTCTGCTTAAATTCAGAAAAATGTCATTTCTTTCAAATGATTTTATTGCTTGTTAAAGTTTAAATGCCAGAAAAATGACATTTTATGAGTGCAAAAAGGTCAAATAACTGACTATGCGAAGTAATTTGAAACTTTTTAGTTGTCACAAATTTTAATGTGTCTATTCAAGATGAAAAAAGACTGTGTTTGTTGCCTTAATTTATTTGGATAAAAAATATTAGAGGAAAAAAACTTTTAAAAATTGATTCATGTGTCCAACGTAATTACAAAAAAGATCATATTAAATGCTCCGTAGCGCCAAAAGAAACGCATTGAGCACCATTTTTTGTTTTGATTTTTAATAAAGCTATGTGTATATTAGATTATAAAAATATCCTCGATAAAAAATTCTCAATACATCTGATTACTGGATCCAATCTCCATAAGACTAGGACATATCATAAGACGTTCTTAGGATACATCGTGGTCCTAAGACAGCTTCGAGAACATGCCTGCAGGACATTATACTATGGTTTGTAGAAAATATACCGTGGATATTAGGATTTATCCACAACAGACTTTACTATATAGACCCAATGGGAGCATAATACGTTACATATTACACGGATGAACCCTTTTTAAATAAAAAAAAAAAAAAATCATTGTCTGAAACATTTACAACTCCTTTGGCTTTAACAAGGCCCCTATTAATTTTGAGATGAAAAGGTCAAGATAATAATTTTTTATATTCTGTCTGTGTTTAACACTTTCGTTTCCGGACGATATCTTTTGAGCTATAGCAATAAAATTTTATACCACAAATCCCTATGAACCGCCGCCCCTCTCAAAGAGTCCAGCCACTCTTTTTTTATTTAGTCAAGTTTTTGTCACCAAAAGTCAATTAGATTTTTTTGACATCGACCAGGGTCAAAATTTTAGAGTAACCGTTTGTTTTAAAAGTTGCGTGGCACTATTTTTAGCATAGGAATATTTGGAGAAGAAAGAGAACTGAGTTTATTACATTTATTTAAGGGTATCCACGGACTTTCCATGTTAAATATATAAGAACTGTTTTGTAAAGGTTAATTTAGACACCATGTGTTGTGTAAAATTTTGACAATTTATCATACGTGCCAAGAACGAATAATCAGATGTTATGGACAGGGAAATCTATGATATTTTCAGACAAAGCACACGTATTTGTTGGTCAAAATGTTTTCAAAAAAATCAAATCTATATATCCATCTTGGCATTTACGATGTTAATGAAATTCTTTTATAAGAAGATAGTTATGTCAATTACTAAGTGATTTTTACAGTTATAAAAAAAATAAATAAAGTCCACTCCTGCCCCAATTTTTAAGCAAATAAGGATGAAAATCATAACTTTAAATTTATGATTTATGTGGCCTTAAGGCCAAAAGCTGAAATACTATGGTTGATTTTTATGCCCCCGTAATCGAAAATTCGAGTGTAACTTTTGATAACAGCCATAACGTTTGATTGGTTAGAGCTAGGGCCTCCATTTTTCACATGTACATTCCTTAAGTCAAGACCTTTCTCTGTTTACCAACATTTTTGTCCTTTTGACTGTGACTTTGGAGTTGGACGCACTTTTACAAAATTTTACCACACTTTAAACTTTGCATGGTTGGTGATAGGGCTCTTGTACATCACATGTTTAATTCTTGTGATAAGACTTTTCCTTGTGTACAAATATTTTGACCTCTTGACCTTTACTTTGGAGTTTGACCCTTTTTTTCAAAAACATGAACATTTTCCATAACTTTTGGTCACTTGGTTCTAGGGATTTCATATTTCACATGTGACAAGACCTTCCCTTGGGTGTCAACAATTTTGACCTTGACCTTGGAGTTTGACCCACTTTTGAAAAACTTAAACCTTGGTCATAACTTTTGAATAGTTTGAACTTTGGCTTTAATATTTTACCTGTGTATTCCTTGCATGAATGTTACGTTCACCTGCAAGTTTTTCACCTATTTCTTCCACCCTTTTCCCTTTTCTTAAGCGGCGCACACACATTTTCTGAATTAGCTAGTTGCATATGCTTTTATTAATATGAATTTTATAACGTTCCATATGCACTGAATTGAAATCTGACTTGTTAAAACAAAACACCGACTGCAATGACAATGTTCCTAACTTGAATACACTGACAGAAAGGCATGTCATTAATTTCTGGTGTACATGGGAATGTTTTCTCGCTGTTAGTATATTAAAAGATTAAGTAAGAGACCGACTGAATGAATCAGGAAAGAAATTGCTGTGAAATTGATTGTGCAACTGATTTTGAGAGGACAGAGGAAAATCATTGCAAAATTAGCGATGTTTAAATTATATGTATCAGAGTTCTCTATCATTTTAAATTTAACTGTAGCACAAGACTTACACGTTATGCTAATATTCGCGGTCATTTCGCGAGGAAACCCCTACATGTATACACGCAGCTCTTTGAATCACTATTTAAATAAAATACATAAATCGATTGATTTTTTGGGCAAATTGAAAAATGAATTTCGTAATAAATGAAAACAATTAAGGGAAATCAAATAAACAAAGTGTAAAACAACTATTATAATGCTTCCAATATATATATATATATATTTTACTGTGAAAAAAAAAAATCACCCCCTCTTCCCACAAACACCAACATATACGTACATCAAAACAAATATTCACTTATGAAATCTGAAATGTGTTTTAATGCTGATGTTTTTCTAAATAATATTTTTTTACAAAAGGTAACTAATACACCTCAATGTCCCTTGAAGGGAAGAGGGAATTCTGGTACAAATTTAGGTCACACACAATCGACCTTTACTGGTCTCAGTTGACTGAAATCTCTTAAAACTTGCGAATTAAAGAACACGATATCAGTATAGAGTTATAAATTACAATTTTGATGCACGGATCTATCTTAATTTTAAACATTGCATCAATATGCATGATTTCGATATAAGTTCGTCGTTTGTCTCACAGTTCCAATGCAATTTTAGAGACGCTGTTATCTTTAGTAAAGCTAAATTATTAATTATACATGTAACATGAAATATTTTACTTGTAATTACGAAATTGCAGAAAATGGGGTAACTCTTTTCATTCATGTGTTGAGTCCAGCAAGGTCTAGAAGATAATCTATCGCCAGATCCGAAATTAGAGAGATGCAGTCAAGCTACAGGAAGATCTCACTGCCTTAGAGGGACGGGAAAAGAAGTGGCAGGTGTGTTTCCACCCCGAAAATTGCACGGTTATTAGGATCTCCAACAAACGGCAGCCACTGCAAACATCATACACCTTGCATGGAAGTGGTGGAGAGTGGGAAGCTGGAAGTGACGAAGAGTGGGAAGTATCTTGGTGTTACCATCTCCCAAGACCTACAATGGACAAAGCACATCTACACGAATTTAGGGAAAGCTACAAGAACCTTGGGCTTCCTGAGACGAAACCTGGGCCATTGTACATCATCAGTTAAGGCAACAGCGTACTGAACTATGATCAGACCATCGATCGAATATGCGTCATCAGTGTGGGATCCTTATCAGGCCAACTTAACAAAGGATTTGGAGGAGGTACAGCGTCTAGTAGCCAGGTTTGTCTTCAACCAGTACTCGGACACCTCCCCCGGGCCTGTAACATCATTACTGGATCAACTAGAGTGGAATTCACTCCAGCAAAGGAGAACATTACATCGACTTATTCTGTGCTACAAAATCAGGAACCACTTTGTGGACATTAATCTAGACAAATACAGACCCTGAAACGTGCTACTACCCCAAAAAAGCGTGCGATTTTTGTTTCGTGTTAACCGTGTAGCATTTCGTGTAAACCGTGCAGCGTTTCGTGCAAACCGTGTAGCGTTTCGTGTAAACCGTGCAGCGTTTCGTGCAAACCGTGTAGCGTTTCGTGTAAACCGTGCAGCGTTTCGTGTAAGCTCCAAAGCGTTTTGTTCAAACCGTGTAGCGAGCGTGCGAGAAGAGTGTGAGAAACATGCGACTTTCGTGTAAGAACTGTGTGAGAAACGTGCGACTTTCGTGCAAGAATCTTGTGAGAAACGTGTAGGAGTCATTCGGAAGTCATTTTATTTTATATATGGCTATTGATGGATCAATATGTCATTGTGTTGTTTGTAACCAATATTATTCGGATATATCATACCGGTGGTATTTTAAGAGAAAAAAATACGGAAACAACGTAATAGAATTACTCGGTAATGTATTACATATTTGTTTGATTTTCTTTCTTTTTTAAAAAAAAAAGATGGAAAGAAAATGTGTTCAAAGTAACTAATTATATGCATATCAATTTAAAGGTATTTGATTCAATACAATTTTTTAAAGGGAGCAATATTGAACATTTTTTTTAAAGAAAATTCAACAGGAATCCGGTCTTGTCCTTTTCTTTCATTTATTTGAATCTCTTCACCATTTTACAATTCTGGTATATAGAGCTTACAAGAACATATGGGTGATTAATGCAAAATAATAGAAGATAAGACAGACGTAAAAATTAAAATACAAAGTTTAGTAAAGTATAAATGCTATAAATATATATGGGAATTCTAGGCCGGGAGCACAATATTTTTTTTCTTTATAAACGAACATAATTTTCTTGTATAACAAGATCGTGATACAAATAATTTTGAAACGATGAGTCATTTATAGTCTTTTTATGCATAAAATTGGTTGATTAATAATTGTTTTATAAATGAAACACAATCCACATGCATCGGCAAATACAGGGTTAAATATTTCCGGGGGGGGGGGGGGGGTCCAAAGGAAAACATAAACTTTGATTTTTTGTTGTTAATAAGTTTTTATAGATAATTTTCTTTTTAAAGAAAATTATCACTTTTTTCGAGGTACGCCCGATGCAGCCCTTAAAATTAATATATTGGAAACTTCTTTACACTTCAGACGCTCTTCTTACGACTGTGATCAAGGTCATTTACAACAGCGATCAGGGGCTCCGCGTGCCGGGAACTGAAAACTTGTTCTGTTAATTACGTGTATTATCTCTTGTCAATCATGGCTAAGATGTACGAAAGCCCAGAAGGCTCATTCGAGATTCGAGTTTCGAAATACGAGATTCGAAATTCGAGTTTCGAGATTCAAGATCCAAACTAACCAATCAAAGACGGATTCAATATTTGATTACTTCCCTGTATTAAGTTTTTACTATCAAGAAATCACTGAATATATTAATAACAAATGGGTCATTTGCTTAAATATTAATGCAAGAAAAAATGTTATATGTATCAAAACAAAAATCGAAATGAATTTTGGGTAAAGTTTTGAAAAATATATATAAAATCTTATTTTCCTAATTAAACAAAACAATAAATACATCTATAGAATATTATATGATCTTATAGTTGAATTGCGAAATTAGTAGGTCGATAAATTATTTAATTAGCACATGGATGAGGGAGAAAATTATTATAGATATGAAATACTAAGGCTCATCTTTACACTGCACAGTAATTTAATTAAGGATACATTTCATTCATGCATTTTTAAGGGTGCATTTGTGCAGTTAGACTGTTGTACTATTTGATATGGAATAAGATAAATTCCAGTCTGTATTGTACATATATTTTTAATTAATTCAAGTATTCAAAGCCTTAGACCAAGATAAGTAATTGAAAACTTATTTTTTATGTATTTCTCCTATTGGGAAACAGTGGTGTATATTTCCTTCTGCTAATGTGTAGGCTAATGTGAAGTCCCAGATTTCACCTAAAGCGCATCATTGCCGAGTTGTGGATAGGCAAGGAGGGAGTCGCCCCCTCTCAAAAGAGGGGGGGGGGGATTGGTGGGTCGGAGGACCACTTTCTGCGATCTTGGAGACATCTATCATTGTCATTTTTCAAGAGAATATAATTATAAATCATCTAAACATATTTTTATGACACAGAAATTTAATTCTTAATTCATGACCACTCATAATAAAATTGAGAAATTTTAAAATCCTTACACAGTACTTGGAAATTATGGAAACTTCTTTATTGAATAATCTAAATATAATTTTTAAAATGTTTTATGTTTGACTTCCTACTAACCCAAACATATTTCCTAATTTCTATTCCCTGTCCTAATCGTAGACTCATGTTGCAATCATTATTTAATAGTCTGATATAGACTTCAAGGTAACATTTCAATTCTAGATTTAACCAGCTATAAAAATCAAAAGTCGTGTATACTGTAAAAATTGGATAGGCATAAAAGTGTGGATCGCCAAAATACTTTTATTGCATTTGATGAAAAAAAATATTCTAGTAACTGGTAAAGAAATAAGATTTATGACCAACTTTACCCCATTTTTCAACCAAATACATGTATAAATAATTTTTTTTTTTTAAATCAAGAAAATGATGTATAGGCTACAGCCTTTTCGGCTATATGGAATCTACACCATTGGGAAAGCGAACGCGATTTTTCTTTATCACTACTACGATATCTTCAAGATTTCCTGTGTACACTAAAAGGCATATTTTAATACGTACTGCCAGGGCTCGAAATAATTGATGGCCCGCTGGTCTGAGGCCAGTGAATTTTCAATCTGGGCTAGTCCATTATAGAGGGCATGTGCCCTTTGGGTCAGCATTTTTTTATGCATAAAAAATTCATTCACAGTCGGGTTAGTTAACTTGGCGGGGTTGTGTGTCTCAACTTCTGCTGTTTTTAGTTTTGTTAAATTGTACTTCTAAGGATCACAATATATATAAAAAAATATTACTATTGTTATTATGGTTTTGGGCCAGTCTTTTTAAAATCTACTGGCCCAGTGGGACAGTGAAAGTACTAAGCTGACCAGTAAAAATATAAGGCGATAGCCCGAGTGACTAGTAAACAAAAATAATTATTTCTAGCCCTGACTGCTTTAGGCTATACGATTTTTTCAAAGTCCTTAAGGTGTATAGAGGGTCCATTGTTTTGTTAAAATAATTAATTTTTTATCATTATCAAATACTTTTATATCTTTATTTTCTCTATGGCCATTACGTCATGTATTGAAACTTGTGTATTGATTGGCTATGTATCTTGCGAGACCCGAGCGGTTTCCTTATAAATAATTATCGAATATATAATTATTTTACCCATGCATTGCAAGATTGACACTGAATGTTGATAACCGAACATTTGTCTACCGTTGTAATAAAATAAACAACATAGCCATATGACCCTGGGTACGTGTCTCTAACCCCCCCCCCCCCCCCACACACACACATTCCCCTTAAATTTTTACCGATATAATATACGGTAGAAAACATAGCAACATTATGCTTGTGTCCTTTCAAAAATAACGTCTAATAACTGTGATAACCCCCTGTTGCTTTTTTCGGAAAGGGGGGGGGGCTTTACAGTGATTTTTTTTAAAATTATTTCCTATGGGCCTAAACAAATTAAAGAGAAATCATTACTTTTTATTAAGCATGTATATTTTAGCCATCCGTACTTAAGGGGCTGTCTCTTGGTTTCACAAACTTGGTCACTGGTCACTTTCTAATACCTTGTCGCAAACTATATCCACTTTGAAACCCGTATTGGTCACTGCTCACTTTCTTATACCTTGTCACAAACTATGTCCACTTTGAAACCCGTATTGGTCACTGGTCACTTTCTTATACCTTGTCACAAACTATATCCACTTTGAAACCCGTATTACTAATTATTATTAATCGCTAGTCACTTGTTTTATTGCAAACTTAACTTTGAAACCCGTATTAGTCACTGGTAACTCTCTAATACTTTGTCACAAACTATATCCACTTTGACACCTTATTACTATTTATTATTTAATAATCGCTAGTCAGTTCTTTTATTGCACACTAATAATTCTCATCGACTACAATACTCCCCCTCCCCCCCCCCCCCCCCCCTTGCTCTTTGAATCCGATTAACAATATTATTTTGACATCTGACTTGTAAACTAAGTAGATATTACGATATAGATATTCATGATATAAATCTATTATAATATTTTAGAAGTTATAATAAATTTAAGCATATTTTGCAGACCAAATACCCAATATTATTTTTCTAATTTCGTTCTGATATATATGACACTCTTTCTTGCATTGTTATATAATCAAATGACCTCTTCGTTTTGAAAATATTCAACGATTTTAAGAAGGTCAAAACTTAGCAAAGGGGAGTAATTGAATATTAAACCGCCTTTTGATTG
The DNA here is from genome assembly GCF_033153115.1 of Saccostrea echinata. Classification (NCBI taxonomy): domain Eukaryota; kingdom Metazoa; phylum Mollusca; class Bivalvia; order Ostreida; family Ostreidae; genus Saccostrea; species Saccostrea echinata. The sequence continues at coordinate 12,175,024 of NW_026889776.1, read as the reverse complement.
GTTAGTTTGGATCTTGAATCTCGAAACTCGAATTTCGAATCTCATATTTCGAATCTCTAATGAGCCTTCTGGGCTTTCGTAGTAGGTGACACCCGACAATAACGATTGATTTTTAATTCGTGAAATTAATTGTTTTTATTAGTATTTAATTGGTACAAATAAATAATCATGGATTTTATTTCTTAAATTTATCCGATTGTCTATAAACAGTGAATTAATTTGCCAGTATATTCATGAATAAAAAATGTAAAGAAATAAATCCTGAATAATTATATATTAGTTGTTCTATTAATCACACAGTTCTAGAGCATAGTTTTTTTTAGTTTTTAGGACATTGGATATGTATACATGCGACTACTGATTACATTTTTTTTTTTGTCTAGACAGGGTTTGAAATCAAGGATTTTACAAGGTGGTGGGTATATTGTTTTTTTATTTGATAAAAACACAATGCCTCAAAAGAGAACTATAGAATTACAATACCTAATCCCACAGCTTCTGTACCAAATAAAATTTTAATGAAAAATCAAAGTTTAATTCTGTAATGAAACCGATATATTTACCATTCTGAATAAAGTGCATTTAATGAGTTACATGTATCGGGTCCCGCTGGAGATATGGATATCCTTTTTTTTCTTAGAACGGGCACTTGTTTCTAAAATAATTTTTTCCCCAGTGGTTTACTTACTAAAACAAGTGCCCGTTATATTTAGCCATGTACAGAAGTAAGATCTCGGTAATCTACCCCCCTCCCTTTCCTGCACAATGTTCCTGCTTGGTGCAGTGCACATACTACCTTTGCAAATTATAAACAGAACCTAATTTAATCAAATGAAAGTATTTATTTACTTAATCAAAAATTAAATAAATCAATCAATAATTAAAAAAAGAAAAGAAATGAAAATCAATCCGTTTACAGAAATCATACGCAATTTAATCAATATTTTTTGTCAAATCAATAACTGGGTTTATTTGTCAGTAATAAAACGTCTTTTTAATATCAAACTATAATTTTAAAAACATTGAATGCTGTAAAAAATTATGAATTACAAATATTTTTTTTTTCAGTTCGTTTGTTTGTTTGTTTGTTTTTTTTTTTTTTTGTATGTTGTTTAACGTCCCTCTCGAGAATTTTTCACTCATATGGAGACGCCACCACTTGCCGATGGAGAGCTGCAAATTTTGTCCTATACTCGGCACTTACGGCCATTGAGCAGTGAGGGATCTTTTTCGTGCCAGCACCTACTGCGACACGGGACCTCGGTTTATACGGTCTCATCCGAAGGACCGGTCTCCACGTCCCACAGTGGGATTCGAACCCGCGACTTAAGGATCAACTCCTTACTCCGCGACTCTAGAGCAAACGCTCTAACCACTGCGCCACGCGGGCGACTTTTCAGTTCGTAATTTAGAGTCTAATGAAAAAGGTGTGTACATGTACATAGACGATGATAGGCATTTCACCGGGCGGGTCACATACTCAATGACAACTATTAATAACAACTTAACACTGAGTATTTTATCTGTTAATATAGAATTGGTGTAGCGAGTTCTAATCTTAATCTGAATGATTGAAATTCTTAACTAATCTTTGATTAATTCGTAATAATTTAAGTAAAGTCCGAGAGATTCCGAATAGAAAATCCAGATCGTGGCCAAAGCGTGTGAGAATCGTGTACAAAGCGTGTGAGAAACGTGTACAAAGCGTTTCGTGCAGGCTTTCGTGTAAACCGTGCAGCCTTTCGTGCAAAGCGTTTCGCGTAAACCGTGAAGTGTTTCCTGCAAACCGTTTAGCGTTTCGTTTAAACCGTGCAGCGTTTCGTGCAAACCGTGTAGCGAGCATGTACCGTTCGTGCAGCGTGCGTGTGGGGTAGTAGCACGTTTCAGGGACTGTATTACACATCTGGGGACAGAAGAACTAGAGGTAGCCATAGATATAGACAGCCTCGTGCCACCATGGAGGGTTATAAGAATTCCTTCTTCCCACGTTCCTTGAGAGATTAATTGAGCCGTCCCATGCGAAAAAGGCCCTTAAGGTCATTTTTATCAAAATTTGGTTTTTGGGTGATTTTAATAGTACTTCTTCTGAAATACAAAATTCCAAAGTTTGAATCAGAAAGTCTGAAAAATAACTGAAATATGAACAAATTTATTAAATCCAAAAATCAAAACTTCGACGTTGACTTCATAGTGACATCGTAGAATAGGTGACGTCGTGAACCTCCAAGCGTCATTCTTCGTTCCTTAATGGGGGACATGTAACATCCCTGAACTCTGCTCTGACATAGGGTCTGATATGCTTAAACAAATATGATTGCCTTTCTCTGCTCAAACCTCCTGGTAAAACTTCATGCGGAAAATCCTCAGGTGTATCTTTATCTGTTAAGACAATAGGGACCTCTTGGCTGTCTACATCTGTCTTACAAAAGACAACTCCTGGTTGTAAAGCTGAAAATCGAAAATGGTGGAACTTTCTAATTCCTTGTATTGCTTTGAAGTGATTTTTCACAGACTCTTTCCAGTTGTAATAAGTTATGTTGCTGTCCTGTACGACCACAGCTTTATTACCATGAGAAGATTTGTTGACAACCTCTGCGACATGCTCAATTGTGTCAAAATCTGCTCTAAAACGGTTTGAAAATATGTCATGTTCAAATAATGCATCTAGTTTGTAATCAAAATTGGTTTACTTTTTTGAACTAAGTAATTCAGATTACCTTCGATATTTCTTTTTGATCTGTGCAAAGCCTGCATCAACCTGGCATTTGGTATGTCCAGGAACTTGCATGTTGAGTTCGATAGCCCAGTGTAGTCCAACCAAGACTCTCCAAAGTAAATATCCTATAGTGTATCTGTTTTTATTCTGTCCTAAAATAAATCAAAGTAAAATGACAAGTTGATGCATATGTAATTTCACATAAATTTCTGATAATTTAACAAGAGCATAGGCATGAAATATAGATGGAAGAGATTATACCTCCGCAATTGTCACAGTGCAGTACCGCAGACTTCTCCCCAAAACCGAATTCCTGAAAATAATGGTGGAGGATACTCAAAACAGTGTTTGGTCCGTGTGTATTCTTGCCGTCTTTTCCTATAGTCTTGTCTTCATCAAGGAGGTAGTTGTATTGAGTACTGGATCCTTCCATGCAAATTCCAAATATCTGTATTTTTCTTGGTGTTTCAAAGAAAAGAGGTCCAACTTGCCTAGAATGGTGCGGTACTGTTACATTTTGTGCAAAATCAAAAGTATAATGGGCCTTCACATACTCTGTGGAACAAGATGAATATGGATTATTTTCTAGGAGAAAGTACTGATGTTCTACCCTAGCTTCTTGGATGCTTCTTATATAATGTTGATGTTCTCTTTCTGCTTTCTCGAGATGCTCTGTGAATAACCTTGTTACCTGCAGCTTCTCATGTTCAGTATGTGCATACATGATATTATATCTATGACGCTCGCATGTACTACAAACATCTGACCTTGGAGTGGCAATCTGAATGCTGGGCAGGCACGTGGACCATATGGCATAAAAAGAGGATAACTTTACACAACGTTTATCTGAAGTACTGCACGCTTCAGAATACATTGTGTGAAGATCCTTCTTTGTGAGAGAGCAAGGTAGGAAAGTCGGTGGCTCAGAATCCCGACCTCTTGGGGCCGCTGGCATTGGAAGTCCGTGTTCCTCAGCATATCTCTGTATAAAGCTTACAACATACTGTGTATCGTCATGTGTCAGAGCACTGTGCGGTTTCTTTCCAGTATTGCCGTGTATCCGTGGTCTGATGCCGTTGGTTTTCATGTGTCTTACTAAGTTTTTCAGATATTTTTCCCTAATGTCATGAATCAAAAGAAAAGCGTCTTTACAAATCTCTCTGTCATTGAAGTAGTAATGATATCTTTGTCTTTTGATTTGTTTACCAGAATCATCCCCAGTACCACTGCATTTCAGCTTCCCCATCAGATACATATCTCTTTCTTCATTTGAAAGTTCTTTCATGCAGCATATATGCCCCAAAATTTCCTCAAAACTTAAGTTTGATATACATTTCATTTGACAATGACAACCGTCATTAACTTTTTCTCTAACTATTTGTTCCAAATCAGACACTGAGACATCTTTAGACTTGCTTTCTATCATGTTTGTTTGACAGGCATAAAGCTGACATCTCTCTTGAATATCATTTTCATTCATTTCTTCAAATTCGCTGTCAGATGAATAATCATCACCATCTGAGCTTTCACAATCAAACAAGCATGTTTGTGCAGATGGGAAATATTCCCTGTGTAGCTCGTCAATAATCTATTTAAAAAAAATAATATTTATTGGAATCAAAATGAAAGAGAGTACGTGCGTGTGTGTGTGTGTGTGTTTACAAAATTAACCCCCCCCCCCCCCCAAACACACTTGATTTAGGATTTAAAAAGATTTGGAGATAGAGAAGTATTTCTTTCTATTTCAAAAATAAAATGCTTTTTATTTCATACAATTACAACAGCAGCAATTGGGTACCTTCTAGATATTAAAGCCTTATATGGCGTATCTGAGCCTAAAAAATAAAAACACGAGATTGAGTGTAGATAAACATGATATACATGTACATGTATATTATTTACGTTCAAATAAAAATTTTCACCTATTTTGACTTGAATAACCTCATGTTTCCATAGATAAATTGACTTTGACTTGAATAACCTCATGTTTCCATAGATGAATTGACTTAAAACTGTGTCTGTTATTTAAATGCGGAGTCGGTAGAAAAAATCGGTTATTGCTTTAATTTTCTAATTTCTTTGAAACGTGATTGATTTAAATTGTGTTATTTTCAGGAAAGTCCTACCTTGTATAAAGAAATAAAACAAACAGAAAGATCTTTTTAATTTTAGTTAGTCGGAGCTTATAAAAAAAAGTCATATATACAGTGGCGTAGTCACAAACTTTAAAGTGGGGGGGGGGGGGGGGGGGCTTAAATCCAAGAAAGATGTAAAACGTGTAATATAAAGAAATTACCAATTTCACTTTGAGGGGGCACAACCATATATTTTCAGTTGGGGGCACACTATCAACTACCAAAATTCCTTGACAAGCAATAAAAAAAAAGGTCATCAGACGTTATTATTGAGGAGGCACAATCATATAGTCGCTATGTTTTCTCTGGTATTTTATATATCGGCAAAATTATTAGGGGCACCCCCCCCCCCCCCCCGGATTCCTACGGCCATGATATTAAGATGTAAAACATGTAACATCAAGCCCCTGTCTAAGATGAATGATAGGACTTCAAATCGTGCACTTAAAGTCGATTGACATTCATCACAGGTATACCGAAATCAGAATCTCCAAAACTGCAGCTATCTTGTAGAAATTACTGATCTTGATGAGATTCGGATTTGCTAGGATATATTCTAAAGTATATTACATTACTATTACTTCAAGAGAAATGCTTACTCAGTTGTTGCTGAAAATAAAATAGATTTGCCATAAATTGAGGTTTAATATAATTTCAACATAGCTGCGATTTTGTTCTACATTAAGTTGGGGGGGGGGGCACAGACATATACTCTTGCCCCCCCCCCATCTGAAAGTGGTGGTGGTGGTGGTGGGGGGGGGGGGGGTAGTGCCCCCGCTGCCCCCCTGTGACTACGCTCATGCATATATGAATTTAATATATCAATGATATATATATAATATTCACACATTTAGTAGCACACATAAAATAGACATCGCTAATTGCAGTTTTATTCGGATATTTGGTCAGAATAACGTATTTATTTAATTATTTTCTTAACACACCTCTTACTCAAAAAATTTTTCACCCTAGAATTAGAATCTTTCCGTGTCTTACTTTCCACTTTCGTTTGTCGAGCAAAAAAAAAGTCTCCTTTTTTATTATCATTTTTTAATGTGTTACTGATCACTCAATTTTAATATTCAGAATTGATTAATAAAGAAACTGTTCCGGCTGTTTTTTTTAAGATCTTTGTCGAATGAATTTTAACGTGTCCATAAAATGTAAATACTTTATTCACCTTCATACACTTTCACATTCGACATTAACGGGAAATAACTCTAAAATTTTGACCAACAAATATATTTCTACTTTTATTTTAGTTTATCATGATTGTTGAAAATGACCTGCTCACAAAAGCATTTTTTTAAAAAAAATCACAAGCAACGATGCATTTAAAAATTTACAAGTTATTTTTTCCCCGATCTATAGGTGCTGTCAGCATGGTCAAGATGTAAACAAATAACAAACAAGACTAGTGCTAATTGTAACGGGAACCCTTACAGATGTTCCCCAAACGGCTCCCCAATTCCTTATGATGCCCCATTCCCTACAAGCTTCAATAAATTAGACAATACTTTTGTAATATAGACACTTTATTTATAAGGGTATTTCATTGGAAAACTACTCCGATATAGCCATATGGGTATTAGCCAATCAAATTTCAGCGCATGTGCTTGCACATGTTTTCTACATTTTTCACATTAATTTTCTTATAGTGTCTCACAATACATACATTTGTGTTAAATATTAAAGAATTTCATTGAAAAATAAGAGAGATGTAACCCTTTATGTATTAGCCAATCAGAATTCAGCATACGCGCATGCATGATCTTGCATTCAATTTTGATAGTATCATAATGAAGGAGCCCTATGAGCATATTCATGTCGTAAATTTCATCCTGTTTTGTTGAAAACCAAGTGAGTTATAGACATTTAAAGTCTCAGCCAATCAGATTGCAGCACACCTGCCTGCGCGTGGTTTCAAGAGATTTCTTATGTAACATTTTGTAGCACCTTATAATATATACTTATATTTTAAATTTCAAAGTATTTCGTCAAAAAACAAGGAAATTATTGAGATTTTTGTATCAGCCAATCAGAGGAGAGCGCACGTGCATGCGCGTGAGTTCATGCTAATTTGACCATGTCAACTTGTCTAGACTACTAATATATCTTTATATTTTGAGTTTCAATGCAATTCATCAAGAAATATAAAAGTTACGGCTTTATCAAGTATATCAGTCATTTCACTCATTGAACGCGCGCGCACGTGCATGCATGTGCGCGCAAAATGACCTTCGTTCCGAACACCTACACAACATGCCTATTAACCCTAAAAAGGTTTCATGTCAATCGGATGAGTGGTTCTATGAGAACACTCCCGGACAAAAAAGTACCGGAGAAGAAAGTAGAAAAAAAGAATAATAATAATAACTAGAAACTCATTGCGAGCAATGAGAGGTCTTCCGTCCGATTCTGAAAATAAAAACGAAAATTCAAGCTTAAAAAGTGATAAAAGAAATTCAGACATCCTGGAGATTTAACCCTGGTCGTCAGCGTGAAAATCCAACGTGCTAACCATTAACCATTCACCTTTTTGCATCACTTCCTGTCACGATCGGAAGTAACGGGGATACAAGATTTTCTCACGATTCAAATAAACTGATGACTGACTAGCAGTCCTGAAAGTTTTAGACTTCAGTCCTTTATTGTTGCCGAGCAATATTGTTAGAACAAATTCTAATTTTGAGGACAGGTAAACACGCGACCAGAAGTGAATTTTATAAAAATCTCTGACTTTTCTCTAGACATTTGCAGTATCTTCAACATACATAAAATTATTTCAAGTACTTTATCGATAAGCAATATATATGAGAATGTTAAATATAAAAATAACGTAGTTTATCTCCTAAAACCGGAAGTTGACGTTTTTATTTCCGGTGGGACCAACATCTTTCGAATCTGAGAAAAAGATGCAATAAAGTGATGCAAATTTTAATTAAAAAAAGAAAAGTTAAAATTTTCGATTTCTTTGATCACTTCCTGTTACGACCGGAAGTGACGGCTGACGCTCTTAACCCAAATGGTTTTGCCTTCATCTTAAGGTCTGTTGCTCAAATAAGTTTGGTGTCTTAATCTCTCACCCTTTCCGAGATCTTGCTCAGACAACTTCTCAATTTGAGGACAGGAAAACACGCGACCGGAAGTGAATTTTACAAAGATATTTGACAATACTCTAGATATTTGCAGTCTAAATAACATATTTAAAATTCATTTCAAATACTTTATCTACAAAGGATATTAATGGGAAAGAAAAATACTCAAATTATGTAGTTTTTCTCTTATAACCGGAAGTTGTCGTTTTTATTTCCGGTGGGACCAACATATTTCGAATCTGAGAAAAAGATGCAATAAAGTGATGCAATTTTTAATTAAAAAAAGAAAAGTTGAAATTTTCGATTTCTTTGATCACTTCCTGTTACGACCGGAAGTGACGGCTGACGCTCTGAACCCAAATGGTTTTGCCTACATCTTAAGGTCTGTTCCTCATATAAGTTTGGTGTCTTAATCTCTCACCCTTTCCGAGATCTTGCTCAGACAACTTCTCAATTTGAGGACAGGAAAACACGCGACCGGAAGTGAATTTTACAAAGATATTTGACAATACTCTAGATATTTGCAGTCTAAATAACATATTTAAAATTCATTTCAAATACTTTATCTACAAAGGATATTAATGGGAAAGAAAAATACTCAAATTATGTAGTTTTTCTCTTATAACCGGAAGTTGACGTTTTTATTTCCGGTGGGACCAACATATTTCGAAACTACAAAAGAGATGCAATAATGTGATGTAAGTATTGATTTAAAAAAAGAAAGTTGAAATTTTACGATTTCTTTGATCACTTCCGTAAACGACCGGAAGTGCCGACGACGAACGAAAAGGCGATTCTGCAAATCGAGAAGTCACGTTCTATGCTCTCCAATAAGTCTCCAGTTCATATCTTTAGCCATTCTTGAGAAAAAGGGGCGACAAAATTTCATTTTAAAATCAGGAAATTGCCTGTAACTTGGAACCAAAATGGAATTTTCCAAATTTTCCTTGTGATGAACAAAGTTCATACAATGACTGATTTTTCCTGAAAGTTTCATTGAAAACGACTGAATACTTTTCGAGAAATCGCGTGCACAAAATTTTGTCAAAAAAAAAAAGAATAATAATAATAATAACTAGAGACTCATTACTAGTAATGAGAAGGTCTTCCGTTATACTACTTCCTGTTTGAACGAAAATGTCTTTTCCAACGTCGGTATTAGCCTAAAATTTATGTAGAAACAAAATAACTTAAAAAATACTTTTTTGCTTCGTTTCATGTCACGACCGGAAGTAATGACGACACACGGTTTTTACACGAAGCAAATGAACTGATGACTGACTATAAGTCCTGAAAGTCTTAGACTTCAGTCTTTTACTGTTGCCGAACAATTGTGAGAACAAATTCTAATTTTGAGGACAGGAAAACACACGACCGGAAGTAAACTGAATAAAAATCTGAGTTTTCTCTTGACTTTTGCAGTATCTACAGCATATGTAAAAAACATTTCAAATACCAATCTGTAAGTGATATTTATGAGAAAGTTAAACCACGAAATAACGTAGTTTATCTCTTAAAACCGGAAGTTTAAAGTTTTTGTTTCCGGTGGAATCTAACATATTTCAAAACAGCGAAAGGGAAGCAAGAAAGTGATGAAAGTTTTAATTTTAAAAAGAAAAGTTGAAATTTTCTATTTCTTTAATCACTTCCTGTGATGACCGGAAGTGACGGCTGATGCTTTTAACCCTATGTGTTTTGCCTTCTCACCAAGTTTTATTACTCCTATAAGTTTCCTGTCTTACTTTCATGCCTTTTCCGAGATCTCGCCGAAATAACTTTTCATTTTGAGGACAAGAAAACACGCGACCGGAAGTGAAGTTTACTAAGATATTTCACGTCACTCTAGACATCTGCAGTCTGAATAACATATATAAAAATCATTTAAAGAACTCTATCTATAAGCGATATGTTGGGGAAAATTTAAAACCCCTATTATGTAGTTTTTCTCTTATAACCGGAAGTTGTCGTTTTTTGTTTCCGGTGGGACCAACATATATCGTAACTGTGAAAAGGATACAATTACATGATGCAAGTCTTATTCCAAAAGAAAAAAGTTGAAATTTTTGATTTCTTTGATCACTTCCTGTGACGACCGGAAGTCACGACTGACGCTCTTAACCCAAATGGTTTTGTCCACTCCTCAAGGTCTAATACTCCTATACGTTTGGTGTCTAAATCTCTTACAGTTTCTGAGATCTCACTCGGAAAAGTTCTCATTTTGCGGACATTTAAACGTGCGACCGGAAGTGAGTTTTACAAAGATATTTGACGTTACTCTAGACATTTGTAGTCTTGATAACATATTCAAAATTCAGTTCAAATACGTTATCTATAAAAAATATTTATGGGAAAGTAAAATACTCAAATTATGCAGTTTTTCGCTTATAGCCGGAAGTTGTCGTTTTTGTTTCCGGTGGGACCAACATATTTCGAATCTACAATTCAGATGCAATAACGTGATGAAAGAAAAAGATCAAAAAAGAAAAGTTGAAATTTTCGATTTCTTTGATCACTTCCTGTGCCAACCGGAAGTGACGGCTGACGCTCTTAACCCAAACGGTTTTGCCTACTCCTCAAGATCTATTACTCACGTAAGTTTGGTGTCTTAATCTCTTACCGTTTCTGAGATATGACTCGGACAAAATATATCTAAAAAAAACGGAAATCGGAGATATCTGACGACCGGAAGTGAATTTTGAAAAAAATGAACGATAAATTTGTAGGTATTTTCATTCTCTATTATCCCTGAAAATTTCAAGAAAATCCGTCCAGCCATCCCTGAGAAATCGTCCGAAAAGAAAAGGGAACAAAAATAATAATAACTAGAAACTCATTACTAGTAATGAGCAGGTCTTCCGTTATACTACTTCCTGTTTGCATCAACAAGTCTTTTCCAACGTCGGTATTAGCCTAAAACTTATGTAGAAACAAAATAACTTAAGAAAAATTCTTTTTTGCTTCGTTTCCTGTCACGACCGGAAGTAATGACGACACACAAGTTTTACAAGATGCAAATGAACTGATGACTGACTATCAGTCCTGAAAGTTTTAGACTTCAGTCTATTACTGTTGTCGAACAATTGTGAGAACAAATTCTAATTTTCAGAAAGGAAAACACACGACCGGGAGTGAACTGAATAAAAATCTCTGAATTTTCTCTTGACTTTTGCAATATCTACAACATATGTAAAAAGCATTTAAAATACTTATATATAAGTGATATTTATGAGAAAGTTAAACCACGAAATAACGTAGTTTATCTCTTAAAACCGGAAGTTTAAAGTTTTTGTTTCCGGTGGAATCTAACATATTTCAAAACAGCGAAAGAGAAGCATTAAAGTGATGCAAGTTTTAATTTTAAAAAGAAATGTTGAAATTTTTGATTTTTTTAATCACTTCCTGTGACGACCGGAAGTGACGGCTTACGCGTTTAACCCTATGTGTTTTGCCTACTCACCAAGGTTTATTATTCTTATAAGTTTGGTGTCTTAATCTCATGCCGTTTCTGAGATATTCCTGAAATAACTTTTCATTTTGAGGACAAGAAAACACGTGACCGGAAGTGAATTTTCCTAAGATTTTTCACGTCACTCTAGACATCTGCAGTTTCAATAACATATATAAAAATAATTTAAAGAACTCTATCTATAAGCGATATCTATGGGAAAATTAAAAACCCCTTTATATAGATTTTCTCTTATAACCGGAAGTTGTCGTTTTTTGTTTCGGATGATACCAACACATATCATAACTGTGAAAAAGACACAATTATATGATGCAAGTCTTATTCCAAAAGAGAAAAGTTGAAATTTTTGATTTCTTTGATCACTTCCTGTGACGACCGGAAGTGACGGCTGACGCTTTTAACCCAAATGGTTTTGTCTACTCCTCAAGGTCTTATACTCCTATAAGTTTGGTGTCTAAATCTCTTACAGTTTCTGAGATCTCACTCGGACAAGTTCTCATTTTGCGGACATTTTAACGCGCGACCGGAAGTGAATTTTACAAAGATATTTGACGTTACTCTAGACATTTGCAGTCTTGATAACATATTCAAAAATCAGTTCAAATACGTTATCTATAAAAAATATTTATGGAAAAGTAAAATACTCAAATTATGCAGTTTTTTGCTTATAGCCGGAAGTTGACGTTTTTGTTTCCGGTGAAACCAACATATTTCGAAACTACAAATAAAGTGCAATAAGGTGATGCAAAAAAGATACAAAAAAGAAAAGTTGAAATTTTCGATTTCTATGATCACTTCCTGTGACGACCGGAAGTGACGGCTGAGGCTCTTACCCCAAATGGTTTTGCCTACTCCTCAAGATCTATTAACCACATAAGTTTGGTGTCTTAATCTTTTACCGTTTCTGAGATATGACTGGGACAAAATATTTTTGAAAAAAACGGAAATCGGACATATCTGACGACCGGAAGTGAATTTTGAAAAAATGAAAAAAACGCCTGGGCGTATTTTTATTTTCTATCATCCCTGAAAATTTCAAGAAAATCCGTCCAGCCATCTCTGAGAAATCGCCCGGAAAAGAAAAGGGGAAAAAAAAAATAATAATAAAGAAGAAACAGTAGAATCACTATAAGGTCTTCCGTCTGAAACGGAAGACCTTAATAATAATAATAATAAGAAACAGTAGAATCACTATAAGGTCTTCCGTGAAGACGGAAGACCTTAATAAGAAACAGTAGAATCACTATAAGGTCTTCCGTGAAGACGGAAGACCTTAATAAGAAACAGTAGAATCACTATAAGGTCTTCCGTGAAGACGGAAGACCTTAACTAGAAACTCATTACTAGTAATGAGAAGGTCTTCTGTTATACGACTTCCTGTTTGCATGAACAGGTCTTTTCCAGTGTCTGAATTAGCCTAAAACTTACGTAGAAACAAAATAACGTAAAATAAATTACTTTTTTGCTTCGATTCCTGTCACGACCGGAAGTAATGACGACACACGATATCTACACGATGCAAATGAACTGATTACTGACTATAAGTCCTGAAAGTTTTAGACTACAGTCTTTTACTGTTGCCGAACAATTGTGAGAACAAATTTTAATTTTGAGGACAGGAAAACACACGACCGGAAGTGAACTGAATAAAAATCTCTGAATTTTCTCTTGACTTTTGCAGTATCTACGGCATATGTAAAAAATATTTCAAATACTTATCTATAAGTGATATTTATGAGAAAGTTAAACCACGAAATAACGTCGTTTATCTCTTAAAACCGGAAGTTTAAAGTTTCTGTTTCCAGTGCAATCTTACATATTTCAAAACAGCGGAAGAGAAGCAATAAAGTGATGAAAGTTTTAATTTTAAAAAGAAAAGTTGAAATTTTCGATTTCTTCGATCACTTCCTGTCACGACCGGAAGTGACAGCTGACGCTTTTAACCCTATGTGTTTTGCCTTCTCACCAAGGTTTTTTACTCCTATAAGTTTGGTGTCTTAATCTCATGCTGTTTCCGAAATCTCGCTGAAATAACTTTTCATATTGAGGACAAGAAAACACGCGACCGGAAGTGAATTTTACTAAGATTTTTCACGTCACTCTAGACATCTGAAGTCTCAATAAATATATATAAATCATTTCAAGAACTCTATCTATAGGGGAAATGTATGGGAAAATTAAAAACCCCTTTTATGTAGTTTTTCTCTTATAACCGGAAGTTGTCGTTTTTTGTTTCCGGTGGGACCAACACATATCGTAACTGTGAAAAGGATACAATTATATGATGTAAGTCTTATTCCAAAAGAGAAAAGTTGAAATTTTTGATTTCTTTGATCACTTCCTGTGACGACCGGAAGTGACGACTGACGCTCTTAACCCAAATGGTTTTGTCTACTCCTCAAGGTCTAATATTCCTATAAGTTTGGTGTCTAAATCTCTTACAGTTTCTGAGATCTTACTCGGACAAGTTTTCAATTTGGGGACATTTAAACGTGCGACCGGAAGTGAATTTTACAAAGATATTTGACGTTACTCTAGACATTTGCAGTCTTGATAACATATTCAAAAATCAGTTCAAATACCTTACCTATAAAAAATATTTATGGGAAAGTAAAATACTAAAATTATGCAGTTTTTTGCTTATAGCCGGAAGTTGACGTTTTTGTTTCCGGTGGGACTGACATATTTCGAAACTACAAATGAGATTTAATAATGTGATGCAAAAAAAGATTCAAAAAAGAAAAGTTGAAATTTTCGATTTCTATTATCACTTCCTGTGACAACCGGAAGTGACGGCTGACGCTCTTAACCCAAATGGTTTTGCCTACTCCTCAAGATCTATTAACCACATAAGTTTGGTGTCTTAATCTCTTACCGTTTCTGAGATATGACTGGGACAAAATATTTTTGAAAAAAACGGAAATCGGACATATCTGACGACCGGAAGTGAATTTTGAAAAAATGAAAAAAACGCCTGGGCGTATTTTTATTTTCTATCATCCCTGAAAATTTCAAGAAAATCCGTCCAGCCATCTCTGAGAAATCGCCCGGAAAAGAAAAGGGGGGAAAAAAAATAATAATAAAGAAGAAACAGTAGAATCACTATAAGGTCTTCCGTCTGAAACGGAAGACCTTAACTAGTGCTAATTGTAACGGGAACCGTTACAGATGTTCCCCAAACGGCTCCCCAATTCCTTATGATGCCCCATTCCCTACAAGCTTCAATAAATTAGACAATACTTTTGTAGTATAGATGGACACTTTATTTATAAGGGTATTTCATTGGAAAACTACTCCGATATAGCCATATGGGTATTAGCCAATCAAATTTCAGCGCATGTGCTTGCTTCTACATTTTTCACATTAATTTTCTGATAGTGTCTCACAATACATACATTTGTGTTAAATATTAAAGAATTTCATTGAAAAACAAGAGAGATGTAACCCTTTAAGTATTAGCCAATCAGAATTCAGCATACGCGCATGCATGGCCTTGCATTCAATTTTGATAGTATCATAATGTAGGAGCCCTATGAGCATATCCATGTCGTAAATTCCATCGTGCTTTGTTGAAAACCAAATGAGTTATAGACATTTAAAGTCTCAGCCAATCAGATTGCAGCACACCTGCCTGCGCGTGGTTTCAAGAGATGTCCTATGTAACATGTTGTAGCACCTTATAATATATACTTATATTTTAAATTTCAAAATATTTCGTCAAAAAACAAGGAAATTATTGAGATTTTTGTATCAGCCAATCAGAGGAGAGCGCACGTGCATGCGCGTGAGTTCATGCTAATTTGACCATGTCAACTTGTCTAGACTACTAATATATCTTTATATTTTGAGTTTCAAAGCAATTCATCAAGAAATATAAAAGTTACGGCTTTATCAAGTATATCAGTCATTTCACTCATTGCACGCGCCCGCACGTGCATGCATGTGCGCGCAAAATGACCTTCGTTCCGAACACCTACACAACATGCCTATTAACCCTAAAAAGGTTTCATGTCAATCGGATGAGAGGTTCTATGAGAACACTCCCGGACAAAAAAGTACCGGAGAAGAAAGTAGAAAAAAAGAATAATAATAATAATAACTAGAAACTCATTGCGAGCAATGAGAGGTCTTCCGTCCGATTCTGAAAATAAAAACGAAAATTCAAGCTTAAAAAGTGATAAAAGAAATTCAGACACCCTTGAGATTTAACCCTGGTCGTCAGCGTGAAAATCCAACGTGCTAACCAATAACCATTCACCTTTTTGCATCACTTCCTGTCACGATCGGAAGTAACGGCGATACAAGATTTTCTCACGATTCAAATAAACTGATGACTGACTAGCAGTCCTGAAAGTTTTAGACTTCAGTATTTTATTGTTGCCGAGCAATATTGTTAGAACAAATTCTATTTTGAGGACAGGTAAACACGCGACCGGAAGTAAATTTTATAAAAATCTCTGACTTTTCTCTAGACATTTGCAGTATCTACAACATACATAAAATTATTTCAAGTACTTTATCGATAAGCAATATTAATGAGAATGTTAAATATAAAAATAACGTAGTTTATCTCCTAAAACCGGAAGTTGACGTTTTTATTTCCGGTGGGACCAACATTTTTCGAATCTGAGAAAAAGATGCAATAAAGTGATGCAATTTTTAATTAAAAAAAGAAAAGTTGAAATTTTCGATTTCTTTGATCACTTCCTGTTACGACCGGAAGTGACGGCTGACGCTCTGAACCCAAATTGTTTTGCCTAGATCTTAAGGTCTGTTGCTCATATAAGTTGGTGTCTTAATCTCTCACCGTTTCCGAGATCTTGCTCAGGCAACTTCTCATTTTGAGGACAGGAAAACACGCGACCGGAAGTGAATTTTACAAAGATATTTGAGGTAACTCTAGATATTTGCAGTCTAAATGACATATTTAAAATTCATTTCAAATACTTTATCTACAAAGGATATTAATGGGAAAGAAAAATACTCAAATTATGTAGTTTTTCTCTTATAACCGGAAGTTGACGTTTTTGTTTCCGGTGGGACCAACATATTTCGAAACTACAAAAGAGATGCAATAATGTGATGTAAGTATTGATTTAAAAAAAGAAAGTTGAAATTTTACGATTTCTTTGATCACTTCCTGTGACGACCGGAAGTGCCGACGGCGAACGAAAAGGCGATTCTGCAAATTTAGAAGTCACGTTCTATGCTCTCCAATAAGTCTCCAGTTCATATCTTTAGCCATTCTTGAAAAAAAGGGGCGACAAAATTTCATTTTAAAATCAGGAAATTGCCAGTAACTTGGAACCAAAATGGAATTTTCCAAATTTTCCTTGTGATGAACAAAGTTCATACAATGACTGATTTTTCCTGAAAGTTTCATTGAAAACGACTGAATACTTTTCGAGAAATCGCGTGCACAAAATTTTGTCAAAAAAAAGAATAATAATAATAATAATAATAATAATAATAAGAAACAGTAGAATCACTATAAGGTCTTCCGTGAAGACGGAAGACCTTAATAATAATAAGAAACAGTAGAATCACTATAAGGTCTTCCGTGAAGACGGAAGACCTTAATAATGATAAGAAGAAACAGAGTAAAAACAATATGTTCCCAAACTTCGTTTGGGGAACATAATAATAATAATAATAATAAGAAACAGAGTAAAAACAATATGTTCCCAAACTTTGTTTGGGGAACATAAATATCAGACGAATTTGTGTATAATACTCAGTTAATTTAATATTACCATTAGGCCTACATCAAATTTAATGATACTGTTTACGATAAACAGCTCTGTACAGTTGTAGTACATGAGCTACAGGAGTCTTTTGTGTGAATGTAGATTGACGCATTATTAGCGATTTTTTTTTTATGTCCCAGGTGTGGATCCAGGAATTCGTTCAGTTATTCTCCTTGCGTATATGTTGAGTAATTTAAATATTTTCAGCAAATATCTTTTTGTAATTAAATTATGAGCACAGTTTGTTTTACTATTTAATGATATTACCTCTAAAAAGTCCATCACTGTGGAATCTTCATTTTATTCTTCTTTTTATATTACTGCAGACGTCAAATTAATTCTATGCAAATTATGACGTTAACTTTTAGCGACGTTTTTCTCGATTATGACGTAATTCCAATAAGGGCCCTTTTTGCATGGGACGGCTCAATTGGAATCGTCTGCCAGAGACAGTGACAGCAGCAGCTACTAGCGAGGAGTATAGGACGGGACTAGACAGTGTCCCTTGGACCCAGCTGCAACCCTGGTAGACGTGATAAGCCATTGTTTATAGTTTTATCTGTTTTTAAAAGAGGGAGCCTCCTGTTTTAATCAAGCCGGAGTTATTATCATGAACAGAAATCACTGTTGTTTATTTACAGTGGGAAATCAATGGAAATAATGAATTTA
The DNA here is from genome assembly GCF_033153115.1 of Saccostrea echinata. NCBI lineage: Eukaryota > Metazoa > Mollusca > Bivalvia > Ostreida > Ostreidae > Saccostrea > Saccostrea echinata. The sequence continues at coordinate 12,157,193 of NW_026889776.1, read as the reverse complement.
ATTACTTATTCTTGTTCTAAATTAATGCTAAGAATATTTTAATCTATTATAAATTGTGTAATTAACAGTAAAAAAACCCCATTTTTTTTCTATCTTACTTCGAAGGGCAGATCACTCTAACTGCATAAAATACCATTGATACAAGTAGAACTCTTTAGTGTGCAGTGTTTAGAGCTTCCTTAAAAAGTTTTTGAGTCGGGTCAATTTTAGCCAGTCGGTCGTGAGAGGGCAAACAAACAATTTTTAAAGATGGCCTTATCTTAATTCTTGATAGAAAACGATCTTACTGTGGGACTAATATTTACTTGTGGCGGAACTGTTGCGCTGATTTCTTAACTGTGGCGTCGAGGGATTTAACTGTGACGTGGCCGCCACGTTAAACGGCCAACGGAGAACTATCATGTGTATTAATAATATGTCATATATGTCATATGCCGTATATTTTAATGTTAAATCATATCATAACAATTAAGATATTTCACATTTTAATCTTTAAAATTAAAGACAATTTAAAGATATGCTTCTGCATTTTCTTTCATAAACGTTTATCTATTTGACGTCTGAGATTGCAAGGGATGGTAGGGTTCGGTTATGCAACTACAACTTGAATTGTTTTCACCTGCATATGATGCTTACATCTCCCAACTTATTCGATATTCACGAGCATGCTCTGAGTAGGATCAATTTTTAAACCGAGGCAGGTTACTGAGAGATAAGTTGATATTACAGGGATTTCAACAACCTCGTTTAAAATCTAATTCAGCATTTCGTAAAGTCAATGGTTGTTATAATGACTTTGTTAACCAATGTAACCTGTCATTAGGTCGTATGTTCGCTGACATGTTTCAAACCAATTGTTAGGCCTTTTCTAAATACTGAATTTGAATCTCAATTATATCGAAATTTTCTTTGATCTTTCATCTTACATTAAAGTGTACTTTATGTATAATCTCTACAATTTACAAAAATCTCACAAAGACTGAAATTGTTTGCCTATGAAATAGCATACACACACTAAAGAGGACATAAAAGGATCATTTTCTCATACTTTAACCAAATTTTTCGATATGAGTGGGTCTTTGCTCCATTTTTTGAAAGTTAATCCTAAAAGTTTGCATAAAAATAAACATTTTTTAGTTTACAAAAAACATGGAGCAAAGTCCCAATATAACCATAAAAGTACACTTTTATGACAAAGCATTCGCATATTTCCGAGAAATACTTGAAATCCATTAAGTCAAGGGTCATATAACAAACATGATTTAAATGCCACTATATATCAGGAGCTGTGTAGCGTAGTGGTTAGCGTTTAGTCTCAAAGCAATATGATACTCCTGATTTTTATTGTTAGGGGTTCGAATCCCACCAATACCATTTTATTTTTCAATAAAAGAATTTTATTTCCTAGATTTTTTTTTCTCAGAAAAGGTTTGTTGATCATAATTTCAAAATTTCTTTAATGAGAACTTTACTTTAAATGCTTCATTAACAAATTGAATATGATTTTTTTAATATCTGAAGCTATAGCCATTTTGCACGCCTTGTTCACCCATCTTCTTTATCACAATGGGAAAAAAAACCTACTACTTCCCTTTCTTTCGTGCATGCATTTATAACCATGCACCAATTAAATGCATGACTCCAAACATAATTGTTGCTGTAAATGCATGCATATTTTGTAAAAGCTTTGTAGCAACCGCTAATGATAAAATGCCGGTTAATGATAGAAATATCATTAAACGTTGCAATTGTAACGCCTAAAGCCATACTTTATTGCATAATTGCATTAATAGTTGACATTCTCAACCGGTAATGCTAAATCGCCGCTAATGAAAGAATAATATCATTAAGCGGTTGAGAATATCAACTATTAATGCAAGAATTTATGACATTCAATAAATGAAATCCATGTTCTACTTAGAAACGATTGCGAATTTTCTGCCAGATACTTACTGCAAAAACTATTTTCTATTCATCGTTTTCAAATAATATTTCCAGTAATGAGACAACGAGGAAGATTCGCAGGATTCTCCATTTATCTTTCAAACTCTACCAACAGACAGGATTGGGTTCTTTATTACAAGGACGGACCAGAGTTACCTCCACTGGATTTTAACACTACTTGCTGGAAACATGGACGATACGTCATTTATTATAACGAAAGATTGAAGGATGTTAAATATCCCGATGGTTACGAAACTCAAAGTGTAACTGGGTTATGTGAAGTGATAGTGCATGGTAAGTAACTATAATATACGTGCTTACTGTAATTTAATGCATGAAATCAATATTTTGTAAAGAAAGTTTTTGTGTATAGTAGTCAAACCCGTCCCTCTGTTTGTCACATTTTTCTTACAACTTTAGAAGCAAAATAAAAGTGGTTTTACTTTTTTCTTAGTTTTGCTTAACATATTAATTTTTGCATCACCTTTTTAATAAAGAATTTTGATCTTAGCCTAGGCCTTCCATTGCTAAGATTTAAAATTTTTTTCAGTGGGTTATTTTTCATGTTTACCATAGGAACGAATAATTAAAAAATCCTCCAAAGCAAAAGTTCAACATCCAAATTTTTTTTTAGAAAAACCAAAACCAAAACAAAACAAAACAAAACAAAACCAAAAAAAAAACACAAACAAACAAAACAAAACAAAACAAAAAACAAAAAAACAAAAAAAAAAAACAAACAAACATGATTTTGCATGCGAAGAAAGAAAAGTATCTACTTGAGTTTGTTATTAAAATTGAACCTCGATGGCCTTTTTGGTTAGAACAGTGCCAGGCCCCACCGCCATAAAACATACTTAAGTCTGAGAATGTTCTCAAGTCTGAGAATTTTCTCAACTCCTCAATTCTCAGATTCAGCCACCGCCATAAAAAAATTGAGTAACAAAAAAATTCTCAAACTCTGTTTTATTCTCAAATATTTGAGAATGCTCAAAAGGTTACTTAAGAATATTCTCTAAAAAACAAAATGGCCGCTTTGCATAGAAGATTAAGAAGGAACCACAGACGACGTGTTGGTTTACCACGACCAAGGGTATTTAGGGACAGAGGCAACCCACTGGAGATGCTGGAGGAGGACGAGATTTTCCAGCGCTATCGATTCCGACCAGCCACAACACACTTTTTGGTCAATGGACTTCATCAGGAATTGACAACTGACACCAACAGGAACAAGCCCATTTCTCCTCTCCTCCAAGTTTTGCTGTTCCTACGATTTGTGGCGACAGGGGCCCATCTCCGTCTGGTTGGAGACAGTCTTGGAATTTCAGAGTCGTCCGTCTGTAGATCTGTCAAAGCAGTTGCCTCAGCTATAGTCGCTGTTTTTGCCAGACTCTACATCACTTTTCCTGTCGGTGAAATAGCAACAAAAGTGAAAGAAGGTTTCAGAAGAGTAGCAGGTACTAGTATATGAATTCCAAACACTAGACTACATTCCAATATAATTTGTTTTAAAAATTTCCTCTCTTTCACTCAGATCAAACGTTAGCGCCACTTGTCAATATTTAAAAACTTACTTGATTAAGTTCTGCTTCATGTTGCCAACTTTCCATATGATTTCTTACGATACAATATATGTTTTATCCCAGAAATTGTAAAAAGTGTGTGCGAAAAAGAAAATACGCCGATTCGGCGTTCTTTTTTACTGGTTTTCTGTGTAATGAGAGTTCCAATGTAAGGGGGAATACTGCATGCGAAAGAATTACGGGCGGATCCAATTACAATACGAGTACAAATATAAAAAAAATACATCACTTTCCCTTTATTTGGAATAGCATAATATAAACATACCTTGATTTTATTTCTTGAAAGAACAAAAAACAATATTAAAAAATGCAATATCTATCATTCAATTTGAAAAATTAAAAGGTGGAAAGGGGGGGGGGGGAGAGAAAAAGACATCAAAATTGGGATGTAATAAAAAAAAACAGTAGTTAAATAATAATAATAACAATAACATTAACAATTAAAAAGCAATGGAGAAATAAATCATGAAGTTTGTGAACTGAGAGGGGGCTTAGCCTGGTTAAATAATTAATCAAATGCAAGTAAGGTCTGAGAAAAATAAAGGAGAGATAGAGGCCTTGTAATTGATTGATATAAGGTTTACAAAAATATTTATGGCTACAGTCATTTATTAAAGAGGGATTTGTGAAAAGGAGGATAATATGCATTCTACATTAGTTTTTTTTTTTTTTAATTTATTTTAATAGCCATAATTCAAAAACATTGTACTGTAACATATTCAGTGTATATATTGTAATATGAATTTGACTTTGCAGGTTTTCCAAATGTGATAGGTTGCATTGACTGTACTCAGATAAGACTCAGTACACCGCATGAAAATGAAGTGGATTATGTTAACAGGAAAGGGTTCCACAGTCTGAATGTACAGGTGAACCCCCCCCCCCCCTTTTTTTTTTTTTAATCGTGAAAAAAGTTAATTTGAACATTGGACATATTCTATGTCATGTTTTGTCACTGAACCAAATCTTTTTAATTTATAGATGGTTTGTGATCCAAATTTTAGGATCACATCACTATATGCTGGTTGGCCAGGCTCCTGCCATGACTCGAGGATTTGGAGGACATCCAGCCTCTGTCAAAAGTTTGAAACGGGTAAATATAACATTTGAAAGAAAATTCAACACTTTACCATCACCCACTACACTGTACGGTAAATATCATTCTATATATGTACTTTATATAAAAGAAGGAAATATTTTTAATTAGGTATGTGTGATGGGATTTTACTTGGCGACTCAGGTTATCCCCTCACCAAGTATTTGATGACCCCCTACCTTGCTCCAAGAACAGTATCAGAGGAACGGTTTAATGCCAGCTTATGTAGGACAATGGTACTTATTGAGCAGACATTTGGAATCCTCAAGCGAAAATTTCAGGCCCTCCATTTCGGTCTCAGAACCTCATCAGAGCAAGCCATCACATACATAGTAGCCTGTGTGACCCTACACAATATTGGCATTGAAAGAGGGGATATCTTTATTCAAGAGGACTGTGCAGACATTGATGTGTGGCACTGCTTGCAACAGGCCATTCAAGACCCTGGTCATCAGGACAGGAGAGATGGTGTCTTGAAGAGAACAGCCATCACCAATGGATTTTTTTAAATTTGATTAAATTTTCAGTAAGGATGTACATGTAGTTCTAGTTTCTCTATTTCCTTTTTTTTTTTTTAATTTTTTTTTTAAATTTTTATTTATTTATTATTATTATTATTTTTGTTGATTTTCTAAAATTTGTGAAATATAAACACTTTTAGTCAGAGGCAGTGCCAGTTTATTAATATGTTTTATGAAATGTAACTACAACTGTATATTAGTCTATGCATATTGACTCTCTCTTTCTCTCTCTCTCTCTCTGCCATACATGTATGGTAATAATGAATTGCAAAACTAAAATGATTATAATTCAGATGATAGTGCTGTAATAAAATCTGGATAAGATGACTGAATTTCACATAACAGTTTTTGTTTTTTTAATAGTAGGACTTCCTTCTTAAGAGCAAGACATTCTCTCTCTTCTTTTATCTTGAGTCGTTGGCTGTCCAATATTAAATTTCTCTCATCCAGCTCCTCCAATTTTCTCCTTTTGGCTTCACCTGTAATTTAATTTAACTGCTTTTTTTCATTTTAATTTGTTCAGGGTTTTTTTTGGTCATTTAAAATTTAATATCCATGTATTTTTAATTTTTTGAGAAGTTGTACTTTGATATCTATTATTTTCATACAGGCAAAAAAAAATAATTATACAAACATAAGTAATTTTTCCCTTTTACATTGCTGAAAATATGAGGAGGTCATTTCATGATTTGTATGACTTTGTTATTTATTTTATTATTTTTTTTTATTGCTTTATTTTTGAAAAAGACTTTGTTATTTATGCAGATATCCACAATGTTTACTTTTTCTAAATTTGTAACTTGTAAAGAAAAACAGTAGAATATCAATGGATTTCATTAGTCTACATTAGCATGTACCATTAAATGTAATTAACTGAACCAACCTGTCTTCTCTTTTCTCTTTACATTTTGAACCATCCTAGGAACTTAAACAAAGAGACTGAGAAATGATAACACTATATCATTTAAAATGAAGTCACTCTGATATTTGTATTCAAAAGTATGTTATTATCATTTTCAAAAATGACATTGGATAGAAATTAAATGTACATATATAATTATGTACCATAATCAACTGAACTTGATGTATCTTTTCCATTTGATGTCTGTTCTTGACATTGTGAACCTGCAATAAATTCTATTTATCAGTTTTTCATTCATTGGCAAAGACTGAGATGATGCAAGCAAATCAGTAAATTAAATAAGAACAAGAGGCCCATGGGCCACATCACTCACCTGAGCACATTGGCTAGGAAAAAAAACAAAAATCAGTTTAGTATTGAAAAGTTTATGGGGGAGGGGTTGAATTTTAAACTACCTGATGATGCTTTCATATCAATATAACAAATGGCTTTGCTGTTCTTGAGCAGCAGATTTTTTTCCCATATATTCATTTGTAAAACTTTGATCCCCCATTGTGGCCCCACCCTACCTCCCGGGGCCCTCATTTGAACAAATTTCATTCTACACTCCCAAGGATGCCTCCATATTAATTTGACTAATCATGGCTTTTCTGTTCTTGAGAAAAAGATTTTTTCCTATATAATCCTCTGTAAACTTTGATCCCCCATTGTGACCCCATCCTATCCCGGGGGGGGGGGGGATGGGGATGTCATGACTTGAACAAACTTGAATCTACACTACCTGAGGATGCTTCCATATAAAGATGACCAATCATGGCTTTGCTGTACTTAAGAAGAAGATTTTTAAAGATATTTTCCTATATATTTCTATGTAAAACTTTGATCCCCCATTGTGGCCCCACCCTACCCCCGGGGGTCGTAATTTGAACAAATTTGAATTTACCTGAGGATGTTTCCACATAAGTTTCAACTTTCCTGGCCCAGTGGTTCTTGAGAAGAAGATTTTTAAATGATGCCATTATTTTTTCACTAATTCCTAATTATCTCCCCTTGAAAGAGGGTGTGGCCCTCCATTTGAACAAACTTAAATCCCCTTTACCCAAGGATGCTTCATGGCAAGTTTGGTTGAAATAGGCCCAGTGGTTCTGGAGAAGAAGTCAAAAATGTGAAAAGTTTACAGACGGACGGACAGACAGACGGACGATGGACAAAATGTGATCAGAAAAGCTCACTTGAGCTTTCAGCTCAGGTGAGCTAAAAATAATATCAATACACTAAGAAAGTTAATAACATTAGAATGCTTGTGTGAAAAGTTGGAATTACAGTTAATATACATGTATTAAAACTCTGTTTAATTATAAGGAAGAACTAATTTTTACATCACACAAGTACAGTTTTGTGCTACACTTGTAAAATACCTTGTTGTGCAGACTGCAGCTGGCTCTCATTCACTTCTGAGACTTGGAATGTAGGGGCTGTAATAAAATATATAATAAAAAAAAAATCACATCAAAGTTCAAAATCAGAGAGAGAGAGAAAGAGAGTCAAACAATTTAATACTATTTTAAATGTTTTTACCATCTGTATCAATTCCTCCCTCCACACCACTAACACTTGGTTCACTCTCAGATAACCTCAAGAATGTCTCTTCTTCTGCAGTAAGTGGGGGTTGGGGAGGGCCTCCTCCAGTCTTGGGCCTTTTAGCACTATCCAACTTCTCTTTGCCTGTATAAACACATTTTACATGGTTCATTATTATACATAATGACAATCTAATTTTATTTAATTAAAAAAAAATAATAACACAAGACATTAGAGATTCAAAATGAATTTATATCCAGAGAGTAAGAGATGATAGTTTTGTTTTGTTGTTCTGGACATATTTTACTGAACAAATTAGAAGGCCTGGAAACAAGTTCTAAAAATATACTAGTTCCTCTCTCTAAACAGTGGTATTTATTTGATAAATATAAAAATTTCATTAAGCAAATCAAAATTTTGTGACAGTAAAATTTTACTTCTTTTCACCTTTACTTAAACTTACTTCTTGACTTGATATTGTAATATTTTTTTCTTTATTTCTTCCAATCCACGCTTCTTTGTGTCAAATTGTCTGAAAATTATGGAAAATTGTACGTCTACAATATATGTGACACCTGAACAAGAATTAGATCCACCACATTTTTCACTCGTATGCGCGTGGATCTATTTATAGAAATGTTGCAGTTCCCTTTAGTGTATACATTAGCCAAAAAGTTTGGTTATCTTGCATGCCAATTTTAATATAAGCCTACTTTAAATTTACAATTGTCGCATTTACATGTATTTCAAAACATATAGCACATACTGTATGTTAGACCATAGCATAATGTTTAGCCTACCGATCAAAAGTATACCTCACAAAAACCAAAGCGACTTTCATATATTGAGGTCTTTTCTAGTATCACTTGAATTGTAGTTGACGCGAATTTTTATTTTTTCAAAAAAGAAAGAAATATATGGTAGATGTACGTGCTTTCTCCCTCATCACACTTTGGGGCTATAATATGAAATAAAAAATTTGATAGCACACCGTCTAAACCTTCGTAAGTATTATATCGATGAAAAGGATCATCTGATTCACAATTAATATTTTCCTTAATACTTTCAGAATCATGATAAATGAGGCTATTGAGAATGTGTGATAATTTGCTTAAACTACGTACGAGTTGAGTTTGTCCACAATTGATTGCCATTCTTTTTCTTTGATTTCTTTCCCCTTTCCTTTCTTCCCACTACCCTTAAACGACCCAAATAAAACTGAGGTTCGAGATTTTACTTCCTCAATAAGTGCAACTTCCTCATCCACCCCCCAATTTTGCGCCCTTTTTCTCTCAGTGACAACCTCTGCATCCATGACGTTCAATAAATAATGCAGACGACAAAAATAATGTTGTGATCTTTAATTTACGTGTAACCAATGTGGTTTCTTACCTTTTGACAAAAAAGAGCTCCTCCGGGCCGCTTCAATCAGCGAAAAAAATCCGCGAAAACAGTCTCGCGAGAAAAAAAATTGAGAAAATTCTCAACTCAAGTCTTGAGAATTACTCAGCTGAGAATATTCTCAAATCGTTTTATGGCAGTGAATTTAAGAATATTCTTAGCTGAGTAATTCTCAAGACTTCAGTTGAGAATTTTTTTGAGAATTCTCAAAGTTTTATGGCGGTGGGGCCAGGTCATATCTTCTCTACTTTGACTATGTTAACAAAGTGGCTTCGCATATCCGTTCACCAAATCTTTCAGTTGTTATCTTAAAACCTTATATTTGGAAGACAAGACGTTCTCCGCGATATTGATTTGCCTTTTTCTTGGTGTCGCGTATATACGTGCATTAACCATTTATATCTTAAGGGAATTTGAACTTAATTTCAAACATATCAGACTATCTACAATGTACATGAAGATATTACAGATTTTGGAATGATACATATTTTTATTATTATGAAATGAAACATTTCAAACCACAACATGTCATCAATTTTCTTCCTACATGAACAAAACTGAGCATGGACATTATACTCGTGAACAAGAAATGTGTTTGAATGCTTTTTAAAGTTATGTCTATCTGGTCGAAGTCAAAAAATTGCTGTTGGATCTACATTATCCAGAGTTCTTACTCCACTTTGGTGTCCGGCTGTGGTCTGTTTTGGGACCACGTCTATGCTGCATGTTTTCCAAACAAACCAAATGGAGAAATTTGCCGGAGACATAATATGTGTTATCATTGTTATGCGGATAACATTCAGGTATACCTGATTATAAATCCAGAGGATAGCTGAACGGTGTCCTTCTGATTTAGAATACTGGATGCAAAATAAAGTACTCAAGCTAAATCTTGAAAAGACAGAACTTGTCATCTTTACACCAAAATGTAAATCTAATGAATTTTTAGGATATCAACTCGCTTTTGATGGATCTGTTATCACTTAAAGCCATGCCATATTCAATGTATCCTCAGCTGTTTTCGACTGTTTTTAATTAAAAGCTTAAAACACACCTTTTTAAACCTTTTTTGATTTATAATTTTTAAATAATTTCCGTAGATGAACCTATTGAAGAGCAAATATGTTTAATTTTGTGTGAACTTAGTAGGGGTCAGAGGTCATAGCGTGACCAAATCACACGGCGTGATGATACCTTGCTCACAAAAATACCACCGCTTCGACTTCACATATGAAGGAATTATGTTTGTTTGTTGTTTAACGTTCCTGTCGAGAATTTTTCACTAATATTGAGACGCGGCACTTGCGGGTGGAGGGGTTCAAAATTTAATCTATGCTCGGCACTCAGGGCCATTGAGGAGTGAAGGATCGTTTTGTGCTAGCAACTACTGCGACACCACGGGACCTGAGTTTATACATTCTCATCCAAAGAACTGTTCACCACGTCCCGCAGTGGACTCGAACCCGCGACTTAAGGATCAACTCCTTACTCCGCGACTCTAGAGCAGACGCTCTAACCACTGCGCCACGCGGGCGACTGAAGTAATCATAAGAAAAAGTAAGATCATCATCAATACCGATCACTGTAACTGTATTTAAATTTCCAGAAATTGATTGCGACCTTCAAATGTTGTAGCTAAGCAAACTTCCGTGACCTAATAATTTCTTTGTCACTGCGTACATTTGTTTCACAATATAGTGGTACGGTGGACCGTACGTGTAATATTTCTCTTCGTTTATTCGTCTAAAATGTAAATATAAGTAATAAATAACAAGGTGAAAAAATTCTCTGGAAAATAAACTTGGTTAGTGCGTGATCAAATCTACTGCGAAGCCCAGATTTGATCGTGTGACCAGTTAACTTCAATTTTCCAGAGAACTTTTTCACCTTTTTTTATTTATTTCTTAAACAATAAGACATCTAGTTGATTTAAAACAATCCTTTTCCATGTACTTTAAATTCCTTTAGTTTGTTATTATTTGTATGTCCTTTGGATTTATTTAATTCTCTTCGTTTTATATGGTACATATTTTGTACTTGTTTTACATGTTAAGTGCTTTAGGGTAATTATATGATTAGAAAAAGTGCTATATAAAAGCATTATACATGTAATAATGAATAATAATAATAATGTTATCTTGGATATAAAACACACAGGAGTGCGTACTGTCTAGATACATGGAAGTAGAATTTTAAAGTCTACGATATAATAGATTTATCAAGTCTTGTAACATATTAAGAAAATCAAAAAACAAAAAACAAAAAACAAAACAAAAAAAAAAAACAAAAAAAACAACAAACAAACAAAAACAAAGAACAAAAAAAAAAAAAACAAAAACAAAACAAAACAAAAAAAAAAACAAGATGTGTTTGTGAAACACTGATGCCTCCGTATGGCAACTTATAGCAAAGGTTAAACTTTCTCAAATGCAAATCAAATATGTTAGTACCCAAAGTAAGGTCTTGTCCCAAGAAATATACCTGTGAAATATGAAAGCCCTAGCAGTAACCATTGAAAAAAAATATGGAAAAGGGTAACATAAAGGTCAAGGTCAAATGGTCAAAATTAATGGTGCCCAATGAAAGGTCTTGTCACAAGGATTACACATGTAAAATATGAAAGCCCTAGCACCAATTGTTCAAAAGTTGGGGCCAAGGTTAAAGTTTTCAAAAAGTACGTCCAATTCCAAGGTCAAGGTCAAAGGGTCAAAGTTGTTGGTATCCAAAAAAAGGTCTTGTCACAAGGACTACATATGTCAAGTATGAAAGCCCTAGCATTAACTGTTCAAAAGTTATAGCCAAGGTTAAAGTTTTCCAAAAGTAGGCCAAATTCAAAGGTCAGGGTCAAAGGGTCAAAGTTGTTGTTATCCAAAGGAAGGTCTTGTTACAAGGATTACACATGTGAAATATGAAAGCCCTAGTTCCAATTGTTCAAAAGTTAGGGCCAAGGATAAAGTTTTCAAAAAGTAGGTCCAACTGCAAGGTCAAGGTCAAAGGGTCAAAGTTGTTGGTATCCAAAGGAAGGTCCTGACACAGGGATTACACATGTGAAGTATGAAAGCCCTAGCATTAACTGTTCAAAAATTATGGCCAAGGTTAAACTTTGGTAAAATTTTGCAAAACTGGGACAAACTCCAAGGTCAAGGTCAAAAGGCAAATATGATGGTACCCAAAGAAAGGTCTTGTCACAAGGAATACACATGGGGAATATGAAAGCCATAGCTCCAACCAATCAAAAGTTATGGGCAAGGTTAAAGTTTTTGCGGACAAACAGACAGATAGACAGACAGACAGATAGATGGACGGACAGGGCAAAAACTATATACCCCCGAATCTTCGATACGGGGGCATAAAAAATAACCTCAATGTACAGGTGCCGTTTAAACCTGTCTCATTAATGTCGGAATGCATAACAGCCCACCCTTTGTTCTTTTTTAACTAGACTGAAGCTAGCAGCCAATAACAGCAGCCATTAAGCCCGTAGAAGCTAGCAGCCACTAAGAAAATTCATCAAAGGACTGAGAGTACTCTGACGCAATACTGTTTAATGCCTCATCTTCGACAATTTATAATTAATAATTAGATAATTAATGCAACACTTAATTATTAATTAATAATTCAAACACTTGGAGGCAGTTAAGCTCACCTGCATAAGGAAAATTATGCGGTTTCACAACAAACAAACAAACAAACAAAAAGAAGAAAATGTCACCATCTTTGACCGCTTAAGAATAAAACAGCATTGGATAGGTTAAGTACTTCCGAGAGAATCACTTTTAGGCTCTTTTACGGGTCTCAGGAACATGATGGTGCCAAAAGGCTAACCTGAAATTTGCTTACTCCTAATATTTACATTGATAAGGGTTTGAAGGTAATTTAATCTATTTAAGTTATGATCCTTGAAGTGTACTTCGAACAATTACTGGCTCAAGGTAAAAGGGTCCACAGGGCTATTATATACGGCCATAAAATTTAGGCTGAAGTGGTACCACCAAGTGGTGCCAAGGGCGGGTTACGTATTTCAAGCAGCTATTATACCTCTTATCTTATAAGTGTGCTTTAAATCATTACTGTGCAAGATAGAAGATTTCTAGGACTATCTTTCCCGCAATCGGTTTGAGGCTGTAACGGCACCACCAAGTGGTGCCAACGGTGGGGAACATCTTTCATGCTTTCATTTTTCAACCATCATTGACCACTAGAACAAACTAACACTAAACTGGAAAAAAGTTAAGGGCCTTAGGGAGTATCCTTTGTCAACTTTTTGACAGGTTCCAATGACTATAAAAAGGCCAGTTAGGTAACCTGAACTTTGTTGTTTTTCACATTGTCTATTGATATGCGGATTAAAAGTCAGATGTTATACCCCTTATCTTTGAAGTGTGCTTCAAATCATTACTGGGGCAAGGTAGAGGGCCCCTAGGACTATCATTTCCCGCTATCAGTGGGTGGGGCACGTATTTCAAGCATTCATATTGAAAGCATCTTTGGTTACTAGAACAAAGTAACACTAGTGCATGAAAGGTTAAGGACCTTAGGGAGAACCACTTGCCAGGTTTTCGAAGGGTCCTGTTGAAGAAAAAGGGCCAGTAAGCTAACCTGAACTTTGTTGTTTTTCACATTTTTAAAGCATCTTTGACTACTAGAACAAAGTAACACTAGTGAAAGGTTAAGGACCTCAAGGAGAACCATTTTCCAAGTTTTTGAAGGGTCCCGGGGAAGTAAAGAGGCCAGTAAGCTAACCCGAACTTTGTTGTTTTTCACATTGTGTTTTAATATACGGGTTAAAGGTCAGCTATTATACCCCCTTAACTTTGATGTGTGCTTCAAATCATTACTGGGACAAGGTAGAGGGCCCCTAGGACTATCATTTCCCGCTATCAGAATGTTGCTGTAATGGTACCACCAAGTGGTGCCATGGGTGGGGCACGTATTTCAAGCATTCATTTTGAAAGCATCTTTGGCTACTAGAACAAAGTAACACTAGTGAAAGGTTGAGGACCTTAGAGAGAACAACTTGCCAGGTTTCTGAAGGGTCCCGACAAAGAGAAAGGGCCAGTAAGCTAACCTGAAATTTGTTGTTTTTCGTTTGTGTTTTAATATACGGGTTAAAGGTCAGCTATTATACCCATTATCTTTGAAGTGTGCTTCAAATCATTATTGGGGCAAGGTAGAGGGCCCCTTGGACTATCATTTCCCGCTATCAAAATGTTGCTGTAGTGGTACCACCAAGTGGTGCCATGGGTGGGGCACGTATTTCAAGCATTCATTTTGAAAGCATCTTTGGCTACTAGAACAAAGTAACACTAGTGAAAGGTTAAGGACCTTAGGGAGAAACACTTGCCAGGTTTTGGAAGTGTCCCTGGGAAAAGAAGGGGCCAGTTAGCTAACCTGAACCTTGTTGTTTTTCACTTTGTGTTTTAATATACGGGTTAAAGGTCAGTTAATATACCCTTTATCTTTGAAGTGTGCTTCAAATCATTACTGGGGCAATGTAGAGGGCCCCTAGGACTATCATTTCCTGCTATCAGAATGTTGCTGTAGTGGTACCACCAAGTGGTGCCATGGGTGGGGTACGTATTTCAAGCATTCATTTTGAAAGCATCTTTGGCTACTAGAACAAAGTAACACTAGTGAAAGGTTAAGGACCTTAGGGAAAACCACTTGCCAGGTTTTGGAAGTGTCCTGTTGAAGGAAAAGGGTCAGTAAGCTAACCTGAACTTTGTTGTTTTTACACTTCAAAGGTAAGGGAGGTAGTAGTCTTTCTTTAACTTCATCTCACAATGCAATGTAAAAAAAAGTTTGGTTTAGTCTACTGGTCCCTTCCAGGGCCAAATAGCCGGAGATCCCTCAAAAAGTTGACAAGATATACTAAATAAGAATACTTACCCATAGCAGTGCTATTTTAAATGTTGTCCAAAGATGACAAAGAGAAAATTGCTAACAATTTGGTCCCAAACCTTAACACTTCTTAATGGCACCCCTACAACCCAAATGTGACAGTGGGAAACGATAGCCCTATTTTGCCTCAGTCTTGGTTGAATGCACTATTCAAAGGCAAGGTTGATAATTGCTGATATTAAACTCTTTCAAACAATAGATCGTCCTTGGGTAGAGGGTATGCAGTGACCTTGAATCAATTTTTTAGATGAAAGATCAACGTCAGAAAATAGCTTTGCATAAGAAAACTTTGTTCAGAGTATGTCTTCGCAGGTGAGTTAAGGCTAAATATAAGCATTTCTATGCAAATAATCTAATTAAAATGCCTAAGGACAATATCTATTATACAGAGAAAGTTAAAACTTATTGTCTAATACATATTTGATACCCACGACATGAGATAGCCAGTACACATTATGACGTCATATTATGACGTCATTGTCCTTTACTACACAAGATTATAAAGGGGATCAACAAAAATGCTCCGGCGCAAGGGCATGCTCTATTTTATTTAACTGAAACAAGGTATATTTAGAAGCAAAATATTCTAAATTTTGCTGGTATTGCTGCACAAATATCAACAGCCCAGTCGTATAATTTCTATTAGTAAAGTTTTAAGTTGAATAAGGGTAAAATGTACAGTCCGGTATAAGTTTCCTCAAATTCCGATCAAATAAGAAAATGCCTGGGATTTGTGCAGCAGTTTTATTAATCTATAGAATATTCTTCTTAGCATTATATAATTTTTATGTAAAAATAAATAGGGTAATCCCTTGCGCCGAAGCTGTTTTGTTGATGTGATTAATAACTCCAGTAGGCAAGATCAGTGACGTCACAATATGACGTCATAATGTGTACTGGCTGTAACATATCGTGGGTACTAAGTATGCATAAGAAAATAAATCAAAACTTTCTCTAAATAATAAATATACCTCTTATGCGTTTTTATTAGCTCATTTGCATAGAAACGCCTATACCTAGCCTTAACTCACATGTGTTCTCTCTCCTTGGCCTTACCTGGCTCAAACTTTACTCACAGAGTATCCATTGGCGAAGGGTGTTCAAGGACTTGAGCCATTTTTTTCAAACAAATGTCAAGGTAAAGAAAACCTCCTTGTGTAAAATCCTTGTTCAGAGCATATTTTCTCCCCGCTTGGCTCTTTTGAGCTCATACTTTATACTTAGAGTCCTCTCGGGTAGAGGGTTTGCGGTGACATTGAGCCAATTTTCTAGATGAAAGGTGAAGGTAAGAAAATCTCTTTGCATAAACATATACTTGTCTAGAGCAAACGTTCTTTCTAATTTTTATAGATGAAAGGTCAAAGTCAGTAAACTCTTTGTGTACAATCCTTGTCCAGGGTTTATTTTTTCCTCTCGTTTGCCTTACCTGGATGAAACATTTATTTTCTAGGATGGTTGTCAAGTTTATAGAAAACCTCTGCAAATAAATTTCTTGTTCATTTTTCCTTCCATCCAGGTCACAAAGAAAACTACAACTGAGTCAAGGCTTAAATCCATTACAAAATACATGACTGTTTTCATATTTTGAGTATGCAAAAATGAACCAAATTATGTTCGAAAATTACTCACATAGACCCTCACCAGACTTGTTGCAGACCGGTAAACGGGTAAACAGGGTACAAATACCATAATTACTATATGGGCCTGTACAAAATTGGACTAGGCAGCAATTAATCATCATTATTCTAATCAAAATAACAAGAAACACACTAGAGGTGTGATAAAATATATAGAGAAACAAAGGGTTAATTTCTATTGTAAAACGTTATATTTTGTATGTTGTTAAACCATTCCCTCACGTTGATTTGGTCCCTCCCTTCGACAAGAACCAAATACCATGGCACTTTGGAAAAGTTTGCTAACATAAACTCACCCTATGAATGCAAAATTTTGGGAACAGCTTTATATTGAGTATTTTGTTAGACAAGTGTTCCACCCCACCCCCACCCCCCACCCCAACCACCACCAGCCTTTATTTTTAGCTCATTTGATCTGACGGATCAAATAAACTTTTATTTCTGATTATAATCTCTGTTGTTGTTGTTGTCTTTGGCGTAAAATTTTTACAATATTATCTTCTCAAGAACTGCTGGACCAGTTTAAACAAAATTGCCTAAAAGTTTCCTTGGGTAAAGGGGATTAAGTTTGTTCAAATAAGGGTAAAGCTCATTTTAAGGAGATATAAGATGACTGAAAATTTCAAAAGTCTTATTCTCAAGAACCACTTAGTCAGAAAAGTTTGATTTATTTGAAAGCTTCATAACATAGTGTAGATTTAATTTGTCCACACATGACCCCCAGGGATAGAGTGGGGCCATAAGAGGCAATTAAAGTTTTATAATGGAACGAATAAGAAATACAAACTTTTCAAGACCCACTTGGCAAGAGCAATGGAAACTTATTGCGATAGCTTCATTACATATTGTGGAATCAAAATTGTTTTTACAAAGCACTACTCCTCCTACCGTTTTATCTAATTTGAATGAGACTGTACAAGTAGATTATACTAAGATACATTATTCTGTTGATCTTCTTTAAAGAGATTTAGTTGAACAGTGTTGTCATGGTTAGTAAGGTAGATACAGTCAAACCTCATTATCTCAAACTAGATGGGGCCACTATTAAAGTTTGAGATATCCGATGATTCGAGACAACCTTGAATTTATACATGTTATAGGTGGATTCATGAATCCCTATTTGACCCCCAGGGTGAAAATGAAAACTCCAAAACATTATTGCACATCTACAGGACACCACCCTCCATTTTCCATAAGATGATTAGGCTACTGTGTACAAGAGGCCCAGCGGCCACATCGCTCACTTGAGCACTGTGGCTAGGAAAAAAGCAAAAATCAGTTTAGTATTGAAAAGCTTAAATGCATAAGTGGTCCCAACCTACCCCTAAAAGGGAGTGGGGATATGATTTGAACAAATTAAGATCTACACTAACTCAGGATGCTTACATAATTTTTTGACTGTGACTTTTTTCTGTACAAGTTTGAACTTTTATTGTGGCCCCACCCTACCGCTGGAGGTCATGATTTGAATAAACTTGAATCTACACTATCTGAGGATGCTTCCATATATATATGACAAAAGATTTTTCCTATATATTCCTATGTAAAACTTTGATCGTTCATTGTGGCCCAACCCTTACCCGGGGGTCATGATTTGAACAAACTTGAATCTTCACCACCTGAGGATGCTTCCACATAATTTTGACCAATCATAGCTTTGCTGTTCTTGAGAAGAAGATTTTTGAAGATTCAACTTCATACACAACCATTCCCCACGATAAATTAAGCTGTATGCTTTTGGATATAAGTCAATGAGTAAGACAATGTATTTTGTCAAAGACAATTAATATTCTCTATGTTGCGAGCTTACAGCTATTAGCTCGTCTTATTTTGTTGTACAAGATGGAATTCTCATGGGTACCAATTGCGCCCCGTTATTAGCAGACCTTTTTTATATTCATATGAAGCAGAATTTGTCCAAAATCTTATACATGAAAAGAAGAGAACACTTGACGTGGTCTTCAACTCGACATTTAGATATATCGACGACGTATTGTCAATTAACAATGGTTATTTCCATTCTTATGTCGATACGATATATCCCGGTGAGCTTGAGATAAAAGATACCACAGAGTCTGACACATCTGTTTCATATTTGGATATTTTACTTGAAAAAGACGTTAATGGTAATCTAACAACCAAGCTTTCTGATAAACGTGATGACTTTAACTTTTCAATCGTCAACTTCCCTTACTTATGCAGCTATATACCTTCATCACCTGCATACGGGGTTTATATCTCTAACTTGATTCGATACGCAAGAGCATGATCTACGTATATACAATTTCTAAAACGAGGTAAATTACTGACAAACAAGTTGATGAAACAAGAATATCAGCAGTCTCGTTTAAAGTCATTATTTCCCAAGCTCTATGGTCGATACAATGACCTTGTCAGCAAATACAATTTATCACTGAGTCAAATACTGACTGACGTTTTTCATACTAATTGTTAGGCCATTATTTACACACTGAATTGTCGACGGATTTTTCCGTTATTTCCCGATCATGACAAGGAGCACACGGCGGGTGTGACCAGTCGGCAGGGGATGCTCACTCCTCCATGCACCTGATCCCACCTCTGATGTTTTGGAGGTCCGTGTTTGCTCTGCTCCTATTTTGTAATGTTTAGTGGACTTTTGAGCTTGAATACTGTTCGTTGTCTCCATATATTTCATTTAGAAAGTGTGGGTATAAAAAATGAATTTTATTAAGTATTCGATTGTTTTCTAGTGTACAGTCTCATAAATCCAATATGAAAGTGCAAATTATAGAGATTTTAAATGTCATAAGATTTGATCAAATTCGTTGTGCAAATGCTTCAATATTTTGTGTGACTACCAAGCGCTAATACAACAGCATGACAATGCCTCAGAGAACTCCGAATAAGAGTTCTAATCATTTACAATGGGATCTTGCTTAGTTTTTCACAGAGAGCATTTTCCAATTCCTGTACATTTGTTGGAGGCACATCAGTCGTACACATCGCTGAAGGACATCCCCAGATTGTTCTACTGGGTTTAAGTCTGGCAAACATGAAGGTCATTGCATTCGTTCAATTGTTTCATTAGAAATATATTGTTCAACAACTCGAGCCCTGTTTGGTATTGCGTTATTATCCATGAGATCAAAATCTTGACCAAAACTAGTAGCAGCTGTAAAAGGACAAACAATGTTGTGGAAAATCTCATCCTGTATTTAAGACCAGTTAACGGACCATTCCGAATGAAATACTGTTCCGTAATCTATCGGAACATAACCCACTCCAAACCATGACAGAAAGCGGTTATGCTTAGCAACACAATAGTTATGGTACTGTTAATTCTTTTGGCGCCGCACACAGAGACGACCATATGGAAGTCCACACAAAACTTGGATTCATATGTGAACAGAATCGGTCTCGTAATTGCCAATGTTCATGGTTATTACTAACTCAAGACAAGCATTGCGAGATATTACAGTCAAACATGGACGGATATGCTGGCTTGTAAACATGCAAAGAGCCAGAGCCACTTAGGGCCCTTTTTAGCCCTGAGAATTTCTAAAAAAAAGAAATTGCTCAGTTTTGGTTTTGAAATGCAGTATTTATAACTTGGATCCTTGACTGTGTATCTATTGAACATGACGTAATTTTCTCTCTAGTCAATGCATTATGACGTCATAAAATGCGTCATGTTTCCCATATTCAGAAAAAAAAAACCCATAAAAATGGCCAAAAATTGAGGTATTATTTCAATATTTCATATAGAGCACAACCTCTGATCCAAAATATGCAATTACATAATGAACGATCGGTTTCTGAAGATCACAAAACATGTTTTAATTTTTGGATCGTGAGCTGTGCTCATATTTTAATTCTTTGCTGAAGGTAGTAAAATACGCATGTTTTCTGCAAAATTCAAGAACATTGCATTTTCTCAAAGCCTGTTTACCAGTACCTGAATTCTCAAAAAGAAATTTTATTATAGGAAATGAAAGCACTAAGTCTCTACTCTATTTTGATATATGAAATGGGACAGAAGGTGATAGTCAATTAATTGATATAAGGACAGGGCCATTTTATGCAAAAAATGAAACTAGCTCTTTGCTGCAGGTATCCTATTTCTTAACGTCTGAGTGGGTTTTTGCAACCCATGATCATTCCTATACTTTCTATTCAAGATTTCGGCAGACATGAACCGATGCGTTTTGCCAAGAGCAAATTTCACACTGCTGACGGGCTGTCGTACTTTTTGGCCTGTCACTTCAGTCTTTGTTGCACCCCCCCCCCTCCTGTGTTCTGGGACCTTTCCCTTTACCTCCTTGATACGCTTTGGCTGACGTTTAACTGTCGAACCAGTTGACGTTAAGCATACCCAATTGCAACATGCCTTTGGCACAACCGTTGTGCTGTACATCCATATGTCGCCTCTGCGGTATGCTGTCATTAGTTAAGGTCAGCAATTGTCAAATTTCAAAGTCTAAAGTAATTTTTAGCTCACCTGAGCTGAAAGCTCAAGTGAGCTTTTCGGATCACCCGTTGTCCGTCGTCCGTCCGTCTGTAAACTTTTCACATTTTCAATTTCTTCTCAAGAACCACTGGGCCAATTTTAGCCAAACCTGGTACAAAGAATCCTTGGGTTAGGGGAGTTTAAAATGTTAAAATGAAGGGCAAAGTCCCCTTCAAAGGGGAGATAATCAAGAAAAGACAAAAATTGGGTGGGGTGATTAAAAAATCTTCTTCTCAAGAACCACTGGGCCAGAAAAGCTGAAATTTATGTGGAAGCATCCTGGGATAGTGTAGATTCTAATTGTTCAAATCATGACCCCTGGGGGTAGGGCGGGGCCACAATAGGGAATCCAAGTTTTACATTGAAATATGCAGAAAAAAAAACTTTAAAAATCTTCTTCTCAAGAACGACTGGGCCAGAAAAGCTGAAAAAATATGTGGAATCATCCTGGGGTAGTGTAGATTCTAATTGTTCAAATCATGACCCCTGGGGGTAGGGCGGGGCCACAATAAGTACTACAGGGGATGGGGGATCAGGTGAAAAACAGCAAGGCCAAAGTTACTCAGGTTAGCGTTGTGGCCCATGGGCCTCTTGTTGAAAATTTAAAAAGTCTTACACAAAATTTCTTTCACTTGACCTTTGACAGCGTTTCTCATTTTGGGAGGGGGATATTGTAAATGTGCACATGGTTTCGGTTACTCGGTAATCGAACTTGTGCAAATAAAAAGCAGTATGTATGACAGCCACATAAATATTATTCCTAAAAACAAAACTCTTGTATTAAAAATAATTGTGGACTTAATTCCATGACCCGTTACTTTTTTGTTGAGTATACATTAATTTTTTTTTTTTATTTTTATTGATCTATCAATTTCAGTATTCACAGTGATTAATTATCATAACTGAATAAACAAAAGAAACTGACTTCTATCAGTTTACTCATAAGATCAATGGTACCCTGCTCAGAACCAGAACACTTGATCCATTGGACCAGTTTCAGAATTTTGGAAAGGTCACCCTTCCTTGTTTCTTTCATAACCATGCACTTAGTTTGTCTGCTCAATACACAGGAACAGAGAAGATTTTCAAAGAATTGAAGCAATTTCACTATACATGTATGACCAATAAAGCCCCACCTTAACAAAATAACCATGACCAAGAGGCCTTAATTCAAAAGTTTGGAAGGGGCACACTTGCTTATCATTTCTGTGCATTTAGTTTGTCTCCTAAATATACAGCTGAGAGAAGAAGACTTTAAAGAATATTACTTTACAAATCTAAGGACCAAGAATTTCACAGTTTGCTTTTGAGGTATCATTGCTTATTGGAAAAAAAATAAGCAAGCATTTAACGAATAAGTTGATTATACAAGGATATAAAGAATCTCGTTTACACACAATATTTTGCAAATTCTATGGTTGAAACAAGGGCTATGATTGCAACTACAATCTCTCGTTAAGTCCGTTACTTTTACATTGAATTGTCTACTGAATTCTCCAGTTTCCCGATAATGACAAAGAGCAAACAACGGATGTGACCGGACAACAGGGGATGCTCACTCATTTAAGGTACCTGGTCCCTCCTCTCTTTTCAGAGGTCTTGTGGCTCTGCTAACAATTTTGTATTGTTTGCTTTGACTGTTCGCAATTCTCATATCTTATAAATGCTTAAAGTCTGACTGCTTGATGTCTAGGAGTAAATAAGACTTTTAAAAGTTACATTAAATTTGATAGTTTGAACCCCACCCCTCAGGTTCCAACAAATTCTATGTCGATATCGACAATATAACATCGATATTGTAATGCTATCGATCCTGATCATTACTATGGAATTGGAAATACTGGATAAATATTAAACTTAGTTTTATTTCGACACCGTTGCTATCGACAATATCATCGATATCGATACAGATCTGTACAATTTATTTCCAAATTGAGGAAGAAACATATTTAAAGAAGGTCGCAAGTATGATGTCAATGTGCATTCATTATTTGGTATAAATTAGCTGCAATAATGTAGCCCTCTCCGATTTTTTTTAACATGATATTCTCAGGAGAGGGCTACAATTCCACTGCATCTCCATAATGGTGCAAATTTATATTTTTGATACGGGCGTCTGCAGGCAAAATAAACTGTTTTTGCATTTAACTTACTTCCAATAAGAATTTTTATTCACTATCAACAACATAGCCCATTATACGCGAAAACCAAGTAAAGTAAATCTGCGTGTTTACCAGTCGTTCTCTTCAGCAGCCATGACAGTTCTCGCGTGATGTACTGAGACTTGCGCTTTATATTTAGAATCACTTGATAAAGTAAATGTCGGTGTTGATAAATGTTTGTGTTGTTTGGTATCACTAAACATCGATAAATAAAAGCATTCCATGTGATATTTTTTCATAAACCGTAATATTTATGCTTAAAATAAGGGAAATCCAATATAGATCCGCTCCCGTAGATCCAGAATTCTCATTGGTTGTTCTAAAATAAAATCGATCAAAGTCAGTAAACATGGCGGACAAATTTAAGTTATGATGTTGACATACACGAAAAATAACCGATCTACGAATTGTTCGTTATATTTTTGGACCAATTCATGTCTTGCATAACTACATTTTATGAGTTCAGTTAAAATATGATAATAAAATACCCACTTTCTGATAATTTGAACCAAAAACTGTGCGGTAGTGAATTACTCCCGCACTTGCACCATTACGGAGATCCTAAGGAGTTGTAGCCGTCTCCCCCAAAAAAAATCGGAGAGGGTTACATTATTGCAGCTAGGTATAAATATCTAAATAAAATTAAGGATGACAAATAAAGGGCAAGGGTTGTTTTTATTTTTAAGGAGGTTGGGGTTAGGGTAAGGTTTTGTGTAAGGGTGAGCGTTGGTAAAAATATTATGGTTTGCGGAATCATAGTTCAATATCGGTACGAGATCGACATTAGGGCAAACTTAATAATCAGAAAGAACGTACTCATAACTGTTGCATAAAGAAATACAGCCACAAGAATGATGTCGAAAATGATTTGATATCCATACGATATCGTCGATATCGACAATATCGATAGCAAGTACAATCTTCCTAAATTTAAAGTATTTAAACAAAGACATACATGCACAATGGCAAGGACAGCAGTTTGAAATGCTTGAGCAGACATGAATCGACATCGAAATGATATCGACACTATGAAAATGATAGCATTCAGGTAATATAACATTGAGGGAGGTAACCAACATCCATTGAATAATCATGATTCAATATCAATGCGATATCGTGGATACGTACAGTAAGAAAAACTTTGTAAATATTGAGTATTGTAACATACGAACAAGAAAAAAGAAATATTGTAGCAAACTATGAAAAAATAATCTGTCGATATCGTAACTACATCTTGTCTTTGGCATAACTCGGCTCAAAAGAGCCAGGAACATGAAATTCACAATTTTCCTCTCCTTTTACTCACAGATGCTATATACGAAAATTGATTAAAATTGAAATAAAGGTCACATAGAAAAAGCTGAATATGTTTAAATATAACATACGATGGACGACAAATGACAACAGACGAAAATATATAGCACCTGAGTAAATGAACAACCTCATCTCAAAAAATAATGTTAAAATGTGACAATGTTTGGATGAGATGAATTTCTCAAAGACTCTCTTAAAACATAACAAGGGGCACTTTCTATGATCCCTTTCCCTTGCCTAGTGTTGGTTTGTTACATTATTCAAAGATGGCGAAGAAAAAAACGCTTGAAACAACCCCTACAGTGAAAATGATAAGCCAGCCCCCCCCCCCCCCATTCTGCCACAAAAGTGCTTTCATGCACACTTCAAAAATAATGGGATAATAGACGAATCCTAAATTTTCTTAAAAACTGAACAAGAAAAAAAATAAAGTTTCTATCAGAATATTGGCAATGTCCAATCTTAAAGACCCTCCAAAAACTGAAAAGGAATACTCCCTATGATCCCTTACCTTTCCCCTGTGTTGGTTTCTTATGGTGTTCAAATATTGCGAAAAATAAATACTTCAAAAAGGGCTTTCAACCAAAGCACAACTAGGTGGTTCCCCTAAAGTCTTAATCTGAGATCGGCAAATGATAGCCCGATACGCCACCTCCTATACCCTACTAAGGTATGATGCATATCCACTTTCAAAAAATAATAACTGATCTTTATCCGTGTTTCAATATTCAATGTAAAAAAACGACAAAGTTGAACTGGCACCCATCAAGTCCGAGAGAACCCGAAAGTTTCCAATGATCCTCAACCAGTATTAGTTTCTTCTAGGGGCCTAATGTGATTTGAAAATGAAAGTTTGAATTACGCCCCCACCCATGGCACCACTTGGTGGTACCACTACAGCAACATTCTGATAGCGGGAAATGATAGTCCTAGGAGCCCTCTACCTTGCCCCAGTTATGATTTGAAGCACACTTCAAAGATAAGGGGTATAATAGCTGACCTTTAACCCGTATATTAAAACACAAAGTGAAAAACAACAAAGTTCAGATTAGTTTACTGCCCTTTTTCTTCAACAGGACCCTTCGAAAACCTGGCAAATGGTTCTCCCTAAAGTCCTCAACCTTTCACTAGTGTTACTTTGTTCTAGTAGCCAAAGATGCTTTCAAAATGAATGCTTGAAATACGTGCCCACCCATGGCACCACTTGGTGGTACCACTACAGCAACATTCTGATAGCGGGAAATGATAGTCCTAGGGGCCCTCTACCTTGTTCCAGTAATGATTTGAAGCACACTTCAAAGATAGGGGGTATAATGGCTGACCTTTAACCCGTATATTAAAACACAAAGTGAAAAACAACAAAGTTCAGGTTAGCTAACTGGCCCTTTTACTTCCCCGGGACCCTTCGAAAACCTGGCAAGTGATTCTCCCTAAGGTCCTTAACCTTTCACTAGTGTTACTTTGTTCTGGTAACCAAAGATGCTTTCAAAATGAATGCTTGAAATACGTCCCCCACCCATGGCACCACTTGGTGGTACCACTACAGCAACATTTTGATAGCAGGAAATGATAGTCCTAGGGGCCCTCTACCTTGCCCCAATAATGATTTGGAGCACACTTCAAAGATAAGAGGTATAATAGCTGACCTTTAACCCGTATATTAAAACACAAACGAAAAACAACAAATTTAAGGTTAGCTTACTGGCCCTTTCTCTTTGTCGGGACCTTTCAGAAACCTGGCAAGTTGTTCTCTCTAAGGTCCTCAACCTTTCACTAGTGTTACTTTGTTCTGGTAACCAAAGATGCTTTCAAAATGAATGCTTGAAATACGTCCCCCACCCATGGCACAACTTGGTGGTACCACTACAGCAACATTCTGATAGCGGGAAATGGTAGTCCTAGGGGCCCTCTACCTTGTTCCAGTAACGATTTGAAGCACACTTCAAAGTTAAGGGGGTATAATAGATGACCTTTAACCCGTATATTAAAACACAATGTGAAAAACAACAAAGTTCAGGTTAGCTTACTGGCCCTTTTTCTTCAACACGACCCGTCGAAAACCTGGCAAGTGGTTCTCCCTAAGGTCCTTAACCTTTCACTAGTGTTACTTTGTTCTAGTAACCAAAGATGCTTTCAATATGAATGCTTGAAATACATGCCCCACCCATGGCACCACTTGGTGGTACCACTACAGCAACATTCTGATAGCGGGAAATGATAGTCATAGGGGCCCTCTACCTTGCCCCAGTAATGAATTGAAGCACACTTCAAGGATAAGGGGTATAATTGCTGACCTTTAACCCGTATATTAAAACAAAAAGTGAAAAACAACAAAGTTCAGGTTAGCTAACTGGCCCCTTCTTTTCCAAGGGACTTTTGGAATACCTGGCAAGTGGTTCTCCCTAAGGTCCTTAACCTTTCAATAGTGTTACTTTGTTCTAGTAGGCAAAGATGCATTCAAAATGAATGCTTGAAATACGTGCCCCACCCATGGCACCACTAGGTGGTACCACTACAGCAACATTTTGATAGCAGGAAATGATAGTCCAAGGGGCCCTCTACCTTGCCCCAATAATGATTTGAAGCACACTTCAAAGATAATGGGTATAATAGCTGACCTTTAACCCGTATATTAAAACACAAACGAAAAACAACAAATTTCAGGTTAGCTTACTGGCCCTTTCTTTTTGTCGGGACCCTTCAGAAAACTGGCAAGTTGTTCTCTCTAAGGCCCTAAACCTTTCACTAGTGTTACTTTGTTCTAGTAGCCAAAGATGCTTTCAAAATGAATGCTTGAAATACGTGCCCCACCCATGACACCACTTGGTGGTACCATTACAGCAACATTCTGATAGCGGGAAATGATAGTCCTAGGGGCCCTCTACCTTGTCCCAGTAATGATTTGAAGCACACTTCAAAGTTAAGGGGGTATAATAGCTGACTTTTAACCCGTATATTAAAACACAATGTGAAAAACAACAAAGTTCGGGTTAGCTTACTGGCCTCTTTACTTCCCCGGGACCCTTCAAAAACTTGGAAAATGGTTCTCCTTGAGGTCCTTAACCTTTCACTAGTGTTACTTTGTTCTAGTAACCAAAGATGCTTTCAAAATGAATGCTTGAAATACGTCCCCCACTCATGGCACCACTAGGTGGTACCACTACAGCCCCATTCTGATAGCGGGAAATGATAGTCCTAAGGGCCCTCTACCTTGTCCCAGTAATGATCTGAAGCACACTTCAAAGATAAGGGGTATAATAGATGACCTTTAACCCGTATATTAAAACACAAATGAAAAACAACAAAGTTCGGGTTAGCTTACTGGCCCTTTTTCTTTTTCAGGACCCTTCAGAAACCTGGCAAGTGGTTCTCCCTAAGGTCCTCAACCTTTCACTAGTGTTACTTTGTTCTAGTAGGCAAAGATGCTTTCAAAATGAATGCTTGAAATACGTCCCCCACTCATGGCACCACTATGTGGTACCACTACAGCCCCATTCTGATAGCGGGAAATGATAGTCCTAAGGGTCCTCTACCTTGTCCCAGTAATGATCTGAAGCACACTTCAAAGATAAGGGGTATAATAGATGACCTTTAACCCGTATATTAAAACACAAATGAAAAACAACAAAGTTCAGGTTAGCTTACTGGCCCTTTTTCTTTTTCAGGACCCTTCAGAAACCTGGCAAGTGGTTCTCCCTAAGGTCCTCAACCTTTCACTAGTGTTACTTTGTTCTAGTAGGCAAAGATGCTTTCAAAATGAATGCTTGAAATACGTCCCCCACTCATGGCACCACTAGGTGGTACCACTACAGCCCCATTCTGATAGCGGGAAATGATAGTCCTAAGGGCCCTCTACCTTGTCCCAGTAATGATCTGAAGCACACTTCAAAGATAAGAGGTATAATAGCTGACCTTTAACCCGTATATTGAAACACAAATGAAAAACAACAAAGTTCAGGTTAGCTTACTGGCCCTTTTTCTTTTTCAGGACCCTTCAGAAACCTGGCAAGTGGTTCTCCCTAAGGTCCTCAACCTTTCACTAGTGTTACTTTGTTCTAGTAGTCAAAGATGCTTTAAAAATGAATGCTTGAAATACGTCCCCCACCCATGGCACCACTCGGTGGTACCACTACAGCAACATTCTGATAGCTGGAAATGATAGTCCTAGGGGCCCTCTACCTTGTCCCAGTAATGATCTGAAGCACACTTCAAAGATAAGAGGTATAATAGCTGACCTTTAACCCGTATATTAAAACACAAAGTGAAAAACAACAAATTTCAGGTTAGCTTACTGGCCCCTTCCTTTCCTAGGGACACTTCCAAAACCTGGCAAGTGGTTCTCCCTAAGGTCCTTAACCTTTCACTAGTGTTACTTTGTTCTAAAAGTCAAAGATGCTTTCAAAATGAATGCTTGAAATAAGTCCCCCACCCATGGCACCACTTGGTGGTACCACTACAGCAACATTCTGATAGCGGGAAATGATAGTCCTAGGGGCCCTCTACCTTGCCCCAGTAATGATTTGAAGCACACTTCAAAGATAAGGGGTATAACATCTGACTTTTAATCCGTATATCAATAGACAATGTGAAAAACAACAAATTTCAGGTTACCTAACTGGCCTTTTCTAGTCATTGGAACCTGTCAAAAAGTTGACAAAGGATACTCCCTAAGGCCCTTAACTTTTTTCCAGTTTAGTGTTAGTTTGTTCTAGTGGTCAATGATGGCTGAAAAATGAAAGCATGAAAGATGTTCTCCACCGTTGGCACCACTTGGTGGTGCCGTTACAGCCTCAAACCGATTGCGGGAAAGATAGTCCTAGAAATCTTCTATCTTGCACAGTAATGATTTAAAGCACACTTATAAGATAAGAGGTATAATAGCTGCTTGAAATACGTAACCCGCCCTTGGCACCACTTGGTGGTACCACTTCAGCCTAAATTTTATGGCCGTATATAATAGCCCTGTGGACCCTTTTACCTTGAGCCAGTAATTGTTCGAAGTACACTTCAAGGATCATAACTTAAAATAGATTAAATTACCTTCAAACCCTTATCAATGTAAATATTAGGAGTAAGCAAATTTCAGGTTAGCCTTTTGGCACCATCATGTTCCTGAGACCCGTAAAAGAGTCTAAAAGGGATTCTCCCGGAAGTACTTAACCTATCCAATGCTGTTTTATTCTTAAGCGGTCAAAGATGGTGACATTTTCTTCTTTTTGTTTGTTTGTTTGTTTGTTGTGAAACCGCATAATTTTCCTTATGCAGGTGAGCTTAACTGCCTCCAAGTGTTTGAATTATTAATTAATAATTAAGTGTTGCATTAATTATCTAATTATTAATTATAAATTGTCGAAAATGAGGCATTAAACAGTATTGCGTCAGAGTACTCTCAGTCCTTTGATGAATTTCCTTAGTGGCTGCTAGCTTCTACGGGCTTAATGGCTGCTGTTATTGGCTGCTAGCTTCAGTCTAGTTCTTTTTTAGGTTGTTATAAAAAGGGAGTTTTTGGAATAAACTGTAATCTACCGTGTCCATCAAACTGTCAAGAGCAGAGATGTCACATAGTTAACGGAAGCTGTTTGGGATGTAGGCCAGGTTGGAACGGAGACACATGTGAAAAACGTATGCTCAATACATGTGTTGAATGATAAACTAGTATTTATAGTTCTCTAGACAACAAAGGATTTAGAATTCTTTCTTTTTTCCACTTAATGACCAAGTACATTTGTATCTGAAGGCAAGTAAGTATGTAAAATATTTATGAATATCTTACATCTGAATGTTTTCTTTTGAATATCTAAAGAAGTCATCAAAATCTTAACATGTGCAGAAAATCTTGTAAAGTGTGTAAATTAACACATGATATTCAAGCACAGTGGTAAAATATTCTAAGAGCTTTTGAACGAACAGAATGCCGTAATGGATGGTATGGACTTGGCTGTATACAAAAATGTGTTGGTCATTGTAAAAACAACGGTACCTGCGACAGAGAGTCGGGAAGTTGTATAGGCGGCTGTGCCTCGGGATGGATGGGGACAATGTGTAATAGAGGTAATTTTATTCTTTTATTTTTGCAACATACGTACAATATTATTAGCAGCAAATCTGTGAAAGCAAACATTTATAAAATCCAGTTATCCTCATACCTATTTTGTTCTGTATTTTACCTTAAAATAAATAACAAAAGACTAAATATTGAATTCGTGCTTTACACTTATTAGGATATCTTTATTCTTTAAGACAAATGCCCGTTGGTGTTATATCTAAATTGTTGTACATAACGAAAAGGAAATACATGTACTACTAAATTGTTTCAACCAGACCAATACAGCATTTCACGCAAGACACACTGCATGAAACGAATGCATTTTGTTCCTGTGTAAAACCCTACATATTTGCTATGAATTCGACAATGTTTTTTACTTTAAATGATAATTTTCCTTTCAAATTCAGCTCTTAAATTTCATTCTGGTAATTACATATCATGATTAGAAAAAAAAACCAATGAATTATTCGGGTTTTAATTTACAAAATAATGTACCATAAAAGTTTAAACTTCTTCATGCATGCATGTTTAGGGTATAGTGTCAAATGTATTCTAACGTTTTCCATTTAAAAAATATGTCAAACATTCACTCTAATTGTGATCTTGTTCAAATTACGTGTATAAAAGTTTTACTTATAACACACCAATTGGTCATAATCTGGCCTATCTGTAAGTAAGAGCGGCAAATGTTTCAAACCAATAAACAGATATAAAATATTGCACTTCCGGCATCTCATAATAGTGTGCTGATTAAACATTTAACAAGACAAGTAATAGCTTTTCAAAAAGCTTGCCTGACTAATCAATCAATATCTATGGAACGTATATGCAAGAGAGGTGCTAAATGTTTCCGTCATCAAGGAGCGACATAGATGCGATACTTCATTACACAAGATGTACAATTGACTTTCTTAAATGTCATAACCAAATACTACAGATTAACGAATATCTAAGATATGCCACTATTTGGTCATTTATTAGTTAGCCCACGGGCTGACTAGTTACCTTGGGATGAAACTGCAAGTGCGCTAGCGTAGATTATAATCAATGGCAGATCCAGCATCGGCGCGCCGGGCGTGCCCCACCCCCCCCCCCCCCCGTTTGAATTTTTTGTATGTAGAACTTACATGTTCATTATCCTAAAATCAAGGAAAAAACACCTCTTATTTGTAAGAATTCGACAGCTTCCGGGGGCTTCGCCCCCGAACCCCCATCAGGGCTTTGCCCTGGACCCACTGGGGTTTCAATACAGCCCCCCAGACCCCCTGCCTTCTACTGCGCCCTCCCGTTATGAAATTCCTGGATCCGCCACTGATAATTCTGAGGAAAAAATAGTTAGATGATTCTTTTTAAAGAAATTCATATTACATGTACTCTCTTACTAGAGGGCGCGCTTCTTCATGCACACTCCCTGGTAAGTGATGACGGCCTCTATTTATAAACTGGTCTGTTTTCCGTCGTTCTCGACGACGAAGTAAATTATGAACAGTTTTAACTGAGAAAGTTGTCTTGAAGTGTTTGAGACAAAAATGCTTCAATGCTGCTCTAGAAATCCAAGTAAATGACCTGTACACTTTATAACTAGCGCAAAACAAGATACTAATACCCCCCCCCCCCCCCCCGGACAAAACTCACACGATGATGGTCTTACCATATACATGTATTATAAATGAGTTTAAAATACATTTTTATATACAGTTTTGAAATAGTTTAGTTTTTCTTTTCAATCGATTTCAGGACCTTTCTCATATTTATGGTAACGTGCTTTTTTATGAAATGAAAACCAGTACAGATCATTATGTCTTCTTCATTTTGCCGATTCTTTACTTAAAACATTACGGGAGTGAAGCCCATTCCGCTACGGCTACTGACTACACTATTGTCACTGTATTAACCCTTGTTCATCACAAAGCATGAAATAAGATGCTACTCGCGTCATGACTTTCTAAGCATTTTTAAAAACCTAACCTTGTAACGTACATTATTAATATATGTAATATTGAAAAAAAGGCTAGGTGGAAAACAGACTGAATCAAGGAGGGATGTCCCATTTACTAGGTGGAGGGCCGGAGTTTGTTTATGATTAGACTAGTCCACTTATTGGATAAATAGTAAGAATAATCAGCAAATCCATTGCTTTAGTGTTGCCTGTCCATATACAATGTGTTCTCTAAAAAAATGAGATAAAATTTACTGTTAATAAAAAAATCTGGAGCTTAAGAATCATGTTAAAAGAATAAACTTTATTTCTTTCCATAGAAGTTATCACACCCATTCAATAGAACAACCCGAGAAAAAGGCGCGAAGATAATTTACATGTGACATTTGGTGCGAAATGATTGTGTCACCCCTTTCATAGAAGCCAAATGGACTGATCCAGTAGTTTAGAAACGCAGAAAAAATGTTACATGGACATGTCTGTACAAAGAATCGCAAAGAATAAACATGTGCATGCAAAAAAATTGAAGGAATTAAACACATCATCATTTTGCATCAGTTATGTGATTCTTTTTTCTGCACACTGTATTTGTTTAAATGCAGGTAACAAATTCCGATGTAAATCAGCTTGCACAAAATCTAGTTCATTAAGAATGATCGCTTAGTTTCGGATCCCTGAAATATTAATCCTTATACTGCCTGACGCACCTGGCGTCAGGCAATAAGTTTGATATCAATACCTAAATTGGGGCAGCATGGGGTAAATCTTAACATGATTGCTTATGATGTAGTAGGGTCACTTCAAATGTCACATGTATCCATTCAATGCATAATGTAGTTGCAAAGTTGTAAAATTTTACACATCATAAATTAAGGTAGGTTCGTCGTAATTTTTATATTGCCATTTGATAAATGAAAACATCAAAGTGAGATGCATTTCGTATTTTTAAATAATTCTTAATTCTAAATGCAAGTGGGATACACAACCTTTGCGATGTTAAGTTTAATTACCCATTATTTTTTTCTATACACAACTTCGTGTCTTTTTCAATTCCTTCTTTTATTTAATCAATTAAGTTCTGAACCACTAGAATCATTTGCATGTGAAATAATATTTCCTACATCATGTACATAACATACAGATTCACAACGAAAATTGACACATTCTGACGTTATAGTATTTACTCATTTGAGAGGTTGAGATTTCATACATGTACGTCTAGTAGGGGAATTCCCTAAATTTCTTGCGTATTACGTCATCGGTTTTGGTGTTGATACCGGTAAGTTTTCTACACGTTCCTACAACTTGTAAAAAGGCATCTACACGTAGGTGTAAACTTGTAGCTTTTTCAATAAAAACTATTCAATTTATATGTGAAACTGTTATTGTTGTTAATTGTTTAGAATGTTAAGTTTCATGAGAACTTATTTTAAACATGTTTTGTTCACTA
This sequence comes from Saccostrea echinata, assembly GCF_033153115.1. Lineage (NCBI taxonomy): Eukaryota > Metazoa > Mollusca > Bivalvia > Ostreida > Ostreidae > Saccostrea > Saccostrea echinata. The sequence continues at coordinate 12,123,267 of NW_026889776.1, read as the reverse complement.
ACTTAAGTCAAACTAATGTCACAAAACTAATAAATAGTCGAAACAGAGACACCGATTACAGTCTACACGTTCATGTTACACGTCATTAAATCTCAACAGACAAATTACCAAAAACGTGTTCGTGTACGTCAAAGTTTTTGCACACGTACACGTGCGCGTACAAGTTTAAAATCTCAACCTTTCTATTGTGCCAATGTGACCGGAAGTCGAATTGTAGGACATATTACGCAAGCGGGATAACGTTATTTCTCAAAATGGCAGAGTCCAGCAGTCGGTTCACACATAACTTTCTTGTCAAAATTACTATATAATAAAAATAAGTGAGGGTGACAAGAAAATTCATTAATGACAATCAAATGAATGAAATATTATAAAGCCATTATACTCCTGACGTTACTTTAAATACATATGGTATTTCAGTATTAATAATTACAGAGTGTGAAAATGGAAACTTTGGTCAAGATTGTATATACAAGTGTAGCGGAAATTGTTTAGGTAGTTCTCACTGCAACAAAACAACAGGAAGTTGTAACTTGGGTTGTAGTCGTGGATATACAGGAATTTTCTGTAACAAATGTATGTACAAATAATCAGATTATGAATTAATCTGCAATTAGCTTATCGAGGCAATTCAATTTTGACTGTTAACTTAAGATATGTTTCGCAAAGGATATCTTTAATTCTAATGACATATTTTACAGCATGTCCTGACGGAAAATTTGGAATCAAATGTCAAAATATCTGCAGTGGTCACTGTTTAAATGGCCTTAAATGTAATCATATGGATGGAAGTTGTGGCAACGGTTGTGACGATGGATATACTGGAGATAGATGTAACAAGCGTAAGGAAAACACTAGAGACTATGGAACGCCTGGACCTTCTTATCATGACAAAATTAAATTCATGATTTGCATTTATCATTATGTGATGTGCTTTATTCATTATGTAAAGTGCCTTTGTCATTATGTGATGTGCATTTGTTATTATGTGATGTGCATTTGTCATTATGTGATGTCCCTTTATCATTATGTAAAATGCTTTGTCATTATGTGATGTGCATTTGTCATTATGTGAAGTATTTTTGTCATTATGTTATGTACATATTTCATAAGATCAAGTACTTTCAAAACCCATTACGTCGTGTTCGAAAGTCTTTATATATGGTGCAAATATCTTTACCTGATGTGCAAGTTTTATCGTGATGGAAACATTTTTCTTCTACATATACAACAATAGATGACCAAACAAAATTTCAGATATAGATATATCATTTGAAAAATTCCTCTTATTCAAAAATTTAATTTCAGGCACTTAGCATCAATTCTTTTCCAAACACAATTTTTTACTATTGAAAATGTTCATTGAAAGGCGGGTTGCCCCCCCCCCCCACACACTTTTTGTGCAGTATAGTCTAGCAAGGGTAATGTAGTTTTTCATGAATAAAATTTGGTACTGAAAGAAGTTCGAAATAGGATTTTCGAGTTTGGCAAGTTTTGCATCCCCACTTTTTTTTGCAAAGTGTAAAGTTTGAATTTTTTTTTCTCTGACTGCCCCTTTTTTCTGACTTTAATTCATTTCAATTTTTTTTTCTAGTTTTATACAGCACAACAAACCAAGACGTCTGTCCACATTTGTTTGCGAGTTTTTTTTTTTTTTCATATTTGTCAAAAAAAATTCTGGGAAGGATTTCTTTTCTTGAGTAGGATCACATCACATAATGACAAAACTGCATCAAATAATGACAAATGTACATCACATAATGACAAAAGCACATCAAATAATGACAAATGTACATCACATAAAGACAAAAGCACATCAAATAATGACAAATGTACATCACATAATGACAAAAGCACATTACAAAATGAAAAAAAAAGAACATCACATAATAATAAAAGTACATCACATAGTGATAATTGCACATCTTAAATATAATTTTGCCATGATAAAACAGTCCAGGCGTTCCATAAGAGACCCCTTCATTTATTTTTGTTTCTATCAGAAATTCTCGTTCTACTGCATTTTGTTTGGCTAATGCATTGATCTTTGAGGCATTTAAACAATCATAAACGAGAGTGAAAAACTCTCGATAGTGACTCATAACAGAATGACGCAAAACACAACGTCAAGCATAGACGATTTGTCAAGTACTTCATAAAACAAGATAAAACCAAACAAACAAAAGAAAGGAAAAAAATCACAAATCTCAACAAAATGCAAAAATGCATTCAAATGGGAATAAATGTCCTCTCGTTTGCTAATTGCTTATCTAACGGATGGCAAACATCAATTTCAAATTAGTTTGTGACTGTTTAATTAGTATTAACGGTCTCAAAAAGCATACTAGAAGACAGGCATTCCCTAATTTAAGGCTGAATGCATGTGGCGCTTAAGAACACGAATGTAATGTATAATGAAGCAAATCCATAATTTTTTTTAGCATGTGAGAAGGGCTTTTTTGGCTCAAATTGTTCGCAAAAATGCTCGAACAATTGCCGCACTGCTTATGAATGTGACAAAACTGATGGGTCCTGTGTGTGTTCTTCTGGATGGTCCAGATCACCACTCTGCAACAAAGGTAATTTAAAAAATAAACATGTCGTTTCAGTTGTTTAGAATCATTACGTGGTGAAAATAATCTCGTAAGCGATATCAAGTACATGTATTTATCTTTATTGATTCTTACACATCTTTGAAATTATTGAAAATAAATAATTGAAAAATCTTATATATATGTTATATAGTGAAAAAGAAAAATATTCAATATTTTTTTCACCAGATGAAAGATTTCAGCGTTCTAGCTCACTGGATCAAAAGTTAATGTGAGATCCTCTAATTCTTGTTGTTCGTCGGCTGTCTTTCTGTCCGTTAAACTTAAACTTTTTACATGTTAAACTTTTTCTCCAAAAATAATTGCACTATCCATAGCTGTATGGTGTGCCGTATGGGGTTTGCATACACAATTGTTCACAAGAATGGGTTTAGGATAGTGGGTTTTTTAAGGACTCAAGCAGAAGGGATAAAATGGACCTTTTTTCCTAATGCGAAGGCTTTATACCAACTTATTATCATCTTCAGACAACGATTTTTTTTGTTCCTATGCTATCTTCCCACCCCTTATGATTATTATTATCATTATTAATGCAAGTTCTTGCTCAGTAGAAAATAATATGTCTTTTGCAAAAATTTATATCAATAGATGTTATAAAAATATGACTTTGTAGAGTGTAATTGAAGTATTCTTATTGATAATTTATCAGTTTTGTATATTGTCAAGGGCAATATATCCTACTTCTTTTTCTTTGTGCAGTTTGTTTTTATTATACTTCAATTGTATATTAATTCTCCTGATATTCACGACCTTAACATATTTTAAAAATCATTATTACTGTGAAATTTTGATATTGAAATCATTTGAACTAGTTTCTACTCGATTTTGATAATGCTTTTCACAAAAAATGATACATTTTCTATGCAAATACAAACTTCTCTTTAATAATGTCTGACATCCTTAGAAAAAAAGGAATAACCTTTGCATTTTTGTAGTTATTTATTAAGTTTAACTATTTCAAGAGGATGTTTATGCATTTTTTCTACTTTCAACCCGTTAAATTGTGAGGAGGGATGTAATAATTTTAATAATTTACAATCAATAAGGAGTCGCTAAGAATTAATATGACATATGTACAACAGTACCATGGACGAAATGAATTCAAGTGATGTTGAAGATACTAGGCTCCAAAATGAGCTTATGAAATTACAAAGAAACAAGCTAGAAAAATAATTTGTTAAATTGTGCTTCCGTAAGATCAAAACAACCAGAATTTACCCTTTTAATATCGATACTCAATATCCTTGAGTTTGATTTTTCCACCATTTATTACGTGCAACATAATTAAAAATCAATAAAATGAGGTACATTTTACCTAAATTGAGTTGAAACAATGTGGTTTTTGTAGACTCAACCATTAGTATTTTTCCCCATTTTATATTTAGACATTTTGTTATTGACATCTTAATCTGCAGAGGTATACGTTATAGATATGTGTTGATCATATGATTGTATAGATTACATGTGTTTTGGGATACAGTGTCTTACACTCAACGTTTTATTCTAAGTGTAAGCGTACATGTATCTAGAGCTTAATTAATTTGATTGAGATTTAAACTTTAATGTTACACTTAATGAAATTCTCTTGACGTGTGTAAATTAAACAAGCAATACTTTAAAAAGCAGGTAGATTAATATAAAGCGGAGGGCTATGAAACATTCTGTTTTATGTGCTGTAATTTAATCATATTGTGTAGGTTCATCATTATATTCCATTTCTTTTATAAAAATCTAAACTTCAATAACTTGAGGGGAAGAAGGCCCATGAGGTGAAAAAAATTGTCATTCAATTTTTTTCATATTTTGTATATTACTAATTTAGTACATCTCACATATCCTAAATCAGTTATAAAGTTTCTTGCCTTATTTTAAGGATATTTATTGACAAAAACCATTTGCAAAAAATTCTATCATTCATTTTTTTGAAAATTTATATTGAAACTTGAGTCCTTCATTTTATTGATTAACTGTAAAAATATCGAAAGGTAAAGCCTACCTCAATATTACACAGGTCTTCGTTAAACAAAACATAAGTATGATAAAACCTGTCATGTTTACAATTCTCGAGTTCTGGGATGCATTCGATTATACAGTCCCTGAAACGTTCTACTTTCCCATTTTTCCGTTCGCTCACCGTTCGTTCAGCGTTCGTTAACCGTTCGCCTTCGTTCAAGGTTTTGCGTTCACCGTTCACTGTGCGCTCGAGTTCACCGTTCAGCGTTCGCTCTTCGTTTGTTCACTTTGCGTTCACCTTGCGTTCAGCGTTCATCTATCGTTCAGTCTTTATTGTCATTCGGAACTCTGAAGTGAAAGGATTTATCTTTTTGAAAGTAAGGATTTACAGGTTTTGAATTTAGTAATTAACATATCGTGTTTAAAGAATCATTATTTCATGGGAAAAAATATTTTTTATTATACTAACTTAGCTGTTTGATCATTTGTTAAATTTATCTTGAAAATAAATGTTGTTATGTATGTACCTATGTAGAAAGATGCTAAAAAAATAAATTTAAATACGGGAAATATACAGATATTTCAAGCACTGCAACATTTTCCTGTTATGTTAAAGACAACAAATCGTTAATGGATAGATTATAATCAAAGTCAATTAATTTACCAACTGCAGCAAAAATACGAAAATATTTACTTCTAACACATTTTTTAAATACAGAAATACATGTTAGAACTAGTTCTGAGAATTATAAACAGTACTGCGGATATCCAGTTAATTAAATATCTTTAGAGCGAATTAAATTGATAGTTTGGTTTAAAAAAAAAATGTTTGTTTAAAATGTAATACATTATAAAATATTTTTTTCTACTTTACATATATAAATTCTTTAATTAGCAAGAGAGAAATGCCTTTATAACATGATTATCATTAATATAACCAAGGTGATTCTCCAGTAATGATATTTTTCACCGTAACTTTATATGTTTGCCATTCGATATGATTAAGAGCACACCCCCCCCCCCCCCTCCCTTTCCCAGATCGGTTACTTAGTATTTCCAGTATATTTTAATTAACATTTAAAAAGAAGTTAATGTGTTTTGTAGCACAAAAATTTCAATCTCAAAACAAACATGCATCTAAACAAAGTCATTAAACAATAGTAGTTCAATATATACATGTGCAGGCGGTGATATTTTAAATTCCCCAATTAAACGAGACTTACCTTGGTAAAAGTCGAAGTTTGATTGGAATTTTATGAGTCACATAAACACTGAAGGGATCAGATGAGATGCGTACTTCGAGTCCGATACGTCAGTCTTTAAGGGAAGGGATTGTGCATTTCCGAACAGATTACATCATTTAATAAAATTTACCATATATATTCATTAAAACATCCCTTCCTCAGGGTGGGTACTACATCAAGACAACAATGTGGCGGGCATCTGCTCTCTCCCTTCAGTGTGTATGTGACTCAAAAAATTCCAATCAAACTTCGACTTTTACCAAGGTAAGTCTCGTTTAATTGGGGAATTTTATTACATCACAATACTTCCGAAATCATATGAGACTTTAAAGCAAAAATGCACAAGCCCGCTGATGAAGTACAATTTTTTTTTATTTTTGCAAAATGTTATGCAACAAAACACCTCAACTCAACACTTCAGAATGAAACTGCGATTGTACAATTCTCTTATCATAAAATTTTCCAAAAGTTCCAGCATTACTCAACCCTGCAACTTTCAAAATGTCATCAACAGGTACAGAAGCATAATTATTTAGCTTTGGACACTGCAGCACTTCTAACACTATGACTTGAAAACTTTTTAGTGTCAATACCTGACCTGGTCACAACAGTTTTAAGCCATCTTGAAATAGTATCCTTACCAATTCAGTTATGAGGCATCACAAAACTAATAAACAAAAAGTACAGTCTTTTCTAATAATACTTGTTCTCTTCAAATATTCTTTTAACACAGTAATCACACATAATCTTCGATCTGGTGGATAAGCCTTCAATTCTACACAGTTTGTATGACACCCAGGTCTATCTTGTTTAAGAAGACCTTTATAACACAACTTATATATATTGCAACTTTTTTCAATTCCATCTATACTCAGCAAATGTAAAGATTGACATCTTACTGCAGTAGTTAATGCAATTAACATACACAATTTGAGAGATAAATCTTTCAAGGATAAATATTTACATGGAGATAATTTTCTCAGTACAGACGATACACAGGAAACATCCCATATAACAGAATAGAGTGGTACACTGGGTCCCAAGTTAAAAACGCCCTTTAAAAATCTAATCACAAGCGGATGCTTTCCAACTGTAAAACCATCACATGAAATTCCTAGAGCACTTAATGATGATCTTGCTGTCTTTAGCGCACTGTATCGAAGCCCTGAATCAAAGAGTTCAGTCATAAAGTCAAGGACAAGGTTTACAGGAACTTGAATTGTACTAATTTTCCTTTTATTAGTGAACGAAATCCATTTTCGAATATAGCTTGAGTATTGTTGTCTTGTCCCTGATCTCCAGGAAGCCAAGATGATGTTTGAAGTTTTTCGCGATATCTTTAATTTCGCATTTCCAAAGTTTTCCTGATAAGCGACACGCTACTAGAGTTAGTTTCTTGTGTAGTGGATGTTTCTCCCTCGAGTGAGGCAAAAACAGAATCCTCTTCGGAAGAATCACTGGAGTTCTTATCAACAAATCTATTAGCACTGGATACCAGCACTGAGTTGACCACAGTGGAACCACAATCAAACATTCTGCTTGGTCTGTCCTCACCTTCTGTAGTGTTCTGCTGATTAGACTGAAAGGAGGAAAAGCATAATAATAACCTGTCCATTGAAATGAAAATGCATTAATAAATTTTGCATCAGGATCAGGTTTCCATGAACAATATAGCTTTAACTGTTTGTTCAGCCTAGATGCAAACAGATCTAACCCTGGGAGTCCAAAAATAACAGAAATTCTGTCAAAAATTCCAACTTCTAGCTTCCACTCCACAGAGTCATTAAATTCTCGAGAAAATTTATCTGCTATATTATTTTCACCAGGTACATGATCAGCAGAAATCAAGACTTTCCTATTCATACACCAAAGCCAAATTTCTTGCGATAACCTATTCAATTTTTCTGACTTTATGCCACCCACGTTTTTAAATATGCCTTTGCACATGTATTATCCGTCATTATCTTTACATGTATATCAGAAGCATCTTTACAAAAAGATTTAAGTGCCAGATATATTGCAAGCAGTTCTAAATAATTAATTTGATTTTTACTTTCATCTTCATTCCATCTTCCTCCTGCACTACTTTTACCACATACTGCTCCCCACCCTATAGTCGAAGCATCTGTCGTAATAACAATGTCTGGATTTCCATGATCTATGATTCTCTTCTGACTGTGAACATTCTCTATCCACCAAAACAACTCATTCTTAGCTTTTTCTGACAATTTTAAATTGGCATCAAAATTTCCATTATTTTTCCTTAACGCCTCTATTTTGTCCAACTCTAAATTTCCATAAAATAATGGACCATACTCTACTGCAGAAAACTTGCCACAATAAGGCCAATTACTCTAGCTAGCAGACGAATTGAAAACTTCCTTTTTTCCACACTTTCCTACATTCCTCAACAAAAGTGTCTGCTCTACTTGGACTTAATGTGACAATCATTTTGACTGAGTCAATACTATTTCCAAGAAAGGTAATACATTGAGATGGTACATATACAGATTTCTTTTCATTTATGATCAAACCTAGTCTTTCCATCAAACATCTTGAATCTAATACATTTTTCAAACATTCTTCCAATGTATCACTAAATCAGAAGAGAATCATCAATATACCCAACATTCAAATGACCCATAATTCTAAGAGTAGAATACACAGGTTTCATTAACTTTGTAAACAATCTGGGAGCATAGGCAATGCCCATTGGTAAGCAGGAAAATTCAAAAAAAATTTCCAAGCCAAATAAACCATAAATATTTTCTTTGTTCCTCTGCAATTGATACTGAATAATAAGCATGTTTAAGATCTATTGATGCTATGAAACAATTTTTCTTTACTAATTTTATAGCACTTTCGAAAGAATCCATCTTGAAATGATGGTAAGGAATGTACTTATTCAGTTCTTTTAAATTCAACAACACTCTCAAATCGCCATCTTTCTTAGGTATGGTAAAAATTGGAGATAAGAACTGTCCTTCTACAAAATCACATTCCTTAATGATACTCTGTTCACAAAAGTCATTTACTTGCTTGTTAATTTTTTCTATTTCAGACTTCGCAAAACAGAATGAGGTATACTATTCTGAGATGGTAAACCTAATTCTTCATCAAATTCAATATGGCAATTTTCAACAATATCTAAGATGACCTTATCTTCTGTAATCTTTCGCCATTCAGAGGAAAAATTTTTAATCTTCCTGCACAAAAATTTTTAATGTCTGCTTTAGATTTAGCACTTACCTCTTTATCTATTTGTTGGAGCTGCGCCCCCCTTTCGAGTTTTTAGAGCTGTCTTTAGAGGTAGAGCTGTTTGACCATCGACCCCAACTACTAGTAGTTCTTTGGTTCTGTGGTCTTCCTAATGCTCCTCGACCATAGGGACGTCTCTGTGCCCTAAAGGATGCCCCTGCTCGGAAATTTCCTCTGTGAAATTTTCCATGAACTTTACTACTTATTCTATTCACATCTTGAATTTCTTTCACAGATTTGGCAACATCATCTCCATATAGAAATTCTGAGAAGGGCAGAGACACGAACTAGGATGGTAGTACTCCCTACCTTAATCAGGTCTATGAAGTTCCTTGCGCTTAACATTAATCAGCTTGTTCGTGTGTCCCAGAAGGGCTAATGCATCTGTAGACAAAGTTATCAAGCTCTGTAATCCTTCAATGACTTAATCCATTTTATTCAGTTTATTTGCTAATTTTGTTAAGTTTACCGAGGCTTTAATCACTGCCGATTGAATTACCTGAAATTTGGCATCACAATTTCGTGTCTCTGGATTTAAAATACTCCACATAGCTTGGTTTATTCTTGTTTTAATTAAAGCCGTACAATTTTCTGGCCTTTTAATACTTTTCAACAGTTCATTTAAGTAGTCATCATTTAGCCCCTCTCTGAACAGTTCGTTTATCATCGAGGCCAACTCCTCGTCTACATTTTCATCACAATCTTCCTTAACTTTACACTTTACGCCAAGTTGTCTAAATCTTGACGTTTCACCGTCCTCCTTACGTTTTTTTACAAGGGGGTTCACCTGAATCCCTATCACCCTCAACATCAGACAACTGGTTTATTGGAGTCATCAACAACTCTTCTTCCTACTCATTTATATCACCATAATAGATATCGTTAACTCTGTTATTCATTTTTTCAATCTTCCGGTCTTGGTTATCTTGATTTTCTTTAATAGACTTCAATAAATTCATTACCTCTGTCATTCCAGGTGTAACGAAAGATGAAGTCGCAATGTTACCTCCAGTAACAACTCGTTCCTCATTATTTTCCAACAAAACAGAGCTTCCAATTTCTTCATTAGTAACCTTTTTTTCAATTGACTTCAATCGAATGATTTTGATTGACAGGTCAAGCACGTGGACTTCGTGTGAACTTGAAGCAGGAAAATAAAAACCGATTATGATTGTAAAACAAATGGATTTGCTGATAAAAAAAAATGGTTACTTTCACTGCCTGATATATTTAGAAAAAAAATTAAGAATTTTTGTTTGATATAGGTACAAACATTTGAGGAAAGGGGGGCTAAAATTTCTCTCTCTCTCTCTCTCTCTCTCTCTCTCTCTCTCTCTCTCTCTCTCTCTCATTTGTTTAATAAAAACTATGACAGCATATTACTTAAATATCAGGTTGTGAAAATTTAATCTAACAAATAATATGAATGCCATTTTGTATCATCATAAAATATTTGTTTTTCTAAAATCCACGTTATTTGTAATGGTTTTATATATCAAATAAGAATTAACATAATTATTTTACAACTGGATTATTTTATCTTTTATACTTCAGCGTTCGGTAACAATTACAATGTTTTACAGCGATAAAAATCGTGTTTAAAAAAGTTGATTTTAAATATCGTACATATGTGCAGAAAATATTGAAAGAAACTAAAATTAATCATTTTACTTAATGTGCATGTATCGTCTTTCTTAAGACAATTTTCATTGATTTGTTTATTTATTTATTTATTATTTATTTTTTAGCACCAGGCATTAGAATACAATAGAATAGTTTCAATGCAAGGAAAAGATTAGAGGCATTCCGAATAAATCGTCCATCTTGCGTTCACCGTTCGTTCACCGTTCACTTTGCGCTCGCGTTTGCGCTCCTTTCGCGTTCTGCGTTCGCTCACCGTTCACACATCGTTCACCAAGTTGCGTTCAGCGTTCACACATTATTCACTCACCGTTCGCTCTGCATTCGTTCACCGTTCGCTCACCGTTCAAGTGGGAAAGTAGACCGTTTCAGGGACTGTAAGAACTCTTCAAACACTAGTGTCGTCGTTGAGCATGCGCAGTAGAGAATGTCATCGAATGCCTCGTGTCGAGTTCCAATGTAAACAAATATGGCTGATAACGTGGGATTAGTGTTTGCCGTCGATTACCTTCTTGAGGAAGAGGACATAGACGATGATGACGATGATATTGTCCCATATTTTTTTGCTAACTTTATCAGAAGAGAACGTGTGACATCGATAAGAATATTCTACGAAGAAGTATGTCCAGAGTTTTCTTCTCTTGATTTTAGTATACATTTTAGACTAGAACGGCAAACATTTACACGCTTATTCCAGGAGATAGAACCAAATCTTGCAAAGGATATTCGGACACAGGGCAAACAACCGATATTGACAGAGAAACGTGCCATGGTAGGCCTGTGGTATTTATGTAATACAACTTCCATGAGAGAAATTTCTTTACTGTTTGGAATTTCACAGTCAACAGTTTTTGATTGTGTTCATGACTTTTGTGATGCATTATACTCAGTTCGGAATCGAGTTATTTCTTGGTCAGGTCCCATGCGTCAGCAAGAAATTTCTGATCACTTTTAGGCCGAATGTAAAATACCAGGAATCGTAGGAATAATTGATGGCAGTCACGTTACTCTAACTAATATTCCCAATGGAGATCAAGATTATATTAACAGAAAAGGGTATCCCTCACTCCAGTGGCAAGATATTGTAGACCATATGTTACTTATTACGGATAGCTTTGTTGGATGGGCAGAGTGTACCAATGATGCCAGAGTTTTCAGAAAGTCGAATATCTTTGATGAGTTGGAAAATGGAATTTTAAATCCACACTTTTTCATTATTGGTAAGAAAATTTTAACTGTAAAATGTTCCAAAATTAAAGCACATTAAGATTTCAACAAGAATACCCCTCTTTACAATTAATCTATTTTATCAAACTTATTGGGGTGAAACAACCATAATAGTAACTATTAGTACGTTGCTGTACATAGTTTTCTTATTTTAATAAAGAACAGGTACGGTTTCAATACAAATCTTTCCCTGTATATTTCTTAAAAATGAAAGTGATGTAAAAAAAACCTAAAATTCATGCTTTCTGAATCATTGAAATTCCATGCAGAAAGATCTTGCAAATCATTTTTCTCACTTGACCTTCTAAATGCTAATTGTGACGTAATAAACATGTGCATTTTCCCGTATTTTCTTAAAAAGTTGCAGAAGACATCAATTTTCAATGAAATTTCTTTCAGATAATATTGTCCACATGCATCGCCCACAAAGATTTTGAGATATGTGATTTTTCAAGGAATTTTACACAACATATCCAAAAATTATAGTGGGCGATGGCTGTGGACATTATTTTCTTAAGGAAAATAATATTTTCTTAAGGAAAATAACCCTTGTAATAGGTCATTTTTAGGCTTTTTCTGTTTAAAACAGAGAATTGCATCAAATTAATGACGTCATATTTCCAGAATGGTACGTCTTCATGCCATATTATTTCCTGATTTATCACATTCATATACTCTACTAATATTTAAGTCAGTTTCAAAACTTTTTGAAGACATAAAATTTTTAGGGCATAATAAAGTCAAAACTGTACCTTCTTCTTTATACATATAATAGAAACTTAGTTTAGTTTTCAAAACATTACAGGTGATTCTGCCTACCCATTGAAGCCTTACCTGATGATTCCTTTCCGTGATAATGGAAGGTTATGATAGAAAGTTATCAGCATCACGTCAGAATGTTGAAAGAGCCTACTAAAATGTAGATTCAGAGGACTCACAAGCCTACCCTGCTTGGAAATAGAACGTGCTTGCAAAGTAATAATTGCGTGCGCTGTTTTTCACAACATGTGCATTCTGTCAAATGACTCTGTTAATGACATACTGGATGACCTCCCTCCAAACAATAATGTTAACAACTACGTACCATTATATGGAAATGCCTCCCTTGGTACAATGGGTGCAACGTTATTGTTGACAAACCAATCGTGTAGAATCGTACTGTCATACTGTCAATCCAGTTCTCTAATGAACTAGTTACCATGTGATGAAATTCTATTGTAGGGACAAATACATTGTTCCCTATTTGTTTATTACTAGAGTCTGATTCTACATTGAAACATGCCTCTTTAAGCGAAGTGTCCGGCGTAAAACACTTACTAGACATTTCACAGGACAACAAATTCACTGGAGATTCAGGCGAAGCAGAACAATATGAACAATATGAAAAAGGTGAATAAAAGGACCTACTTTCGGTGACTGAAAAATAAACATATGCAAGTCCTTGTAGCAATTCTCAATGTTCTTGGTAAACTCATAAAATTCAAGCAAGTTGTAACCATAGCTTGCAAACAATCTACAAAGACACAAACTTTAAGATAGAAATTGTTTACGAATTCTTCACTATTAATTTTACTGACCATTTTTTAGAAATCTCCAACCTTTCTTTTTTGTATTCCTCATGTCTTTTTGTTCAATCTTCAAGGGCTAGAAACGCAGACTGATTATTATTCCTACGTTTGGGGGATTTCTTTGGTTGTGGAGTGCAGCTATCAAATGAGTTAGAATCTCTGGAATCCTCTGCTTCATGATGCTCATCATTTTCAACATCAACTTTTTTATTTTCTGTCTTGTTATTTTGTTGCACTCTTGAAAATAGTGTAAATGTTGGTTGCGTACCACTTTTATGTCCATAAAATTCACCAAATTGCTCAAAAAAAGGGCATGTTTTTTCTCTGATCCTGTCTGTGCATTATTGTACATGTCCTCAATTTTCTTGTATTCCCTTTTAAGCGCCTTCCACTTATTCATGCATTGTGTTGATGTGGCTGTCACACCAACAGCAGACAAATTCCTTGGCAATGTTTTCCCAAAGAGACTTATGCACTTTGTTACTGTTAAAGTCTTTCTCCATTTTACATCTGATATCGAATAATGTTATAGTGTCTTGTTTATTCCACATTTTGGTCCAGGGCAGTGACTCAGATTCTGTATCTGCACTGTACTGCACTGCAGTGCCTGATTTTGCATCACAAGACTCTGCGCAGTCATCTGAAAAATGAGCAAGTACATTATACTTGAGAGTATTTGATACGGGGTTTTATGAAGTATATGTAAAGGCGTTTATATATTCATGATTAAATTGCAGTTTTCAAATATAAATTTTATATTATTTGATCATAATCTGCAATTTTAAAGTTTTCTCACTTATACGAAATGTATTCGTATCAAATGTAAAAACCATGCTGGTCTTAAAAAACAGCAAATCCAATATACGAAATAAAGAAATAAACATACTTACCGTCTGAGTTAAGCAATTCTACAAGATGGCAGTCACCTAAGATCTGAACATCTTTCCAATCAATTTTCATGGATATAAAAAAAATGATTGATTTAAATGGAATGTTGAAAATCACTGAAAATCAATAAAATGGATTTGGTTTCATAATAATATAAATATAAATTTATTTAAGACAGCAAATTAAAAAAAATGACATTATCAGGTTATACATGTTCCTAAATTAATAGCGCGACTAACGTTTATTCATTTTATTTCGTTGGTCGTGTTTGACACGAGACGCCAACTCTCGGCATTCGATTTGTCAGGAGTAAAACCCGTGTAACTTGGGTCGCTTAATAGAATGCATCTCTGGAAAACAAACTATGACGTCACACGTAAGCGAAATAACATATACCTACAGAGGATTTCTGTCATCAACCATGCAGAAATAATTTTTTGTTTTCCCTGTTTCTCAAAATACCTCACCATGTGCTGATTATGACCTGTTTTTACGAAATCATACTGCCCGTGTATTCACCGAGTGTGATCTTGCTGCACTAATAGATCGTGTATGACATCACCGACTTGTTCGACGCGCAGTGTTGGGAAACAGAGGAGTGGACCAATCATCAATTATTTTTAATGTTTACAAGAAAGTTAAAACTTTTTAATAGTTTTACATTAGATGGTGAAGGAAAAATAAATTGTTAAAAAATTAAACAAGTACTGATGGTTTAAATAATGTTTTGCACCAAAATTATCGGAGACTGACATAGTTAAGCTAAGTCATGTGACTATGTGTCCTTCCTCCCCTTAATGCTGTGCTTTATTATTATATGCTGAGCATTTATAATTATACCCGTGCTTTTATTTTTATACGCTGAGCTTATGTTGCGTGTTCATCCTTACATGCTCTGGTTTCATATTAATTACGAGGGTTGTCCGTAAAGTTCGTGGACAACATTGATAATTACTGACAAAATATATGAAACTATTATTTTCATTAAATTCATGTTTCAGTTTATTAATTTGCAAGTTTTAATCACAAACGAAGTACAAATAGTTATATTTTATCAGATACAAAAAAGATACACACTCATACCCGGAGCACTAGAATGAAAATCCTTGACGTTATTCGACGTCAAAAGCTAAATACATTTAAGTTTTCTCAACGTAGTCACCGTTAAACTCAACACATTTCTTATGTCTCTTCAACCAGTCATCAAAAATGTGCACAAACTGTTCTGGTTTAATTTCATACGTGAAATAATATTTAGCAGTTCCTGTCTCAGATCCTGCAAATCATCAAACCTCTGTCCGCGTAAAACGACTGTATGTACGGAAATACGGCAAAGTCACGTTACGAACTTCATTTTTGACAGCACTACAATCTCGGAAAGATGGTCTTCCTTCACGCATGTCATCCAGTAAACAGTCTCTTCCGTCCGAAAATCTTCTGTGCCACTTTAGAACTAAAAAATAGATTACTTTACCATGATTTCCCGACTGTTTAAGGAATTTATGAGTCTCTTTTGGTGTTTTTCCGATGTCTACACAAACTTATATCAATACTCTCTGCTCCACCTTTTCCGAAAACGTCCCTTTTTCGAACAATGACGATCCTGTCTTAATAAACTCTGACCTCGATTTCTCTGCCATTTCGAAACTTGGAACGTTCAAATTTTACAGGTTTGACATTATAACTTTTGTCAACATTTTAATGTAAAAGCCATCCAAATTTCCGCGGAATTTTACAAAATATAAATGAAATGCATAAAGTGATAAATAACTTTTTAATTAAAACTTGGTTGTGCTCCGGGTCACCATCCCAAGTCTAGTAATGAAGTCATAATTGTAATTATACACTTAAAATTGAATAAGATTTTTCATTTTGTAAATCACACATAATAAAGGATTATAAATATACTAATGATAAATATCTATGACGCAACTTTTATTTAAATTTTAGCTTGTCCACGAACTTTACGGACAACCCTCGTATATGCTGTGCTTTGGTAGTTATATTATGTAGTTTCATAATTATATGCTATGCTTTCAATTCAGGCATTATATGCCAAGGATATAGCTAGTTCTGTTATGAAATAGTGTGGTTCTGTTATTGTATGCAGTTTTGATATATGATGTGGTTTCATAACTTCTAGAAAAAGACCTGCACTTGGAAATTTGTACCAATGTTGACAAAGCTATGCAGTATTTCTTTTTCAAGTCACAGTTTTAAAAAGTTATATTTGCAATTAAAAAGAGAACTCGTAATAATATACAACATAGCAATTATAGTTTTCAGAAAAACAATCACAGATATAGGTAAAGGAACATACTTTTTTCCACGATGTCTTACTTTCTATTTTAAATAACTAATTGTGTAATATTCATAAGTATAGATATGCTGAACTTTCACACTATAAGATTTAGTTTCATAATTTTATATTTAAATGATTTCATAATAATGTGCTGTGAATATTTAACTTTATGATGTGATTTTATTTAGTTACATTATGTTGTTCTGCTATTTTATGCAGTTCTAATATTGTATGCCGTGGTTTCATAATCATGTACTGTGCTTTTTAATTACATTATGTTGCTTCATAATTACATGGTGTGTTTTATATTTTATGAATTGAATATCAAAAGAACATTTTGATTATATACTAATCTGAACTTTTAATCCCCATTTTAATTCACATATACATACATCATCGTTGTCTTCCTCTATGCGATGTTACTCATTTTAAGATTAAACATTATTCAGTGAAAATGGAGTTATGAATAACAATTGATAGCGCATCATTGAAAATATGCCAGCAGAGCAATTGTTATTCATAACGCCATGTTCACAAAATAATCGTTGTTTATTGCTTATATTTGCATTTTACCGCCTTTGTAGCTCCCCTGCCTTAGACCTTGGCATTGAGATATTGCATCAAAAATAAACCTTTTCACACTTATATTTAATTTTTTTTTTTAACTCATATAGATTGTGACAATTTATTGTTAACATATGTTGAAAACAGTAATTCCTTTAAACTGTTGCTTTAAGACCAGTTTAATAGAAGTTTAAATGCCAAATATAGAACTATATTGCCATGCGCTGTTATTTGCGCACGACTGTTAACCGGTTACACACGTTCATTTGAAATGCAAAGAACATTTTGTAAATGTAGAATTTGCGAAGAATCCAGGCGTTTGTGTGACCGATTGGAGTGACAGCTGATATGATAGTTTGGCAGGTAGTGGTTTCTACAGTAACTAGTTCATTTTGGACAGGTGGCCGAAGAGCCAATGCATCTTGGACATGGCACGTTGTTGCTGGCATGGTTTGTGACTTCAGCGAAGATAATGTTGTACTTAGAGCCCTTTTTTGTGATGTTGAGACAGTCCTGCTGTAGGATCTTAATGATGATTCCTTTCTGTGGCCCGAATACAAATATTATATGGCGTGCTTCCCAGCACGAACAGTTAATATGCTGAATAGTGGTGGCGCGGATGCTGTGGTGTGTACTTTTTTGAACACCAGCATTTTTACAAATGTCAAGTAAAAAAATTGAAAAGTCCGTTTAGATAGAGGTTTAGAGGTAAATTAAATTGCTTTCTCAGAATTGGCGAGAGCTGCTTTATCATATTGGTTGAAGAATTTGGTGGCATTAGAGGGGGTCTTTTTAATAACAATTTTAACATTTTTACTGGACAGCATTCCGTATCATCAGCATACATCCTCTTGTCGGATGGAGCTTCTACACTTTTGAGTCCACCTTGGAATTTTTTTATTGTTTGTCATGTGATAAAGTTGTGGATGAAGAGGTATCCTTCCATGTACATTGAGGCTTGTACAGATAAATATAAAATTCGAACACTTGAATTTTTTCTAGGCATTCTTTCATTATACAATTAAGTACGATTCTTGTAATTTATGAAAAAAAAGAGAAATACAAAATACGTTTATACATTTGATTGATCAGTGACCTACCGAGGATCAATGAATTTTACAATCCTTATTTACATACATGTTTAACACGTGTATCGCATAAAGTAAGCCCCCATCCCAAGCTTTGTTTCTGTCAGGTGACTGCTGATTGTAATTATTTTCAACTAAGATCGATTCATTCGATGTCTATGATTTATTTTCTTACTTTATTACTGGATGGCTGGTATGATGTACATTGATCCTGTAATATTGATGTAATGTAATATTAATGTAAATTTACTGGTTGTCGTAAAACTACCTTTATTGCTGTACTTTTTTTAATGTCGCCTTTATGTGTTATGTCTATTTATCTATTGTTTTGTAAGTGTATCGCGAGAGTGTTTATCTAATTACCAAAATTGCCTTGTATTCATCATTTAATTATAAAATTTTAGACTGAATAAGTTTTGTTGTGTTTGAATCATGACCGTGATTCTGCGACAAATGTCTTAGGCTATATGCAGGAATTTACGACAAATAGAGATGCTTGAATTTAACTATGTACTAAGCATATACTTAACAGTTAAGCAGATTTATGCAACACGCTAACCAATTCAATATGATAAGTAAATTTTTTATCTTCTAAGCCAATTTTTTCCTTACATTTAAATACATTTTAAGCATACATGTTAACCTCTAGGAGTTCTTGAGTGGAAGCCCTCATTCCAACTTTCTAAATATATAGTGTGTTTTGTTTTCTCTCCTGGTTTAAAAAGGATGGAAGTATAAATTATCTGTTAAAGTCATCAATCATTAAACATACAAGTGCTCCCTACCCCAAACAGAACGTTGTTAAATTATGTAGTCAATAATTTTTGGCAATGTCTTGTGAGTGTCCCATTGTTTTATACAAGTATCGAAACAAAGAAATATAACTTAGTGTTGATTTATTCTTTAATCAGTTGAGAGGAAGGGGGAAGAAAACAGTCTAGATTAGTGTAACTGAAAAGAGACTCATTCATTTTACTGTTACAGCTGGTAAAATTTACAATATTTTGGTTTTAAGCTGATAAAATCAGCAATTTTCTTCATATTTCTACTTGCGGGTTAAAAAAAGGATATATCGATCCCAAATTTAACGCTAGCTTTTAAAGATATTATTATTTATTTAATTTAGCACATAAATCCCTGTGCTTTACCTTGCATGGCCTTTCATGCTAAAGAAATAGATTAATCATCTGGCTTCTCCAGGTCACAGGAGTCGGTAACTTTATTAGTAAACCTGTTATAAAGTTAAGAAAGATGAGATAAGATTTAATACTATTTTGTTAATTTCATTTTTCTTCATTCATATCAATCATTTATTTTCAGAGTGTGATTTAGGGTTTTACGGAGAAGATTGCCAAAATATTTGTAGCATTTATTGTCAAAACTGGACTTGCGCAAAAGGAAACGGGAGTTGTTTAACTGGCTGTAAGCAGCCTTTCTATGGTGACAGATGTGATCAAGGTTAATGTAAATAATATTTCTATGAGTTATTGTTCTGCTTTGATTAATTAGAATAATCTAACTGTGTCTCCGGACTTGCCCAAACCACAGTTAGAATGTGTCCGTATACCTTCAATGTATCAGAACATTGCAAATGCGCTCCGAAATGATTTTGGATAAAGTAACATTAAAAATAACCACCAAAATAATAGTAATAATAATAATAAAAAGAAACAAACAAACCAAAAAAAAAATACAAACAAACAAACAAACGAACAAAAAAAAAAAAAAAAAAAAAAAAAAAAACCTTTTTGAGCTTGTTCTTGTCTTCTACACTGAAAAAAATCCATATAAGTCAAATTTAAAATCAACAGATTTTCTCAATTCCTTTTTCTCCCTTCGCATAGACTTAGAATAATCCAAAGATATCCGAATGGCAATATGGTGTGTCATGTTGCCATTCGGAATTCCCTGAATTGTTCTTCGTCTATGAATTCATTATAGTAACTGTCCTTGTTTTTGTTACAATGCAATATTCCGTTGTTAAACTGGGTCCTACTACAATATCATTTTAACGATGGAACTATTATATCTTTAATAAGAACGATGCCATTAGGTAATCTTTTTAAAACTCCACACCTTTTTCAGTTTGTTTCTTAGCTTTTTATTTATTTTCTATTTATTTTCAAGATATTTTCTGGATATTTTCTTTTATAGGAGGAGAAAAATATATGGTAGTTTCTTACGCTAAGGAATATCACACAGTGAGTGGTATATTTGGAGCATACACGGTTGTTACCATTATAATTTTTGCTGTACTATTATTAAGGTATATGTTTACAAAGTTTTTGACTTCTTCAGTGGAAAATAACTGGAAATTTAACCATTGAAGGGGTCATAATAGCTTAATTGGTTGAACCTATTTTATTAAAAAAGGTCACATCAGTAACGTATTAATAAAAAAATGCAGGACCAGTGTTATAGATATTTACAATTATTAACTAAATTCTAGTATCTTGGTTTAGATAAAAACTGTCGAAAAGTTTTTTTTTTTAATTATCTTTCTTTTTCGTAATTTTTGGGGTATACTGATTTGTCTGTTTTTCTTTATTAGGTTCAGTTGCATACAATACATTTAAAGTATCTTTATAGAATACATTGAGTATTTAAAATTTTGCTGTTATAAATGATTTTTTCATAAGTAATTATTTCTTATTTTCTATTATCAAGAAAAAGACGTCTAACTGTATCTATCAGAAGGCCAGTTTGTCGGAACATTTCTACTCAGGTGGACACAACTAGAGTAGAACAAACAGATGCATATGCAGAAAAAGAGACTGCTTTTTATCAAGAGCTTAGTGTTTGTGAAAACAAAAACATATACCAGGAATTACTTGTTGAGGAAAATGGTTATCAGAATCTTTAAGTTAATTACAAACTAGAAAAATATGGTTTACAGCAATATGTGATATTCTCGACCGCACATGCTATTTGTGTGTTTTTCATGTGAATGATCCTATTAACTACTGTTACATGTGAGTATGATAAGATCTAACCTATTAACTGTTCTTTTTCAGTATAAATAAATCTAAAAACTAAATAGAAATGAACAATACTTTCAAAAGTATCTTTTAAGGGATGGTGATATGCATATTTAACCCTGTTTTATAAATGAAAAAAAAAGAACATACAAACAAAATATTCTTCATTTCACACTGCATTAATGAAGTTGCATTTTATTTTATAAATATATGTAAACATAGTGGATTTCAGGGAGATTGTTTTGCAAAAATAATTATGTTGAAGGAATTGAATGATAAAGAAAGGAAAATCCTCATGAAGGAGTCAATCTGGTGAATGCACAAAATCATATTGGAGAAGTGGTGTAAATCAATTGTTAATACATCAAAACTCAGAAGAATATTTAAAAAATTTGAAATCATAAGCATTACCTTGTTCAAGGTCATTTTTTTTATCTCATATTTTAATATATATACTAAATTCTACACACAAGTACTCTGAAATCTTTTGAAGACAATGCCTTCCAATAATTTGCTGGAGACATCATGGGTGCCTATTGTGCCCATTATTAGCAGACCTGGTTTGATTTTGTTACAAAGCAGGCTTTATTAAAAAATTTCTACTTGAAGTTTTTTGATGTGGCCTATAATTACATTTATACAGTTAGATCTACCAAAGACGTGTTATTAACTAACAATACTGTGAAAATCATAGTTTTTGTGAGGGTTTAATGTTCGTTATATTCGTGGTATGAAGAGACCCACGAATTTATGTCCTTCACGCAATGTAAAATTTCGTATTTATGACAACTCAGCACTCCTTAACCCACAAAATCAAATCCCCACGAAACAATGATATTTCCTCGAACCTCGAGAATTTTACCTTACGATAATATCATTTTTATTCCTTTATTCCATATATCTATTGAACTCGTAATGTCACAGTGTTTGACAAATATGACCACCTATACATTTTGGATAAATCAATTTAGTTCTAAGAATCTATTATTTCATGCATCAAGGAAAAATATTTGATTTAGTATCCATGGCAACACCATATCTGATAGTGCTGCAAAAGGTGCACTTCCTTATGATATCGTACACCAAGAATTTTAGAATTTCATAATTATATTGTACATTGTAACACAGAACAAATGAAAAAGAGGATCAATGACGGTGGTATCTTCGTGGATAGGGGTTTGCTGGACTTCATTTTAAAAAATCCATATGGAGATGCCAACTGATTTGCTAAGAAATGCTACTCAGTTACAAACCAAATATGCCATTGTTCGAGATTTGTATGAAATGTAATTTCATCAACATTTCTATCATTGGATATATAATAAAGAGGCGGTGATAAGGAATAGTAACAAATCTCATAAATTTTGTAAACAATTTTATTTATATACAGGACAAAAGATGGATTTTACAGATTTTCAGTTGTATCGTCTGTGATATAAAGATTATAATTTAGTGAAGCTTCTATATTCACTATCTTATTCATGAAACTTATTCCTAAATTATTTGATTACGGGTAGGACAGATGATAAAAGTTGAAGGACATTTAAAATATGATTATGTTCAAAATACATGCAGCACCAACCTTGGGCTTTCTCTCTTGGGACATAAGCTTACAGCCAAATTTATTTGATTAATGTCAAGAATTTCAAAGTCACAATGTAACATTTTATTTAATCTGAAATCTGGACCCAAGAGGTCTTGAGTTTCAAAATGATGAAATACGTAACGTTTTTCGTTGTTATTATTTTTCATATTGCCTGCAAAGTGTCCATGAAAAGAGAGGAATGCATTCTCATAAACTAATACGGTACTCCAGAGGAGAAATTATTCTGCATACAGTGCATTTGTTTTCCTTGGCGGGCTTGTGTCGATGATGAAGAACTTCAATCTATCTCGTTAAAGATCAAATTCAAAAGTCTATGGTCTGGTCATTATGCTGACTTTGTTTTATTTAGACTGACGCATCTAAAAACAATTGCTATGTTTAAATTCAGCATTTCGTAAATTCGTTATAATGACCTTATTTGCAAATATTTCCCGCCATTGGGTCGTATTTTGGCTGACGTGTTTCATGCCAATTGTAAACCCTGTTTTTATACTAAATTTGAATACGGAATTGTTATGTCTACCTGATCAATACATAGGGATCCTGAAGGGTGTGACCGGTCAACAGGGAATGCTTAACCACCTAACCACTTGATCCCAACTTTAGAAATTCTGGGGGGTCCGTGTTTTTGCCCTGTTTTACCGATTTGTATTGTCCGTTATTTTAAAAATCAATCACTGTTCCTTTTTTTCATTCGAAGAGAGTTGATAATATCAATAAAAAAATAACTCCTATGTCTAATTTACCACAAATGTTGCAATGGAAATTTTGCCAATTTTTTTTTCCAAATAAGGTATATAACAAAATATGAAAGATTATTCTAATGCTTATGTTTTAAAAATGTATATCAATAAAAACTACAGACCTTAATAGTAACCAGAGTGATATATTAAACAATCATGGACTTCAGTGTAGGTCGATATGTGGTTGTAAGGACTCATGGCAATTGATATTGACCGAAGACACAGAAAGTGATAGCGACCGAGCACATATTGACCGTTCACTGAAGTCCATAATAGTTATATTATATAATCACTGAAAGTGAATGCACTGACACAGTCCTAACTGAACAGACTTGGCTGTCATTAAGTCAGAATGGTTAAAATCATGCTTCTTATATTATGACGTCACGTTCTACGTAACTTTAGTGCAACAGAACGGTACATGTCAAGCGATATCATTTTCCGCGGATGCGCTTTCACGTCGATATCACAAAAGGAGGAATATCACGTGACGTCCTCTCAGCCAATGCAAATTACGAAAATAATCCTCTTATATAATATATTACTGTAAAAGACCCATAGAAGAATAAAATAAACTGAAAGTTGAAGAAATGGTTCCAAAATGCAAGAGAAATGGAGTTTTCAGGAATCAGCAGAAATGTTAATTACATGTACATGTTAGTACTCAGTAGCAAATGATACAGTCGATCTATTAAATTGCCTGTACTTCCATTGCTAGTACTCTCCCATTTGTTATTATCACGACACGGACGAAACAAAATTATAATTTCTGAACAAACAGAGTTTACCCGACAGATTCCCTCTCGCTCTGACCTCTTCTGGTCTTTATATAATATTCAATGTACAAAAAGGTATTTTTGTCTCATTTTTATCATCTTTTTTTTTTTTTTACAAGTCTATCTCAGCATAAAAACTATACAAACTTTTTATAGTTTACATTAAAAATTCTTGTACATTTCTTTTATTAAATTGGCCTAACAATTTTATTATTTACTGTGAATTATATTATAAGCGCAAATGAATCCAACTCTATAAGTTGATTATACATATCCATACAAGATCAATATAAATCTGCCCAGCATTATAAAACTTGATCCAGTGGTCAAAATTTCACAAATCTCTGTGCTTTCATTACCATAGGCATACATTTAGTTTACCAAAAGTGAGGAAGGTTTTAGAGATTTTATGCATTTTCACTATAGATCAATAGAGCCCCGCCCTAACTCCATAACCCCTGATCCTTGGTCATAAAATTCACAATTATGGAAGAGGTCAATGCTTATATGTATTTCAATCATGTCAACATTTTGACAGCTTGATGTCCAGGAGTAAAAGAGATTTTCAAACATTTCATTATTTTTATGTTTTTAGCCCCACACTCATACACAGGATTTTTCATACCCCTACAACCCAACCTGACTGGGATGGTACGGTGTTTTTAATTTAATTCACAATCATTCACTTTCATAGTTTTGGAATATTTATTTTAGATCACAAACAACAAAAAAAAATAAATTGCATGGGACCATGTTTAGTTTAGTTTAACCGCGACATAATTAAAAAAAATTGGATAAGTACAAAACACTTCTGAAATTCTTAAAGTTACAATCAGGGATGGGGTAATTGAAAAAAGTAATTGTAATTGAGTGTAATTAATAACAGTTTTCAAATTAATTGGAAGTAATTTGTAATTGACCATTTTTTCAAATACTTGTAATTGATTATAATTAATTACAATGAAAAAATACCCTGTAATTTCAATTACTTTTCAATTGCATTTCAATTACTTTACAAAATACATAATATGTGTATTTAATAGGAAAATATTTCTAACACAGACACATTTTACAGTTATTTTAATTTGTTCAAAGAAGCCCTTCTGTTTTTCAAAATCTTAAACTCTTTTATATCTCAATAAATGAATTTGATATATTGACTTGTTTATAAAAATGTAAGCTTGTGTTATAATTATAATGCACATAAAGAATTAATACTAGACTAATTTTAATGTTTATCAAAAATTTTGCTCTACCTCTCATTGGTATAGGCATGAAACATTTCAATTTTTTCTTGCTTAATTGTCAAAAAAAAAAAAAAAAAAAAAAAAAAAAAGACCTGCCTTGTTGCCCTTCAACTCCCAGCTGTAAATTGCTATCAAAACAACCCTCCAAAATTCTATTTAATTTTATACCATGCTTTGTTTAAATTCCAAGTTTTGACCATTAGAGGTGATTTACTAAATGCTATTAAGAATGCTTTACTATTTATTTACTTGTACTTTAGAGAAGAATCACTATTTTAACATTTAAACAGATCTTTACCTAAATGTATGCATTTGGTATTTAAAATAGTTATTACATAAAACATTTGGTATTTAAAATAGTTATTACATAAAACAAGTATTATTTGCAAACATTTGCAATTTAAGGTGTTTAGCTTGCCTACCTGTAGCTGAAATAATTTGAGAGTATTTTATGGTTGATTCATAAACTCTTGAAACTTGATTTCATAAAGGCAGTCAATTGATTGATAAATGTACATGTAGGACTAGGTCTTATGTTGATGAAACACA
Organism: Saccostrea echinata; assembly: GCF_033153115.1. Lineage (NCBI taxonomy): Eukaryota > Metazoa > Mollusca > Bivalvia > Ostreida > Ostreidae > Saccostrea > Saccostrea echinata. The sequence continues at coordinate 12,097,023 of NW_026889776.1, read as the reverse complement.
CAAACATGACAGACACCTGACATTATTTATTTAAAATATCCACCCTACCTTAAATTTACATATACATGTATTTGTTTTTCAGGATTTTTGAAAATGAAACAAAAGTAATCGAAATGTATTTAATTACATTCTTCAAAGTAATTGAGAGTAATTAATTACATTTGTAAAAATCAATGTAATTGTAATTGCAAGTAATTGACAAATTTTTCAATGTATTTGAAAGTATTTAATTACATTTCAAAGTAATTGACCCCAACACTGGTTACAATAATGTACATGAATACAGAATCTAACTACGTATACATTAAGTACATTCACAAGGGTAAAATATAACATATCCGATAGTAAATGTACAACTACATTCAGTATTTTTCTAGTATCTATTTCTTACAGGTTGTGAAAAGGGTATATAATTAAAAAAAATTAAATGCCTACACAGGATATTTCGTTCCATGTTGTGTATTGTATATAAACTACAACCAATGTCATAAACCATAGACAGCAAATGAATCTCCCATTTCGGCTTTTGTTAAAAGAGAAGAGAATATTTCGTAGCTCATTAAAATATTGCCAAATTGTCATTGGTTCAAAAGGATGTCACACACCAGAAGTGTGATAATTCAAAATTATGTTACATTATGTGATAAAGCAGTCATGGTTAGGAGAGAACAATATACATGTATATATATGTACAGACTCCAGGCCGTGGCTTGAGACGACTCTACGAATTATTCTTAATCAAAATTTTGATAAGGATTTCCCTCACCCTATACATGCAATTCTTGATATACACTCCTGTGTTCAAACGTACTCAATTCTTGATATAAGGCTCTTTCTTTTTCTGCATTTGCATCTGAATGTCCTTCCTCATTGTCTATTTGAGTAGAATTGTTTCTATATTTTGATTTTCTTTCAATGACAAATGAACGCTATCTACGAGGAAAAAACATCAATAAATAGTAAAGATGAGAGAAACTTTCTTGATTAAAAATTTTTCATAAACTTCCAATATACTATACAAAAGAAATATTTATTAATGCGAAATAATAATAATTAACTACCAAGATATTAAACAAAAATGCTATATTGAAATTAAAAAAAAAACAGCATTTTTTAAGACCAAACTGACCAAAACATTAATTTCTTTCGTCATTTTTTTAAAATCTCCATGATACTTTTAAACAATATAATTATACTGATTCTGTAAGTTAACGAATTCTGTCATGGTTTTAGAGTTTTAGGTAAAATTGATATTCTTAAGAATCAATTTAATCCAAAATATGACTTTAAAAAAAAAAATAAAACGCAGGTATAAAAGTGCAACACAGTTGTACCTTATGTATAACACAGCAAACACCATTATCATAACACCCACTAATGCTCCCAATATGCCACTCACTATGGGATACTCTTTCGCATAGGACGATATCGTATATTTTTTCCCCCCTAGAAATATTTTTTTTTAAAAAGTTATTTTTTACAACAAATTTGTTTAGCAAAGAAGAAAAACAAATGACAATCCAGTTTCTATTCAGCTTTTATATATATTATATTGTATCTAAACTATACTCATTTCCTTCTTATTCAATAGATTGAGCACGCAAATGCTGATATATATAAACTTAAGATTAACCTTGATCACATTTGTCCCCATAGAACGGTTTCTTACATCCAGTCAAACAGGTGCCATTGTCTTTAGCACAAGTCATATTTATGCAATGACAGCTACACATGTGTTGGCAGTTTTCTCCGTAAAACCCAGCATCACATTCTTAAAAAGACGTTGGTGTAAAAATATTTAGTTTAAAATATTTACTCCGATTACGATGAAGTATAAAAAGCAATAATCTTAAATAATACAGATTTACTCGGTGCATGAGATATTGCCTCAGGCAAATATTCCTTGGATTCTTTTAACAGATGAATTTTCTGTCTATTCCTTTTTTTTTATACAACAGGTGATTGCATTTGACATGTCCTTAATTTTATAAATTGTATTTTTATACTTTTGTTTTATGACATGTCCTTAATTTTATAAAAATGCATAGAATATGAAAATTAAAACTTCTTTAGTTTCGTGTATGGTTTAAACGTCTTTTTTTAAGTTACAGATTACACTGTGAGAGGAAATACTATGAGTAGAATGGCTGGCTTCTGTGTTATAATTATATATGTAAAGCAGTATTGATGTCATTTGAATCAAACATCCAATCGATGGGTGATATTGTAATCAATTTGTGAAATTTTACTACGGTCGATCATGCAAAGTGACACGCTGTTATTGGAATGATTGTACTGTATATTGATATTTGCATAAATGTCGTCCACAAATGGTTTGCCGACTACTCAGTGTTGAAATAAGGTTGCTACGTTATAATGTATAGTGTTTCAAAACAAAAGAAAGATATTAAATTCTCCTTATACTTTACAGTAACAAAAATTGAGAAAGCGTTCAAATGATTCATATGAAAATATTTATTTTTTGTTCTTAAGATTCTTTGTAAAAAAAAAAAAAAAAAAAAAAAAAAAAAAAAAAAAAAAAAACAGTTCATTTTTCATGACCTACAATAATAAGCAATAATACATTTGTACCTCCATTCTTTTTTGTTTCAAAAATGATCGTTGAATCACAAACATCTATAGCAAATCGTCAGAAAAAAATAATTTAAATATAAGATATCATATCTTATATTTAAATTATTTATTAAATATGAATATAATTTTTGTGTATTCATGAGGAACGTGAACTACAACGCTTTAAACCTGCACATTTATCATGAAGCGCTAATGCGCTTCACAAACAATGCCAGCGTGAAGCATTGTAGTTCATGTCCTCATGAATTCTCAAAAAAATTTCATTTCTCAAATGAAATTCTCAAGCTTGGAAAAGAAAATAGACACTTCCCGCTTTTTTTAAAAATAATAACCATGTTTTATAAATAATAAGTAATACACGGGCAGCATCAACTTTTATTCTAAATATATTTAAAAAAAAGAGACTAGATTTCAGAACTGAGATCATATGTTTTTTTTTTCTCTATGAGATATACCTTTGTTGCAGTATGGTGATCCAGTCCATCCAAAAGTACAAACACATGATCCATCAGTTTTATCACATTCATAAGCAGTGCGGCAATTAGATGAGCATATCTGGGAACAGTTTGAACCAAACAAGCTTCTCTCACATGCTTAAAAAAAGCGTAAATTACAAATTCTAGCTCCATATCAACAATGTCTTCTTATGAAGTAACAACTCAGCTATGTTAAGGAAGGTATTGGGAAATGTGATCTTAACACTTTGTTCATTTGCATAATTATAATTTTATTAATACCGTAAAAAATAAGTAAAAAAATATAGGAAAAGTGAATTAAATATAACAAAACGAAATAGGTCAGTATCAGTTACGCCGCATGTATCTGCTGTGTGTCATGTGACTGGTATAAAAATTCAATTGATAGGTTGAATGTAGAAATTACCGCTGATGCAAGGGCATCCAGTTGCTTTTGGCCAAAGAATCGATACATATTTAAAGAGGTTTACATCCCTTACCTTAAAAGTGCCGGGAGCTAGTTTGTGCTATTTGGGAAGTACTTGTTATTTAGCCGAGTATGTGTGTAATAGCAAATATAAATAAAAAAATAAAATAAATCCAATTCGCCTTTTTTTTTTTCGTAATGATTGATTGACTCATACAGAGACGTCGCCATATACGTTAAAGGGCTTCAATTTAGACCTTTACTTGACATTCAGATCCATTGAGCAGTGATGGATTTTTATCTGCCAACGTCTACGGTGACACAGGCCTCATCAGTTTTTAAGGTCTTATAACCATTAGTTTTTTGGTTATAAGATGTAAATACTTATTCCTGAACTATCTATATCATTCTGTTGTTTTAGCACAAACGGAGAGAAGGAGTGTTGACGGGTAATGAAGCAGTATTGCTGTGGAGGCGTAATGATAGGTAAGCGAGAGATTTGCCGTATTTCCTAATGTCTTCCAATATATAAACCAAAAACTGCTAAAATCAGGATTCCGAATTTATTATAGACGATGGTAAAAACCAATCAACATGAATTTCAACAATAGTTTAAAGAGTCGAATCTTAACCGATACCGGCCGGTAGATCATCGGGCCTCCAAACTCTTCAGTAAAAATGGTAGAGCATGGAGAGGAACGAGTCGGACATGGCCGGTAGTACACCCGGCCTCCGAACTGCCCAATAGAATTGGACAGGGGTATTTAAGAGGTACTGAACAATGCGTTAAAGATGAAAAGTATTGACATTGAGTAAAAGTGTATCATGAACAGAATAACGAAGTGCTTTGATGACATGGACATAAAGAGTACCGACATTTAAATAATGAAAGAAAAAGTGAGCAAGCTCACATACCCCACGCTCCCCCAAAACAATGCAACACGTAATGAATGGCACAGTGCATTTTTAATTCACAATATAATTTAAAAAGTGGCATTACTTGCAAAAAAATCATCACATCAAAACTTCTTGCACATAAGGACATTCAAATCTTTGTATGTTACAAATTTAATTGGGCTGAAGTTTCTAGTTAAAATGGAATCAAAATTTCTTGGTAATATACAAATCTATACATTATATGTCTAAAATACCTACAAAGTTTCAGGAAATTCAGTGCAGGAGTTATGCTGACAAACTGTTATTTAAATTCCTCTGTGATTTTGATTTGTTAATGAGTGTAAGTCCATGTCCAACACATGACAATTTACACATTTAAATAATTAATGGAAACAAAATTATGATGAAGTCATATGAATTTGTTTATATATTGTACTTATGAAATTACATGTATTTAAGGCAAAGCACCAATTTGAGGGGGGGGGGGGGGGGGGCGAACTAGCCTAGATTGTGTGTGTGTGTGTGTGTGTGTGTGGGTGTGTGTGTGTGTGGGTGTGTTAAATCATTAATATTTTGATCTCAAAATCAGTAGAGGTCTTTTAAGGTCATAAAATATTTCACATAAAATTTCATTACAAAAGCTGATTCCAGTGGATGGAATTATTACCTAGCTGGAAAGTTTCTTCAATAATAGGCAAAACTCTTAGGGCAAAAATAAGGGACTCAGAATTTCCTGGTAAGATGCACATCTACACGCTGTGTACTAAATATATGCAAAGTTTGAACAAATTCTGTGCAGCTGTTTAAGAGGAGTTGCGCTGACAAACTGTTCATCTCTATATTCAAGATATGGCCAAAAATCTAAGTTGAAAAGTGCCAAAATTCCCAGAAAAAAAATGGAATCGGAATTTCCTGGTAATATGCACATCTACACATCGTGTCCTAAATATCTGCAAAGTTTGACGAAATTCTGTGCAGCGGTTTATGAGGAGTTGCGCTGACAAAAAAAAAAAACTGGACTGAAGGACTGAATGACTGAAGGAAGTGTCAAAAACATTATACCCCCGCAACTTGTTGCGTGGGGTATAATTAAACTATGTTTGTATGATTGATTAATATGGTCCTTGGGCATTAATACTGCCCCTTTGCTGTCCGATAAGTGTCACTCAGTAAATAAAATTAGTAAATTCACATGAGAAAGATTTGTTAACTGCAACTTTTAAAACAAAATAATTAAAGAACATTAAATTTCAAATAAAAACAAAACATGAAATATATAACATTTAATGTCCAAAATGAATTGAAAGTAAATTAATCGATTTCACACCGTGAATGTTTCCTGAAAAGCGTTTGATCCTAGTCAAACTTCCCTTTTTTTCAAAAATCAAGGAGTCGGACGTTAAAGAGAAACTCTTTCAGAGTCAAATAGAGGCTGCGCACCACAGGATTAATGTTTTACGTGACGAAGCCGACCACAAAACTGCACTTGAGACATTTTTCGAGAAACGTCATACAATGTTACAAGCGACAAATTGGTTACTGGATTGTAAGAGGAAGTGAAACAAATATCTAATTCAAAACAAAGAAAAGGAACTACAGACAATTGTTACAAAGTTTTGCAAGACAGATATACAATCTCCAAAGCAAAAAATTGATGCGATTCGGTATACTAGTGGTCATGGCAGACATGTGAATTTAGCCAGGTGCAATGACCGTGTTAATTCAGGATTTCAAGACTAGTGCTAGGCCCCAAAGATGTACGCAACCTTGGAACACGGGAACGTGTTCATTTGGAGAAAGAGGCACCTACATATATCACCTTCTCCCCTGTTATGCCGTTGAGTGACTTTTATCTGAACAATCAAAGTGACATTTTGGCACTTGTCCATAACTTGTGAGTTATCGTGGCGTGTTTGTTCTTTTTTGCCAATTCTTCTAGTCTTAATAAAATTGTATTTTTCATTATGTATATTAATATCCTTATAAGGGATATATTCAAATATGGGCATGTGTAATATTTAACATATTTGGTTAATTTGTTTGGCATTCTAATAAATGCCCATTTACGACAAATAGTTTGTTGTTATATTTGCCAAAAAAAAAAAAAAAAAGAAAAAAAAAAAAAAAAAAAAAAAAAAAAAACAGAGACAGAGACAGAGTAGATTCATGGATGGAGAAAATAAACTATATTAAGGGAAGTTGAAGACGATGGAATAATTGTATTTATGTGCAACATAAAGTAATTTATACTATCTCTGTTATTCTACTGATATTAGAGAATTTTTCCGGAATTTTCAGTGCCGCAATTAATTCTTGCTACTATATATTTGTAACTTGATCTTGTTTATCTCCAGACCATGCATTCTGATGGAAACAAATTTTTGACCCACCCCCTCCCCTGCAACCACTCAATATATACTCAATTGTATTTGATTCAATAATTTACATGTATTGATATTTAAGTAATGGTATATTACTTGTTCTCAGATTTGCTATGTTAAAGGTGCTTGGACACAGGTTTTAAGTTAATATTTTCTCAAATTTTCTGTATAATTTCATGACTTATATGTTGCTAAAGCATTTCATACTAAAATATAATAAAAATCTTATTTCATCTCGAAGTTATTAAAACTTCGAATTTCTGGACGCGGTGGATTGACACATCCTTGCGCTTTCATATATTTTGATTTTATTCTTTAAACTTAAGAAAAGTGGCAATTTTGTTTTGTATTAATAAAAAATATTACATGTAAAACTATAACCCAGAAAATTCAGAGTAGAAATGTTTGAAAGCAAAACCCACTCACAGTATTGTAAGTCCTTGCTTAGTGGTGTGTGCAGAGTTTAACAATTGAACACACCCGGTGAATCGTAAACATTAACAATAACAGAGCACGTGAATTTTCTGGATTATAGATTTCTTTTTTTTATTTTTTATCAATACATAACAAAATTGCTTCTTTTCTTAAATATTAAGGATAAAGTTAAAATTTGTGTAAGTGCAAAGATGTGTTTATTAAACGCGTCCCGGAATTCGTAGTTCCAATAATTTCCAGATAAAGTAAGTTTTTAATTATATTTTCATGTGAAATGCTATTGCAATAAATAAGCCGGGATATTATACAGAAAATTTGAGAAAATATTAAGTTCAGATCTGTGTCTAAACACCTTTAACGATGTTATAATATATCGTACTTATTTTGTCGTGTGTTTTATATGTTTTTAAGATTGGCGTGTTTGGCATGTGTAACTTTTGTCCATTTTTGGTTAATTTGTTGGGAATTTTAATAATTGCCCATGTGTTTTGGCGTGTTTGTTCTCCCATCTTTTTTGCCAATTCTTCTAGTCATAATTGTATTTTTTCGTTATGTATATTAATATCCTTATAAGGGATATATTCAAATATGGGTATGCGTAATTTTTGTACATATTTGGTTAATGTGTTTGTCATTCTAATAAATGCCCATTTACGACAAATAGTTTGTTATTTTATTTGCAAAAAACAGAGCAGAGTAGACTCATGGATGGAGAAAATAAACTATATTGAGAGAAGTTGAAGACGATGGTATAACGTTTATATAATTAAGCTATTAATCGATATCTATTTTTCTCTCTTTTATTAATTCTATTGTGAAACTATCTCTTTGAAACATTTGTATTCATTGTCATGTAAGAATATTAATATTTGGCAGTTGGAGAGTGACAGTCAAGGCGCTCGTACCACCAACTCCCAACCTTACTGATTTTGTTATAAGTTTTTGGAGTTTCAATAAATTTGTGAAACGGAAACCGACTTAAGCAATTTGTCTCGGTCAAAATTAATTGGTGGAGGGACTGTCACTGTGTGGAATGAACAGGTTCTTGAGTGACAATAATTTTCTGTGATAGTGCTAAATACAAACTAATAGACCTTGACCGCAAGACATTTGATGCCACCTGTACTTGAGTTAAAATGTTAAAGCAATATAAGCTGTCAGCGGCGGCAATTTTTTAACCCAATTTTATGAGGCTAATTAACAATAATGTGTTAGAAATAGATAATCTGCAAGTATCAGTAAACTACAGCTGTTGCGTATACACAAATACATTAATTAAATCGATCGTTTGTTTGAACTGACCGTCTCTCCAGCCACCGGTAATTAATATTCGGGACGGGATACGGAGATAACCGAGTATTAAGCAGCGCGTGCAAGATGCTGAATCCATTATCAAATCGAAGATGGAAGAATCAGAGGTACGTGATAAATTTACTCTTTAACATTTTTAAAGTGTTGTTTCTTTCACAGTATTGCATAAAAACTTAAATAAGCCTCACCGAAAGCATAACAGGCTAAACAGAAAATAGAGTGACGTTTGCATAAATGAAGAGGCCCCCAACGGGATTTCTATCTCCAGATCAGTAGAATGTGTAAGATGCTGCAAGTGCAAGTCGCGTTTTACGCTCCTATTTGCCTAGTTATTGCACTCTCAAGTAATTTGAACTTCTTTTTTAGTGTCTGCATAGAAAAAAAAGTAATAAAAATTTTAACCATTAGGCCTATAAAAAATTGTGCATAGATCAAGTTTATGTAAGTTTGCTGAGAATATTATTTCTCTGTCAACACGTGTATGTAGTATAATCATGGCAATAAGTGAGTCATAACTGCATTTTCAGTCTATATATTTCATGGAAAAACTTTTTTTTTTAATAAAAAAAATGTTATGAGGTCCAATTTCCATTATTTTTTTTCTGAATAATACAGAATAGTTCAAATTTTCTTGTCTCAAAATGCAAAACAAAATGATACACTAATCACTGAGAGTGAGAATAATTCATGAATTTTTCAAGACAAAAATTTCTTACCTCAAATTATGATTTCTTGTAAATTAGAGTCTTGGAATTTTACTTTCACATTTGACATGTTATATCAATGCAATTCTTACACTACAGATAAAATTATTTTGAAATTATGTGAAGAATCTGCAAACAAATTCTACATTTATGTGTTTTAGTTATAAAAATAAGCAACAAAAGACACTGCAATAATATTTTAGAAAAATGGATTTTCAATGAAATATATAGTGGAAAAAAATATGGCTCACATATGGTCAGGTACTGTGGGTTTTACTTGAATGTAAAAAATAAAAATAATTTTTGAAATCATATTTGATTATATTTGTACTAATTTTATAGTTATCAAATGGATCAAGATCAAGGAGTGTTTCACCAAATTCACCAAGTTCATCAGATGAAGAGATATCCAATGTCAGACGAAGAGGGCGTGGTAGAGGCAGACAGCCTAGAGCTACTGGGGTAGGAGCAAATTATTTAAACTCTTTACCCCCTCTCCCAAAAAAATGTGACAGTTTAAAGCTACTGAGGTAGTAGTGCAGTTCTACTCCTCCCCTACCCCCCCCCCCCCCCCCAAATAAAACATAAAAAACAAATGAAGTGTTGTTTATGATTTTAGGTCTTGAGAGGTCGAGGACGTGGAATGTGCAGAGGACGACAGCGCGTGCAGCCAGCTGGCTTGAATAGACTGGAAATGGCAGCTCAGGCTCGACGGGACAGACAATCTCAGCTTGAAGTATATACACATATATATTAATATTTATATATTATAAAATGTCTATATCAATGTCTATATCAATTGAAATATATAAAGTTCTTATTTCAGCCAGCTTATAAATATCAATAAAATTCTTTTAAAACAAGCACTTCAATTTCAGGAATGTATTTCCAATATGGACTTGGCTGCACTACAGGAAACTCTCAAGTTAGTCTGCAAGAAACAGCCTTCATTATTGATGGATGTCCTGAAGACTGCAAATGATAATGGGGATCCAACACCAGGGAATAGCCCTGCGGTTCCAGACTGGTGCTCTTGCAATAACTGTAGGGAGATGCCTACCGAGAGGGAAAAACTGTGCTGTGGAAAAGTACCCCAGAACTGTCACACAAAATTAGCTGTAAGTTTTCATTTTTTCAAATTCTGATCAAAATATTATTATACACCAACTAGATATGAAAAAAGGTGAAGATAAACAGTCAGTGTAATGTCTATTATGTATAGGATTTCTATACCATAGTGCTAGATGAATTGGTTCTCGAAGTTGCCATGAGATTTAGGAATGATGCTTTGGCAGAACCTAGAGATGACAACTACAACAGAGCTCATCGACATACAGCTTACAGACAATATGTTATGTGGATGCATGGCCGTCTTGGAGCTGGAAACCGAAAGGTCATTCCCAGCTGCTGCATATGGAAAATTCGAGACCAATATCCTGAACCTTCTGGTCAATATGTGGGATACATAGAAGGAGTCTTAGATTGATAAAGACAACATTTGATTTTCACATATTGCTGTTTTTATATAATAATAAGGTTAATTAAACATTGAATAAATCTTTGAAATACTATGTATCATTTTTCATTCATCAATGTGAAAAGAAAAGAACAAAAAAAGCAAAACATGCAATGTCATATTTAAAAGACTGTATCAAACACCTATTGATGAGTTACTTGGGTGTCAGAGATAAAGGTATTATTTACAAAATTCTGCAATAACATAAATGTTCAAAGTATCCAAGCAATTCAGAAAATTGCATATCATAAATCTAAAAAGTTTTTTGATTGCAACATTATCCTTGTTATAAGTAGCTTGCATAACTCCAAAGGAGTGGGGGGTATACTGTTTTACCCTTGTGTGTATGTCTGTGTGTTCCGTGTCTCTCCAAAACAATTTTTTTTGCAGTTTTCTCAGTAACTCCTCATCACAGATGCTTGAAATTTTAGCACAATCTTTGTTTAGGCATGCCATATGGTGGGATTCATTTTTATTTGAATCTGATGTCAACTTCCTGTTTATCCGTGCGTCTGTCACTAACAAATTTTTCGTCACAGTTTTCTCAGCAACTACTCATCACAGATGCTTGAAATTTTAGCACAATCTTTGTTTAGGCAAGCCATATGGTAGATTCATTTTTGTTTGAATCCGATGTCAACTTCCTGTTTATCCATGCGTCTGTATGTACCAAATTTCCGTCGCAGTTTTCTCAGCAACTACTCTGCGCAGATGCTTGAAATTTTAGCACAATCTTTGTTTAGGCATGCCATATGGTAGGATTCATTTTTGCATGAATTAGATGTCAACATGAGAGTGTATATTCACATCAGAGTGGGAGTATTACTAGTGAGCATTCGCTCACCGACTTCTTGTTGTTACAGGTAAATGTTCAAAATTGCAATATTAAACAAGATCAGAGACGTGTCTCTTTTCTTGATTCTGACTAATTAAATGCTCTCATGGAGAAATCGAGATTTCTTCTCTGCCACCAGAGATTCAGTTGGCGGTGGAGCAACAGGAGCTAGGGTCTCGGACACACGTCGTGGATCCTCCACATCAAGGACAACTGGCTTGTTCATACCAACAGGGTCAAAAATCCTATTCTGAAGACACAGTTTCATGATGTCAGTTGCATATGGATATTGTTTTTCTTCTCTTACTGGGTAGGCAGACCATCTTCCACTTTTTTTGCTGTAGTACCGCTGATGCCTAAAGTACAAGATTCAATATATTTCAAAATGCATTCCAACCTAGTCAGCAAAATAATTTACAATGGTATATTGTAGATTTTAACTTAAAAAATAAATGAATGAGAGAAAAAGAAACCTTAGTGATCCATCTTTTCTTTTGGCAGCTTCTCTGTCACAATTTGCATTGTGGTCCAGTGCAGCAACAAGGTTTCTCGCTCTGTACACTGGAGGTGTGTAAGAATGGCGCTTTGATGAGTACTTCAAAATAAGGTTTTGAAAGTTCTCCAAAGCGGCTGTACTTCTGTAAAAAAAAAAAAAAATCACTAAATAAACTATATACATGGTGAAACCTTCCTGAAAAGTTTTAATCTAACATTTAAGAAATCTGTTATATATATATCACATTTGTGTTTTCATTTTCTAATGGAAACATTATAATTGGATATGCATAAATAGAAAATATCTGTAGAAAAATGTAGTATACAATCAATTTTGTGTATACCGGCAATTAAGGTAGTAAGGAATCTTCTTTATTAGTCTTTTGTCCCTAACAATTTCACGCACGGCAACATGTGCTGGGGATCCTGCCTCAAGCCAATCTTTGTTCCTTTCCTCTGTTAATGGACCACGCTGGCATGAACTTTTTGCTCCTGCTCTGTATGGCAAAATCCATTCATGCTCATTCACAACATGATGTATGACTCCAAACCAAATGCCCTGAAAAGAAGAACAGTCTTAAATTTTTTTTCACTCTCTATTAACACAAACTGAATCAAGTGGTTTTTCTATTTACAGTTCAAACTTACAATAAACTCTTCTTCTGTATTTGCTACAGAGGAACAAAACCAAAAATGGTTTACTATCTCTCTTGTCCACTGTAATATTGGTTTTTTTGATTTTTCTTGTCCAGTCTGAAAATAATGTTCAAAATTCAGTTTACTCATTTAGCATTTTTCCAAATTTTGAAAATGTTCTTAAAAAAAAAATCTTAAATTGTCTCACCTTTATTAGTTTTTTCCCAAGGTTTTTTGACCCATGCCAGATGTCGAATGAATGTTTTATTTCTGGGTAATCTTTTTCTGTTATAAAAACATGATGATAGCTACAGTAAATCTAATTTATATATTTATCCCTAAAGAAAAATCAGAAAAAAATCCTAATTACAGATTTAAGGTTTAAAAAAGAAAAAAAACAACAAAAAAAAAAAAAAACAAAGAAGTATATAAAGACACATACTCATTAAAGCTTCAATCTGCACATGTGCATCTGTCACCACTTCCACCACATTTATTTCTTTTTCAAGGAGAAACTGCAGGCCCTTCTGAAAACACGCCTTTTCAAGGATTGCACTTTTTCTTCCTGTCATTCTCTTGTCCATGGTCACTAAGCACAGTATCTTGTGGGTTTCATTTTCCATAAATGTGTACGTACAGTACTGTGCGGAATGACCTGGACTGTCCATACGACCATCGCCTAAGCAAACAAACAAAAAAAAAAACAAATAATCAAAATAAAAGAAAATTTAAATATATCCTCTTCTTGACAAAACAAACAATACAAGCATTTGGTTGATATTGTACTCACCAAGAACAACAACATCTTTTCCTCTGAATTCTTCTAGAATATCATTCTGATGCTTTTTCCAAATTTCTTCAATTGTTGGAGTGACATAGGTTCTTTGTATCTTTATAAATGATGAGACAGACAGAATGGGGAGCTTCAGGAACTTAAAAAACAGGGAAATCTTTTGAAAATTATTTCCTGACGCCAGTAAAGCTGCTGAGATTAAAACATCCCCACTGTGAACCCGTCTATTAAGAAGAGGTTGCGAACACCATTTGTGTGCCTCATGATTGTTTGTGCAGACCTGGAACAGAAATTTAAAAAGTGCCTTTGTATTTCAAAAAGAAAGGTGAATGATGCCTTGTCACAATATGTATTATATATGATTCTTTTAAAATTATACTGAAGTTCATTACCCATCTCAGGTACACAGCTGAAGACACTACTTCTGATGAAATGTGAACTTGAGCTTCACATCCTTTCACCCTACAAATCTTAGGGACTCCTGTTTCTGCCAAGGTAATCAGCTGATTAATGTAAACCATGGCTGGACAATCATGGACCAGTTGTTCAATTTCATCATTGTTGCGTATAACTGGTAGACAACTATACTCAGCATGTTCTACAAATCTTTCTTGATCGTCCTCAATCTCTTCTGAATCCGACTCATCTAGCGTCACACCATGGTCAAGTCTATAGAGAGAATAAAAAAAACATAACAAAATTATAAAAATTTATGTTATTACAGTTTAATGAACCAATTACCAATAATTTTTCCCATTAGTATGTTTCATGCTATCTGAAATATTTACAATGATTAAACATATTTAACCTCTTTTAATTAAATTTTATATTACTAAGTAAATAATAATTCTAATAAAAATTACTTTAAAGACAGGTGGAAACTTGGCTCATATTCTTCATCATCAGAAGAGTCATTTTCTTCGCATGTCAATTCAGAGGCACTCATTGTCAATCTAATAAAAATGCATATATCAAAATCATTCATGCTAAAATAATACATGACGTATTTAGGCCATCACTAATAATAATAATATATTTTTTTATGTACTCCGACTTACATTTTTCAAGGTGGGAATGTAGGTAGGTGTTTTGTTTGTTTGTTTTTTGTTTTTTTTTTTTTGCAGTATCTATAGCTAACATCAATTACTGTCATAAAAAGCATAAACTTAAGATTTATTGATGCTTTCATGATACACCGGATAAGACAGATTTAATATTTATTGCTATAAAAATGTTATTTCAAACAAGAGGCACTGGGGCCACATCGCTCACCTGAGCACTCTGGCTAGGAAACAGCAGAAATCAATTCAGTCCTGAAAAGTTTAAATATAAAAGTGGTTCGGGGGGGGGGGGGGGGATGTACTTCATATGGATGCTTATGAGTTAATATGACAAATATGCCCCTGTATTTTCCTGGGGGTCATAATTTGAACAAACTTGAATCTACACTACCTAAGGATGCTTCCATATAATTATGACCAATCATGGTTTTGCTGTTCTTGAGAAGAAGATTTTTAGAGATTTTCCCAATATATTCCTATGTAAAACTTTGACTACCCATTGTTGCCCCACCCTACCCCCGGGGGTCATGATTTGAACAAACTTGAATCTACACTATCTGAGGATGCTTCCATTTAAGTTTCATGTTTTCAAGCACAGTGGTTCTTGAGAAGAAGAATTTTAAATGATGCCATTAATTTTTCACGAATTCATAATTATCTCCCCTTGGAAAAGGGGGTGGCCTTTAATTTGAATCCCCTTTACCCAAGGATACTTTGTGGCAAGTTTGGTTGAAATTGGCCCACTGGTTCTTGAGAAGATGAACATGTGAAAAGTTTACGATACCAACGCCAACAACAACAGACAATGGAAAAATTTCGATCAGAAAAGCTCAGGTGAGCTAAAAAGTATCTTAGAGAATTATAAACCTTTAAAATGAAACAATGTCTATTTCCCTTGACCCCCCCCCCCCCCCCAAAAAAAAAAAAACATTTAAAATTTAAAGTACTGGGGAAAAGATAGGGTAAGGGCAATTTTGACAGGTCAGTCGGAGTACATCAAACAAATTAATTTTTATTGGCCTTAGAAAGAAACATTTTTAATATGTGTGACAAAAGAGCAATGTTGTCAAACCTAAAAGGATCCACAAAACTGTCTGAAAATGGCTTAAAGCTCTTAGTCCTTGGATCTGTAGGTTCTGCAATTTCCTCAATGCCAGACATAGCACTTTCAACACTGAAAATATTATTTAAATTTTCTTTTTAAAAGTAAATTTTCTACATAATAATAATGATAATAATTTCAAAACTCCATTTAGAATGTTTTTGGTAATTATATATGTATTCAAAAATTGACACAAATACTTCTCAAAATTTTGCAAATGTAAAACAAGCTTGGATATTTACTCTTTTCCCACTTCATCTGGTGAAATGTCAGACAAATCAGACTGAACAATACATATTTTCTTCAAAGCTGGTGGACCAGGCGTTGATGTAACACAGGGTTTGAAGTTTTTTCCAGCAGGAACACTTGTATATTTTTGCTCATCCTTAGCTTCATAGCTAGAACAATGAAATCTAAACGTTTAACATAATTATATAAATATCTTGTATAGTTATCTAAACGTTTAACAGAGTTTGGTTATTTACCCTTTCCGTGCCTCACAATATTTACGCTATCAACTGGCTTACGAAGATACTTATTTGTTGTATATTACAACAAAAAACTAACATCGGCTGAATAAGATATGATGCTTACAAGTCAAGTAAGGTACTAAGAGTTTTCTCCAATCATTTATACTAGTATCTTGCATTAAATTGGCTATAATTAAACTTGTACACACTTACTTGTCAAGCAGAATCTTTGCAACTTCGATATTTGTTTTCACGGATAATTTTGTCCGCAGCTCCGTCCAACGATCGTATTGATCTCCAATATATATTTTGTTTTTGTTTAACCTAGCATTCGCTTCCCTTTTATTCCTTTTTCTCGCCGAATCCGTTAATTTAATCTTCGCACCACGTTTTCCCGACATCTTTGCTCTGCATCTCCGACAAGCTGCACATGCGTACATCAGTACGAACATCAGTCTCCGAGCGTTTGACCCAGAGGTCACTTGCATATTTCTGACTACGTCGGGGAAATATTGTCTTGCAAGACAAAAATTCATGAACGGCTATTTTTCTCTTTTTCGACTTATTTTAGACCTTCAATGAGTTCAAATTTAGTCTATAATTTTAAATTTCAGATCGATAAAATGTTTTCGTGCTACATTCGTGATTAAAAAAAAATTGCCGCCGCTGACAGCTTATATTGCTTTAATTATTATCCAATTATGTCTTAATGCTCAGAGTTACTCTTCATTGTAATTGTTTCTGTCATTACTGCTATGAATTGGTTGTTTCATACAAGATCTTCAGTTGGAAACAGGTCCTTAAACTGTCCATGCCGACTCCAATTCGCGTAGAAAACGCCAAGCGTTTTTGATCGTTAATAAATAAGTAAAAGAAGGACCGATTTAATTCTACCTCTCTATTCTACAAATCTACACATTCTACACATGTACCATTCTACACTTGTCGAAGGGACAGCTGCTACCTATCTTTAATCGACTTAAGTCAGTCGAGGCCGGGGTTTGAACCATGACCTTCCGATCAACCGACGGAGCTACCGTGACGGTCTACATCGTAATGAATAAAAAAAATTATTTAGACAAAAATCAACTCCCAGCACCTTTTAAATTAACCATGATATAAATAATTTACATTCCCTATTTCAGATTTAACAGTCTACTACATGCATGTCCTCGCACTTTAGAGGTTTATCAGGACTAGCCTATTCCTATTATTTTCTTTACATTATGTGATACTGCAACTTGATATAATCTTGATAGGTTTACAGTTTTCTTGGTTAGATTTTAAGATTTAAAGCGATTTTGATTTCAATTAAGCATTGTTCAATGGATCCACTTATCTGTATCACCTTTACTGCGTCAAGTCAAGACGAGTGACGTCCTTTATGACACATGATTTGTTTCTGCAGTATTGCATGTTATCAAAAGGTGATATTTTGCACTCTTTGATAAATAACGGATAACACAAATGCATGCAACCTCTTTATGCTCATCACCATATGCTGTAATTTATTTGTTAAAATAACTTATTTTATCTCATTATTACTTATTAAAGGTGCTTGGACACAGATTTTAAGTTAATATTTTCTCAAATTTTCTGTATAATTTCATGACTTATATGTTGCTATAGCATTTCATACTAAAATATAATAAAAATCTTATTTCATCTCGAAATTATTAAAATTTCGAATTTCTGGACGTGTTGGATTGACACATCCTTGCGCTTTCACATATTTTGATTTTATTCTTAATACTTAAGAAAAGTGGCAATTTTGTTTTGTATTCATGAAAAATATTAAAACTATAACCCAGAAAATTCAGAGTAGAAATGTTCGAAAGCAAAACCCACTCACAGTCCGTACTCAGTGGTGTGTGCAGAATTTAACAATTGAACACACCCGTTGAATCGTAAACACTAACAATAACAGAGCTCGTGCCCTGTTTACAAAAAACAGTTTACGTATCACGGGTGTTTTCCATTAAAATTTTGTTACACATCACAGAGCACGGACTGACAATACTGGTGAGTTGGTTTTCCTTTTGAACATTTCTACTCTGAGTTTTCTGGATTATAGATGTAATATTTTTCATTAATACATAGCAAATCGCTTCTTTTCTTAAATATTAAGGATAAAGTTAAAATTTGTGTAAGTGCAAAGTTGTGTTAATCAAACGCGTCCCGGAATTCGTAGTTCCAATGATTTCCAGAATTAAGTTTTTAATTATATTTTCATGTAAATTGTTATTGCAATATATAAGTCGTGATATTATACAGAAAATTTGAGAAAATATTAAGTTCAAATCTGTGTCTAAGCACCTTTAAATTTTTATATCACGTCACAATGATACTTACTATATATGAACCCATGTCCATAACAAAGCTCTGAAAACGATAACTTTTTTTCCCTGAGATGCCATATAGCAAGTATCATTGTTTATACTTGTATGTCTTACGTGTGTTGCATCTATATCCAGTATATCCATTGTTGCAACCGTTACTGCAGATTCCGTCAACATAATTACAAACTGTGCCATTAAAACAGTTATCACTGCAAGTTTTCCTGCAAAAGTTTCCATACGTTCCAACAGGACACGCTGTCAATAAAATATTTAAGATAAATTATCAAACAGATATAAAAATCGACAGAAGTTTTTTTTTTTTTTAAATTAAATACAGTAATTGTATCATATTTACTTGTGTTTTCTATTTAGCATTTTTGACAGACAGATAAATACAGTACATCATTATATATCATACATTTATGCATATATATAAATGTATTATTTAGAAATGCACTTAATCAGATCAACGCTAACTTTTGAAAAATAAAATTTCTGAGAATCATTCTTAGATATAAAGAATTTACAGTATTTTCAGATAAAGGCAGGGGATACTAACTTGTACATACTTTTGTTACAGAAAGGTCCTATATATCCAGGTCTACAACCCAAGTCACAACTTCCTGTTGTTTTGTTGCAGTGAGAATCATTCAAACAATTTCCACTACAATTATGAATACAACCTGGACCAAATGTTCCGTTTACACATTCTGTAATTAAGTAATTTCACTTAAATTGCATGTGTACACACTTCTCAGATCTTTAATTGTTTCATTTTCTTACAATTCTACCCGGTATTACGATACATGTACATATCTTTTCATGTTCTCCTCGTAAAGTACTCAGGATTGTTTTAATTCTCATTTTGCAAATCAATTTCACTCTTTTTCTACAACTTTCATGAATAGTATTTTTCAAAATAACAACATGGAGCTCCATGGTTGCTTTGATAAAAACTTATAAATGCTTTTTTAAACTTTAACATTGGTTTTCCAGCTTTAGGTTGAATTCTGACTTTTAAGTTGGTAATGCTCACTTTAAAATCGGTAATTCCAACTTTGATTACACTTTTATCTAATCACTGCCAATTTTGGGGTTAGCAATTCCAACTTCTAAGTTTACTTTTTCAGCTTTTAACTGCCCAACAAAGTTGTTGGTAATTCCAGTTTAAAATATGGTAATTCAAACTTTAATCTACATCTAGGCTTTTCTAAGATTAAACCTGGCAAACGACCTTTATATTTGATATTTCTACTGTTGAAGTTTGTAAAACAATCCGAAAAACTGATAATTCAAACTTTAATCTTTGCTTCGCCGTCTTTAAAGTTCGCTTTTCCAATTTTCAATGTTTTTTTTTTCCAACTTCGATATAAGCTTTTAAAACTTTAAAACTTTTAACATGATAAACTTCAAATTTTTCTACTGACTTTGTTTTTGGTTTCGCTAATTTTGCGTGAAAGAAACTGTAAATGAGGAGAAAAAAATGAAATTACTGGAAACCATCCAGGCAATTACTTATTATTTCTTTTATTAAAATAGCTAAATCGAATTTAGCTTTTCGTATCAATACATGTTGAATACCCTTTTTTTCAGGGAGGGTCTCCACTAATTGGGAAAAAAATGTCTTAGAAATATCCTACGAACATTAGAATGAACATTAGAATTTCCTATTTTCCAGGGTTGGACTGGGTCTAAGATTATTTTTATACCCCTGAAATCGGTGTTTGGAAGGGAGTATGTAACTGAGGATTTTTCATAACCTTGATCCATCGTCATAGATGCAAGTTCAAGGTCACTGGTAGAAAAAGTATAAAGATCATGACTGGTCTAGAACTTTGTTATATAGAATTATTGGATGTCCATATTTCAATAAAAGATTATTTACGACCAGAGGATGCATCATTTTTTCAAACCAAAGTCGTTTTGGCAAGTTCAAAGTCACATTTACAAAATTTGAAAACCCACTTTAAAAAATTGCAGTGGGTGTATTATTTTATGAGCTTGCTCAAAAATACATAGAGTTTTCACCATTTTACATTTTGCAATATAAATATTAAAACCTTCAAAATCCAGGGGATAGGGGGATAAAGATCCCAAGGCCCAATCCCCCACTGGATCCGATACTGCAATAGTGCATTGTACCTATATGTATAAAGGAATTAGTACAAACAAGCTTAGTCTATCGAGATTTTGAAAAGTTTAACATCATTTAACATTTAAATAACCACTGATCTTTATTTTACATACAAATATAGAGAGACTATGGGATGCAAATTTGAGAGCAACCTCAAATGCTGAAAAAATATGTCGGTTGTGGTAAATGTGTTCTTTGTTCACCTGTCTTATATACTAAGATATAAATACAACAATATATATCAACTTTCAGCGATTGATAAAGCATGTGACAAAAAATTCTAAATATTTTAATTTCTTTATACTGTAATTGTAGAGCATAATTTTTTTTAGTACTAAAGCGTATTTAAGTATACAAATAAAATGCGTGAAATCGAAAAAAAAAAATGTAGAAAGTCCAATATTTAAATTGAATTTACCAACTTTAGAGTTGAAAAGGTCAGGATTAAAGTTGGAAAAGCCAACTTTGGCCAATTTCAAAGTTGTAATCACAAACTATAAAGTTGAGAAAGTAAATTTTAAAGTTGGAATCACAGGTACCTACTTTTGAGTTGGGAAGTACAAATCTTTTAATTTGGAAAAGCTAAGATTAAAGGTGGAAAAGCAAGTTTTTGAGATGGAAATAACCGTTTAAAAGTTGATTGACAAAACCAAGATTAAGGTGGAAAATCCAGCTTTAGAAGTGGAATTTATAACTTTAAAGTTGGAATTGTAAGAGGAAAAACAGTCCAACGTCGTATTGGTATGATTTTCCGAAATATGACCTTAAAGCATAAGCATTTGAAAAAGTACTAGACAAAGAAACTTCAAGTATAGTATTTTGCAATAATGTATGACTTTATATTTAAAGAAATTTTGGCAAGCTTATGATCAACGGTCGTGTCAACAATATAGGCTTGAATTCGTTTAAACAAGGTTATGAACACAAGGAGTGGAAGGGTAAAATAATCGTCCCTGTGACACTGATATAGAAATGTAACAGAGGGTTACATTCAAGCGCCCCTTACATGAAAGGCAGTAAAATATTTCTTGATCATAATCCAACTTCACTATGACAATGTAAAATGCCACTTAGAATAAGAGTATTAAATTTGTGATTTGTCCGTATTGAAATTAACTTAAAAAAAAACAACAGTGAAACTTTTCTTGATTATGACCAAAGTTCATTTTGACAATGCTATGATTGGTCCATATTTTCGAAAGGAACTCCTTCTTTAAATCAAAGAACTGTCTAGTGTTATTGGTTGTAACTGAGTCATATTGCCTGAATTTCATCAAGGATAATTTAATCGGTTTGGAGACTCTTTTTTAAAATAAACATTGAATACTTAAAAAAGAAGTCTTCAAAATTACATACCAGTAATCAAGAGAATATCTTTAAAGAGAAATACTTATATTTTATTATGGAATGTGACTTTTTAAAATATATATAAAATCCGAAACGTTACCTATATTACATATGACTCCCATCCATCCCGAAGCACATCCGCCTACACAATTGCCCGACTCATTATTGCAGGTAACGTTGTTTTTGCAATAACCAAGACATTTGTTTTCACATCCTATTCCATACCATCCAAAAGGGCATGCTTTTTGTTCAAAGGTAATATAAAAAACAAATTGCTTGAAATTTCACCACAATAAAAACAAGCAAAAATATATCACTTAATACAAATGCTGCAGAAATCTGGTTTCAATGAATAGTTTGTATACTTTTGTGGCTGTATGTTTATTTGGAAGAGACCTGATAAATTATGGATTTGATTAAAGAGAAACTTTTCTCTTTTCCCCATATATTTCAAAAATTTTTTCCCCAATTTCAGTTGTATTTCATTCTCTTCACCATCTAGATATTCTAATTAAAATTTTTTTGAAATATCTGATATTTTAGAATTATCAATATCTACTCTTAGATTGCGTTAAAAAATATTCGTTCTAGCGATAAACGGTGAAAAGTGTTTAAAATATTTTAGCATTAGTTTTCATACATGTATAACTTATTCGTTTAAAAACTTATCACACGTTTTACTCTTCATACGTTTATCACATTTGTCTCCCGTCCATCCTGGCCTACATCCCAGACAACTTCCGTTAACTATGTGACATCTCAGTTCCTGGCAGTTGGCAGGGCATGGTAGATCACAGTTAACGCCATAAACTCCATTTTTAGCACAACCTGTACAATACATGACGAAGTACATGTAAATGTTTTTAATCCAATGTACCAGGATGGTGCAGTTTTCTGGACTTTTGTCATTTACAGTTTCCCTTGCGACATTGTGAAATCTACGTAACTATGACAGAGACACTCATTAGCCTTTTAATTTGTTCTGTTTATTTTTTTCACCCCATAATGTTAACACAAAAAAATTTTTAAAAATATATTAGACTCGCAAAAATTTATTTCAAAAACTTACAAATTAGTAATGCAAAACATATACTTTACTCATTGTGTATTATCATTATTTTCATATACATTGTGTATTATCATTATTTTCATTTACATGAATTTCAAGTGTACTTATGACATATGAAATTCATAAACTGTTTTGACTGTTCCTTTGTAAAACCACAAAGCTCATGGATAGGAAAATTATCAAAACTGATTGAAGGTACCATAGAGAAACGCATTTACATAATAAAATTTAGAATATTACTAGCTGGTATGCTCTTACCATAAACTATCACTTCACATAACATTGTTATGCTTTGAGTTTTGTAACCATCAGGATAGGTAACGTCATCCAGTCTTTCGTTGTAATAAACGACGTATCGTCCATATTTTATGCAAGTTGTGTTAAAATCCAAAGGAGGCAGCTCAGGTCCGTCCTTGTAACAAAGAACCCAATCTTCTCTGTTGGTGGAGTTTGAAAGATAGATGGAGAATCCTGCAAATCGTCCTCTTTGTCTCATAACTGGAAATAATATTTTTAAAAATTTGTTAACATATCAATTTCATTTTGTAAAAAAATGTTCTTAAATCACTTTCATGCAATAGTGGCTTTGAAGTTGAAAAGTTGTGTCTCAAGCCCGTTTTTAGAGCAAAAGGGCCTATTATCTTGTTTGTTAGATTTGTAAAATCAGAGTTCTCCATAAGCTGCTTTACTGTGTCGGCCCAAACACAGTGAAATTTCCTCCGACACAGTAACTATTCAAATATTATGCCTGCAACACAGTAAAACTTTTGCGACACATTAAATTCTTAAGATCTTTGACGAACAATATATCAGAACATAAATTTTCTCTAAATATCGTTAAATTAAAACTTGAAACTAAAAAAAAAAACAAACTAAAACTTGGGGTGTTAAAAGCCATCTTTCTTTTTTGAGCGAATGCACGAAATTACGTCCCCTCTGCAAAACTTAGACAATCCTCCAAAAATGGCCCCGACGAATATTATTGATTTCCAGTATTACTTGCTTGATGTGCTTCATTTTGAATACATAAAACATGAGCTAAAAACATTAACATGTATATTTTAAAAGTATTGTATAAAATTGAGATGATAATAAAATATAAGAAATAAAACTTAAAAATCAGGTATTTTTATGAACGTCATGCGAACTACAATTCTAAAATCTGTTTTCCCCCTTATTTTCCAAAAACTAATGACATTGAATTCACAATAAAGAAAAGTGTGTATTAGAAGATTACATGTTTAAAACACTGTCCCTAGATCAAGATACTCGTAACATACGTCAGTTTTCCTAATTTAAATATCACCTGCATATGGCGTAGGCAAGAATTGGTTCTACGAACGAACAATTATTTTACATATGTACGGCAAGCTACTGGCTAATAAGTTGATAATGCAAGGATACTAGCAGTTTCGTGAAAGTCAACATTTCGAAAATTCTATGGCCGATACAATGACATTGTTAGCAATTACAATTTATCGTTACGGTGAATTCACCATGCATCGGACACACACTAGTACCTTGCTTCGGACAACTTCAAGCATCGAACTAACATCAAACCTGAATGACCTCATCTTTTAACTTCTGTCCCTAGATCAAGATACTCGTAACATACGTCAGTTTTCCTAATTTAAATATCACCTGCATATGGCGTAGGCAAGAATTGGTTCTACGAACGAACAATTATTTTACATATGTACGGCAAGCTACTGGCTAATAAGTTGATAATGCAAGGATACTAGCAGTTTCGTTAAAGTCAACATTTCGAAAATTCTATGGCCGATACAATGACATTGTTAGCAATTACAATTTATCGTTACGGTGAATTCACCATGCATCGGACACACACTAGTACCTTGCTTCGGACAACTTTAAGCATCGAACTAACATCAAACCTGAATGACCTCATCTTTTAACTTGTTTCTATCTTAAAGCTTACTTCTTTTTTGTTTAGAGATACATATATAATATCAAATTTACAGCTTTTTTTTGCAGAAATAAAAAATATAAACTAAAAATAAAACAAGTTCTCTTTATATGACACGATGTTTCTTGGCACTAAAAGATCTTTGATAATATTCCAGACCAAGTTGCCAAATTACGAGGCAAAGCAAGCCTCATCTAAGGTGATGTGAAGAAACTAAAATCTCTACACATTTGTGGTTCAAAACATACAATAAAATATAGAAAAAAAAAAGCTAATGTTAAATGAATCATCAAATATTGTGACTTATTTATAAGCATTCAGGCATTTTCAAGGCCACGGTGATAAAGGTAGGGCATTTTTCCGGTTCAATACATTATTTGGCCGATGCCATTGTCCTATCCATGGTGAACTCAGAATCATTCAAACAAATTGTTTTATATGAATATTTTCTCAATAATAAGCAATATTCTATCATATTTAATATTTCAATCACATAATACATGCTACAAGCTCCATTTTGATAATATTCGGTTGGCAGCGATATCACTACTTGTTCAAGTACGAGGATATCCGATGCATAGTGAACTCACCCTTAGTCGAATGTTGACTTACAAGACAACAGAAATCTCAGAAATGTAGGTAGATAGTTGAACATCAGTGCATGTGAGCTCTTCAGAATACACCATTCTAAATTATCACATTAACTTGTACATGTATTAAGACGGAATAAGAATGAAAACTATTTTGAAAAGAAATTAGTTTTTGCAAAACCTGCGTCAATTTGATTTTGAAACGCTTCACATAATATGCTTTACATTGAAATAAACCATAATTATTGTGGTAAAGCTTTTAACTAATACAAAGTATTTACCGTATGCTGAGCCAAAGTCCTTGAATAGTATCCTGATACTGTGAATACTGTAGATATCACCAAGATCAACTCTCCACCACACACTGGTGTCGGGAGAGGATCCTCCTATAACTCCGGTCCGTGTACATGATGACATATTTCTGTCAACTGCGTTGCTTGCAATATACCAACTTCCACAAAAATATGGTTCAGTACAAGGATTCGTTAATGTCTGACTTGAAGCTTTATCATGTGACAAATCGACTTAAAAAACAATTTGTTTATAAAATTGAATGATTGCTTATTGCTTAAAGCGACATCATGTGTTCTGTTATGTTATTTGTATCATAAATCAAAAAAGTAATAAAATATTAGTAAAAAACAAACATTTGACGAATTTAAATTAAACTGCGCTGCTAAGCAACCAGAGAGTGACTGACAAGCAAAGTAATAAATTATTGCATCGTCATTATTGTCTATGTTAAGATCACGAAACTCTTCTTATATAATTCCATATTTCGAAATGCTTAACCATTGAAACATCTAAGGGCAAAACTTCAATCTATTTTGTGCGCTGATGACCCTTTACATGAAGTCAAGGTCAAAGGTAATGATCAGTTTCCTTAATATTTTCATTTCTTCAGTCTTTTAAGATCGGTCATGGTACATGTGGTCTAGAACTGGGTAGGGCCACCAAGTCGTCTTTTTTATCTGGCATGTTTACCTAAGGCCCGAATTGCTCCTAAAGTGAAATTTGGTTTTATCTTAAACCAATGGAAGAAAACTATATTTGGAAACTGATGTCAATGGCTGCCGGGGAATGTTGTATAGAACACACAAAACTAATCACAGTGCCCTCAAGACCTGTGGTGACACGCTCAGGAAAGTAGGAGTTGCACGGGACAAGATTAAAGCTGAACACGCTTCGTAAAAAGAATCTGTCCGCAATATTCGATTGGACTCTCGCTATATCTGATGGCCCCTATATATAGAGCCGCTCACTTAGTCACTGTTCAATTGTCACCGATCTAGACGGATGTATATGCTATACAGCACTCGGTAGCGACAAAAATAACTGGATACTTCTAATGCAGGAGAGTAAGATACCAAAGAGACGTACAACAGTTGCACAGGTCAGTGCAGTATACAAACAAACACAAATACACGTAACTGCAATAAATTTTAAACAAACGTGCAAGATAACCAGCACGAACACGGGTCGCCAATCCAAGCCGATACCCGTGACAATAAAGCAGTCAGGTGTAACGAATGCAAAGAGTATACCCCGGTGCTGATATCGTAGATAGTAATATCGAAAATGGCGTATGCCTATTTACGAGTTGTGTTCAGCTTTAAGCACATAACCGGTCACAAATAAAAAGTACTCATACAGTAAATCTTTTGAAAAAATGCTTTAATCGATACTTTTCAATTTTTCTTTAACCCCCTCCCAAAAAGGCTAATAAATTCTTCAGTATACGTAATGTACCTTTCTTCTTTAAGATTAGAGTAAATAAGGAAAAGTAAGGTCAAGGTAAGGGGTAAATAAAAGTCAGAAAATTACGACACATTTAAAAAGCTCTCATCAATTAATCAATACCTAGTCTAATCTAGTTATCTTACAAAAGTACGAATAATTTGCATTGATAGGTGTTAGAGTAACAGTTGCTACATTTAACTATCAAGATACTTAAGTTACTTGCATGATTAATGAAAATAAAAAGTGGAATTACATACCATAACCAAATATTCTTATAAATCCAAATGACAAAATCAGTATTCTGAGCATTTTTGCGATAAGATAATACATATTGCTTACAACCATTGATCTATAGCAGTATAACCAGGAAGTCATGGATTTAGGTATGGTGGGTCTTTGTTACAATATTCAGAACTTTTTAAAATTTTCTTTTGTATCTTATTATGATTCAGTTTGCATGTAATGTATCTAGTGTGCAATTGCACAGCTCGAGTTTTTCAGAATGACTACATAAGATGGAAAAAACTCAGGTTATTTCTCGTAAATTATATGGCACAGTGTAAACACCCTACCCACTTACTTATAATCGGCGTAATTTAGAAACTTAAAAGAATAGCGAAAAGACAGAACTTGGGAGGACTAGGATAAAACATATTGCTATTTAAAGATTTGGATGAGTGCATGTTCTTTTTCCACGTCCACACATTTCAAAGACAAGGACCTCGACCAACATTTCATTGAATTAATTGAGTTATCGTGGTTGTAAATAGAGATTTACAGTAACTGTTGTATCACACAGATTTCCCTAGTTTCTAAGTCAAAAGCCGTCGATAGATCAAGGTTTTAATGACAAAAACAAACAAGAGGCCCATGGGCCACAACGCTCACCTGAGAAACTTTGGCCCTGCTGTTCTTCACCAGACTTTCCACCAAGTAATACCTATTGTGGCCCCATCCTATCCCCAGGGGTCATGATTTTAACAATTTGTAATCTACACTACTCCAGGATGCTTCCACATAAATTTCAATATTTCTGGCCCAGTGGTTCTTGAAAAGGAGATCTTTAAAGATTTATTGAATATCTCGTACATTGTATTTCAATGTAAAAATTAGATTCATTATTGTGGTCCCATCCTACCCCAGGGATCATGATTTTAATAATTTAGAATCTGCACTACCCCAGGATGCTTCCACATAAGTTTCAGCTTTTCTGGCCCAGTGGTTCTTAAGAAGTTGAAAATGTGAAAAGTTTACAGACGGACGGACAGACGGACGTACGACGGACAATGGGTGATCAGAAAAGCTCATTTGAGCTTTAAGCTCAGGTGAGCTAAAAAGTCATGTTATCCTTTCTAATTGTTCTTGATTTATGTGTTACATGTAATATAGATTCACGCAAAACTATGATCTAAATCCTGACGAAGATAGACTATACATGAATATACATTTATCAATAATGCATGTTTGGGAGGGCAACCATACTAACAGTAGAAATTGACATCCAGATAGAAAACAATTATCAGCAGCAGAAGAAGAACATACAATGGTTTTCTATCTTTCAAATGTTAATCTTAAAAAAAGTATTAATTTGATTGAACTTCTGATTGATGCTATTCAAAGTCGTTGATGGTCGTTCTCAGATGCCGGTAATACTATGCTTGATATACTGAATGTAGAAGGAAACCAACGTCATCCCGAATTATTAGGGGGTGAAAATGAAAAAACAATCCGTATTTTCGAAAAAAAAAACTCTCCAATTAATGAATTTACAACTAAATTCAAACTACAATAATTGTTCTGTAGTAAAAATGTAGCCTCATTCAAGTTGGGTTATCCTCATATCGATATCCAGTCATGCGAGTCTATGTACTTTACGTCCTTCGCTAAAACAAGGCAAAATTTGCACATTAAATCCAGCTTGAAGTCTTTCCATAGGATAATAAAAAAAATACAGATTTACGATTCAGGAAAACTTACTTTCCCTTTTATTATTCGTCATTGCTACACCCCATCTAACCTATTTACAGAATTTGTTCACAGATAGGACAGATAACATTTTTGGAAACTGCGTGCAAGTTGACAGTGATTGGTCAAAAATGTACCAGAAAAACATTTTTGTCTAATAACTACATTGTATCTGCATTATATCTATAGATGTTGTTTTGAGCGAGTGAAGTGGGCTTAAACTTCAACAACTTGCATGAAAAGATATCGGGTTTGTGAAACTGGACTTGAACACATTCTAAATGATGGCAGCAATATTTTCTATTAGAGTAATTATTGTTGAATGATTCGTTATCTGTATTATTAATATCCATGAGTCGTTTGTACTGGCTGCTAGGTATTCTATTGAAAATACGGTGTTCAAGTACCTAATATGCATGGACTTCCTGAGTTGTCATTGGGTCCGACGTCAGTGGACGGGGCCTGTGGAAATTAACAGAATGTTTCTTGTATTTCAATTCAACATTTTTGATTTCTATTTACATTTTTCTGCACATATAAATACAAATATAAGGAATCACTGCCTTGTGTTGGGTATATCAGGGACATTAACGACAGGTGGAAATGAATAATTTATGCAAAACTGTCTTGTGAATTATCAAAAAGCGAAAATTATGTCGCTTTCCTTCCCCCTTCCCTTTTTGTAAATAATGAAAATCTATTAAATGTCTAGAAACACATAATTTCATGGTATTTAAAATTAACAGATTATAACAATTTCCTGATTACTATAATTTTCTTTTAAAAACTGGTTCTCCCAATTACTTTCAAATGGGCCAACCAAGACCACTTGTTCTGAATTTAAATCATAGTAACATAAGAACGGGTGAACTGGGTCAATATTGATTTTCGCAATGTTTGTAATTCGTGTGGTTTTGTGAATATTGTTTGTCAGAATGAGATGGTCAGCATGATATCTTTAATCGAACATAAACCAGAGTCTTCTAAACAATCTACGTTTAAGGCTACTATAATTATAAATCTACTATAATTATAAATTTAGTGGATATATTTCAATACTTAATCAAACTACCAAGATTTTCCTCAGAAGGATTTATCACTGTTGGGCGGACGATAGACAAAACAAGATAAAGGTACATATTTTCTATCCAGACGCATGCGTAGATGTCGGTTAAAGGTCATTGTGGCGAATTGCACGAAAGAATGCTCCTTATAATTTGTAGTCGATTTTGATGCGTGTAATATAACGAATTGATATTTATGATGTATTCAGCTAGATGTATCCAGCTCATGAAAAGAAAGTAAATAGATAGAATAATATGTACATGTACTCTGCAAGATGTATTTCTTTCAGTTTGGCTTAATGACAGTTGCCTTCAATGAAATACTTTCTTTTTCATGCAGATGTAGCATTTTCTCATTTAACACGGGGGGGGGGGGGGGGAGGGGGGTTCCATCCCAGTCCAAAAAAAAAAAAAATTCTAACCCAAATATCCCTTTCCCAAACGTGAAAAACAACTATTTCGTGGTGGTGATGGTTGGTTTCACATTATCTAGGGTGAGTCATTTTTTATTTGTTGCTTCAGTATATACTTTTGATAACTCTGCAAATTCCGGGGGGGGGGGGGATTCTTGACCCCCCTCTCTAGATCCGTGCATGTAACAAAAATGTTTTTGACCATACACACTACATTGATATAATAAGGAAGTTATGTCAAGAATAAACTATCCATGCCAATACCATTCTCGTGAATATTTGTTGTAAAATGTCCTTAACAATTACTTGTTTTATTCAAGTTTGAAAAGTACTTTTTTTTACTTAGATAAAAGGATTGAGAGGATAAAGAAAAAATTAAGTTTGTTCTAGCTGCCATAAATTGAGGGATAATAATAAAAAAAACTATTTAAAGTCTGGAGAGTTTTAGCATCCAATGTCTTGGCGTTTTATTGAACACTGATTTTGCATAACGTATACGAGTATGCCTTGGAATATTCCGAATGCCATCGTTCAATATAGAACGCCCTGTTGTAAACAAAAAATGTCATCTGGTCAACCGTTTTTTTTTTTGTGACAGGTAGTGGGAGCTATGTAAAATGTGTTTATTTTCACACAAAATTGAAATTATCTATTAATAAATCAGTATATTTTAGCCTTATTAAAGCCTCTCTTGTTTATCAATTCACTTACAGGTACCTTACCTTGTTTTAATTTTCATATTTCTTACAAAAGATCTTGCAAAACATCCTTTTGATATCAGATGTTCATTGTCCCTATACATAAAATCTTACAAGAAGATATAAAAAAAGAATCTATATTAGCATCTTCAACTTGAGCTTTTATCGTTAAGAACACGAATCGCTGTGGTTAAACATCAAAATTACCATTGCAAAACTTGTCGCCTTCTTTTTTACAACGATCAGAACTACATGTACACGCCTGGCAAAGGATAATCTTTGTCTTAGGATAATATTCTCTTTTTAATGTTCTTAAAAAATAAATATCTACACAACTGTATATAACTCTTTTTGGAAATGGTTTTCTTTTCAAAGGTGAAGGTCTATTTCACACACACACTCATTAGATTCTTTTACAATTACATATAATAACCCATCAGCATTAGCCTCTCCGGGTTTACAATTACATAGAGCATTTAAAACAATACCCGGCTTTTCTTTTCACGAATATTCAAAAATAATATTTAGTTTTTTTTTTTCAAAGCCAACTTCCATAGTATGCTTCATATTGAAAGATACAAGCAATTTCAAAGAAATGTTGTCCCCCGCTTTCGGTGTTTTAGGGATGGGTTGCCATTATTTATGGCATATTGTAACTATGTATTGTCTATGCATCATACAAAAAAGACAGAAATTATTGAATTAATAACAGGTATGGCAAAGATTATAGCTTTTTCAAAACTACATCAAACTTCAAGATCGAGTTCATGAGGTCAAATATAATACAATTCGAAAGGTCTTGTCACAAGTAATGCACATGTGAAAATGATATAAAAAAAATCAAAGTATACAATCGGAACGGTCTTGGAACAGGTAATGCACATGTCAAATATAAATGCCACATCTTCTCTCCATTAAAAGTTATCAGCAATGTTTATTTTATTTTGAAAATTAGGTCAAACTTCAAGGTCATGGGGTTAAAAATCATAGTATAATTGGAAATGCTTGTCACAGGTAATGCACGTATCAAATATGAATGCCCTATCTGCGCTCCTTGAAAAGTTAGCAACATGCACTGATCAAATCTTGAAAATTAAGTCAAAATTGAAAGTGAAGGTCACGGGGTCAAATATCGTAGCACATTCGGAAACATTTTGACACAGGTAATGCACTTGTTAAATATGAACGCCCTATGATATGTCATTCAAAAGTATCACCAAGTTAAAATTTTTGAAAATTAGGTCAATTATAAAGGTCAAGGGGTCAAATGTCATAGCATGGTCAGAAACATCTTGTCACAGGTAATTTACGTCAAATATGAAAGCCCAATCTTTTCTCAATCAAAAGTTTTTAGCAAATTAAGATAAAATTTTTGAAAGGTAGGTCAAACTTCAAGGTCAAGGTCACGGGGTCAAAAACCATAGTACATTTGGAAAGTTCTTGTCACAGGTAATGCACGTATCAAATATGAATGCCCTATCTGCGCTCCTTGAAAAGTTAGCAACATGCACTGATCAAATCTTGAAAATTAAGTCAAAATTGAAAGTGAAGGTCACGGGGTCAAATGTAGCACATTCGGAAACATTTTGACACAGGTAATGCACTTGTTAAATATGAACGCCCTATGATATGTCATTCAAAAGTATCACCAAGTTAAAATTTTTGAAAATTAGGTCAATTATAAAGGTCAAAGGGTCAAATGTCATAGCATGGTCAGAAACATCCTGTCACAGGTAATTTACGTCAAATATGAAAGCCCAATCTTTTCTCAATCAAAAGTTTTTAGCAAATTAAGATAAAATTTTTGAAAGGTAGGTCAAACTTCAAGGTCAAGGTCACGGGGTCAAAAACCATAGTACATTTGGAAAGTTCTTGTCACAGGTAATGCACGTATCAAATATGAATGCCCTATCTGCGCTCCTTGAAAAGCTAGCAACATGCACTGATCAAATCTTGAAAATTAAGTCAAAATTGAAAGTGAAGGTCACGGGGTCAAATATCGTAGCACATTCGGAAACATTTTGACACAGGTAATGCACTTGTTAAATATGAACGCCCTATGATATGTCATTCAAAAGTATCACCAAGTTAAAATTTTTGAAAATTAGGTCAATTATAAAGGTCAAAGGGTCAAATGTCATAGCATGGTCAGAAACATCTTGTCACAGGTAATTTACGTCAAATATGAAAGCCCAATCTTTTCTCAATCAAAAGTTTTTAGCAAATTAAGATAAAATTTTTGAAAGGTAGGTCAAACTTCAAGGTCAAGGTCACGGGGTCAAAAACCATAGTACATTTGGAAAGTTCTTGTCACAGGTAATGTACATATATCATATGAAAGCCCTATCTTTTCTCATTCAAATTTTATGAAAGATTTAAAGTACTGTTAAATTTTTTGAAAAATAGGTCATCTTTTCTTTTTCAGAAGACCAATTTAAAGTAATGTTAAAATTTTTGAAAAGTAGGCCAAACTTCAACGTCAAGGTCACGGGGTCAAAAATCACAGTAGCGATCGCTCCGAGATCAATAGACTAACGTGTAAGAACAGAGGAATTCTGAATGAAATCTGTACATGCGTCAGGCAAATTTTCTTGTGCAACATTCCAATAATTCCTTCGCTACCAGGATTCCATGCGAAATTATTACAAAACATACAAAAGATCAAGGATAATTGTTCCTTACCAAGAGAAACGTTTACTTTTCTTTCATTGCAGAGAGCTCAAAAGAAACAAAAAATAATTGCTTGTATTCTGTTAAGTATTTCAATAAATATTGCACAAGACCTGTAGTCTCGTTCAACAAGATGCTCGGCTGTCTCCGTAAATTCCGACGTCATGTGAAGTCACAGTCTAGACTGTCTCTCGTGCAGTTTGAAGAGGCGGATCAACGTTACAAGTGTAAGCTGTGTAAAGGCAACTGCACTCGCCCCAACGGTCACACCGTAAAACATATTACATTTGGAAAGGTCTTGTCACAGGTAATGTACATGTAAAAAAATGAAAGCCCCATCTCTTCTCATTCAAAAGTTATGACCAAGATTAAAGTTTTTGTGACAGACGGACAGACAAATGAGATTTAATGTCCCCTCGCTTTCTGATAAACCCTTCATTTCATAGACACTTCTTTTTATCATTCTGTCTGTCAAAATTTAACCTTTTTTCAGTAGGGCTGGGACGATATATTGAAATACCGAATCTGAGTGAGGACGATACGTATATCGATACCTATGAAAAAATATCGAAATATCTTCAAAAAATTTCTGACATGTTTTTCTTTGTTTACTTAACATTTTGGGTTTAATATATAAAATAAACATGCTAAATATAAATATGATTATGAAATACATAATAATTAACACCACTTGTGTAAAATGATTTTGTTTTACAACAGATATGCAACTTCTTTGAATAAATTATTTGTGACTTCTGAAGAAATGTTTTGTTCATTTCAATGCAAAAAGAGAGAAGATTTTATAACCAATTAAACATATTGTGATACATATCGCATCGTGGCTCAAATATCGTGATACGTATCGATATAGGAAAGTTGTATCATCCCAGATTCAAAGCATCTGAGTCATAGATACGCATATGGCCATTGCAGCATGCATAGCATTTTTTGTATTATACATAATAAAATGTGCACGCATCTTATGCAAAACTTCAAAAAAAAATATTATATACAGGTATTTTTTTCTTTATCTTTATGAGATAACGTCTCTAAATGTTTCAAAAGCAAATTGTCTTTAGACAGACAATTATGGTAATACATATAATTTATACTGACACTATTTATAAATCTGAGTTGGCATGCAACTACATGTATATATCACTTGACTTGATGGACAACTAAGAAATGAAATTTTGCACATCCAACTAAAACAAATGATGCATTACAGAATATAACTGTTTACAATCAAACTTACCTACTCAGAAAATGTTTACATAATGTATATATTTTTCAGCAAGTACAGATCATCATGTTGTATCACTATATAACAGAGCATGGATCCCAATAATGCAAAACAGTGATGTGGGAACAGTTAGTGGGTGTTTCAGATGTACATCAAGAAAATCTAGTACAGTATTTTATATATTAATTTAACTGTAATCTTCAAACTGTACCTCAAAGAATATTTTTATAACACATTAAAATTGAGAATGATCCTATGTATACTTATGACATTTTCGAACACCTTCAAGCATACATTATAATAATATGAATTTTTATAACTCAACAGTTTCAGTGTCATTTATAAAACAAAATACCCAGACAATGAAAAGCCTAACTGATGAGTATGTGTAGTTGGTTTTTCTCTGCTGCACAACAATAAAGTAAAACTAGATATCAATGATGGTTACCATCTCAA
This sequence comes from Saccostrea echinata, assembly GCF_033153115.1. NCBI lineage: Eukaryota > Metazoa > Mollusca > Bivalvia > Ostreida > Ostreidae > Saccostrea > Saccostrea echinata. Next base: position 12,061,255 of record NW_026889776.1, on the reverse strand, counting down.
AGGGTTCCACTTAAATGATGGACATTTTAAATGACTTCAAGATCCTTGCACATCCTTTGCCTACAAACACACTATGGATAAACTGATGCAATTTGAACTAACAGAAGAGAAAAATGCTCTTGACAACAAAGTTACAGAGATTTACTTTGACCACATAACTAGTCATAACAAAGAAAATAACAAAGAAAAGGCCTTACAAATCTGGTAATAATAGTTCATGGTTCACTTGTTAATTATTTGAATGCTTGTTTGGTCAACTTCAGGGAGAAAAATGGGATATCAAAAAGGATATCAAAATATCAATCATGATAAAAAGATGATTTCTTTAATTCAATATCTTATTTTTTCTCATTATATATGGTGACCAAAAAAAATTTATCAAATCTCTTTCTTTTCCCCTGTTACTTCTTCTCACCTTCTCAACACTCATCCAAATCAATACTTATTTCCTTGTTAAGTTTTCCGCATTTGTGTGGAGCTCTGAAAGTTGATTTATGACAAATATTTTTTGTTTTCTCAAAAAGATGCATATTTTGTAATATGTTGTGAAAATTACAGCTTCCCTCTAAAATATGTTCTTCTTTTGGGCTAAGAGCAGGAACGAAGTCCAAATGATTGAGTACCATCCACATTTGAAGGACTGCAGACAAATTTAACCTCATATAACTCTCATCCCACAATGAACACCTTTGAAGACTACTACTCAGTAAAATGTCATTAACATAATCATACATAACTATGTAATAATGAGCAGGGGTCAGTACTAGAGATGGAATTAAAGCCGAAACTGGTGAAATACCATTACTGTTCACAACGTTTCCTTGATAAAAAGCAAAGGTGATTGCTTGGCTAAGAATTTGTTCTGTCCATTTGTCAAAATGTGTGTTTTTTGATTTAATTTCACATTTTTCTGTTGATTTTTCATTTCTCTGCAAACCATCTCTTTCTTGGTCTGTGTTTTCATCATCAAGCTCATCATTTGGGAATTCTTCAAAAAATGAGATGGGTATATAATCTGGCAGCTCATCAGGAATTAAAACTATATCTGGGTGTCCGTACCAAAGCTCTTCAAAACCTAAAATTAAAAACAAGAATTCCTGATTATAATGTGACCAGAATTATGTTTCTTTTGAAAGACCTTTAAACTTTGTAGACTATATCACACCAAAAAACTTCATTTTTTTTGTTTTGTTTTTGTTTTGTTTTTTTTATTTTATATCTTTTGAAGGAGCCAATCAAATACTGTTGAATTTCATAGCTGTGAACTAATTTATGATAATATGGTCCTTAAATACAAGAATCATTGAGTGACGGATCAGCTACATGTAAATTGTTACAGCTGGCAATCTAAAAAGTTTTTAAAATAGTACACCATACCATCCAATTGAGCTCAATGTATCTAGAATAATATTTTTATAAATTTCAAGACATTTTTGAGAATTGAACAGTAAATGTTCAATCTCCCTAGACCGTAACCCAAACACAGCACAATGATTATTTGTTTAGCACAATTAACTCAACATTCCTAAATCTGCTATCAAATATTCTGTAAAATTCATGTTAACAAGAATTCTGATAGTATTGCATTAGCAATATAAGTCCCCTACAGGCAAGTGTAATCTGGTTCCTGTTAAAAATTGAAAATGCCACAATTCCGTTAAAAATCAATGAAGTGGAAGGAAATGCGAACTTGATCTAATTGAACTCATCAAGGTAAAGTCGCATGCCAAAAATCAGCTCAATATCTAAAAGCATTAAGAAAAAAATTGCCGAAAACCCCTGAGAAATTGAAAAGGTCATAATTCTATCAAAAATCATTGAAGCAGAACGAAATGCAAATTTGGTTTGTAACTCATCAACACTCACTTACCAAAAATCAGCTCAATATCTTCAAGCGTTTAGAAAAAAAATGCTGAAAACCAAGTGGGACAGACTGACAGACAGACAGAGGGACAGCTAGACGGACAGACAGACAGACAGACTCAGAGGAAACATAAAGTCCCTTCCGGCTTTACCAGTAGGGGACTAATAAATCGCATAATTTGATGAGCAAGAGGCCCAGGGGCCACATCACTCACCTGAGAAACAATGGCTTACTACTAAGATGAAAACAGTTTTTTAAAACAATATGAACTGCATTTTTGAGAATATTATTTTGCTGTTAAAATGTGTTAAGATGATAAATTTGTATGTTATTTAAACCTTTTTGATCAATTAAACAGAAATAAAGTATCAAAATGTTTCAGAATAAAGGATTCTGTGCAATCAAATACATCGTATTATATAAGAATTCAATATTGCACAGGACGACAATAAAGTAATTTTGCTTCAATCAAATCTTATAAAGAGTTCTTCCATTGCAAATAAGTGGTTAGAGTGCTCTAGAGTCGCGAAGTAAGGATTTATCAGTACCTTCTCAGGGGCCGAAATTCGGCCCCATTCCCAATTGAAAATGAGTTAAATTTTTCCCAATTTGGCAGTATTTTTTCCCAATTGGTGAACAATGCTTTTGTATTTAATTATCTTGGAAAAACACAAGGAAAATTGTCAGATTGTCTGTAATATTCATCTATTTAAGTCATTAAGCAAAGCTACAGTCATAACACATGTTTAAAAACACTGTAAAAACATCGCCAACTTTTAATCCGAATTTCCTCCGTTTTTCTGAAAATGGTGATATTGTGTAATTATATAGATTTATTAAGTTATTTCTACCTACTCAATTGATCTATGAGTGTATGGTAAGGTCTGTAGGCATTATTTCAAATAGAAAAATATATTTTCAATGCATTAATACATATTAAAAGAGGACTTTGAGAAAATGTATACTTGCAGGAGATTTATATATTCTCCAGAAACAGATTCTGTAATGACCTAAATTGGAATCTCATATGCACATGTACTACCCTGAGTTGTATAAACACTTTATACTCATTGAAGTCAATTTTACTTTTATTAGTCTGTTATTCATAATTGATCTTGTATGAAGTTGGATCATATATATTGTCTGTTTGGTTGCCCAAATTAGAGTTCATGCTGAAATGTTAAATGAATTACACCTGAATACATGATTTAAGCAACATTTTTAATTTTTCCCAATTTCATCAAAAAGCCGATAATTTTTTCCCAATTCCCCAAAAATGGCATTTCCCAAAATAGGCTGATAAATCCCTGGAGTTGATCCTTACGTCGCGGGTTCAAATCCCACTGTGGGAGACTGTATAAACCGAGGTCCCGTGTTGCAGTAGGTGCTGGCACGAAAAAGATCCCTCACTGCTCAATGGCCATAAGTGCCGAGTATAGGACAAAATTTGAAGCTCTCCACCGGCAATTGGTGGCGTCTCCATATGAGTGAAAAATTCTTGAGAGGAACGTTAAACAACATACAATCAATCAATCAATTCATTGCAAATATGAACAATAGAAGTTTATATAAGTTCTTTTTTTCTGTCATTGAAATGGTTAACTACAATTTTGCAACAAAAATTTCTGAAATCAAACTTGCAGTTCATATCGCTTTATAGAGTCCAATACAAAACTATCTGTAAAATTTAGCAAAGCACCGGTATGTTTTTTTTTTCTTTTTCAAAAAATTTTTTGCACATATTTTATCATTGATTGCACTTTTAAGGATTTTTAAAGATTGAATTTTTTGCACATATTTTATCATTGAGTGCCCTTTTAAGGATTTTTAAAGATTTTCTAAGATATATTTCAATTCAAAAATCTGAACCCCCCTCCCATTGTGGCCCCACCCTACCCCATGTATCATGATTTGAAGGAATTTGAATGTACACTGTACACTATCTTAGGATATTTCCACATAAAATGTAAGTTTTCTGGCCAAATGGTTTTAATTAGATAATCTTGGATAAAACTTTGACCCCCCCCCCCCCCACCCACAAACTGCAGCCCCACCCTAAACCCCAAGGATCATGATTTCTACACTGCATGAGGATGTTTGCACATCAGTTTAAACTTTTCTGGCCGAATGTTTTATGAGAAGATTTTGAAAAAAAAAAAATCCATGAACAGTCTTGAAGAAAAAATTTGACCACTCATTGTGGCCCCATCCTACCCCCAAGGGATCATGATTTGAACAAAATTGAATTTACACTACCTGAAAATGCTTCCACATAATTTAAACTTTACTGGCCAAATGCTTTTTTGAGAAGATTTTTAAAAAAAAATTCCCTATATATTTTCATGCAAAAATTTGACCCGACCCCCCCCCCCCAATTGTGGTTCCATCCTACCCCTAGGAATCATGACTGAACAAACCTGGATTTAAACTACACTGCATGAGGATGTTTCCACATAAGTTTTAACTCTTCTGGACACACGGTTTTTGAAAAGATGATTTTTAATTTAAATTTTTTCATACATATTCCTATGTAAAAATTTGACCCCCTCATTGTGGCCCCTCCCTACCTTCGTGGATCAAATTTTGAACAAACATAAATCTACACTACTCGAGTATGCTTCCACATAAGTTTCAACTTTTCTGCCCAAATGGTTCATGAGAATAAGATTGTTAATAATTTCCCTATAATGTAAAAATAAGACCCTCTCAATATGGCCCCACTCTACCCCTAGGAATCCTGATTTGAACAAATTTGAATCTACACTACCTTAGGGTGCTTCCATATAAATTTCAACTTTCCTGGCTTTATGGTTTTTGAGAAGAAGATTTTTAGATAATGTAGAAACAATAGGCCCATGGGTCACATTTTGCTCTCCTGAGTAACCTTGTTGCTGTTCTTCACCAGATTCCCTCCTTGTAAAACCTATTGTGGCCCCATCCTTCCCCTGGGGGTCATGATTTGAAAAATTTTGAATGTACACTATCTCAGAAAGCTCCCACATAAGTTTTAGCTTTTCTGGTCCAGTGGTTTTGAGGAGAAGATTTTGAAGATTTTTCCTATATATCTCAATGTGAAACTTGGATTCCCAATGTGGCCCCATCCTACCCTTGGGGGTCATGATTTGAACAATTCGGAATTTAAACTATTCCAGGATGCTTCCACATAAGTTTCAGCTTTTCTGGCCCAGTGGTTCTTGATAAGAGGATTTTTAAAGATTTTTTTTCTATACGAGGGGTGATCAAAAAGTTTGCGAACTAACTGAATTACTTCCATAACAGAAATGAAATTAAGTTTCAGTGTTCATTATTTTTAAAGAAGTCCTCTCTGATTTAAATGCACATCAGCCACTGTTCTGTCCATGCACGAATCACGTGATACAGGTGGTCACGTGACATGCTCTGAAGCATTCCGTTCACAGAAGCTAAAAGATTTTTTCAGAGTCTTATATTTCTTACCATGCAAGTTTTTTTTTAAAACAAGAACAGTCCATTTGTCAAAAATGGCCAAATCTCGTCAATAAGATGGGTGGATAAGGATATCCATTCCCAGAATGAGCAAGGTTACCATGACAACCCAAGTCCTCTGTCTTGGGAGTGTCGTTTATCCAATGTGGGTAAAGTATGGGTGCCTTCTTTTTATCATATCTGATATGCTTAGAGTCTAAAGTTAAAGATATTTTAGGGATTTAATAAGTATATCATATCATATCTGATATGTTTACAGTCTAAAGTAAAAGATATATTAGGGATTTAATAAGTATATCATTGTTAAGATATTCAACTATCTTGGCGGTCTTTCATAACAAATTTCTCAACTAAGGACACATCTCTTGCCCAGCTTGCTTTCACTGGGCAACAGAACAAACATCATTTCTATCCATCTCCCTTCCTTCACTAAAACAAATGATCCAATTAATGATTGAACTCCTGGAAGTCTTTTGTCCTTGTAAACTTTGTACAAATTATTATATGCTACTGCAAAGGAATTTCCAAGATACACATTAAACTTTACAGCCGTTCGTTGCTCGAGTTTGACTGAGTCAATCATTTAATGCCACAAGTAACCTTCCTATTTTCTTGAGAAAATTTTTTTAATGATCCCATCCTATTTTTGTCTTTTCTTGAATATCTCCCCTTGTAAGTGGCTAAGCCCTTCATTTTAAAAATTTAAACTCCATTTACATGTACCAAAATATGCTTTGTACCAACTTTGGTTAAAATTGGCCTAGTGGTTCTTGAGAAGAATGTGAAAATGTGAAAAGTTTACAGATGGACGAACAGACAGACAGTTGTGTTGCAAAGAGCTTTGCTCTAGTTGTGATTTCTTTTTCTTAAATCAATATCACAAAAGTGTCATTACTTACTCTTAAGACTTGTATCTTCAGGAACAGGGTTACAAGGGTAACGAGGTTTACAGACTCTTGTATTAGTAATAAGGTCTGTAAAGGCCATGGTAATGATAAAATAGTGTGTATAAATTCAGATTTCTTTGGTATTAACAAGCTTTAACTTTGGATGTAATCAGGCCTGAAGGTTATATAACTTTCTGAGTATATACTCAGTGCTTAAACTCAAACTCCGTACTCCAAACCCATACTCATGCTAAAAATTCCTCTCTAATTTGTATATAAAATTTGAGTATGAGTAAGGTTTTAGAGAAAGGAGTATGAGTTTGAGCACAGAGTATGTACTCAAGAAGTTTTATAACCTCCAGGCCAGCACCGAGAGTATAGCTTAAGCTCCATTGACTTTATTATGGTGAGCTAAAAATGTGAATCTTAAGCTTCAATTTAACAGCCTCTGATCCTCAGCAATGTTCCATAACTCTTGAATAGATTATCCAGAATTATTTTATTCAAATCATAAATTTGGAACTAATTTGGATTTATTGGAATTTAGTCTAATTAATCTGTAGTATTTATTCCATAATTCCAAATTCACACAGTGTTTGGCTCAGGGGTGTACCAGATACCACTGAAAAAAGTCTTAAATCTTGAAATTTTTTCACATATCCCTACTTTTCATTTATTTGTCATTGTATAACCCAGATTGAAAAAATTGCCATAACTTTGTTAAAAGGCTGAATACCATGCTTAAATTTCTTTTTTAAACACAACTTACCTAAACCTGTATGGCCATATGAAATATATTCCAAACATAGATTTGGATTTAAACATGGACACTGTGATGGCTGATTTTGGTAGTTGTTGCTGATAAGGTATTTATTTCCATAAACTAAGCGTGACAATAAATGGTTGGTCAACAGTGCTGCTGTTTCTCCTTTCTTTTTGCCATTAAATGCACTTCTCTTTGGGTTTTTCAAACATTTCTCATGGAATTCTGTAATGCAAAAAATGTAGCATACCATTCAAATACCATATTTTACAATGCAGAAAGTATAGTTTGCAGTAAAAAATTTATGGAATCTCTGCCTCAAAATGACCTCCAAAAATTATCACAATAAATATATTACATGTACAGTATAAAACCTGTTTAATTAACAGGTATAATTATGTAGAACAAGTTGTATTGCTTCATTTGATTTTTTGTATTGGCCTTTTTTTTTTACAGCTTTTGTGATCTAACTGTTTTGGATATTTAGTGCTTGATTCACAGTACAGATAGAACAACTGTTTTTTTTTTTGTTTTTTGCTTTTTGTTTTTTTTTTTTAAATTGCTGAGAGCTAATCTTCTGTTGCCGACAGTTTGACTTTTAAATTATTAGATATTATGTGTATACATCATGTACACAAACATCTTTCTTTGAATGAAATTGGAATTCATATGTTGAGTTTAATTGTTTCATATTATATCTCTTGCTCCTATATTTTCTAGACAATTTTTTCAATATATATCTAACCAAAAGATTCTCCATTTCATAATATATGTATAATATATGACAATAAATAAATGATATCCAAGAAATTTAAAATTGTAAAGCATTAAAACTTGACTTTCAATTTTTAAAACTCTGGACATGCTTAGAAGGTTTTGTCATAGTTAAGAAGCTCATATGAATTACTGTAACAGTCACTTTGTACCCAGAGGCCACTTCCAACCCTGCCTGTCATAATACAAAGATGACTTAGGGGCTATTATATTGTTTCCGGTTCCAAAGAGTGGGAATGACCCCAGGGACTTGCCTTAGAGTCAATGTATAATTTGCATGTGGCATTCCAATGATCTTATTTGACCGACCCAATTAAATCCCACCGACTGAAAAGTTTTTTTTTAAAAGAAGATTATTTAAATATTTTTTTTTTTTCATGTTTATCAACTTTTATAAAATACATTTTCATCACACCCCATTCTTATCAGAAATTCATAATGTATTTTCAAAGCTATTGTCAGAAAAAAATAAATATTTACCTATCTACCTACCCAACTTCAGATTCTAGGCTCGAGTTAGGGGAATTAAAGATATTTTTAATGATCATGATGATGGCCTTAGTAATTATTTTACCCTGTTTTAAACTTTTAAAATAATATTTATTCATATAAATGTACTTACCACCCGTTATAGGTACTGTTAACTTTATAGAATAATAAATCCATTTAAAACACACACTAATAATGATAACACAATCCAATATTGATAACGGTTAAAGTGGTGCTCATTAGAGTGTGATGTACATGTAATTCCAACGCCATGTGCAGGTATAGAAATTTTCAAAAAAAGGGTGTGCATTTGTAAAAATTATATTATTATTACATGAATGTTTTATTTTTACACAAGTTTGTGTTATCTATTCCAAATATGACAAGAAAACAGGTGAATCATAAGTGGGGGTTGATTTTTGACAAGGCCATCCTTAAACATTTTTTTGTTTGGAATTGCCGCCTGGGAGGTTTCAGACCCAGGAGGGAGGGAGGGAAATTATTTTTTTTTTCAAAATTAAAGTGAAATTAAAAATTGATGATAAAAATCTCAGTAAGGAATGAACATATTATTTTCTCCCTTTTTGTAAGGGGTATCTCCCATCAACCAGGAACCCGTTTTGCTTAGATCCTACACTTATTAAGTGATTTGGTGGCACATGTGGTACAGTGTAACAGGCAAAGAATTAATTGAATAAAAAAAATCTTATTTTTGGCCAATAAAATTTTTCCAGGAGGGGTCATTTCAATGAGGCGGGAGGCAATTCCAAACAAACAATAATTTTATTTTGGCCCAAAGTTGATCAGGTTAAGGTTTGGAAAGGGTTCCTCCGAGTCCTACCCAAATACTGCTAAAATTTGCACGAGTTGTAATTTTGGCATCTAATTTTTTTTTTTAAAGTTCATAAACAAACCATGCATTAAAATAATAATAATACTTGTCATTTTGACAATAAATTCAACAAGTTCCAGAATTAAAACCTTTTTTGAAGTTGTATTTCACAAAAAAGTATGCGATTAGGTCATAGGGACATTAAACTAATCAGGGCATTATATAGTCCGAAATATCTGACGTTTTCCTGGCTTTTTTACGATTTTGATATTTTACATGCCATGTAAAAATATCAAAATCATAAAAAAGCCAGGAAAACATCAGATATTTCGGACTAGGCATTATACAGCCACACATAACACTTTTTTTTCTCTTTAAAAACTACTGGCTATCTAAAGCCAAAACTCTAACAAACCGAAAAAAAAAACTGTAGGCCTAACCAGGGACCTATATAATAGGTTCTCGCCTAACATACCACAGGCCGAACGTAAGAAAGGCCGAAACTACTTGCTACCGCCAGGCCACTGTGATTTGTACATCATCATGATCATAAACAATGCAAATAATCAACATAATGTTTTCATGAATTAATTGATAATATTTTCATGCGAAAGCAAAATGTTTGGAAAGTTTGGACAAATACGGTCATAATGATACGTACACACTCACCCATTTCGTACAGAAACATCCTCAGCGCAGCTAAAGCACGAAAATGATCTCTTTCATCGTCTGGAACCCCATTTAAACGGAAAGTATCAAAGAAACCCACATTGCTCTCTGTATATTTGTTTAAACAGTCAAACCCTTTCTTGAAAACACTGGAGAATTTTACATGATAAAGGGCATCGTCATCGGGGTTCGTGAATACTTCATAATCCAGAAATGTTTTGGAAAAACTACTTCCTAACTTACAATTTGAAATTCGAAGTGGAGTCAATTTCAATTCCGCGTAATTGCTCAAAGCTGATTTCAGTGTTTCCTTTAAGTCCACATGTACGCGTCTGGATGAATTTTGGTAGATTTGTACGCATTGAAATAACCTTCTTCTTGTTACCGTGAGCATGATTTCACAAAATTGAAAGTAGGCTTTACCGTCTGAACGGTGACAGGTGGTTTCGCGCCGAATACTTGTTCGCGCTGAGTAGTTTCGCCCCATTATATATGCTGGCATACAAACGGTGACCAGGTGACTGCTCAAGTCGGATCGTGTCAAAGAACTGAGGCTCACTGAGCACCTGTCGACGGGGAATTAAATTTAAAATGACTTACAATGTAATATGAGGCCTACTCTTTTTTTTAAGAAACGACATAACTGATCTGTTCACTGTTTGCAGATTGACCGGTATCGATCTTGGATGCCGCAAAGAAAAAAAAAAATCTTTTTTTTAATTCTCAGTTCTCTATATTGTGTTTTAGAAAATTCATTAGCTTGCACTGTTTTCTCACAACGTATGTATGTGTGTAAAAAAAATTAAGCAATTTAACTGTTTTAGAAGCCCAACCAGTACATTGTTTATTGTCAACGTACGCAAGACAGAGAGAGGTAGATTGTATACCCCCTCCCCCCCCCCCCCATTTGTACCTGTGGAAACAGTAGGCTAGGGTTTAAAAACTTTTTTTCAAAGAACATGAAGAAATCCGTTATATTTGCCATAAACATGATAAACATGATAGCACACATCACTGAACATTATGAGTATTCAGGCGCGGATCCAGGAATTGAAGTTAGAGGGGGCGCCAAAAGTAGGCAGGGGGTCTGGGGTCCGCCTTGAGGCCCCAGTGTGTCCAGGCAAAAGTCCTGGTGGGGGCCCAGGGGACTAAGCCCCCGGAAGCTCCTGGATTCTAGAGATTTTGTAGGGTAAAAATGAGGTCTACCGAGTACACATTTTTACATTTTCTCGACGAAACTACATGTATAGATTTACGCTAACTTTGAATCCTTAAATCCGCCACTGGTATTAAAAAAAAACCAAATTATTATGTGTAAATAAAAAAAAATCTCGCTGTTGTTGTTTTTAATTTCTCTTTTACTATTCACACACAGTTTGTGTAAAAACATGAATAATGTAGCATGTTATATAATACTGTGTTTCTTCTAATTGTTTAAATGAAAAACGGGATATTATCAAAATAAGTGGATGATGGAAAAATCAATGATCACAGTAATAAGTTTTTTTTTTCTTCAAAAAAATATACGGCCTCAGAAGTTGTGTACATCAGAAAGTAACCATGGTAACGAAAGTATTAAGTAATAACGTATCTTGGTAACTATCAATTCTAATTAGACTTTATTGATTGAATACCTGATATGGATAAGTTCAAATACCATTTTGAATATCCAGACTATAACTGAACCAGAATATAACAACTTGAATGATAAAATACATTGTATTACGCTATTGTCCTAATGTACATGTAAAAAACCGACACATGCGTGACTAACTATATGCATGAAAAAGATTTAAATGTGATTTGTTGGGTTAATTAAGGTTGAAGATCTTGCAATTGTTGTGTGTATTTTATTTATGGTATAGAACAATCAAACTGTATTTGTAACCTAATCAACAATTTCGGCCATCTATCAAAATAAACTGGGGGACATTTATAAATAAAGAAGCACAAAACAGATCAAAGAGTTTTTAATGAGTAAAAGGAGTATTAGGTATGTAGATAATAAAGTTTAATTTATAAGATTAACTATCATTCAAAAAGGTACATTTATTGTCAACATACATGTACATGTAACTCCCAATTATAAAACAATAATATTTTTATTCTTAAAAAGAAAGATGATAAAGGCTCAGTTTATACCTACGTCACCGAATGTTACGTAGGTATCCGAAAATATCAGAACTATTGATATATATTGTACATATACTACATTGATACTGATTAAATATCTGTATTTAGAACCATGATTTTCTTACTTAACAGCAAGTAATGTGGTACATCGTGTAGGAAAAACGTAATACAAGAATATGCGTAATATTCTTTTGATAACGTAAGTATTGGTAACGTATTATTTTTCGGTAAGTTAATAAACTCTGCATTTTTCAGATTTTGAGAGTGATCTCCAAATTCGTACATTATATGCAATAAAAAATCTGAACATTTTACAAGAATAGAAGCATACTTAATAGGGCCTAACACATTTATATAATTTTAGAATGATGATAAACGTATGTTTAGGCGAAAATACAACCGATGAAGTATTTAATATGCATATGCGTCGTTTGAAAATATTTTTATGAAATTAAATATCAGATCCATTTTACAAGATTGTTACGTATGTATCGAACAGTTTGGCGACGACAAACTGCAAAAAATTGTCATTTACAGATGGTTTAATCAGTTAATATTAGTTTTATGATTATATATGAATCTAATATGGCGTGCATTAAATTCCCGTGCATGAAAAAAACACCTCTATTAGATTAAAGTTTTTCAAATATGTATTAATTTTGAATCTCGGATCTAGCAGTAATATGTTTTGTTTCCATGTATTGAGCGACGTATTTATCTCGGAAGACTTTTGTCGATTTTGCTATATTTTTGCTGAATGTTTATGGACATTTATATATGTTTAATTGCTCGTACTGAAAAACATTCTTATGTTATTAGATATCGGATAACAAGGGTAAAACATTAATTGCACATTATTTCTGAAAATGGGCGACTAATTGACTAATGCACAACGATATAAAGAGGATTTGAAAACCCAGGCGTTTCAAAATTATTTTGCAAAGTAAAGTAATTAAAGACACAGGGGCTCGGTTGTCGGACATAAAAAAAGTTATTATTTTTTTTCGAGGACAAAATTAATTTAAAAAAAATTTATAATCTTATGTGTGGTTCAGTGAATTATAATAGAAACAACTCATAAAATTACAGTATTTTATCGTTTAAAAAATGTATCACGTATGTACATTAAAAACTATTTTTTAAAAGTACATTGTGATACCATTTTTTAAAAAGATAAAATACTGGAATTTTGTGAGTTGTTTCCATTATAAAACACATATAAGATTATCATTTTTTTTTATTTTAGTCCTCGAAAAAAAAATAATATTTTACTATCCGACAACGAGCCCCTGTGAGTAAAGATGGTGAACTCGTCCTATAATATATTATAGTTTTATTTTTTATGTGTTTATTACGTGTTCAAAATTTGACAGGTAACCGGAGGCACGATATCACGACTTATTGACAGCACTCTTTTGTAAAGACTTATTTGAATTTCTTCAGTTCCTTCTTGATCCTGAACTGCATGGTAAAGGAATAAAATACTACAAGAAAATAAGCCAGTTCTCGTCCAGTTTCTGAAGTCTAGACTAAATCTAGTGTTTCTCATTTGTCTGGTCTCTGCATCTTTCTTTCTTCCCTCTGTGAGTATTATAAGGCCATCTTTAAAAAAAAATGGTTGCCCTCTCCCGACCGACCGACTAAAAATGGCCCGGCTCATTCAAAGCTTTTTTTTTTCATTCCAGGACACGATATTTTTTTTTTCCGTCAAGAAATACGTTGAAATTTTCTGGAAAAAAGATGCCCCCAATTACCTACCGACCCAATGATTTTACCCTGAGTCGGGAGAGGGCAAACAAACATTATTTTAAAGATGGCCTAATATTGAGATCCTATGATATTGAGTTGTTGATCCTACAAATTCTTCAGTTTTACTATTTACAAAACCACTGAGAATCTCTTTAAATAAAAAGTAGGTAAAGAAACAAGAAGTTAATATTGATGCAAAACATTAAATTGGCCGCAAAGTTTTTAAAACCATTGTTAAAGTATAACAATGTAGTAAATGGAAAAAAAAAATGAATTTCCACATTTCTATTTTAGTTAAGAGGGGTAAAAAAAATAATATTGGTTATATAAAATGAAAACTTTAAGACAATAACTTCCTTATGCGCACTTGCTATATATACTTGCAGATTTTGTAACCACCGGTATTCTTAATTGTGACTTGGATTTGAATTTTGCAAAAATATCAATGAATATTTTTATCAAAACAGTCTTTTACCAGGAAACTTTGTCTTTTCCAAATGCATTGAATATTAAACATATCATTAAATGATGCCAAAGGAATGGTGTTTTGTATTAGACATATTATCAGATTGCTGGTGTTTCTTATCTGAATAACTTTTTAAATATAAGCCAATAAAAAAGTAAAAGTGAAGAGAGAAAAAGATATAAAAAGATCTTGCAACTTTACCATATTATCCCTAATAAGCGCCCCCCTCCAGCTCTTTTCAATTGTCGGAAAAAAAGCCCACTTTTGTTTTCTTAATACAGATTTTAGTATTTCATTGAAAGTTGCTCGTTCTTAAAGAAGACTAATAACATCTCTAGTCTCCGAATATCTAAATCATCCGATTGTCTGTATTTTCCATAATGTATCAAAAGTCAGCCATTACATTAATAAAGCAAAAATGAAACTAAAAGTTGGGTAATTTGAGATTTAAGCCATTTACAACGTCAACCATACTTTCTTTATTAATAACGACATTATGATATATAACAGCCAATCAGGAAAGCAATTTACGGCGCACAAAAAATTGTGCTAGTTTTAGACCGATTAAACTTATTTCCACCCAAATTCTATGAAGATATTTAGTACCATTAAATTCCCCAGGCATTTACTACATTTACCTTTTTACTACGCTTTACTTGCCTCAGACCTTCTTTTGTACACGCAGGTAAAGTGACAATATCTGTAGCAAAATGTCCGAGCAATTTTTTGGATTCAGATATTTGTACAAAATGTGTTCGAAATAAGATTCATCAGCCCAAAATTAGCGCAATAATTACTTGTGCGCCATAAGTTGCATTTTTTTGTATGGGAGGAACTGTACCTCTACGGTCGCCCATCCGATTTTTTTCTGACTGAAGAGCTACAGTTCTGCAGCTAGAATCTTAACTACCCAAGAATGCTTCCAGAAAAGTCACAGCTTTTCTGGTTAAATAGTTTCTGAGAAGATTTTTCAAGATTTTTCTCTGAATATTCCTATGAAAAGATTCTACCCTACATTGTGGCGACACCCTACCCCCGGGAATCATGATTTGAACAAACTTGAATCTTCACTACCAAAGGATGCTTCCACATAAGTCCAGGGCACCAAAGGCCAACTTCTGAAAATGAATTTCTGGAGTTCTAATTATGATTATGGGGGCTTCTGGGACAATCTACTTACAAATAGACTGGTAAAATCGCTCCTCTACAATACGCTATACAAGTTCTATATAACAACATCCCGTAAGGGATTATCTCAGAGCGAACTTTTTATTAGTCAATGAAATCACTGCTGTTGAAATCTTGACTGGTAGTTCCAATGAACCTAAATTCCTGAGGTGTCTCGTGAAGTAAACAAAGACATGGTGAAGTGCAGGTGTCGATTCAAAGTTAGTAGTGAGTCTTTTAACCCCAAGGAACCCCATGGAACACCAAGGATACCCTAATACAAATTGTAGAGATATACACTTACAGAGTTGTACTTGTCTTGTGTCTAATCAAAGGGTCAAATACAAAAATATTTGTAAAATATAGCAAAATATGTCTTCTTTTTTTTTTTTTTTTAAATTTCTGACACATGTTAAAACATTAAATCCCTATTAAAGTAATAATGATTTTCCTTTTTATACTTAGTATTTCCATGTAAAAGTTCACACCCTCTATGATTTTCCCTTATATACTCCTATGTAAAAATTTGACCCCCAATCGAAGCACACACACAGAAGCCCTACCCCACCCCTGTGATCATGATTTGAACAAACTTGACTTTATACTGCACGTGCACGCTTCCACATAAGTTTTAACTTTTCTGGCCAAGTGGTTCTTGAAAAGAAGATTTTAAAAGATTTTTTCTTATACCATAAAATTGCTTTGTACCAAGTTTGGTTAAATTTGGCCCACTGAGTGGTTCAAAGAAGAAGTCAAAAATGAGAAAAGTTTACAGACAGATGGACGGACAGACAGACAGACAGACAAACAATGGACAACAAGTGATCAGAAAAGCTCACTTGAACGTTTGGTTCAGGTGAACTAAAAAAGCAGACCCAAACGAGACACAAAACGAACTCGGGGTCAGCTTTTGGGGTCTGCTCTGGTGTTAGGTTGTGTCTGGTCAGTACTGTGTATATTTCTGAGAGATGAAAACCAAAAAAACTAGCATGTAAACATATCTTTTCAAAACAGTATTTTTGAGAAACGGGAGATCTCCGCAGGAGAATCAATAATCACCGTTCGGCCATTAAGACCAAGAAAATCAATTCACTCGTTTGAGAACATTTCAACCTCGAAGGTCACAAATTGGAGGACATGACAGTAGTGGTTATTGACCATATTCCAAAATGGACCTATACCAAGAGAAAAAGCAAAGAAAAAGTTTGGTTGCACAGGCTGAAGTCATTCCGCCCTGATGGTATTAACAAACTTAATGACTTCATCAGGATGAACATGAGTTACACCACAATGTGACAATCAAGACTTTTTAAAAATGCTATTATTCGTCAAAAGTTTTAAATTATTATTTCAAAACTTAAATTTTAAGTCATCTAATTTTGTTTTATGTGGCTCTGTTAAGGATGTTAAGGGGGCGGGGCCTACTTTATAGGGAAATGTTTACTATGACATCACACAAATATAGCAATTCCTCACAATAACAGAAAATGAAATAATTTGCGATTTTAAATTGCATGAAAGTAATGAACTACCACAAAATTCATTTTTGTCCTAAATAATTCCCACATAGCAAGCTAAAAACAAGTCACTAATCGCAAAGCACTTGTTGACATGACGTCATCACGATAAAATTTCACGCATTTTATGTGCAGTGAGAGGCAAATCAAGTAATTTTTCCACAGTAAAAAATGCATTTTATTATTAAATAGAATATTATTTGCAAATCGTAGGTATAGAAAATTAATACAAATCTGAAACCTTTGTTTAGTGCCATTATTTGAAAACTATCGAGAGAATGTATTAAATTAATTCTACCGTGTTTTTTGTGTACAGGGTTTACATGTTTCACGCCGAGATACCTAATTAAATCGTCTTTTCGCAAGGGCATACACCTAATAGATCATGACCATTTTTTGAATATACTTAACGAAAATATTCCATAACTTGAAAATTGCTGCCGGTTTCCTGAAATCGAGAGCATAACTTAATAAATGCCTAGAATACTTAGTAAAGGCCACACATATTTCGACTAGACCCAAATAACTTAAAATTTAAACTAATTAATGCGAATTTTATTTAAAGCAGCAGCACTTTGCATAATCTTCAAGTTATGCAGATACAATTTTTACTTAAATTTTTAATTTTAACTAGAGTATCCCCGACAAAAGTTTACTATAGTTAAAGATAGTTAACTATAGTTTACCATAGTTTACTATAGTTAACTATAGTTTACTATAGTTAACGATAGTTAACTATAGTTTACTATACTTAATTATAGTTTACTATAGTTAACTATAGTAAAAACTTTGATAACCTGACCTACTATGAAACTTTACTCTGGAACTTTTTTGAGATTTCAATGCTTAAAATCTTTTTCATTCGATAACAGTGATGTAATTTTTTTTATAATAAGTGAATCATTTAATTTCTATAAAATAATTGATTCTGATTGGATAAAAATTCTTTGATAAATGCACCAATAGAATCTGTAGTTCGCTTGCACTTAGCAGCCGATATTACTTTGGCTGACTTTACATATATATTTCCCGCTTCCAGATTAATTGTGAAAGAAACTGAAATACTTTTACTCTATTTTCCTGAATTTCAAAACTTGTCAAGTTTCAAGTTTTTATTTAAGACAAAGACCCCAACTGGGGTATATGAATCCAAATGGTACAACAAAATAACATACAAGCATGAAATGAGTGGCACTCATGTTAATTACTATATACATGTATAGTTCAAAACATCAAAGTATAGAAGGCCTCTGCTAGTATTAAATAAATCTAAATGTATTACAACAAATTTTAAACAATTGTTTTGTTATGATTAATTTATTACTGACAATAAAATTTTGCAAAATTTGGCAAGTCCAAAAATGACTTTAACATCCTTACAATTTAAGAGGTCATCGAATTTAATAACATTAGTGTTAGTATAAAAAAATATTTGGAACAAGTTTTTTATATACATTTATATATATATATATATATATTTTTTTTTTTGGTTCTCCTTTGAAAAAAGCACATTCTAAAAGACAGTGGAATTCCTCTCCTAAATTGTTAGAGGAACAAAGATCACAAATTCGATCATCTCTGTCAACACCCCAAAAGAGACTTTCTCAATTGGAAATCTGTGATTCATACATCTAAATTTACATACAGCTTTTCTCAAATCTTTTGGAAGATAAATCAAATATTTTTCAAAACAATGTTCTAATTTAAATAACATACACTTAAGGATTTTTGGCATATCAAAAATACTGACATACCAATTCTGCTTAAATTAATCTAGTTTTTACCAATTTTGACACCAACGTTTTCTTTGGAGAATACTGTTGTAACCATAACTCGGACATTCCATAGTCATTTAGTGTTTTTTCAACATACTTAATCCATTAAAATGCATTAAGTCATGTTCTCTAAGCTTTAATAACAGTTTATATAAGAGAAAATATATTTTGTCTTGTTTACCACAAATAGGTCTATGCCAAAACCCAATAACCCTGAACTTAATAAATTTTTCTACTGGATATCTACCCAGTTCGCCATATAAAACATGATTAGGGGTAGATTTTTACGTTTGTCTACTTTCGTTTCTTTTCAAATTATCTCCCTTGGCTAACAAATCAGATCATCGCGTTTACGTAAGGGTTAATGTACGAGTAGCGCTCCATTCCTTAAAAGTAGATTTTTACGTTTGTCTACTTTCGTTTCTTTTCAAATTATCTCCCTTGGCTAACAAATCAGATCATCGCGTTTACGTAAGGGTTAATGTACGAGTAGCGCTCCATTCCTTAAAAGTAATGGAGCCGAGACTCCGAAGGGGCCGGGGTCCATTGCTTTTAAGGAATGGAGCGCTACGAGTATATTAACCCGAGTAAAATCCACCTTTTTAAATGCTTGTAATTAATGTTTGCTAATATATAATAAAGAATATTTATAAGATACACTCTAAACATATACGTTTAACATATAAGTAGTATTTATTTATAAACTGAGAGAACGTAAGGCGAAAAAAATGTACTGAAGTTATTTAAATCCACTTTCATTCAACAGCTTCGATAGCGTAATGAGATGAGTACCTGAATCCGATGGTGAAGGTACCGGGTTCGATTCTCCACAATGCCACATTTATTTTCTTTGTGTGAAAATAAACTTGTTAAAATTGTCAAAGTTCTTTCCCTGGTAGAGGTACAGGAAGGAGAAAAAGAAACACAACAAATTCTGTTTTCAATGTAATTTGCGAACTCTCCTTTCCTGAAAAATAATGGAGCGGTCAAACAAATTTTACACAAAGATAACGGCTAGTTAAATTTGACTAACTGTTGTGCAACCGGATCCAGGTCATTATCGTGTCACATATATTAGTAGCCATTCAACTGTTGCCCCCGGCCCTGGGGTCAAAAAACTATCTGGAAAAGGGCCTAGGTTTCCTAAATAAAGTACAGAAATAAAGAACAGTTGACTTGATAGAGGTTCAGGATAACAGATAAGGGTTATTTTTAGATTTTCATAGTTTTTGACACCACATCTCAGGTCTTATGACATTTTTTTGTTTGGTTTCTTCATTTATGAACGATACTACCAAACTGGTTGAAACTGACTCAGTGAGCTAAAGATACTCGAGTCATTACGGATATTGATGGAGAGGATTATTACCAATGACTTGATTACCCAGATTTACTAAAATACACAGAAAAAACAAAACTTCAGCTGATTTTTACGGAAGCCCAATAGTGCAAACCAAAAAAAATAAAAATAAAAAACGAAATTATTAAATAAAGAAAACGAAATTATTAAATAAAGAAAACGAAATTATTAAATAAAAAACTAACGAAATTATTAAATAAAAAACAAACGAAATTATTAAATAAAGAAAACGAAATTATTAAATAAAGAAAACGAAATTATTAAATAAAGAAAACGAAATTATTAAATAAAAAACAAACGAAATTATTAAATAAAAAAAACGAAATTATTAAATAAAGAAAACGAAATTATTAAATAAAGAAAACGAAATTATTAAATAAAAAACAAACAAACAATAGATGTGCATGGTAAGGGCCTGAACCCATGAATCATTCCATAAAGCGCACGTATTATAAAGCATCACTAATAATTCTATAGACCTGATTTTAATTTCGACATTAAAACAAGTGTGGGGGAATGAAAAATAAAAAAAAACTTAGATCGATGTCAAATTGACAAACGTAGAAATACTTCATGTGCCCACAGCCTATACATTGTAATTCGCATTTTTGAAGTAAATGATTCATAACTGTTCAATTTTGTTTACGGGAATTTTGATGCTGTGTCGCATCCCCGCAACGTCAAAGTTTGAGCCTGTAAGCCTGGACGTAGCAAGGATGTGTGACGGTTCATATTGTCGTTTTGCACATATTGTCGTCGGCGACAATATGTATCTACCCTCACTGCACATATTGTCGTCCATCGGTACATATTGTCGCCGGCGACAATATGTACCGAGACGAGCCTTATTTTTCCCCTGCATAATGGACGACAAAATGTACGGTCAAGCACCAGCACATATTGTCGTCGACGACAATATGTACAGTCAAGGTCGGCATATATTGTCGTCGATATATTGTTTTGACGAATATTTACTTGAGAAAGGAAAAAGAGATTGACAAACACACACGCACGCACGGAGGGAGACAGACAGCATTACTCGCAATACTGTAGGGAGAAAACTTTTTGGTCAGAAAATTGTGTTCAGGATGGAAGTAGTAATAATTATTTGGAAATTATCTTTTATTCTTATATACAATTATGTGCCGATATAATTGGTATTGGGGTTGACATTTTTTGATCACCTGAACTCGAAATTCAAGTGAGTTTTTCTGATCACATTTTGTCTGACCGTCCCTCTGTCTGTAAACGTTTCACAATTTCAGCTTCTTCTCAAGAACTACTGGGTTAATTTCAACCAAACTTGCCACAAAGTATCAGAGGAAAAAGTTGATTTAAGTTTGTTCAAATGAAGGCCCATGCCCTCTTTCAAGGGAAGTAGTTAAGAATTAGTGAAAATTTAGTGACATCTTTTAAAAATCTTCTCAAGAACCACTGTGTCAGAAAAGTTGAAACTTATGTGAAAGCTTTATTATGAGTCGTAGATTTAGTTTTATTCAGATCATGTCTCTCGGGGGAAAGGTGTGGCTGCAATAGGTGTTCAAAGTTTTTCATAGAAAATTAAGAAAAAAATCTTTCAGAATCTTTTTTCAAGAACTACTGCGTCAGAAGAGATGATACTTATGCGAAAGCTTCATTACATAGCGTACGTTAATTTTGAGGTGCTGGTACGAAAAAGATCCCTCACTGCTCAATTTCCCTGAGTGCCAAGTATAAGTGTTAATTTGCAGCCCTCCACCGCCAAGTGGTGACGTCTACATACGAATGAAAAATTCTCGAGATGGACATTATAACAACAAACAAACAGACAAAAACAAAATCAATTTTGTTCAAATCATGACCCCAGGGGTAGGATGGGGCCACAATGGGTGATCAATTTTTTACATAGGAATATATACGGAAAAATCTACAAAAATCTTCCCAAAATCCAGACAGATGTACATGTAGTACCGGTACACCCCTCCCCACCCCCAACCCCTACCCCGCGCCCGGCGGTTTGATTTTTTTTTTCTGCTTTGGTTAATTCTGTTTGTTTAATTTGTATATACTCTCAATTTAGTCCGCAGGTAAAATTTCATAATTAAATTATTTACCTAACATATACAGTAACACACCTTTACATACAAGACTTTTTTTTTTGCTTGTCAAAAAAAAATTTTGAACCGCACCCCCACCCCCTCCATTCTGAAATTTCTAGATCCACCACTGAGGAACAGCAGTAGGCCCGTGATTAGTAATGTTTAAATGGAAGTATCCTTAGGTAATGTAGATTCAAGTATCTTAAAATCATTACCCCGGGGCTAGGGTGGGGCCACAATGGGCGATCAAAGTTTTACATAGGAATATATGAAAAAAATCTTTAAAAATTATCATATCAAAAACAGCAAAGCAATGATTAGTCATATTTATATTTATATTCTTTACATAATAAATGGCAACAAGGTTTATTGGTTTTTTTTATATATATAAGTTAATGGCCAATTTGGTTTTCTAAGTGCTTGTGAAGGGTCAATAAAGATTCAAAGTAGCCGAAAATCTAAATATTGTTGAAATCATCTTGTCTGTTACCATGACAACCAAGGCACATAGCAACCAAACTTTGATTAATTCAAAATTCTGTTGTCAAACTATTATAACCGTTATTATTGTAATGAGCAAAGTTTCATGATAATCGGTGACCATGCGTGCCAAAAAATGTTCAAGTGGTTACAGAAAATTGCTCCTAACTCTCCATAACATATTTTGGTTCTTATGTGCTCAAATGTTGTTGCCATGGGTTAAAAGTATAAAAATGGGTTAAAATTATAAAAGTGTACATTGCTAAGACATCTACTACAAAATCAAATTTGATTAATCGCAATATGCTACCAAACTGTGGATTAATATTTTATAATATTATATGTTCATAAATATGTGCCAAAAGTGACTTTATTTGCTTTGTTGCTGTTGCCATGGAGATAAGTATTTTTACAATATTTCTTGGTTTGCAAAGATGTCTCATATATATTTTCTGATTTCAAACTGTGTTTTAGTACTCTCAGATAACAATTTATTAGATTAATAATTTTAACATTGTGCGATTTTCCAGTTTTATTTATCAAAACATCCATTTTTGTTGCTAGGCAACGGATAGGAATTTTCAAAAAACACAAAAAAACACACCTTTTTGAATTAAAAGTCCAAAAGAGATATTCCTCTGCTTTTATGCGAAATATTTGTAACTCCTGTATTACGCCAGAAGTTTGAGTTATAAGGCCTTGAAAAGTAACAAAATCAACAAAAATGCTGAATCAGCAAAAAACACAAAACATGCCTATTTACACATGTCTAGTACAGATACATCTCAAAATTTTTTTTCAATGTACTGCATTGTGAAAACACTTCAAATGTTTATCTTTACGATAAGAATGAATAAGAAGAAATTCTTAAATATTCACAATCAATTTCAAGCCATAAAGATTAGTGATTTTTTGTCCATTCACATGGAAAATTGACTGGTTGCTAGGGAAATTTCTTTTTGTCATGTTTCCATAGTAACCATGACCCAAAACTTTTTTTACTTTGCATACATGGTTCATAGCACAAGAGAAATCTATGTGTGGAAAATCATCGAATTCTGAGAACCCTCGTGATTCACCTTTTGCCTGATTCTTACAGAGACATGTACTTAAAGATATTTCTCTGAATATTCCTATGTAAAAATTCTACCCTACATTGTGGCGCTACCCTACCCCCGGTAATCATGATTTGAACAAACTTGAATCTTCACTACCAAAGGATGCTTCCACCAAAGGCCAACTTCTGAAAATGAATTTCTGGAGTTCTAATTATGATTATGGGGGCCTCTGGGACAATCAACTTACAAATTAGACTGGTAAAATCGCTCCTCTACAATACGCTATATAACAACAACCCGTAAGGGATTATCTCAGAGCGAACTTTATATTAGCCAATGAAATCACTGCTGTTGAAATCTTGACTGGTAGTTCCAATGAACCTAAATTCCTGAGGTGTCTCGTGAAGTAAACAAAGACATGGTGAAGTGCAGGTGTCGATTCAAAGTTAGTAGTGAGTCTTTTAACCCCAAGGAACCCCATGGAACACCAAGTATACCCTAATACAAATTGTAGAGATATACAGAGTTGCACTTGTCTCGTGTCTAATCAAAGGGTCATATACAAAAATATTTGTAAAATATAGCAAAATATGTCTTTTTTTTAATTTCTGACACATGTTAAAACATTAAATCCCTATTAAAGTAATGATGATTTTCCTTTTTATACTTAGTATTCCCATGTAAAAGTTCACACCCTATATGATTTTCCCTTAAATACTCCTATGTAAAAATTTGACCCCCCAACCGAAGCACACACACAGAAGCCCTACCCTACCCCTGTGATCATGATTTGAACAAACTTGACTTTATACTGCACGTGCACGCTTCCACATAAGTTTCAACTTTTCTGGCCAAATGGTTCTTGAAAAGAAGATTTTAAAAGATTTTTTCCTATACCATAAAATTGCTTTGTACCAAGTTTGGTTAAATTTGGCCCACTGAGTGGTTCTAGAGAAGAAGTCAAAAATGAGAAAAGTTTACAGACATATAGACGGACAGACAGACAGACAGACAAACAATGGACAACAAGTGATCAGAAAAGCTCACTTGAACGTTTGGTTCAGGTGAACTAAAAAGCAGACCCAAACGAGACACAAAACGAACTCGGGGTCAGCTTTTGGGGTCTGCTCTGGTGTTAGGTTGTGTCTGGTCAGTACTGTATATATTTCTGAGAGATGAAAACCAAAAAACTAGCATGTAAACATATCTTTTCAAAACAGTATTTTGGGGAAACGGGAGATCTCCGCAGGGGAATCAATAATCACCGTTCGGCCATCAAGACAAAGAAAATCAATTCACCCGTTTGAGAACATTTCAACCTCGAAGGTCACAAATTGGAGGACATGACAGTAGTGGTTATTGACCATATTCCAAAATGGACCTATACCAAGAGAAAAAGGAAAGAAAAATTTTGGATGTACAGGCTGAAGTCATTCCGCCCTAATGGTATTAACAAACTTAATGACTTCATCAGGATGAACATGAGTTACACCACAATGTGACAATCAAGACTTTTTAAAAATGCTATTATTCGTCAAAAGTTTTAAATAATTATTTCAAAACTTAAAATTTTTAGTCTTCTAATTTTGTTCTACGTAGCTCTGTTAAGGCTGTTAAGGGGGCGGGGCCTACTTTATAGGGAAATGTTTACTATAACATCACACAAATATAGCAATTCCTCACAATAACAGAAAATGACATTATTTGCAATTTTAAATTGCATAACTAAAGAGTAATGTATTACTTCGAAATTCATTTTTGTCCTAAATAATTCCAACATAGTAAGTTATAAACAAGTCACTAATCGCAATGCACTTGTTGACATGAGTCATCACGATAAAATTTGACGCATTTTAGGTGCAGTGAGAGGCAAATCAATTAATACTTTACCACAGTAAAAATTTATTTTATTATTAAATAGAATATTATTTCAAATCTTAGGTAGATAATTAATACAAATCTGAAACCTGTTTAGTGCCATTATTTGAAAACTATCGAGAGAGTGTGTTGAATCAATTCTACCGTGTTTTTGTGTACAGGGTTTGCATGTTTCACACTGATGTGCCTAATTAAATCGACTTTTCGCGAGGGCATACACTTAATAAATCTTGACCATGTTTTGAATGTACTTAACGGAAACATTCAATACTTGAAAATTGCTGCTGCTTTCCTGAAATCGAAAACATAATTAATAAATGCATAGAATACTTAGTAAAGGTCACACATATTTCGACTAAAGCCAAATAACTTAAAATTTAAACTTATTAATGCGAATTTTATTTAAAGCAGCAGCACTTTCCATAAACTTCAAGTTATGCAGATACAATATATTACTTAAATTTTTAATTTTAACTAGGGTATCCCTGAAAAAAATTTACTATAGTTAACTATAGTCAACTATAGTCTACTATACTTAACTATAGTAAAAACTTTGATACTTTGATTTACTATGAAACTTCACTCTGGAACTTTTTTAAGATTTCAAAGCTTTTAAATCTTTTTTATTCGATAGCAGTGATGTAAAATTTTTATATAATATGTGAATCATTTAATTTCTATTACATAATTGATTCTGATAAGATAAAAATTCTTCTGATAACTGCATCAACAAAATCTGGAGTTCACTTGCACTTAGCAGCCAATATTACCTTGGCTGACTTTACATATGTATTTCCCGCTTCCAGATTATTTTGTGAAACTGAATACTTTTACTCTATTTTCCTGAATTTCAAAACTTGTCCGTTACCTTATTTTCCACTTTCGTTTCTTTTCAAATTATCCCCCTTTGCTAAACAAATCAGATCGTTGCCTTAAATTTAACGGCTAGTTAAATTTAACTAACTTTCGTTCAACCGGATCCAGGTCATTATCGTATCACATCTATTAGTAGCCATTCAACTGTTGTCCCCGACACCGGGGCCAAAATACTATCTGGAAAAGGGCCTATATACTGTTTCCTTATTGAAATACAGAGATAAAGAACAGTTGATGACAGATAAGGGTTATTTTTTTTTTTAGATTTTCATAGTTTTTGGCACCACGTCTGAGGCCCCCAAAAAATTTAGTTGGTTTCTTCTTCATTCATGAACGATACTGCCAAACTGGTTGAAATTGACTCAGAGAGACAAAGATACTCGGAACATTTACGGGCAGTGATGGATAGGATTACTACCAATGACCTAATTACCCAGGTTTTACTAAAATACGCAGATAAAACAAAACTTGAGCTGATTTTAGAATTTTTTATTTATTAAGAAAATAAAATCAATATTAATGACTTGAAGATAAAGATGTATTGTTTCTTGAAGAACTACACATGTAAAAATGTATATACGATGTGTATATTTGTTCCCATAAAAGCCAACTTTTGAAAATCTATGTAGATGTACAAAAATGTGCATATTGTATGAAAAATCCGAGTTAACAACATTATCATCGTTTGGTATACGTAGTAGATTACCAGAAATTCTTCTTTCTGTGACGTCACGAATTATTTGGTATTTTCGATATTTTCAAGGAACAAGAAAGAGCTAGGGCAGATCTGCGTTCAATGATTATTAAATCAAAATATTAACGTAAAACAATTTTTTCTCGGAGTCATTGAAATTTTGATTTTATGTCATTTTCTTGATGAAATATGTAACATTTGTCGACTAAGCTGATAAAAATAGATTAAAGTGCTTTCAAGTCTGTGGATATCCTCCTTTTTAGAACATAATTATTATTAATTTCCCCATTAAAGTTTGATTTTTGGGGCAGTCATTGGGCATTACATAATATAGTCCCTTACTATATTTACTTTTATTGTTGCGGGTTCTCTTTATTAACAAATTTAAAGAGACGCTAATTCAAGATTGCGATAGGTATTATTCAATTCAGTTAAGTTTATCTCTTGGTAATGTTGCGAATCATATACTCCTGTAGGGGACATCTCCTCGCTACTAACATACTTCGTTGATTGTATTCCCTGTGACTTCCACTTTATAAATAGCCCCTTTCTGTAAAATAAAATAAACAACAAACAAAACAAAACAAAACAAAAAAAAAAAACATATAAAGTGCATAATTGAAAGCATCCAATATCATTGAAGCGTGTATCTAACTAGAGGAACTGTGAGTGAGCTCACAGAATAATACCCCCACCGGAATTTTTTAAAATGCTCATTCAAATACTGACTTTGAACTTCCCCAAATGACCTTGGATTTAAATAATGACACATTTTCTTGTCATTAGTAATCTTTCAGTGAAATATGGACATGCAATGTTTCTCCACTAGAAAGTAATAGACTTGTTTATGAATTTTACACTTTTTATACCAGTGACCTTAAACTTGCATGAATAAACTTGGCCAAGTTAATGCATTTGACACAACCTAGGGTCATAAACATTCTCGATACGAAATATGAACGTCTAATTATTCTCCATTACTAAGTAATAGCCAGGACAAGTTTTTTTTCTGCCATTGGCCTTGAACTTGACTTAAAACATGATTTTGACGTAAATCTTTTGTTTGTGTTGTCCATTCTATAGCTTAATGTTGAGCTAACTCCTCAAACAATCCATTAAGTTACCTGTAAGTGTCCATTCTTTTTGGAAAACTGTCCATTCTTGTTAAGAATGGACAGTTTTTCAAAAAGAATGGACAGTTAAAACAAACAGAATGGAGAGTGACAGGTAAACTTTGGAATGTGTTCAAGAGGGAAACAAAAACAAATACATTACTCTTTAATTTACATGTAAATAACAGAAAGAACACGGAGATCTAAGTTAATCCAGAACACAATGTCTGCACTGGATCCACTTGATTTCATGAATAATGTACATTATTTCAATACTCAAAACTCAATTTTCACAAAACTTGAATTCAAGTGACACAATTTCACATTTGACTTTTCGGAAAAATCATTCCCTCGAGGAGAATTCATTTTAAGATAGAACCTACGGCCCTCGATTAGTTCTTTCTCTCACAGAATAGACAGTTTTCGGCCTTTCTCCTTTACAGAATGACCGTGGTTCGAGGTGAAGACAAACTCAAAGGGTATAAATAAGCGTTGTATGAGCTTTCAGTACTTCTACGTAACAGAGTTATAGCCCAGACAAGAATCATATATATATATATATATTTACAAATGACCTTGAACTTGCTGGACCTTCGGGCAAGTCCATAATACACTACTAGGTCATAAACAATTCCGTAGCAAGTATGAGCTTTCAGTGGTTCTGCATGGTATAAAAAGTTATTTACATGTAACAATTTTTTGCCATTTTCATTGAACTTGCTGGAATGACCTAGGGTCAAGGCCAAGAGACACCCTTCGATCAAAAGAAATCTCTGTACCAAGCATGAGCTTCCAATAATTCTCCATTACTTAGTTATACAAGAACTTATATTTTTGTTTCCAAGAACCTTGAATTGCCGAAATGCCCTTGATTCAAGGTCAAGACACACCGCTTGATCATAAGCAATCTCTTTACTTAGTACGGGCTTCCAGTGATTGTCCATCACAAAGTCAAAGTTTTAGCCCAAACAAGAATTTTATACTTGTTTCTGTCTGTGACCTTGAACTCACCTAAATGACCTAGGGTCAAAGTTATGAAACAGCATCAGGTCATAAGCAATGTCTGTACCAAGTATAAGCTTCCATTGATATTCCATTAAAAAGTTATTACCCAAACAACATTTTCATACTTTTTTGCCAGTAACCTTGAACTCGCCGAAACACATTCGAGTCATACGCAATCTTTGTACCAAGTATGAGCTTCCAGTGTTTCTCCGTAACAGAATTTAGCCCCCCCCCCAGCCCCCCAAAAAATCGTTTGCAGGGGAGGGGGGTATAATAATGTGGTTAATCAAATGAAAAAAAAAATTAACAGAAGTGTGGACCAGCGTGGATCGAGTGAATTATTTTTCATTTGCTTGCGCGTTATACAAAATAATTAAGCAACACCGTATAAGTATTTAAAATGTACGCTAATTACTCCTTTTACATATAGGCCTCATAATCAACGGCGTTATAACAATATCATTGTACTTGTGGCAATTTTTTTTTTGCTATTAAACTTTTATTACTGAACCCTCATCAAGCTGATTTATATATGATGTACATTAACAAAATACCTTTTAAAGATAATGATAATCACAACAAGTGTGATATTTAAGGAGATGGAACTTGCAATTCCAATTTCCAATGTAAAAACCATTGCACCACAATCTCTGAAGTCTGTCATTGTTTGATGATCTGCAAAGTTGAAAAAAAGGTAATCTATACGCGGATCATATATATATTTAACAAATTTTGTACAGGGCTATTTGATTATTATAATTATAAAAACAGTTTGCCCTCTAAATGTCGATAAGAAGGGAAAAGATATAATGTTTTTTCAATATGTGATCCTTAATATAAGCCCCACCATAGACCTTAATTAAGAACTGAGTGGCCCTATATTAGCCCAAGGGCCGAGGGCTGATATGACATTTGATATGAATTTTAGTATGTAGTATTCTATTTATCATAATTCAAAATACTTTTTTTTATATTTGAGTTCACATAAAATCATTTAAGAATGTTTCGTACATATATGTGACCTTTTTCTTTAAAATCTAATAGAGCCAAATGTAGGTCTCTTAAAACAAATCAAGTCGCAAAGATATAGTAAAAGTATTATATTACATGTATATTTCAATAATATCATTGACAAGGTTATTAAATTTCAAACTTTATACAAGTTTTACTTCCAGTTTTACTTCCAGTTTGATGTGGATTTTTGCACTCCGGTCTAATACATGATATGGGTTTGCGGACCGGTCTTTTATTTTGGGGTATTGTGACGTTCATCCGTTTCGTTCGGTGCGGAATCGTTGTATCTACTCTTAAGAAATAACTCATTAATTAAGGAGAGCAAATGAGTTTACACTTGTTTAATTCCAGTACTAACCTTTCACTATTACTTCACATAACTCAGTTGAGATAACTGGTTCATATCCTTTAGGATAAATAACTCCATCCAATCGTTCGTTGTAAAATATTACGTGTGATGCATGTCCCTTACAGATAGTTGTGAAATCTAAGGGAGGTAACAGCGGCCCGTCTTTATAACATCGATGACCATCCTCTTTCTTGGTAGTATTAGACAGGTAAAGAGAAAATCCTGCAAAGTGGCCTCTTTGCATGTTTTCTGAAAAAGAAATAGTGAGAAAATAATATACTTGAGCATCATCCTCCATTTTCAACTACATATTGATATTGTCTGATCTTTAAAAACAAAAACTAAGAGATTAATAAACACGGATATTATCTATCATTTTAAAAACTAAGCAGTATTGTAGGTTATTCTCTATATTTTTGAAAGGAAATGTGGAGAATAATATAATTTGTTGATTAATAAATAAAAATGACTCTCGGAGAAAAGAGTTCTTACAAGCATAAAAAATTAAGACATACGTACTCAGAAAAACTTAAATAAATGTGAAATGTTCCCTTTCTAGAACTGTACAAAACAGCCTCTAAAACTTTTTTGTCGTTTCGGTTTGTTCTTTCTGTTAAAATGTTACATGCAAAATTTTAAATAAACAATGTGTTTGTGTTTGGTGTTTTTTTTTTATACAATAGGATACCTGCAATTATTTCACACGATGTTCCGAAAGTTATCTCATCCTAGTTATTCAAGAGGACCAGAAAATTAGAACAAACATAACATTAAACAACTTATTTCAAAACAAATCAGCTAAGCATGCTGGTTCAATGTAATGTGTATATGTATTGAGAGGCGGACTAAGTTATATTTTGACAGTGCAAAATGTATTTTATTACTTGATTTCGCTATTACTCAACTAAGCGGAACTCTTTCGCGGTGGAGGTAGGAAACATACGTTACGCTAGAGCAAAATGTGTCGTCGAATACATTGATATATCTATCACCTTTGACATTTTTAAAGACAAATGAGAAAAAGTACAGGTGAAATATGTTTCCAAACAATCGGTGAACCCCGCTAACAAAACGTAAATGCATCTTCCAAACAATCGGTGAACCCCGCTAACAAAACGTAAATGTATCTTCCTGCTAGAAAGACCCTTCTCATAAAAACCATCCATTCCTTTCTGATATTCAAACCTGATATTCAAACCTCATGGAAGTACATTAAATATCCTGAACTAGACGATCTCTAGTACAATCATCGTGAATATAGTTTACTTTCGGCAAATAAATTTGTCGAACAATCCAATTTTCGCTAGTGGTAACAATGTTTTCACAAAAGTTTACCATTACTGTAACTGACGCTTTTTTATGATTTTGTTCAAAAAGTGAGACTGTCGTACATTTGTATCCAGCTTTCCCGGATGTTCGCAGAGGGTCTTCATAAATGAATTACTGGGGGGGGGGGGTAAACTATATGGATCATACTAGTACTCAGCTTAGAAAAGTGTTGTAATCCTAATAAATGTCACAAATGACATTTTAAACAATTAAATAGTAAAATCTACGTAATTATAGGATCAAAGCACTTTATATAATCTTCAAAGGCTGTTGATTTTTGACGTGTTTATCCTCTTGCAAGATTGAAGTTTATAGATGATCTAAATACCATAAGTGTTTTTGCTAAAATCAGATGATTTGATATTGACCTGTCGAAAAAGAACATTTTATCGTTCTCATTATGTAATCTTGTATAAAACTGCATGTAGTGAGTGTACTATTGAAAATTTTCATCCAAAAACAATCATTCTCAATGGAGGCGCAGCCGAGGCTGTGTTTTTCGAGGGGTGAACATTTTCCATGTTATACTCAACTGCATTACATGTATATATATTTAACTGTAAAATCATATATTTTCGAGGGGTCAAAACTTCAAGGTTTGAGGAAAACAATATTGGTTCAATGGGATTTGATTTCATAGTTTAAGCAGCGCAGCTTTTATCATGTATTAAATTTTACAATTCGCGGAGGACATGGATTCGTGGGTCTTTTCATTCCACGAAATTCAAACCCCAACGAAAAAAACTGAATTCACAGTATAATACTGAATGTTTTTAAGAAATAAGGTATCATTTTTAAACATCTATCGGGCGATAGATGTTTAAAAATGATACCTTATTACTTATATTTACATTTCTGACTTATTCATATTTTATATTTGCCCGATTATAATCTTTAACGCATGAAACGTTTTATTTTTCAAACCCAACGGCACGTGTTTGATCCTCTGATTGCGCGTCGACCCTTTATGACGTCACTGAGAAATTACGTCGAACGTTTATGACGCGAGGAACCCTGTTTATACGGATATAGATAGTCATTGCTTTCAATAGTGTTATATAAAAGAAAACATTTGCAAATGTAAATATTATACAAATACATGTAACAGTGAACCTTGCCTACATAAACTCTGCCATTCAATACCTTTTGTTGTCTCCCTGTCGAAAATTATTGTTCATTCATATGGAGACGCCACCACTTGACGGTGGAGGGCTGCAAATTTAGACCTATACTCGGTACTCAGGGTCATTTAAAAATGAGGATCCTTCACATACCAGCACCTACTGCACCACGAGACCTCGGTCTAAGCCGAGGGGCCGGTCTTCACGTCCCGTTGTGGAATTAGAACCCGCGACATAAGGATCCCTTCCTTACTCCGCGCCTCTAGATCCAACGCTTTTACCACTGCAACACGCGGGCGACCAATATAGTTTGAACATTACCCGTGATGAAGCATGGTTGACAGTTGCTCCGGTTGATGGTGTGGCTTCATCATTTAGCGAGTAATAGTGTTTTCTAACAAAATTAATGTTTCTCTTCGAATCAGATTCATGTTATTTACATGAAGGTGTAATATTTCCAAAATATGAAATTTTTCACAAATTAACATGAATAATGGAATTCTAAAATGAATCACCAATCCCAATAATGTATTTTTTAAAGAAAACATCATCGATATGTCCAGTGGACATGCAACCTAACTGTACTACGAGCCCGCCAAAGGTTAAGCATCATATTAGTATACGACAGAGAAAATATGCTTGCCTCCTGCTTGATGATAAAAAAAGAGGTCGATGGGCCACAACGCTCACCCGAGTCACTGGGCCTTCTGTTTTGCATTAGATAGTTTCCCAAAAGATATTTTCCCCAATATACATGTACTGATATGTAAAAATTTTGATCATCCCAGCCTATACACAGGGGCTGTGATGGTGATTTGAACAAAAACGATTCAACATTTACAGAGGATGCTTCCACATTAATATGTTTTTCTGTTGTTACATGTAAGTAGGTAATTTTAAAGAATTTTCCGTATGTAATCCATATGTGGTCTCCACAATTTACAATAAACACTACATAGGAAGCTTCCACATAAGTTTCAGCTTTGCCATGTTTGAACAATTTAGAATTTACACTACATATGTTCCTCAGGATTTTCACATACGTTTCAGCTTTTCAGTCCAAGGGGTTTTTGAGAAGATTTTTAATTACTAAACCTATTTTCGCTTTTTCTTTTTTTTTTTTTTTAAATTGTCTATCTTTGGAAGAGGAGTAGCCTTTCATTTTAACAATTTCTAACCCCCTTTATCCCGTGACGCGTTCTAAATACTGTGGTTAAAATTGGTCCAGTGGTTCTTCAGGAGAAGTCGAAAATTTGAAAAGGTTACAGAGTGATGGACAGAGAGATATCTAATCCGGCGCCAGACAATTGTTGACAGAAAAACTCAGTTGAGCTTTCAGATTAGGTCAGCTAAAAGGATTTGAAAAAAAAGAAGAAATTACCATACATTTGTCCGTAGGATTTAAATTGTATAATAATACTGTGTACACTGTAAACGCCTCCCAGATCCACATACCACCACACTGTCTTTTGTGGTAACGACTGACCGATGAAATGTGTCTTCATACATGTTCTTTTGTCTCTGTCTACTGCATTACTTGCCACACATTTAGATTCAGGAACGCATCCAAAAGTAGAGCTCTGTGCCGATCTCTTGCCATATGACAAATCATCTTCAATGTAAAATTCAATACACAAATTAAAGTTTTCTGTAAAGAGGTAACATGTTTTGATACAAACACCAGTGAATGTTCAGATTATGATCTTTGTCTCCTCATACTTTATACAGATTTCAATGTTGTTTATAATGCATACTTTACATGAGCATAGAAGTACACCTGACTATCAGAAACATTTAGTTAATTTATATTGTAGACTGAGGCAAAACGATTTTATTCAATGCCATTACATACTTTTGTTGCTAGAAATAAATATTTGCCTCTAATTTCTATTGAATGATTTGTATTTTTACTGCATAGTTATAATATGCTGATTACCATCTGTCGTAGAATCAAAAAGATACTTTCTAACCCTACCTTAATCTTAAAGTTTGGGGAAGGTATTTGAAATCATTTGCCAGGAAAAAAAATCGAACGAAAGGGGACTTTTTTTTTTTATTCTTTAAACCCATGCAAACTTCAAACCTATCGACATTTAGTAAACATTTTTTCCCCGATACAATAACAGTGTATATCTCTTCCTTCTTTCAAATGATTTGTTTTTAATTGTATTTTAAAAGAAAGTCAACGCGACAACTAAATAGTTTAAATTATTTAGCAAGGAAATTTTTTCTATCTCGTGATAGATCATATACAAAATTATACTCTGTTAAAATTCTACAAATAAGTACTTTTAAGTTGATATTCAAAAGATCTAGAATTTCCTTATTTATAACATATGTGTAATCCTAGGAGACCATGTATTCCAACATCCTTTTTGAATTCCAATTGGCACATAGTGCTCAATTGTTAGCTGACCTTTTTAAAATTCTTCGAAAAAATCTACATGAAAAAAACTCAAAAAAAAAAAAAAAAGAAAAGAAAATTTATTCCACATTTAGAATATCGTCGACCTTTTATCAATGACAATAAATGTTCTAATTCACATACCCTCACAATATACATCAGTGAATTCAAAATTTAAATTACCATCTTTTTAATAGTTGGGTATTTTCAAGACTATGGACGACTTATTTCGTACGCGGGACGTGGAGACCAGTCTTTCGGAAAGCCCATATAAATCGAGGTCTCGTGTCACAGTAGGTGCTTGCACTGCTTAAAGGCGGTAATTTTAAATGTTAAGTGCAGGTATAAATTTGCAGCCCTCCACCGGCAAGTTGTGGCATCTCAATATGAGTGAAAAAATCTCGAAGGGACGTTAAACAAACTATAGATGATAATGGGAAACTAACAACTAAAGTATATCATCTGCACGATTACTTCTGCCTTTCTATCCCTATTTGCATTTACCTTCCACTATAACTAATGTATTGTGTAATGTCTCCAAACTGATATGATATCAAGATTATGTCCTGAATAATTTTACAATAATAATTTTATGCAGTTACTGTCGAAGAAGTAAATAAGATTTAAAAAGCTTCGATTCGATAATTCCAAAAAAAGACCTTGTTTGCACATAGAACCTATCGTTAGGACGTGTTTTGACAAGATTTTTGTCAATTATTAAGCTTAATTTGACTATAAAGTATCTGACCATATATATATATATATATATATATATATATATATATATATATATATATATATATATATATATATATATATATATATATATATATATTCTTAAAAAAATTTAAAACTAATTTAGGCACCATACACTTACTTCCTATCCAAAAATACCTTCGGTTTTCATATCTTATGCACGCGTATGCTGGGAGCAGTTCGTGTAACAATGCAATTTTTTTTTTATATAAAATCATAAATTAATAAATGTTTGATGAGAAATAAAAATCAAATCAAAATGAAATAACATCCATGTAGATTTAGTATGAAGCAACTTTAAAACTTTTAACTTCGTCAATTAGGAATTATTCCATCGAAGTAATGAAAAAAATAACATCTCATTTCCAAATCTGCACATTCTAACACAACAACAAAAATATCATAATATGAAGAAGTGCATAGATTGCATAAGAATGGGGATAACTGTCTTCTTATTTTGCAATCTAAGTTTTAAAAGGAGTAAACATGTGATAAAAATAATAATTGATCCAATGTATATCCTATCTCTTTTCCTGTGAATTATTATCATGAAATAATTATAAAGTACGAAAACAAAGCAAATGAAATAATTTTACATACCATGTCCAAGCAAGTGGACGATGTACTCAGTCATGAAAATTATGAGAAAAGCATTCATACCACGGCAAATTTCCATGTTCTATGCATATAGGAAGTATAAGTATAAAATGTAATTATATATTTATATTAAGGTAGCCTATCACTGTAGAATACATTGCGATTAGAATTATCTGGATATTGATGTACACTTTATAGGCTGTTAACATTTAAACGAATCTGTCAGTATAATTTGAAATTCGAACTCAAGAGCTATATATAAAACCTTAAAATACAGACAAAAGAAAAAACAAACAAATTGAAACCAGTGATTTTTCTTTTCTGATGCCTAATCCCTTTGCAAGTTGTTTGTTCACAAAAACTGATAAATTAGCACACTTTGAATATTACCCGGTACTAGTATTCTTCAGGAAAACCCAAGGAACTATTTTTTTTTAAGAAAGAGCGATTTTTATAATATACGAAACTAGTCGAAATATAGCTTGAAGAATATTTTCTCTTGCATATCTTTTTCCAGGGGGCACATGTATCTCTGCGCTTAAAAAAAAATCCTCGTCATTATATGGCGTGTCAAACATTGCAATATTCCATCTTTTTCATTTGTATTGTATAATTTTCCATTTGTATTGTATAATTTTCTATTTGTATTCTATTATTTTCTATTTGTATTGTATAATTTTTCATTTGTATTGTATAATTTTCTATTTATGTTGTATAATTTTCTATTTATATTGTATAATTTTTCATTTGTATTGTATAATTTTTATTTGTATTGTATAATTTTTCATTTGTATTGTATAATTTTCCATTTGCATTGTATAATTTCTTATTTACATTGTAAAATTTCTTATTTATATGCGATAATTTGTCATTTGTATTGTATCCGAGAATTGTTTATTTGTTTCGTTACGAAGGATTTCATTGGTCAAGTTTTAGCCTGCACCGTGTTAAAAACGAGCGAGATGTTCCGGGTGCTCAAAGCAAACTGGGCTCATATGTATTTGCGTGCACTTGATTCTGAAAAGGGAGCGCTGGCAGATGGCATATAAATAATCTATCCTTAGAAATGCTGACTGAAAAAAAAAAATTTGATCTTGAGTGGTGGTACCTACCCCCATCCCTCAAGAAACCGAGTTTTCGGGTTTGGGCAGATTTTCTTCTTTTCCTTTTTCTTCTTGACTCTGGTCATATTGGAAATAAATATTCTCTCCTGCTAGAGAACGAAAAAGAAATAATCTGTTTCAACCCCCCCCCCCCCCCCGATAATCAAATGATCGTCCCTTAGCATGCACGCAATAGAGGAGCCCAGTTTGTGTTTGTAGAGAGTGAGCGAACGAAATTGTGGGAGGGTACCAGACTGAAGTTTGTGTTGGGCACCTGGAACATCTCGCTCTACGGACTAAAACTTCACCAATGAAATCCTTTGTAACGAAATATATAAAAAGCCTCGGATACAATACAAATGAAAAATTATCGCATATAAATAAAAAATTATACAATTCAAATAAGAAATTATATAATTCAAATAAGAAATTATACATTGCAAATGGAAAATTATACAATCCAAATGATTTTTTATAATACAAGTGGAAAATATAGAATCCAAATAAATGTTATACAATCCAAATGAAAAATTATAGAATCCAAATGGAAAATTATAGAATACAAATAAAAATTTTACAATACAAATGAAAAATTATACAATGCAAATGGAAAATTATAGAATATAAATAGAAAATTATAGAATATAAATAGAAAATTATAGAATATAAATAGAAAATTATACAATACAAATGGAAAAGATTGAATATTGCAACGTTTGACATGCCATATCATTAAACTACCCGTATATCATTAATCTTAAGAGATACGGTTATTTTGATTGTAAGCACGGGAGAACTTAAAAAATACTTGTATGAAAAATTGTATGCACTGGGAAACCTTGGTTAATTCTTGAAAACAAAATTACTTCAGTATCGACAAACATTGAAATGCAGACTAAAATAATAAAATTAATATATTCTTTGCATAATTCTTTAAAGCACTTAATAATTCCTATGTCGACGCTGCCATTTCTCATCAATGTCTTTCTAACATGTACACATGTATAATGGCGTCAGATATAAACAATATAGTTTCCATACTAGAATATTGTAAAGTCCTTCTCTTAGATTCCTTTTCTCCTGTGCGCGAAATATTTGCAAGTTTTGCGACCTAGCTTACTTCGCGAATATTTCTCTCAGAGAACAGTTTATATTATGTATATAAAAAGATTTTTTCAGCCCTAAAAATTAGTCGACGCTGATATTATACTAGTATTCTTCAGGACAAGCCAAGAAAATATTTTAAAAAGAGAGCTTTTTATAGTACACAAAACTAGTTGAAATAAAGCTTGAATATGTAATATGTGAAATCAATAAGTAATAATACAACATAGTATATGATGCATACATGATACCTGCATGTGAGCTAGCCTTGCTTTAAGGTATATTATATTCTATCACTTGTAAGCATTAAAGTTTGCTTTTCGGCATTTATTTATTTCGAACATTTTGTCCATATGCTTTCAGAGATATCTTAGATGCAATACTGTTCATACCAGTGTTCTACTAAGACTTATGAATGTCAAACCCATCGCAGAGATACCTACATGTAGTTAATATGCATTATAAAATATATGCAACAATTGTAAAAAGAGTAATTTCAGTTTTGATCCTTTATTCAAAATAAAATCGTCGCCCGCGTGGCGCAGTGGTTAGAGTGTCTGCTCTAGAGACGCGGAGTAAGGAGTGTAATCCTTACGTCGCGGGTTCGAATCCCACTGTTGGACGTGGAGACCGGTCCTTCGGATGCGACCGTATATAAACCGAGGTCCCGTGTCGCAGTAGGTGCTGGCACGAAAAAGATCCCTCACTGCTCAATGGCCGTAAGAGCCGAGTATAGGACAAAATTTGCAGCTCTCCACCAGCAAGTGGTGGCGTCTCCATATGAGTGAAAATTTCTCGAGAGGGACGTTAAACAACATACAAACAAAACAAAATAAAATCTATTTTAGAATGTTTTACTTAAAGATTCGAATAATGGGTTTTATTTTTAAAATTTCTCAATATCCTGGTAATCATGGATATCATCTGCTTGGTTTGTGTGCTTCTCGGTTCTTGAAATAAATTTTTGTGATCCAACACTCTTTCCGTTAAAACTTTTTGCAATTTGTTTCCTAAAATAATTAAATAGACCCTTGCAAATGTAAAATCAATTAAAATCATTATATATATATATATATATATATATATATATATATATATATATATATATATATATATATATATATATATATATATATATATATATATATAGTCCCTGAAACGTTCTACTTTCCCATTTTTCCGTTCATTCACCGTGCGTTCACCGTTCTTTCATCGTGCGTTCACCGTTCGCTCTCCGTTCACAGTATTTCGTTCTGCGTTCACCGTGCGCTCGCGTTCACCGTCCACAAAGCGTTCACCGTTTGCTCTCCGGTCGTTCATTTTGCGTTCACCTTGCGTTTAGCGTTCACTTATCGTTCAGTCTTCAGTGTCATTCGGAACTCCCAAGTGAAGGGACTTATCTTTTTGGTAAGTTAGGATTTACAAATTTGAAATTTAATAATTAACATATCGTGTTTAAAGGATCATTATTTCATCAGAAAAAATTATCTACAATATGTTTTATTATTATAGCTGTTAGGTTATGTATTAAATTACTTTGGAAAATAAATGCTGTTATAAGTATGTACCTATGTACATGTAGAACGATGCTGAAAACTTAAATTTAAATACGGCCTACGGGCAAAATACGTATATTTCAAGCACTGCAACATTTTGTTATTATTTTAAAGACGACAAATCGTTAATGAAGAGATGATAATCCATGTACATGTACATCAATATACGAAAATATTTATTTCTAACACTTCTTTTTTATTTAGTAAAGAAATACACATTAGAACTAGTTCTGAGAACTATAAATAGTACTGCGGATATCCCGTTAATTAAACATCTTTGGAGCTAATTAAATTGATAGTATGGTCAAAAAATATTTATTTAGATGTAATACACAACAATTTTTTTTTCTACTTTACGTATATAAAGTCTATTGTTTGAGAAAAAAATCCTTCCTTCACAATGCATTTATATGTTTGCCATTCGATATGATTAAGACCCCCCCCCCCCTCCTTTTTCACCTAAATCGGTTACTTAGTCCGAATTTCCAGTATATTTTAATAAAGCTTTAAAAAGAAGTTAAAGCTTTTTGTAGCACAAAAAGTTTAGTGTCATAAAATAAAAGTAGTCCCAAATAAACCTGTGCCGACGGTGGTATTTTAAATTGGCCAGGGAGTATATTTCATATTCATTTCAAGTGTTTATGCCGAATGTATTTTATTTATTTATTTTTTGAAAAAGTTGGAATCAGATCTAGAAATGATAAAAAAGTTAAAAGTTCTTGGAAATTCTTCAGTGTAGCACTTCACCTTTGGTCAAATGGTGTGACGAGACTTTCACACCTACACAGTGTCGAATGATTTTGATTGACAGGACAAGCACGTGGACTTCGTGTGAACTTGAAGCAGGAAAATAAATAGAGGATATTCAATGTTTTGTAGAAGAATATGGAATTTATTTCACGAGTGGGACAGGATTTTTTTATATTTTCACGAGTGCGAAGCACGAGTGAAAATATAAAAAAAATCCTGTCTCACGAGTGAAATAAATTCCATATTCTTCTACAAAACATTGAATTTTCTGTTTATTACATTTTCTTTGATTTTGACTTTGCCTCTGTCTTTTCTTTACACAGTGTCATAGGCTTGACGTCATAGTTGAGTGGTTGAAACGTCATAGCTTTATAGCAGTTGTGTGATTGAAAACATTACATAGCATGGATTTTAGCAACATACCGGTATTTGGGAAAAATTTGCAGTTTTAGCTCTATCAAGATACTTAGTTACTATTTCTATCTTATGACAGGCCAGAAATTATTTTTTACTTACTTTGATATCCTTTCACACTGTGAGAGAATATCATTTTGGTATCCTTTCACACTGTGAGAGAATTTCACTTTTATTCAATAAATAAATCACAGTATTTCACTGTTGAAAATGTAATAAAAACCGATTATGACTGTGAAACAAAATGAATTTGTTGATGAAAAAAGGTGACTTTCACTGCCTGATATATTTAGATAAAGATTAAAAATTTTTGTTTATACAGGTACATGCATTCGTGGAAAGGGGGGGGCTAAAACGGAATCTCTCTCTCTCTATCTCTCTCTCTCTCTCTCTCGTCCGTTTAATCAAAACTATGACAGCATATTACTTTAATATTAAGTTCTGAAATTTTAATCTATAACAAATAATATGAATGCTTCTTTGTATCATCTTGTCCGAGTAATAAATCATCATAAAAAAATGAAAAGACACATAAATATATATTTATTTTTTTTAAACACGAGTGTATTTATGCAATACGTCCACAAACCTTTGCAAGATATTTTAAATGTTTTTCTCATTATTTTACACGGAATTGCCCTGACACCGGAAATACATGCATGGTTGTTACCAACGTTTCAATTCGATCCTCTTCAAAAATCATTATTTGTAATAATTTCATATTTTAAACTACAGCATTCGGTAACAATTACAATGTTTTATAGCGATAAAAATCGTGTGATTAAACAGCTGAATTTAAACATCATACATATGTGCAGAAAATATTATAAGAAACTTAATTAATAGTTTTACTAAATGTGCATGTTTCATCTATTTTGTGAGAATTTTTTAATATTTATTTATTTATCTATTATTTATTTATTTATTTATTTATTTTTGCACATGACATTAGAATACAATAGAATAGATACAATGCATGGAAAAGATCAGAGGCATTCCGAATAAATCGTTCATCATGCGTTCACCGTTCGTTCACCGTTCACTAATTGCGCTTGCGTTCACGCTCCGTTCGCGTTCTGCGTTCACTCACCGTTCACCGTTCGCCTATGGTTCACCAAGTTGCGTTCAGCGTTCACACATCGTTCACTCACCGTTCGTTCAGCGTTTGCTCACCGTTCGAGTGGGAAAGTAGAATGTTCCAGTTACTGTATATATATCCAAGGTCTCTTTTTTGGTAATATACATGTAATAAAAAAACTTTCAAACACTTTTTGAAATATTTCGACGTATTATTATAATATTCATTGTGACGTCATTATACGTTGTCCAATGTTGAGTTCCTATGCATTCCAATAAACACGACTGATGAAGGCCGGTAACACGGTCGAAATATTTCAAGAAGTGTTTTAATATATATATATATATATATATATATATATATATATATATATATATATATATATATATATATATATATATATATATATATATATATATATATATATATATATATTGAACATATAGCAGACTCAAAACATATGTTGAATATATGTTTGTGGTAACCATGTGTGTAACATATGTTGGACATATTTTAAACATATGATTGTTTCTATCGTAAGTTTAACATATGTTTTAAGTTTGACACTTAAACAATAAAGTATGGACGTAAGAAAATGTTCAACAGCTCAATTTTCCTGCCCACAAATCTTGAGTATTTTACCTGACAAACTTTAAAAATTATATAATAAGTAATAGCTTATCCACATCAATTTCTGGGTTGGAATTTTTTTTTTTGACTTGGGTGGACCTCACCCCCCCCCCCCCCTTCAATCCCTCTGGAAACATTCCTGGATCCGCGCCTTAATATGAATAACACGAGATTAATCTTATGTTATTTTTTAAACAAGTGGACTGCAAATTAAAATAATAATTTCATTAACATATATCAAGATGAATTTGAATGTATATTAATTTACAAGAACCAAGATGATAATTTCTTGTAGAAGCTCGCATAAAAAAGGAGGATAACTACTTTGTAACACACCCTCCCCCAAACTCTTTTCACAAAATTCAAAATTTGTTTTCTTGGACATGACATTTCCAAAACAAAATTTATCAAGT
Source organism: Saccostrea echinata (assembly GCF_033153115.1). Classification (NCBI taxonomy): domain Eukaryota; kingdom Metazoa; phylum Mollusca; class Bivalvia; order Ostreida; family Ostreidae; genus Saccostrea; species Saccostrea echinata. The sequence goes on along the minus strand of NW_026889776.1, from coordinate 12,017,546 downwards.
AGAAATTAAAATATGTATTGTTAATTCAAAGCCGTTTTAATTGGGTTTCCCTAACAAAAATTTACTATAGTTAAAAATACGCAGGTAGGTTAAGGCTTCCCGTAGAATATGACAGTGCACTCTGTGCCTTCACATCTCTGAACTACCAAAATATGACGTCATAAAGGAAAATGACGTCAGGTCACTGCAAACTTGAGGTGTTATGACGGGGAGAGTGTCATGAACTTTACACTTTATTTCAAACTGCATGTAAAATGCTAGATAGCTATTGCAAAATTCACGGGTCGTTAAAGGTTTTTTAAGTCTTATATGTCTGAATATTTTAAAAATACACCGCTTACCTACCCTTGATTGAAATTCATCATGTTCAAAATGCTTATGAAAAATATACTTTTGAAATGTACTCTGTTTTATACCCGTGGTTGGAGGTAGAATTTATTTTGTGTGTATAAAAGAGTCTGGCGCAGGTGATTAATGAGGATTAATCTGAGAATTTTTGTGGAAATCTGTAAGAAGAGGTTGTTCTCTAACTGAATCTTGCTTGGGAAAAATGTGTGTTGGCTTTGTGTTTACACAGATTACGATAAATTACGGAAAATACCCTCAAATTTGTAGGTAAGTTGAATTTCTCAGGAAATATTTTGTACCCAAGTAATACTATGACTTTTCCCAAGCATATTTCGGATACACAAGGATACGATAAGTTTATTTATATAACAAAATGTTAATAATTATTGTGTTAATCAGCTGCACCGAAGCGATTTATATGATTCACTTCAAAAAATTATAAATGACCGTCACGTGATCAACAAAGTCATGTGATATCATAACAAATATGCTAATATATAGCCGAGGAAACCCTTTATATAAATTGGAAGTACTCAAGTTCAATACTTATAAATTAAAACCAAAACCGACCTCGCAATGACGTATTATGTTTTGAGCGCATTTTAAAGCTTCGGGAAGCCTTAACATAGCTGCGTAGTTAACTATAGTTTACTATAGTTAACTATAATGAAAACTTTGATACTTTGATTTGCAATGAAACTTCACTCTTGAAATTTTTTTCGAGATTTCAAAGCTTGAAATATTTTAAATTCGATGAAAGTGATACAAGCCTTTTGAAATATTTTGTGAATATACAAGTAATAGTTCCATTGTATATAAAATATATACCTGTATGAATTGGAGAACGTAAAATATAACAATCTGGTCCCAAGACCATAGACTGAAAACAGACCTAAGTCGAAATTTGGAATTAATATAACTTCTATATGATTTTCATAACGAAACATAATTTTCATCATAAGTTAGAGTATTATACAAACCTGCAAATTTTTAAGTACATATGTTGAATAAAACTCAAGATATTCAAAATCAAATTTTTGACTTAAGTCTGTTCTCAGCTTATGGTCTCAAGGCCTGAAATTCATAGTAAAAATACTTTGATTTACTATAGTAAAAACTTTGGTTTACTATAGTAAAAACTTTGATACTATAGTAAACTATAGTTAACTATAGTATTTTTTGTTACGGTTATTTTATGAGTAAAATTGAAATCATTCCACATTTTATTTCCGGTCCGGGTTTAGTTTTTATCGGATGAAAGTGTACATCATGTTTGACGGGCTTTATGGAATTTGATCTCGTGACCAACCTGTATTAATATCCCGATAGATGTTTAAAATGATACATTATTTCTTAAATAAAGAGCTAAATCCACGAAGGGGCTAAATCGGCCTATTTTTTCAGGAAAATCAAACTTAGGGGAAGAAGAAAAATAACAATAGAAATATTATCCTTGGGTATCAAACTTAAAAAGTTTATGCCAATTCTTTATTTGGTGACGTCATATTTATACAGAAAACGTCTAAACACGAGCACTTTGCTGCTAGTTTTTATCAAAATAAAGCATTTTTTTCGTCTTTGGTTCAAATTTTTGCTGTGGCCACACCCTTCGAACAAAATAAAATTTATACCATTGAAAAGAGGATTAAAATATGAATAAATAATGTAGTGTTCACGAATTAGTTTATGTACAACTTATTTTAAGTGCAACCGGATATTTCCGGGTTTACAGTGTTTTGTTTTGTTTAATACTTTTAAGTTCTCATTGCTGGTGCGGGATGCAGCACATGTTTGCAGCTATAACGTCAATATTGTCCATCCGGCCGAGAGCACATTGTAAGCTTTTATGTTTGTAAATGTTTACATGATTATAGTATTTGATTTTGCTTTAAAGTTTGCATAGGTGTCATACGTTTTGTGTATTTCATAGTCCTTTCTAAAAATAGCAGATACCGCCAAATTTACATGTATGATATAGCATTGATATATTGCTTAGTTCGCTCAATGAGATATTGTGAGATATCATTACTATGTATTCTGATAACTTTCAAAATGAATATCTAGTCAGCATGTATGAATGTCCTATGACTGTCTGTTATATGTTTGTGTACAGGTTCATTTTGTTTGTATTTCAGCCTTTCACCACATTCTTCAATAAACTTGAAACACAGTAAGTTTGATTGTGTGGTTAGCTGCCTATACGCAGTGATAGTGAAAGGAATGTGAGCAGCCTACTCTGGACATGGCATACAGATACCCAGACTCTGAGGATTGGGATGTGCGCCCCAAAAGACTGTTGAAACCCACACAGAAGGGTGCAAGCCTCTTTGAAGAATATAGGGATGTTTATATTCGCAAACTACTTTCATTAGGAAGAGAATTGGATACTATGTTACAGTGCAACGTAACTACCAGTAGTGCTAGTGCATTGAGTGAGCTTGGACACAGGTTGGACTCATGTTTTAGTGACTATAAGTGTGTGAGCGATGAATACCTGGACTTCCTGTGCAGGCATAATACATACGAAAGTTCTCTCGAACAGACAAGCCACCAAGTGGTAAAACGAACTTACATGGAAAGGGTGGAAATCCTTGCCCGTACTATAGCTCAGAGACTTAATAATGTATGCTCTCCTGTACTATTGAAGAAGACACCTTCGTTAACGGATGCTCGTTCTAACACTGGAAGCACACAGAAACTCAGTTTGGAAGCCGCAAAAGTTCATCTGGATTTCGTGAAGAAAGAAAACGAGTTAAAACAGATGGCACTCGATATCCAAAAACAAATAAACGAGTTATCGGCAAGGAAGGAGATTGCAGTCGCAGAACTGTCTATGGCGGAGGAAGATGATAGGTCGGATATATCCGACTTCGACCACCTGAGTGTTGTAGACGACTTTGTTCGTGATCTTGAGCCACCATCCTTGAACTTGTACGCGCCAGAGTTTGAACCTCAGACTCGGAGGGAACACGCCTTTTTACCACACCCACCTACCTTTGCAACTAGCGCCGTTCCAATGTACACCCCGTCCCGCTCAACAGATGTTCCTGTGACCCCTGGCTTTCCAGCCTATATACCCACAGCAAAGGAACCGCCTGCAACCCCTTCAGAGACCGAACCACAACCCTTGTTCACAGACTTTGCTAGATTCTGGTTCAAAAAAGACCTCGTAACCAAGATCGACTCGTTTGATGACAAGCCAGAGCATTTTTTGTCGTGGAAGACCAGCTTCCTGCGAGTCATGAGTGAACTGTCAGTGACCCCAACAGAAGAACTTGATCTGCTCGTCAAGTACTTGGGACCGAGTTCAAGTGTCGAGGCCAGAAACATTAAGGCTTGTCATGCTAATGACTCTGTAGCAGGTCGTTTGAAAGTTTGGCGTCGTCTGGAAGAGCGATATGGTGCACCTTCACTTGTAGAGGCTTCGATCAGGAAGAAGCTGGAGAACTTTAAGACTTTAGACAGTCAGGACGGGAAAGAACTCTACCAACTATGTGATATTTTGAACGAGATCCAGTCCCTGAAGGATAATGACATTTTTGCCAATTTGTTAGCACAGTTCAACACATCTGTTGGAATTACACCTATAGTGGCCAAGCTAACGAAGAAGCTTCAAGACAAATGGACTACCATTGCCTTTAGGTACAAACAGCAGAACAATGCACAATACCCTCCATTTGAACATTTTTTGAAATTCATCAGTGAGATGGCCACTATGTGCAATGACCCTGGACTTGTGTACAATCAACCACGTAAAGATACTTACCGTACTCCTAAGCCTTTAGACCGCAGGAAGACATTATCTACACATAAGACAAGCATTTCCAGAGACGACCAGATAGATATGGATACAAGTGATACACGCCTTCAGAATCACTCCCGTGATATAGCTCGGTGCCCAGTGCACAAGTCAAAACATTCATTGAACGAATGTGAGGCATTTCGGAAGTGGAGACTGGATAAGCGTCGTGCATTCTTAAGGCAACATTCCATCTGCTTCAAATGTTGCGCGTCGACTGAACATCAACAGTCATCTTGCACCATATATTCTCCATGTTCTGTGTGCGGGAGCAAACTACACCCGACTGCTATGCACTGGTATAAGAAAGACTCAGGTGACAGAGACACAAAGGAAAACATACTCACCTCAAATGATGGCGGGGAGGGAACAGAAATATCTTCAAAGTGCACCACACTCTGCGGTTCAGTCAGTGGTGGACGTTCTTGTGCCAAGGTTGTTCTTGCTAAGGTATTTCTCATTGATCGTCCACAAGCTGCTGTGACTGTTTATGTGTTGCTCGATGATCAGAGCAACCACACCCTAGCTCGCTTTGAACTTTTGGACCAACTTGAAGTCACAACTGATCCCATCCCTTACAGACTGAAGTCTTGTGCTGGAGTGACTGAGACATCTGGGAGAAGAGCAGTGGGATTCTGTATTCAGTCTATGGATGGACTTGTCTGTCATCAGCTTCCGCCCGTTATAGAGTGTAATGACATTCCAGACAACTTGATGGAAATCCCAACTCCAGAGGTTGCGCATGCTCATCCTCACTTACGGCATATTGCTAAGGAACTTGCCCCACTACGCAGAGATGTTGGTATACAGCTGCTGATTGGCAGGGACTTGGTGGATGTGCATCAGGTGCAAGGCCAGGTGACTGGGCCCCCAGCATCCCCCTTTGCACAGAAGCTCAGCCTTGGATGGGTCGTAATTGGAGAGGTATGTTTGGATGGGCGTCACAAGCCAAGTGATCTCAGTGTCTTGAAAACCAATATTCAGAATGATGGTAGAGGGACAATATTTACCCCATGCCAGAACAGCCTTCATGTTAAGGTCCGAGGCCCCCCTACTTACATGCCCCCTCAAGCTCAGGACTTCAAAGGTGATAATTTGTTTTACACTGACAGACATGACAATAAGGTGGGAAATTCTGTGGAAGATCGCGAATTCTTGTCACTAATGGACCAGACTTTCCAGAAGAACTCTAGTGGTAATTGGACATCTCCACTTCCTTTCAAGAATGCACGTCCACACCTTATGAACAATAAAACTCAAGTCTTCAAACGGGCTTGCAACCTAGACCATAGTTTGAAGAAAAATCCTGAAAAGCTAAAACAGATGTGTGAATTTATGGAAAACATATTCAACACAGAAGCAGCGGAGAAAGCACCAGAGGTAGCCAGGGGACATGAGTGTTGGTACATCCCAATATTTGCTGTGACGCATCCTAAGAAACCTGGCAAAGTTCGTGCTGTATTTGATTCTTCGATAGTGTATCAGGGATGTTCATTGAATGATGCTCTTTTGTCAGGACCCAACTTGACAAACAATTTGCTAGGAATCTTGTTACGATTTCGCAAGGATTTGTGTGCTATAGCAGGAGACATCCAGCAGATGTTTTACCGTTTCTTTGTAAACGAGAGAGACAGAGACTACTTACGGTTCTACTGGTATGAGAACAACGATCCACATTGTCAAATGGTAGAGTACCGTATGACCGTCCATGTGTTTGGGAATCGGCCTTCCCCTGCGGTGGCAACATATGGGCTTAGACGGGCAGTACGAGACGCGGATCACGATGTAGTCAACTTTGTACACCAGGACTTTTATGTTGATGACGCATTAATGTCTAGACCTACTCCTGAAGAAGTGATTGACCTTATGAGACGAACTCAGAAGGTACTTGCTGAAGAAGGGAAAATAAGATTGCATAAGATTGTGTCAAATGTACAAGAAGTGGTGGATGCATTTCCTCCAGCTGACTTGGGAAAGGACGTTCAGGACTTGTCGATTGGTGGGGATGATGATGTAGTTCAGCACAGCCTTGGATTGGCCTGGAATCTGAGATCTAACTGTTTCGTCTTCCAGAAGCCAGATGCTGATGTTCCCTTCACTCGCCGTGGAATACTCTCAAGGGTCAACAGTATCTTTGACCCCATTGGCTTTCTGTCTCCAGTGACAATATGTGGTAAGTTGATTCTACGTGAGATGTGTACAGGGAGTCCAAGCTGGGATGATCCTCTACCAGAAGAGTACCGAGATAGATGGGAGAGTTGGAGTAAGTCACTTGATCAGTTAAGCAGTCTACATATTCCCCGGATGTTCGTTCCACAGTCGCTGAGCTTAGCATCAGACCCACAACTGCTGATATTTTCCGACGCATCGGAAACTGCGATTGCAGCTGCAGCTTACCTGAAGGTGAAGCATGACATTGGATTTGTCATGGGAAAGTCTAAACTCGCACCTCTAGCAGGGCATAGTATTCCACGTCTGGAGCTATGTGGTGCTGTGCTGGCAGCAGAAATAGGAGAATTTGTGTCAGATCACCTCCCTATCGCTTCGTCATCAATCCAATATTTTACAGATAGTAAGGTTATATTGGGATACATAAAAAAACAGGACAAGACGATTTTACAACTATGTAAGTAATAGGATTGCTAGGATCCATGCTGTATCAACCCCTAGCCAGTGGAGCTATGTGCCCACTCACCTGAACCCGGCCGATGCAGCGACTAGAGGATCAATTTCTGACATTAGTCATATGTTAGACACATGGCTTGTTGGACCAGTGCAGTTTTGTTCAAGGGACCTAGCAGAAAGCGAACCTGAGGTTGAATACCCACTCATCAGCCCTGATGACGATAAGGATGTTCGTCCCGAATTGAACACCTTTAAGGCTGATGTACATGTATCGACTAAGCTACTCCCGATCGAGGATCGTTTTAGTAAATACTCTACTTGGGACAGTCTTGTGGCCGCATTGTCCATACTTCGACATGTAGCTGCCTCCTACCGAGGTTCCAATGACTGTACTGGTTGGCACATGTGCCAGAACACCAAATGTGAATCTGCGCGCAAAGACACTGAACGCTTCATTATTAGATGTGTACAAGCTCAGGCCTTTGGTGCTGAACTCGAAGCAATTGAGAGAAAACATGACCTACCTAGGGACAGTCGTATTCTGGATTTATCTCCCTTTATCGATGACAAAGGTCTGCTCAGAGTTGGAGGTCGTTTGAACAAGCTGAAGAGTACAGGACTCTCATCGCTTAACCCAGTTATAGTTCCTAACGGACATGTGGCAGTACTACTGGTACGTTTCATCCATAACAAGGTTTTCCACCAGGGCAGAACGATCACTGAAGGCGCCGTACGTTCTCATGGCTATTGGATCCTGGGAGCAAAGAAACTCGTATCCTCCATCATTCATGGTTGCGTTGTGTGTCGGAAGCTCCGTAGGATGCCCCAGGAACAGAAGATGGCAGATCTCCCTGTTGATCGGCTCACCCCAGGACCCCCATTTTCCTCTGTAGGACTTGATGTGTTTGGTCCGTGGCCGGTAGTTACCAGAAAGACGCGTGGTGGATCAGCTCAGAGTAAAAGATGGGCCGTCTTGTTTACTTGCTTAACTACACGAGCAGTACATATTGAAGTGATTGAGGACATGTCTAGCTCATGCTTCATTAATGCCCTGAGACGCTTTATAGCCTTGCGTGGACCAGTAAAGCTTTTTCGTTCTGACAGGGGGACAAATTTTATTGGAGCTGTGGGGGACCTTGATGTGAATGCCATCAACGTTGAAGACAATATGATGAAGACTTACCTGAAGGAGAACAGAGCAACCTGGTTGTTTAATGCCCCTCATGCATCCCATATGGGAGGTGTATGGGAGAGAGTTATTGGTAGTGCTCGCAGGATTTTGGACTCTATGCTGCTTCAAGACAGAGGCAAAGAACTTACACACGAAGTACTAGTCACGTTCATGGCAGAGGTTTGTGCCATACTTAACTCTCGCCCGATAGCGCTTGATACGGACCCATCATCACCCATGGTACTGAGCCCAAACGTACTCTTGACACAGAAACAGGGGGATATCGGATCTTTCTCAGAACATTTGGGTATCAAGGACATGTACACAGCCAGCTGGAAACATGTTCAGGTGCTGTCTGATATGTTTTGGAAGAAGTGGCACGTTACCTACTTGGACAGTTTACAAAAGAGACAGAAGTGGTAGGCAAGTAAAGAGAATCTGAAGAGCGGAGATGTTGTACTCTTACGTGAGAAGAACGTCCATAGGAACCTGTGGCCGATGGGGATAGTCGAGCGCCCGATTGAGAGCAATGATGCAATGGTCCGGAAAGCTGTTGTATGTGTTGCCAAGGACAGGAAGGTTTACACCCGACCCATAACCGAGATGGTTCTTCTGCTTGAACAGTAACTTTGTGAATAAGTTTATTGTAGTTATGCAGTAACAGTTTGAAATTTTTGTCAATGTCAGTTAGTGACTAGTTATATCTATGATATAAGACGGGGAGTGTAGTGTTCACGAATTAGTTTATGTACAACTTATTTTAAGTGCAACCGGATATTTCCGGGTTTACAGTGTTTTGTTTTGTTTAATACTTTTAAGTTCTCATTGCTGGTGCGGGATGCAGCACATGTTTGCAGCTATAACGTCAATATTGTCCATCCGGCCGAGAGCACATTGTAAGCTTTTATGTTTGTAAATGTTTACATGATTATAGTATTTGATTTTGCTTTAAAGTTTGCATAGGTGTCATACGTTTTGTGTATTTCATAGTCCTTTCTAAAAATAGCAGATACCGCCAAATTTACATGTATGATATAGCATTGATATATTGCTTAGTTCGCTCAATGAGATATTGTGAGATATCATTACTATGTATTCTGATAACTTTCAAAATGAATATCTAGTCAGCATGTATGAATGTCCTATGACTGTCTGTTATGTGTTTGTGTACAGGTTCATTTTGTTTGTATTTCAGCCTTTCACCACGTTCTTCAATAAACTTGAAACACAGTAAGTTTGATTGTGTGGTTAGCTGCCTATACGCAGTGATAAATAAAGTATATTTTTATTTTGTTCGAGGGTGTGGCCACATCGAAATTAATACTTTTCGTTCGATTCAAATACCTTAGCACCGACTCGCACTGTGAAAATAGCGAGGATCACCCTACATTAATACAAAAGAAAAAGATTCTATATTGTTTTTGTAAATATTAAAAAGTTTCGAAATGCGAATGTTATATTTATTAAAAGTTATTTTGTGTTGTGGTGCAAAAAAGTACGAAAAATTCTCGCTAAGCAAGACTGCATGTAGATGCAATAATGTCGACATTTTGTGTACATACTATTTGTACGTACCTCAGTCCTGACCCAAGACTTTTCCTTCAAGAAGTTGATCTATAACTCTTCATTATGCTGAAATGTTAAAAAAATAATAATGTGTTCTGTTTTCCTCTGACAGCCTATTTATTTTCGCTTTGAATTTGTTTTCCAACTCCCGTCTCCTCGTCCCATGGTCACTATGTAATCAAAGGGAGATCACCCGAGAAACATGTAGGCTACATCTTTATTTTCTCCTGAGTGGCCGTGTCGGAATAGCCTAGAATATTAAACAATTTACATCGGAGTCAACTACCAAGACGTATTTATAATGATTTTTTTGCCACCTTACAAAACATTAATGTCGTGAAGTCTGCATCGACAACATACAAATGGTTAATGTTACGCAAAAGAGTCTATTATAACTATACATGTATTATAATTATGACCCATACCCAACATGCGTTTCAGAAATCGCCAGTGGCATTTTAAGACAAAAGATTAATTAATACTTATTAGTGAAAAACTTTACTGATTCGAGACCTCTTAACATAAATTATGTTACGAAGTATTAAACCTAGAAAATTCGAGTTGACAGATCAAATAAACAATAGATTGATTTTACAGATCGCATGTAATTTTTGTGATAGGCCTCTATAAGAAAAATGTCCTATATTGTATAAACGAAGAACTTATTACCAAGGCAGTCACAAATCTTTATGGTTCTAAGTAATTTCAGTATCGCATGCATGCTGTGACCTAGCCAACACATGAAAAAAAAATGTCAAAGGGAGGCTACTTGCTATCTCTTTCTATTTTGAGTTACTCCGCTTAAATGTAACAGGCCCAAGGGAGAGAGGGCAACCAAGATTAGCAAGCATGTTTATACATGTAGTAGTGTAAATTCATAAAGGGGGATTAGAGCATTGATATAAAATAAGAAGCCATTGCATAAATTTATTATAGATCCCAGGCCCGTAGGTAGCAATTTCAGTTTGGAGGGGGTGGGGGGGGGTGCAGCCATACACTTTCAGTTGGGGGCTCTATTAACTACCAAAATTCCTTGACAAGCAAAAAAAAAAGGAGGGATCAGACATTTTTATTGACAGGGCACAAGCATATAGGAGCTTTGTTTTATATAGTATGCTATATATCGGCAAAATTATTTGGGGGGGGGGGGGGGCATGGCCGTGTATCCTGAATGTATTATTATTATTAACGGATATAACTGCTAATTTTGCCTGTATACCATTTGTTTTTTTGTTTTTTGTTTTTTGTTTTTTTTTTTTGAAAGGATGTCTATATAGAATATAACTTTATAGATCGGGCATTTGAACATGATTTTTTTTAGGGGGGGGGGGGTATGGTAATATGTCGCTCGACATGTGGTCTATAATTTTTTTAGACGGTCTGTAATGATTGCCATTTACTACTACCAGTAGCTGTTTTTCGAATATTTTTGTTTAATTACAAAGAATAACGATCCGACGACGTCCATGTTAAAAATCTCATATATGCAATATGTATACGATATTATGATTATTTTATCGTCTTCTGTACATGTACTCATTATCGCCTATCTATTTGTAGTTCTGTTAGAAATTGCACATGGAGAAACGAAATGTTATTTTAAATATTTGAAAATTATAAGTAAAATGTTAAAACTGGCTTTGAACTATGTGTTAGTCTTAGTTGTTGTTATGTTTCAATTTAATTTTCACTTCTCACCAGATAATCATTACTTTATGATTTTATTAAAAGGGTTTATAATAGGTACTCCCCAAAATGGGAGTAAGTTAGATATGATAATATGATAAGAGAACGATTAGTTAGCAATAATTACTTCGATCGTTTTTTTTTTGTCATCTGAAATCTCTTTTCATACCTATTGTGGGTATATAAAAACGTTTCTCTTTGATGATGTTACATATTTATCATAATTAGTGAACTTTATTTCGATTAAGTAATTTACATTGAGTAAAGTGGTATTCTGCCATTTCCGTTTATCTTGCTTTTTTTAACTTCAGGTTCTGTTTTGAAATTCAAATACTTCGGAAATCTTGTGTTTTCGTTGGACTCTTAACTTTTTTTTCCGCCGATTTGATGCTTTGCATTACTCTTGTTTAAAAGTCTGTAGTGGCTTCTTTCCTGTCAATCTGTGGTGCGCTCTATTACGTCAAACATCACTTTTTTACGTGTATTACATGTATGAACTACAATTTCATTTCAAATGTCCGGGAAATGCCATAAATTACGGAAGTGTAACGAAATTCTCAAAATGACAATAAAATAGATGGTAACTTCAAACGTATTCATTTTTAATGCAACTTTTCTTTTTAATTTTATGTTTTTGTTATTAAAGAAAAAAAAGTCTTGTTTTTGTTTGTACGTCGTATGACCATACAATAACACATTTAAGAATAATAAAATCCTTACCCGTGGCTACTATAGTATATACCGGTATTTTACTCCATTAATTCAGTTTTACTCGAATATGACGGATAAACACGTGTTTGTTTTCAGCTTAACGTGTCTCTTATTATCATTTAAAGCGTGTTACATGTATCAACGATTATACCAGACAACTGTTGTATATAACAGATATTTGGCATTTCTTAAGAGTACAAATAGCTTTAATTAAAAAATAAACCAAAGGCTTTCAGAACTTCTCAAAAAATTCATACTAAAATTTTCCCAAAATTTTAAGAAGGGCCTATATTCATTTGGTTTTTTTTATTCCATTAACGCATATATGTTACTTTCTTATACAAAATGTCAACGTCACGACGTTAAAGTATGTAACGTCAACGTAATGACGTGATAGTATTAATAAGGAAAACAATACCAAATTTAAACGAATGTAAAAAGAAAACCAGAAAAGATATTGTTAAAAAATAAATTGTTTTACAACATACAAATCTTAGAGTTTTATGTGAGAAAGTTTCATTTATTTTGATGACTGGGCCGATTTAGCCCCTTCGTGGATTTAGCTCTTTGTTTTCCTTTTGTGAATAGGTATGTATGCATATTTATATACGATCTCGATATGAAAGTGAAAATAAAAACCTTGTATAAATAGCAGTTGAAGTAAAATGTAATATTCAAATCGTTATCCATTCGGTTCTTTTATCAAATTAATGAAAAATGTTTGTTTTTATTACACATATGTATTAAGGAACTGGAGTTCAGTTTCACAGTACCGCTTGTATTGAAAGAACCCAATGCTGATTTGACTGACGATTGAACCCAAAGCTGTTTTTTCTGGCGATTGCATAATGACAAATTAGGTACATACAATAATAATCATAGTATTTACAAGTAATGACTCCGTAATGAAAGAATATTTCTTGAGAATTTTCTTTTTGCATCTTAATTCTACATGGTTTTGCTTGATAAAAAAAATAATTCAAACTCTTTTTTTTCTACAGAACAATTCCAGCACACTTTTAAAAACATAAATGCAAGATATGGAGAGAAACTTCTGGTTATAAAACTACACAATATCTTCTGGGGGATAAATTTTCAACTAAAGCTGACATTCAAGGTACTAGTGTATGTGTATTTAAAGTATACTCCATTCCTTCGATACCGGTGGTTCTACGATACCGGGGCATACCTTTATTTATAAATTCACTCGCTATAGGCGACACCTAGCGGCCAGATATTTTTAGAAAAAAATTCGTTATACCTCGTTGTCATAACTATTGCTTTAGATCTTAAAATATTGCAAAGTTTTGTAAGTTATCAAAAAATACATTGGATGGACACATTTTTAAACTTTACCTGTAACAGTCCTAATACCCTACAATGTAAAAATGTCACAAACAGTCAATTTATAGGCACATTTTTACAACTGATTGGCATATTTGTTGTCGTCTGGTTTATTTACATTAGGAATGGGGTCATATGTCATGTGACCACTGTGGAAAAGTAAGGTATGGAACGCAGTTTCAGGAAGATTTATTTAAAACAATGAAAGAGTTAAAAACATTTATATTATATTTTTCGTTATTTGTAATCTGACAAAAAATTTATTATCCTCTATTTTAAGGGTGCAGCAAAAAATCAAATGAATTAAAATAAAAATACAATATACGAAATCTGAAAATTCAAAAAGGCATATAAGGCTCCTTTTAAAGGAGTGTCAAGCAACAAATGAAAATTCAGCATCAAGAGCTTTACCTCCAACTTCAAAAAAAAAAAAATCCAAGATTATGGAGCAAATCCTAAATGAAAAAAAAAAGATCGGAAACATTAAAAATTATATTCAAAAGTGAAATGGAGTGCAATTTTGTATTAAATAAGTGAAATTTAACATTTGGAAATTGAAAATGATGACAATTTGTGTGTAGACTGTGGGAGCCAAAGAAGCCGAGAATGATTACTCTTTGGTAAATTGAAAAAGAGTTATTTGTGTGGACTTTGATCCGATTTACTACTCTGCTGTAAAGTAAAGGAAATGAAAGAAGGAGGTTCTTCTAAGTGTTTCTTAATTATGAAAAAAGAATCAGTTTCTTGAATTTGCGAAATAAAATATTTCACAAATGATTTTTTTATCAGAATATTGTATTTTTCCTTTAGCTTTCTGAAAAAAAAATGCACTTCAAAGATATTTAATCTTAAAATGATTTATATTTTAAATAGCATAATTTTTGCACTGAATTTCATGAAAAAACTTTGCTTAATTGTAACGCTGGTAGCGCACCATACGTATACACCGGTATCAGAGTAACGTCCCTTGGGACCAGCAACTTAAGCGCGGTATAATTTTCATGTGTGTTTCAAGATTTAGTGAGTAAACAAAACTTTTCAAGCTGATACATTATTGAAACACATGTTTTATTGTTGATGAGTGACATTTTTTGTTTACAATTCTAAGTATTTAGTTGTTTTCAGCCTTCATCAATAAGTACACCGGTACCGTAGTACCCCGGCATACATCAGCTAATTCATTGATTATTTATATATCAGTTGATATTTTTAGATTTTTTTCAACACTACAGAAACTAGAGACTTGTACTCACTCTCTTTTGCAGTTAGATATGCATATTACTGTGTGAATATTTATTTGATAATTTTTGTAGGTTCAATATACAGCCTGCCTCTCTCATATGAATACAATGGAAGAACAGACACCATGATTCTAGGCTTGCTTCAAAATAGGTAAGTAAACCCTGTACAATAAACTTAAAACTTTGTTATATTCTTCCCATTAAAGTTTTAGGATATACTGGAATCAAAATGTCTGTTTCTCTGCCTGTCTGTTTGTCTGTGGTATGTTTTTTTTTGTGGTCAAGGGTTAAACATTTGTATTGAATCACGGCTATTAAATTTTTAGCAGTCTGAATAAATATATACTATCTGAACATTCCAAATTCAATTGTCAAAATTTTTAAAACGTTATTTGCTTTTTAGCTCACCTGAGCCGAAGGCTCGAGTGAACTTTTCTGATTGAAGTTTGCCCGTTTTCTGTCGTAGTCATTGTCATCGTTAACTTTTCACAATTTCACCACTTCACAACTTCTCAAGAACCACTGTGCCAATTTCAATCAAAATTGGCACAGAGTATCCTTGGTTGAAGGAAATTCAAGTTTGTGGAAATGGGAGATAATTACAAATTAGTGGAAAATTTATGGCAAATTTTTAAAAATATCATGTAGACGAACAAGTGGGCCAGGAAAAATGGAACTCATGTGGAATCATCCTCTGGTAGTGTAGATTCAAATTTGTTCAAATCATGACCCCCGGGGGTAGGGTGGGACCACAATGGAAGTTCAAACTTGTAAGAAAAAAAGGCACAATTAGTCAAAGAAAAATGTAAGGATTCTAAGTTAGTGTAGATTCATTTTTGTACAAATTATACATCCCCACCCCTTTTAGGGGTAAGTCGGGACCATTCATGCATTTTAGCTTTTCAAAAATGAATTGATATATGCTTTTGTTCCCTAGCCACAGTGCTTAGGTGAGCGATGTGTGTCCTGAGCCTCTTGTTATTAATTTTTCTTTATCATTTAGAAGCAATGCAGTCACTGTCAGGGAAATGAAGCCAGAATTGTGTAAAAATTTGAAAAATAAATGCTTACAATTTTGTTCTTTTAATTTCTTAATTTTAAGTGTTTAAAGGACAAGGCGTTTAAATTTAGTTCACATTGCAATTCAAGGAAATACGAATTATTAATATTAAAAAAGTAAAGAAATAAATAAAATTCACGATATGTTCAACATATGAACATAAATATATGTTTATCATATGATCATACAAAACATATAACATGTTAAACATATATTCCACAAATATTTAGAAACATATGTTGATCATATGCTGCTCGTTTTTTATGGTGACCATATGTTTTTTAACATATGTTAAACGTATGTTCAACATATGTGAAACATAAGTTGCAATTTTACCTGTGTAACCAAAACTGAAATGTACGAACAGTTATACCTGTATGTCATTAATTATTCTACTCCTTCATTTTTTTATGCCACTTAAAGATTGATTGACACAAATAAAGAAATTTGAAAAGGTTTTTTTTTCTGATTTTTGTTTTCTTATTCTGTATCCATAGCAATTAAATTAAACAAGTAGGTAAACCACTTTCCAACTTATAAATCTATTTTCCTGTAAATCACAATTACTGTTCACGCGGTTATCGAAATATTTATGAATACAAACACACAAAAAAAATTGACCTCTTCCGGATTTATTCTCGATCTTTGAACATAATGCATTGAACAATACAGTGTTCTCTTATTGTCGCTTGCAGGATCATATACATGCTTCTAATCGACAATAAACAACAGTGAACTATTTCAGGTACTGTATATATACTGGGAATATGTAAGGGGCGGAGCTAACATGCGGTAAGATGAAGCGGGGGTCTGCTTCACGCTTGAGTGAAAGCGAACGCCGGGTTTGATCTAGCGAACCCCCGAGCGAACGCACAGCGAACCCGGAGCGCCCACAGCGGACCCAAATTTTAAAATAGCGGACCCCAAGCTACCACAAAGCGAACCCGGGGTCCGCTTTTGGGGTTCGCTCTGGTGTTAGGTTGTGTCTCGTCGGTACTGTAATTTGACTTAACTTCAATACTTCATAATGCTTCGCGGTTTATAAAGCGTCAACTGCCCCAACCCAGGATATGCAGTATAACTTGGGTAGCTATTAAATTCATTCCTTAAAGCTGAACATGATTCGTAAAAAGAATTTGTCCACCGTTTTTGATTGGAATCTCGCTATATCGGAGGGTCCCTATATAAAGCCGCTGACTTTGTCACTGTTCAGTGTAATTAATTGTCACCGGTGTAGACGGACGAATGCTATACAGCACTGGGTAGCGACAAAAATACCGGTGTACTTCTTCTAATGCAGGAGAGTAAGATACCAAAGAAATTTACAACAGTTGCTCAGGTCAGTGCAGTATACAAACAAACACAAATACACGTAACTGCAATAAAATGTAAACAAAAGAAATGTCAGATAACCAGCAGGAACACGGATTTCCATTCCACGTCGATACCCGTGACAATAAAGCAGTCAGGTGTAACGAATGCGAAGAGTATACCCTGGTGCTGATATCGTAGATAGTAATATCGAAAATGGCGTATGCCTATTTACGAGTCATGTTCAGCTTTAAATAAACATCGTCTTTTTATTGTTATTCATGTAATGGATTGATTAATAAATGCCTGCTTTTTATGGGAGAATGCGACCTCATGCTTATATTGCTTTGTGAGTATTCCAAGCTATTCTTAATGTTGCTTTGTATCAGATTGTTTCATGAAATAATAAACATAAATTTGATATTTTTATTGATTTCTTTGCTATAAGAGCAGAACAAAATTCTCTCATAACTTTAAAAAAAAAACTTCGATCCTCTTAGAGAAAAAAAAAACATATATATATATATATATATATATATATATATATATATATATATATATATATATGTGTGTGTGTGTGTGTGTGTATTTTATTTATTTATAAAATTATATGTGACTTTACGGACTCAAATTCCTTGTTCTGAGATTTTGCTAGGTAACGCTATATCTTTTGGAATTTGGAACCGACATATTAATAAAACTAGAAGTAGAAGATGAACTTCAAAAATGTATAAGTTTAGATAAAGCCAAATGGAATTTTTTTGTAAAGATAAAGAAAATGTGAAATTTGCTGTAAAGAAATATCTAATTCGAGGGAGAGAGGGAACCTACAGGCTACATTAAGAAAATGATACATCTGTTTCAGTAGAAAGAGGAGGTATATGTATAGACATACAAAATTGTTTAAATCAAGAGATGAAAATTGCATTCAACCATCAAGAAAATGAGGTGCTTTAAAAAATTCCGAATTTGGGGAGCTCTTCCAAACGCTTCCAGACATAAATGATGATACACAAGGTGTTTCGCAATATATGTCACACATTTAAAGGCAAAAAAATTACAATAAAGCTAAATTAACACTTTATCTATCATTTTAATCAGCAAATATTCAAAATTATTATGTTATGTCAGAAATATCCACCGATCTCCATTTAAGTTTCTATGGCAACGATTTCCTCAAATGATATATCCAAGGTGTTTAACCCTTGAACGGAAATTACTGACCTCTGCTTTGCAAGTTTGAGAAGATACTTAAAGGCAGAGATTTTTTACCGGGTGGTGAATTCCAGGTGAGGGAGGGGCTTATTTTGTACAGGTGTGAATGCCTTGAGGGCTAGCAGTCAACATGTTGTCCTTTGTCTCCCAATCCCTATACACAGGAAGTTGTTTAATACACAGTAGAATACCCGAGTAGTCAAACTTTAGCTGTGTTGGGATTTTGAGATGATTTAAAATTAGAAATAAAAACTTGTAATTAAAGTTTAATCTCAATAATTTTTATCAATTTGTAATTGATTGTGTGTCAAAGCATTCCCACCCATTAAAAAATATGTAATGGATATATGCCAAATAATGTTCTGTATGTAAAATTATAAGACTGTTTGAGGCCCGTTAGGGCCGAAAACAGTCTGATAATTTTACATATAGAATTGTATGAGGCATATATCTTACTTTAAACATTGCAATGTCCAAAAGTTACATGGAGGAGTCCGATAATTACACAATAGGTGTTCAGGCATCAATAGTTTTCTACCTGCAACCATCTAAGAAGTAGACAAAAGAAAAGAGAGATTTTTTTTTCTTTAGACAGTAAAATCAGTGAGTGAACTCTTTTGTTTCATTCATTCAATGGCAGTCGTTTGGCTTAGCAGGAGCTATGGACTGTGGTCAGGTGATGAAGGATTTTTTTTATGATTCGGAATATTTTTTTATTAAGCGCGTTTGACATTGATACAGATACAGTGTTGGATGATATCTTCAAAATGCATTTAAAGTAAATATGCAGATTTTTATCTAAAATTTTGATTGGATAATATAATAAAATTGTTGGGTTTTAAAAGTGTGGTCATTGGCGAACAAATCTCGTTAAATGAAGAGATTCGCTGACTGGTTCTTTATCAGAAATTGATTTAAATTGGCTTATTCACAGTGCTGTATCGAAAACACTTTACAAAAAACCGAATTGAAAGTGTTACTTTTGAGGAAGGTTAAAACTCCAGTTTCTTCTTGGATTTGCTATTTTTAACAACGTAATTTCCTCGCGTTCGCTTTCCCTGAATTTTTTCTCCTTAACTTTTTTTTTTTGGTTTCTGGACAAATTAAACCTTGATTTCACTCTAGTTGTTGTTTTTTAATTACTGTCCGATTTTGTTATCACTGCCGTCCGATTATATATTATTGGACTGCTAATTATTATTATTGGACGGCTACAGGTAAAATTTTAGACTGCAAGAACAAAGACATGACGTCACAGCAATGTTTTAATATTATTTAAAGTATTTGTTTAGCTTTGAAAAAAGTTACATTTAATTTTGATATGTATTATCATAAAGAATATCATAATTATTACAAATACTAAAGCTTAAAAGGTGTATGTAATGGATATATGCCGAATACTGTTCTATATGTAAAATTATCAGACTGTTTGAGGCCCGTTAGGGCCGAAAACAGTCTGATAATTTTACATATAGAATTCTATGAGGCATATATCTTGCTTAAAACATTGCTATTTAAATGTCCAAAAGTTACCTGGAGGAGTCCGATAATTACACAATAGGAGTTCAGGCATCACCACCTGAAACCATCTAATAAGTGGACAAAAGAGAAAGTTTTTTTTTCTTTAGACACTAAAATAAGTGAGTGAACTCTTTTGTTTCATTCATTCAATGCAGTCGTTTGGCTCAGCAGGAACTATGGACAGTGGTCAGGTGATGAAGGATTTCTTTATGATTCGGAATATTTTTTTTTATTCAGTGCTTTTGACATTGATACAGATACAGTGTTGGATTATATCTTCAAAATGCATTTAGAGTAAAAATGCGGATTTTTATCTAAAATTTTGATTGGATCTTGGGTTTTAAAAGTGCGATCACTGACGAACAAACCTCGTTTAATGAAGAGATTCGCTGACTGGTTCTTTATCAGAAATTGATTTAAATTGGCTTATTCACAGTGCTGTATCGAAAACGCTTTGCAAAAACCGAATGGAAAGTGTTACTTTTGAGGAAGGTTAAAACTCCAGTTTCTTCTTGGATTTGCTATTTTTAACAAGTTCACTTAATTTCCTCGCGTTCGCTTTCCCTGACCTTTTTCTTCCTAACTTTTTTTTGGTTTCTGGAAAAATTAAACCTTGATTTCACTCTAGTTATTGTTTTTTTAACTACTGTCCGATTTTGTTATCACTGCCGTCCGATAATATGTTATTGGACTGCTAATTATTATTATCGGATGGCTACAGGTAAATTTTTAGACTGCAAGAACAAAGGCATGACGTCACCGCAATGTTTTAAGTGTATATATATTATCAAGCTAAAAATCCCGTAGTAAAACAGCTTCTCTATTGTTTATACCATGTGTGGTAAATATCAAAGGATCAAAAGTAAATTTGAAGGTTACCAGAAGTGTTAAACAAGGTGTACAGGGTATACACAGGGACTAGTAAGTAAATGTCAATCAAGTTCTAGCACCCAATGATGTACCTTAAGGCACTTGAGTGAGTGACAGGGGTACACAGACCGGGTATTTTTGAAGGCGGCGCTTAAAAGCTCTGCCTTTAACAGATTTCTTTTTTATATCTGGCCTTTTAGACCCCCCCCCCCCCAAATGCATGTTTTATTATTTTTTTGGTTCAAAGAGCAAATTTGCATTAATTAAACGTAGCTCGTAGTGTCCAGTTCATAACTTTCTTATCAAAACATATTTCACAACAAAGATATTACTCAAGAAATAAATAAATGCCCCTTAACTGGGTCCTTTTTGGGGGTAATTTCCGTAAGTGTAACTCTCTATATTGAAAGTTGATACTTCTTTTAAAGATTGCATATGAGCTGGACATTTTTCATTATCGTGACCAAGCAAGGTCATATAGACAAAGTCTAGGTCATTTGCAGAAAAAATTCCTTTCAAAGACAGTTTGATTGAGAAGTTTTTAAAAGTTGTATTTTACATTAAGATTGTGATTAAAAATTTGTCATAACCTTAAGCCAAGGATACTTTGGAAACTTTTGGAAAAATTAATATTTTTTTTTTATGAAAAATATTTTTTAAAAAATGAAATAAACCTTCTTTTTTAAAAAAAAAAAAAATCAAATTTATCGCTCCCCGAGAGCGAGAACAATAGGGGCAGTACTTATCAGTAAATGTCAGCACTTGTCTATGTTTTTCAGCAGGGATAGTGGAACGGATCAGTAATTGTCTAAGTTTATCGGCACCGACTAAGATTGTCAGCACTTTTCTATGTTTATCAGCACCGGCATTAAAAAGGTCAGTAATTGTCTAAGTTTTGTAATAAAGACAGGCACTGTTAGTTATTTTCTAAGTTTGTCAAGTAAAAAATGGGAAAGTCAGTACATCTCTGACTTAGTTTGTTTGTTGTTTAACGTCCCTCTCGAGAATTTTTCACTCATATGAAGACGCCACCACTTGCCGGTGGTTTGTCCTATACTCGGCACTTACGGCCATTGAGCAGTGAGGGATCTTTTTCGTACCAGCACCTACTGCGGCACGGGACCTCGCTTTATATGGTCTCATCCGAAGGACCGGTCTCCACGTCCCACAGTGGGATTCGAACCTTCTGACTTAGCAGTGATATTCAAAGTTTTCCTGAAATGATGTATTACATGTACCTCACTTGTGGTTATATTACTTGCATCAGTATTTCTTTTAAAAAATACAAATTCAGATTAGATATTCATACAAATGAACATACAATTTATATTTGTAATCTGCAGACTGTATCTCTTTTTTCTGTGATCGTTTTTAAAAATAAATTCGGTTAAGGGAATTGCTTTTGTTTGTTTATACAGATGTCAGAATAAGATAATTACAAAGGGGAAATGACGGTAAATTAAAATGCCATTAATTCAGGTAACTTCTGTACACAGAAATGAAGTTAAAACTTTATTTTTGTTGGCCTACCAATGCAAATAATTATGAGAGGGAATGATTCAGTGAGGAATTTCCTTGAGAATCTAAAGAAAGGAAAGACAACGATGTACCACGCCTCCGAGATGTTAATAGGATTGTGAAGGCAGTGGAAGGCAATACTACTAGGGAGGATAATGGACATCGACCTGCAGGAAATTCAGAAAAATACTAGATAAAAATTAAATAAGAAAATCCTAAACATTATACAGTGTGAAGAAGAAAAATATTCAGACCAGGAACCGAAGTAATAAAACGAAATAGAACGAAAGATTTCCCAAATTTCTTTAAAATATTTTCAAAATTAATTTAATTTTCAAATAATTCATTTTTGAAACTCCACATGCACATTTCTTCTCATAATTTGGATATTAGGCATTTCATCTTCACAATTGTACCCTTGCTGGTAATGCCCACTCGTATCAGGTGATTGTGGATGCCAGCGTGTCCAAATACCAAGAGATAAATAGAGGTATTTATACCTACTTTTCCCGAACAGCTAACCCGGACATGCGGATCACCTAATGGTATTGGCTTTGTTTAGGCCCGTCGCCACTACCATGCGGACATGATATAAATGAAAAGTTCTTAGGAAAGAAACAATTATAGAAAATGAAAAGAAATAGGATATGTTACCCTGATTTCTCCTTGGACTTGGGTAGATTTACCGATCCTTTGAATATACTTCAATGGATGATAGACTATCGTATGTAAATAAGTTATCTCTATTGTAAACATTGTCTATCGCTCTAACAATTCCTTGTTCTCTCATACAGATTCTTCAAACAGCATACTTTCTCTCCTCTTGACATGAAATATATGGAGATAACGAACAGTATTCAAGCTCAAAAGTCCATTAAACAATACAAAATAGAAGCAGAGCAAACACGGACCTCCAAACATCAGAAGTGGGATCAGGTGCCATGGAGGAGTGAGCATCCCCTGCCGACCGGTCACACCCGGCGTGTGCTCCTTGTCATGATCGGGAAATAACGGAAAAATCCGTCGACAATTCAGTGTGTAAATAATGGCCTAACAATTAGTATGAAAAACGTCAGTCAGCATTTGACTCAATGTTAAATTGTATTTGCTGACAAGGTCATTGTATCGACCAAAGAACTTACGAAATGATGACTTTTAAACGAGACAGCTGATATTCTTGTCTCGTCAATTTGTTTGTCAATAATTTGCCTCGTTTTAGAAATTGTACATACGTAGAACATGCTCTTGCGTATCGAATCAACTGAGAGATATATACCCCGTATGAAGGTGATGAAGGTATATTGCTGCATAAGTAAGGGAAGTTGACGATTGAAAAGTTAAAGTCATCACGTTTATCAGAAAGCTTGGTTGTTAGATTACCATTAACGTCTTTTTCAAGTAAAATATCCAAATATGAAACAGATGTGTCAGAATCTGTGGTATCTTTTATCTCAAGCTCACCAGGATATATCGTATCGACATAAGAATGGACTTAGCCATTGTTAATTGACAATACGTCGTCGATATATCTAAATGTCGAGTTGAAGGCCACAGCAAGTGTTTTCTTCTTTTCACGTACAAGATTTTGGACAAATTCTGCTTCATATGAACACAAAAAAAGGTTTGTTAATAACGGGGCGCAATTGGTACCCATGGGAATTCCAATAGATTGTTGGAAGACCTTGTCTCCAAAAACCACATAGATATTGTCAATCAGAAACTCAAGCATCTTTTTAATGTCAACTTCAGAGTACTTGTGTGTACAATCAGAATGTTTTTTAACAAAATAATTTTGCAAATGACCAATGACAAAGTAAGTAAATAACGTGCTCCATTTTTATTGAAAAAGCAGCTGTCAATGATATCAAAAAGCCTGGACTTTAATTTATCGTGGGGAATGGTTGTGTATAAAGTTGAAAAGTCGTAAGTTTTTAAGTTGCTGATTTTGGTAAAATCTTGTGATTTCAAATTTTTCAAAAGTTCCCTGGAGTTTTTAAGTATCCACATCTGATTTACACCACTTCTCGAATATATTGTTGCACAGTACTCTTGAAGTTTCTCCTTCACTAATGTTAATATCTTAGTGAGGAGTAAAGAAAGAGGCTTGGTTGAACATTTACTGGAACCCACTATATATCTTCTCTAAACAAGGTATTATTTCAACTTGGAATAATTACTTGACATGGATTTCAATTAAATTTTTATTTTTGCTGTAGTTGGAATGTTAGTGATTATTTTTTCATAAAAAATATTTTTGTTGTTGTAGAAACTGTAAAAATGGTAATATTTTCATCTTTATCAATAAAAGTTATGTTTCTATGCATGTTTTCATGTTATTTATGTTGTTTGCTTGTTTATTTCATTGTTAATTGTGTATTTGTTTATGTTTTTTATTGGGAAAGGTTTTCCATGTTCTAGTTTGTTGTCACACATGCGCAGAAGGGTTAGTCCATGCCAGGCATGGACTAACCCTTCTGCGCATGTGTCAATATTTTGCTTTCTATATATTCCGTATATTTCTGCAGTCAAACGGCATCACTACGTAATTGTTGAAGTATTTGACTCTATACTGAGGTACGATCGCATCGACATCGCTAAAATTTCCTACCGAGTTGAAGATATCCGTTTATCACTGTCAGCAATGCGTAACCTTAGGTTTTCATGAATGAAGATTTCACATACCGATTTCCTGAAGAAATACCTCGCGGGGAACGAAAATATATACCAATGCACATTCAATACGATAAATGCAAACACTTACAAATATTTTTACAGTCGTTACAAGTTTAAATCCAACAAATAGCCAGAGAAACGCGTCCAAGTCAACACTGCCAATACACTACCAGACTACACTTGTTCGACGTCATCGTTCGAGGTGCGACGTCACAGGTACACTGTTTTCTCGAACTTTCTGTGGCAAAATGGCTAATAGGCATTGTACGTAATATAAGGCATTCTGTCATTGTAGTACAACACACAAACTTAATTCCTGTAGCAAAAAGTTTTCTTTAACCCGGGTAATCAAATATCACAAGAGGATGTGAAAGTGGGAAGTGTTTAGTACAGAAAACGGGTTCCAAAGATTTGAAGATCCATGATCCGCCCACTTGTTTCACCCCAGCTAAAAGGTGCATATTTAGTGTGCACATCTCGAGTTTTCAAGTCGCTGTGACGTCACACTCAAGTACAAGAACATAATGAAGGGAACATATTCTATTGAAAATTGTATCTTTCTATTCTGTTTTAAATAAAAAGATGAATGAGATTTTAAAATAGATATAAAGAAAAAGAGAAAGAGAAAAAGTTATTCGTCAATTATCGATACATTTTGATCTTACCGGGGGGTGGGGGGGGGGGGGTTAGCCTTTGGAAACAATGTCTTTCATACACTGGGAAAAATAAGGTGGTATGTAATGTACCCCCCCACTCCCCCCCCCCCGTTTTGGCAGATTAATCTCCCCATTCTTTTTTTTTTGTTTCTCAACTTTTACCAAGGAGAAGTAAATTAAGAATCTGTCTCTCATGTCTCCACAAATTGCCAGCCCTCCCTCCCACCCCCCTTAATCGAATGGTCGTCCCCTATATCGTAAATCCCATGAAATGAAAGATCGATATATATATATTTTTGAAAAAATCACAACCAGATGTTTCACGTTGGCCATTACTTACAGAGTCTATATCGATACCCCCCCCCCTTTTTTTTATACACAGAAATAACAGCACAGTTGAAATACCGGTATTTTATTTTATCATGAATCTTTTAACATGAGAGAAAACTTGACTGAAAGAAGATGGGGCCAAGGAAACAATTTAATAACAAAAAAAGGAAACTAAACAGCTTCACAGAAACCCGATTCTTAAATAAGGGGTAATAGTTAGATTTCATTCTCACCCCATTTCCGGCAAAATAAATGGCAGGTTCGATCCCAATGTAATGAGAAATGGGGTATGAGGTCAGCTTTTGAATAAAGACATTTCCAAACAAGACTCTCTGAAAAAAAAACACTACATTGAAAAGTTTAATACACACTTTTAAAAAATGTACCTTAATAACAGTATCTTTTTTTCTCCCCTAATGGAATTTATCCTCCGCCAGCTCTGGTCTTGATGGTCACAGCATGCATGTGTTTGGTATTTAGTAGTATTTCAGTACTTACTGGTATTTCCCAATTTTTCGTGTCAATTGCGAAAGAAGCAAGCCTTTCAATAATATTTTGATAATATATTTTTATGCCAATAAATAAACACACAAAATAAAATTTTAGTTTTTCTTTTATCAACATACTATCTATTCCTCCTTCCTGAGCAAACTGTGACATGTAATGCCTTTGAATTATGATGTCCCCTTTTACAACATAATAAATCCACTAACATGCATATGGCGATGAGTATTATCGCAGGATGTATAGCGATCATTTCCTAATTTTGATGTTTGCAATAATGCTGTACACACCTCCTACATGTTAAAGATCCAGATGATCCAAGTTCATTTATTTTAAAGATGTACTTGTGTGTGATCCTGATCTGGTACTTATTCACCGAAACTAGAGTTTAAAGTTCAATTTTCGTGGACTGCTAGAATGAAGGAAAAACAGGACAAAAAAATAAAATGCGCCCGATCTTCGATCTTTGAATTTATAGACATAAAATCTACCAAATTCTGTTTCATGGATAATATTTGTTTTTGCACATTTATGCAAGTATCTTTTCTATTTAATTGTGTACATTGTAAATGTGAATGACTCTCAATGAAATATATATTTATCTATTTGTATTTTCGTAATTTTTATATTTAGGTCCGTAGCACCGGTTTCAAAAGTGGGAACGGGGGGGGGGGGGACTTCCCAAAAATAATCTGACCAAAAAAGAAGAAGAAGCAAATTTACTGTCCAAATCCTGGAATTTGCCAGTGCTCGACCTTACAACATCAAAAAGTGTGTGGGTGGGAGGGGGGGGGGGGGACAACCAGCATCTAAAGGAAATTTTACCATAACAAAATACTATACTCGGAAAAAAGGGGGGTGCCCCCCCCCCCCTCCCCTAGGCGTTGTACGGACCTGACTTTTTTCCGCAATATTTATGTACATTTTTTCCCCTTCTAAACGTTATATTTTTCCTATCCAATACTTCACCCGAGTTGCCCTTTTCATTCAAATTAAAAAAAAAATACATGTAACAACATACTGTAGACGACACCTTCAATCCAATACATATCTGATTGCATTGTCAAATCCAGAAAGAAGATTATAGTCTCCTTCTGTTCATGCAATGGAGATATGGATTGCTGTGTCTTTATTTATAGGGAAAAATCTCTTTAATTTAAAATTACAGGGAACCATTTATGAGGCGTATAGGAAGGACTATGTTCTGTAATCTCATATTTTAATTTACCCGCCATTCTAATGCATACGCACATGTGCAGTACGAAAGCCCATTGAGCTCATTTTCATAGATAAAAAAAATATATATTTTTCGCGTTATAGCGCGAAACTTTCGCGAATAAACGCGTAACTTTCGCGTTATAACGCGAAAGTTTCGCGTTATAACGCGTTACTTTCGCGTTATAACGCGTAACTTTCGCGAATAAACGCGAAACTTTTGCGTTATAACGCGAAACTTTCGCGTTATAACGCGAAATTATACATATATAGTCAAGTTACTCAGGAACCTGTGTTCTTGACTGACAGATAAAAAACATGAACGCAGAGGGGGACTTCTATGAATTTATAAATGACATTTCTTCAGAAGATGTAAAAGAGAATTGATGCGAGAAATGGATAGAATAGTGTTGATTTTGCATTTAATCTCAAAACCCTACTAATTAATTAAATGAATATTTCTTTAAAGATATTCTTCTTTTTCACTTGTTGAATCCAAGAAATTCTGTAGACTAATTTTTTTTCTCAGGAAGATCTCCACTCGTTGCTTTCTTTGAATAAATTGTCAATGTTTTCGTAAGTAATGGTATGACCAAATGGTGCAACCTTAAAATACAATGTTGTATTTCTTCAGTGAGTCTATCGGAGATGAAATATTTGATACGAATATTTGTCATCCAATTTTCACATTAGGTTACTCATGTGATGTGACACAATTGTTCCGTGAAATACAAATTTACCTCATTGTTGTCAATTTTCTGAGATCTTTTATTTCAAATTCTATATAGAATGTTCAATCTAATTAGAATTAGACTTGTATTTTCGCTCCTCTACTATACGCTTCAATACTTGTATTGAACAGCATTGAGAAAGACAAAATGTGACGGCAAAAAAAATTTAGAAAGAGGAAAGACACATCTAATGGCGAGAAAACATAAAATTTCAGCTCGTGATAATCCAAGTTCAAAATAGTCTTTCGTTTTTCACTGTAATGAATAAACTAGATCATTAAAAAGTAAAAACAACTGTAGACTTATGCAAATGTCTCTGTTTTACAGGGAAACTTTCGCGTTATAACGCGAAACTTTCGCGTTATAACGCGAAAGTTTCGCGTTTATTCGCGAAAGTTACGCGTTTATTCGCGAAAGTTACGCGTTATAACGCGAAAAATATATTTTTTTTAATCTACGAAAATGAGCTCAATGGGCTTTCGTAGTATTGTACCAGTGCATGCGCAGATAAAAAAAAAATCCCGGGGGGGGGGGGGATACTGAAATGAAAACTTGCTTAAAGCTGACAAACCTATTCCATGGAGGATGTCACTCTCTTTAGTCAACTTTTTACAAATACATTAAATTTGTTAACCAGTTTACAAGGGATCTGTGGTTCCTAGCGGGGGGGGGGGGGGGTGTTCCAAGGTAATTTTTTCCTTACTTAACAGAAATTTAACTACAGGTGCTGTGAGCACTTATCTTATAAAATTATTTCCTCGCCCTCAAATGAGTAAATTGGCAAAGTACATTTCTTGGCACTAGTAAATGAGATTTGAGATTTTGTTAAAAGTTACATTGGCTACCCCACGTGTAAAGGGCGGAAGTACTGAAGTGTTACGGAGAGACACCTCCATCATTACATGTACCCTTACTTTTCAAGCAGAGGTTTAATACCTCTGAAAATCCCAGGGGTGTCCGACCCCACCCCACCCCCTTCTAGATACTGTGAAGTCTTGCTTTATAGGATGTTACAAGTGTAATCATAATCATTTTTTATTACTTGTTACATGTAATTGATATTGGTGAATTACTGCATGATGAGATAAATGGAAGAGTCTTATATGACGACCATTTGCACGGTTAACTGCAGCAATCGACATTTTCTCGAATGCAAAATCATCGATGTTACCCGACGTCTGGACTGTCGACGAAGGTCAGCAACACTTCGGGTCACTTGAAATTTCCGGTACAACGTATTTATAAATACGAAACGGACTTGCTTCGTATTTATTAAAGTATTCATTGGATATATAGAATTGATTGTCCATTCTGTAGTATATTTTATGTACATGTATTCAGTACTATCTTAACATTCAAAGAATTAAGGTGCAGACTCTACGGATAAGAAGTCTCCCTTTCATTTCTTTTTTTTTTTCAATATTTATATTTATGGAAAGGGGGGGGGGGTCATGGACGCCTACGTACGCAACACGTTCGAGATAGTTTTTCCGCTTCTCGGAAAGGCCCAAGAAGTTGCGATTGTTGATCTGTAAGTTTTAAATACAAAAGAGACAATCCAAAGCGCATTATGTACAAGCACAGCCCCCCCCCCCCCCCCCCAAAAAAAAAGGTCCGGAAAACAGAAAATTATTAGAGGTTTTCAAAGTCCAAGGACAGGGACATGTATACTTGTATAAACGTACCTGCTAGGGACCATAAGCACATAATTTTCGTAAAGATGGGTCAGTTAACACTAAACTCGAACTTTTTCTGTAAGACATCAATCCCAAAAGACATATTAAAGAGCAGCTCATTATGTACTAATAGTATAGTCAAGTATAGACAAAAAGTCCGGAAAAACAACTAAGAAGGCGTGACGGACGGAAAGGCGTTACTTGTACTCTATATGCCCCGGCCATTTCACGGCGGGGACATAAAAGAAAACAATGTGCTGAAAAAGCAGAAAATTCAAAGTAAACTTGGAAACATAATAGAAATGGCGACTAACTATTATTACTAGTCATTGTCGCTTGCCGAAATGCACAGACAGTGACTTTACTCATGTTTGATATGGAGATCACACTCGGACGGAACACTGGAAATAATGACTTCTCCCTTTGATGCAAAAAAATCATGTCGTACCGGATTGTTTCAAGCTGAATTGTATTCCGACTGAATCTGAAGGGAAAATGGTTGAGAAATGATAGAATTAAAATGATTAATAATTTATTCTTTTAAAACAAGTCAAGATTAAATTCAAGTGGATGCGCTCATGTGGAACTGATAGTCATATTGAGACGTTACCATCTTTTTGTTAAAATACATGTGCATTATTCTGTAAATGTCAAACTGAAAAAAGATGCACATGTTTCAAATCTTCCTTTATCACTCTATTATCATAAACAGTATAGAGATACAGTCTTACCATGGAGTCATTTTTGGTTTTTAGTGTACAATATAGATGGAATTACAAACACACGTATCGAGATGTATGCACGTCACCTTAGATTTCCGTAAACAGGATATGAATTGTACATAGTGAAATAATTTATCGGGGAGAAATACATTTTAAGGTTCCAGTCAACGACAGCATCACCCTCTCCCTTTTTTGGAGAGGGGTGGTAATGTCGTATACAGTGCATATTTCTTAAATCTAGCTATTTAATAAAATTAATTCCAATCAAGAACAGCATCACCACAACCCCACAACCCCCCTTTTTGGGAGGGGTAATATGAAGTGCATATTTCTTAAATATAGCAAATAAATAAAATCGCAACTCTATTAATTTTTTACTTCAGGTAGAAATAATTGATATTAATTTTTGGTATCGCTAAACCCTTCCCCCTTTCTCCAGTTGTAATTTTTAGAGTCTAAGAACCAAAATTGAAAGCGCAAATCGGCGACGATGTTGAAAAGCTTACGCTTTTTCTTGACTTCGTTAAAGAACGAGGGCGCCTTTGATTTGGATTCAGCTGGAATATGGACGCACTTTAAAAAAAGTAAAAATTTCATTGTTCCATCACATGATATTTTAGCATGCTACTGGTATGT
Source organism: Saccostrea echinata (assembly GCF_033153115.1). NCBI lineage: Eukaryota > Metazoa > Mollusca > Bivalvia > Ostreida > Ostreidae > Saccostrea > Saccostrea echinata. The sequence continues at coordinate 11,986,417 of NW_026889776.1, read as the reverse complement.
AGGGTTCCTATCAGTGTGATAATGATAAGGGGAATAATTTCCTGAAACTAGTATTGTGTTTTGATTTGCTAAATTATGCAAAATATGGCCAGATGAGTCATTTGGAACAAAATGTAACATTTTCAATTACGTTTTTTCTATAAAAATTTGCTATCTCTGAGTTGTCCACCATTTTAACGTTATGAATTTATGTGCATTTCAACCCAAAGAAACAAACAATTATTTGTGAAAAAAAGGTGAAAAACAGAGACCATAAAAAAAAAATTTCTCCCTGAAAAACCACACTGTGTAAATTCGCTGCTTCAATTTCGTTTTGAATGATACGACTGTAGCGCAGCGTTATGTGTTACCTGTCAAAGACGGTGAGAATAGATGATTTTTTGTTTTATCCTTGTATGGAGCATTTATGTATTTTCAAACATGCAATCAAGTCGTTGGTAAGTTTTTTAACATTAATTGAATAAATAAATAAAACAAGATGTGTTTGTGAAACACTATGTCCCCGATGGTAACACAATTCTGGAGTGGGACGTAGACTACAGTGCAATAGTTATGGACAATGTTAAAGTTTTTCAAATGTAGGTCAAAGGTCACAATTGAGGTCATATGACCAAAAATTTCTGTACCAATGGAAAGGTCTTGTCATAATGAACACTCATGTCAAATATTAAAGCCTTACTCTTGACAGCGCAATAGTTATGGGCTAGGTTAAAGTTGACAACAGACAGACAGACAAACAGACAGACAGGACAAAAACAATATACCCCCGTGATCTTTCGATCCGGGGGCATAAAAAAGATATGTAAATGCACCGAGAGCGAAAGCAATTCTTATCACCTATTCAATGAGATCGAGAAGATCTTAATATCCAATTTAATACATTTGCATAATTTACAATATCTTTTTACCTATAGCTATTTACTTAAGTGAAGTATACGATCTTTTAATTAAGATAAGAAGATTTATAGAATACAATTTTTTAAACAAGGTATTTCAATGTAATGTTACATTTTCCTATTTGCGTAGTTTTTGTAAAGGTCTCTACAGCTGCGGTCAGCCGACCAATTCTGCTTGATTGGACAATGATTTGTACACATGATTCCTGTAGATTACACGCCAGTCTTCTAAATTACAGATACAGAGACGGTGTGTTTTTATACGTGCCTATGACTAGAGATTAAGAGGGGATATTTCAATTATTCGTTGATACTGCATACGTATGTTTCTTCAACTCCTTCCTGTCAGCTTTTTGAAGTCTTCATCCACGGGAAAAAATGGTGTCACAGTTAAGTCACATTGTTGAAAATAAGAAGTGTGTGTCCTTAATATGATCAGTGGCGAATCCAGGATTTTCGTAATGGGGGGAGTAGAAGCCAGCCCTGGATCCGCCTTTGATGTTAACTACATCCGAGTGTGCTTTTGCTGATGTCTGATATAGATAAGAAAAATCCTCATTCATTATATGTGTGTTCTGCAAGGATAAACACCGAGGTCTACAAGTATACGGTTATGAAGGTGATAAGCAAAGACAATTTTCTCAATTTTTGTACTGACGGGAAGTTTGAATTTATACAGATGTCAATTAAGAGAAAAGCAAATCTTGAAATACATTAAGTATTCTATTTTGTGATAAACCATTGGTTGTTGGAATGAATTAAGGTAAAGCGTAACAAAATATTTTCCTCGTCTCTACAGGCACGTAGTATCATTGGGGGTCTGCCCCGGGCCCCCCAGCTTTTTTTTTTTAAACATAAGCTTTTACTGTTGAAAATGTTCATTGAAAAGCTGGTGCCCCACTTTTTTTGTAGTATAATCAAATAATGAATATGATGTAATGCATAATATACACACACACCCCTCCCGACATAGGATTTTCGAGTTCGGACAGTTGTGGTTTTTTTTGTTTGTTTTGTTTTTGTTTTTTTGCTTGTCAGTTCTTTTCAGGGTGTCAAATATTTCTTTTCTGGACCCCCCCCCCCCCGATCAAAAAAAAAAAAAACAAAACAAAACAAAAAAGAAAACGATACTACATGATTGATAAATACAGAAAGATGGTTACTGCAGGACTCGAACTCATGAACACTCGCAGTTAGCATGTTAATATATTCATTAAGGTAACTTTTGGTGGTCGAGTTTTATATGAGATATTTTTCAAGCTATAAAAATAATGCATTCAGAAGTCCGCACCTTACAAAATTATTAGCATTACATGATACCAAAGGTCTTTTATTGTTGTTTTTTTTTTGTTTTTTTTGTTTGTCTTTTTTTTTTTTTGGTATCAAATCTAACATCTAGCAGATTGAAGAGCTGTTCGTTTTAAATAAAGTTACATGTAATATCTATCACCTAGCTGCTAAGTTAAGCTGCTACGATAAACTCATCAGAGACAGAAATGAACGACAACTCTGCAAAGGAGATCTGCTACGATCTTGAACACACGTCATCAAATAAAGCAGTCCAATTTTCACCGACACATAGAGAGAGAGTTTTCATTTTTAAGAAATTTTAATAAATCTACATGTATAAATAGTATCAAAAAAAAAGATATTAAGAAAAGTGTTACTAATCCTTTGAGTTGGCATTTTATGTTAAAAATCATTACAAGGACAGATCCATTTTTCCCTCCAAAAAAAGGGGGGGGGGCTTTCACACAAACTCAAAAAATTCCGACTTAAAAATTCTTGTAATTAAATAGTCGCAGTAATAAATTTTAACGTTAAAAATTATTAAGAGTTATGTGTACCAGGAGTAAATATTTATTAGAAGCCATGGAATTTCAAAGATCTCATAGGGTAAAGGGGGACATCATGCAACCCATCCCTAAAACTCGGGGAAAGTGGGCTTCTTCTTTAAACTGTTTAAAGTTTCGTGCTTAACTAAGGAAAAACACTTTGTGTAGCATACACTGTAAACTATTGTACAATTTTTTTTTCGTTTTTTTTACATCAATATTTCTTACCCCCCCCCCCCCCTCCTCCACAAACACAGATTGGATCCATCACGGTTTTCCATTATTTCTGGTCTATAAGTAGTATAAGAGTGTGTTTTGTTTCAATTCATGGCTTTTGGCATTTCAGCAAGATTCAAAAATGAAGTGATAAAGGGGTGGGGGGATTAGATACTATAAGTCAACGCCACACTGATCAGGGGACGACCATTTGATTCTGAAAAGGGGAAGGCAAATTTTTCCAGGTCAGATTATTTATATTTTATATCGGTTAAGGATAGTTATTTATTTCCAAAATGATCGAGGACAGATTTTTTATTTGCTTCTTTGCTGAAAAAAGTCTGGCAAAAAAAAAACGCCTATGGTGTGCCAAATTTCTATTTCTTGGGAAGGGGGGGGGGGAGAGGGGGGGGGGTAGCACCAGTCAAAGACAGATTACATGTATTTATTTTCTGGCCAGTTGAGGAAAGCTTATCTATTTCCAACCTTTTCGAGGTTAGGTTATTTATTTCCAAAATCTGCCCCCTCCATCAAATTGTCCCCTTATTTATTTTTTTCCTATATCCAAAATCTGTCAGCACCCAGCCCCTCCCCAATTCAATTAGTCGTCCTGTAGGATGTAGTTTGAGGAATATTTTTTTCTTTAAATCAATTTTGAAATGTTATTAATCTTTTTATTAAAAAAATAAAGAACTGAAAGATACAGGCAATTTTTAAAACGATATGGACACTATCTTGAGTGTGACGTCACAACGACTTGAAAACTCGAGATGTGCACACTAAATATGCACCTTTTAGCTGGGGTGAAACAAGTGGGCGGATCATGGATCTTCAAATCTTTGGAGCCCGTTTTCTGTACTAAACACTTCCCACTTTCACATCCTCTTGTGATATTTGATTACCCGGGTTAAAGAAATCTTTTTGCTACAGGAATTAAGTTTGTGTGTTGTACTATAATGACAGAATGCCTTATATTACGTACAGTGCCTATTCGCCATTTTGCCACAGAAAGTTCGGGAAAACAGTGTACCTGTGACGTCGCACCTCGAAAGATGACGTCGAACAAGTGTAGTCTGGTAGTGTATTGGCAGTGTTGACCTGGACGCGTTTCTCTGGCTATTTGTTGGATTTAAACTTGTTACGACTGTAAAAATATTTGTAAGTGTTTGCATTTATCGTATTGAATGTGCATTGGTATATATTTTCGTTCCCCGCGAGGTATTTCTCAGGAAATCGGTATGTGAAATCTTCATTCATGAAAACCTAAGGTTACGCATTGCTGACAGTGATGAACGGATTTCTTCAACTAGGTAGGAAATTTTAGCGATGTCGATGCGATCGTACCTCAGTATAGAGTCAAATACTTCAACAATTACGTAGTGATGCCGTTTGACTGCAGAAATATACGGTAAATATAGAAAGCAAAATATTGACACATGCGCAGAAGGGTTAGTCCATGCCTGGCATGGACTAACCCTTCTGCGCATGTGTGACAACAAACTAGAACATGGAAAGCCTTTCCCAATAAAAAAAAACATAAACAAGTACACAATTAACAATGAAATAAACAAACAAACAACATAAATAACATGAAAACATGCATAGAAACATAACTTTTCTTGATAAAGATGAAAATATTACCATTTTTACAGTTTCTACAACAACAAAAATATTTTTTATGAAAAAATAATCACTAACATTGCAACTACAGCAAAAATAAAAATTTAATTGGAATCCATGTCAAGTAATTATTCCAAGTTGAAATAATACCTTGTTTCTACTCCTTGACTAATGCCATTATAATTCGGGAAAATGTAATTTATGAATCTTCAAGGAAGAACCCTGGAACTGCACTTCGACAGCTTATACAAGGCGCAACAGAAAAGAAGATGAAAACGTGTCCGCAGCAACCGACACATGTTGGTCCAGTTCAAGACAACGTTGAGAAGACAAGGCATTGTGCCAGACGGACCAATGCTTCTCGAAGCCTAGGCGTCTCACTCCGGGAGATGATTGACTATATTGAAGATGATTTTAGATACCATCTAACCCTGGAACAAATAATCAGGCGACTCCTAGGGAAAAAGATACATTTGCTTCCGCATTCTTCTGAAACAATTCGATCTGAGGAAAACTTTCATCCTCTTGAGGAAAAGAAAGTATACTTTCTTCTCTTCTTGATGAAGCTATATGTAACTATACAGCTTTAAATTCATTATTCTAAAATTTTGCATAAATATAGTTATTTAAAATTAAAAAGTTCATTAAAAAACAAATAAATTAATTTAATTTCCATGCCGTTTTAATGATTATGCACATCTAATACATGAGCATTGGAACTTTATTACGGCACATTTCGTACTTGCTTTATACACCCGGAAAGTGGTATACGATCGTCGCCACAGAAGACGGAAGATTTAAACTGCAAAAGATAACATCTTTGCTCAGAACGACTATGGCTACTGCAAGATCAATTCCTCCTTACAAGTATACTGTCAATCAAAGAGTCCAATGGTGTAGCAATGTCTAAAAAAAAGTAGGAGCAACATTTTTCAAAAGAATTGCAATCCCATTATAGATTGGATGTGGTCTTGCTGGTGATGACTGTAAAAGTTATTATAAATTGAATAAAGATTTTGCCGTGAAATACACTGACCATCATTGCACATCGTGTATAAGACTACTGCTCAATGGCCCTGAGTGCCGAGCATAGGTCAAAATTTGCAGCTCTCCACCGGCAGGTGGTGGCGTCTTCATATGAGTGAAAAATTCTCTAGAGGGACGTTAAACAACAAATAAACATCAGATGTCGACCGAATGATCTACAAGACGACCCGAATGGGAACAAACCTTGAAAATGATCTTTCATCCAGAGAAATGCAATGTCATATCCATTTCAAGAAAGAAAACACCAATCAATCACAGTTACATTCTACAACATGTACTTGATAAATAGATAAATAGGCACCGTTACACGGGATATAAACCAATTGATTTCGCTACACCAGATTGCACACTTGAAACGCGTGGCCGACTTGTAGTATAGCCTACTTAGTGTTGACGTAGGACCATACAAATTCAGATTTAACAACTTTTTACCTTACTCTATCAAAATCCATGAAAAACTCAAACTATATAAAAATTGCCATAAGGACTCTTTTCCAATGGTTGCAATCATAATTTATTCAGTAAGAAAGATTATTATTATTATTATTATTATTATTATAAGAACACCGTGTTGCTTTACATGTCTGACATCGAATCCAGGATTTTTTTTTGGGCTTTATATGCTTTACATTGTATTTCATTGGGCCTGGTCAAATGAAATACTCCAGATTTTAAATAATCTTTTTTAAAGATTTTAACTAAAGGAAAACATTGATTGTGTTGATTTGATTTTGAATTTATTTCATGCATAGACCAAGATTTAATTAATTTATATTTCAATATATAGTATAAAAAAAATAGTGAATTTATTCTAAAAATTCAAAATGTTGAACTATTTCTGTTTCTCTTATTTCCCTATTTTCCGAACTTGTACTGTTGTGTGCTGACAGTTCATTTTACATACAAATGTTCCGGTTGGTATTTTCACACTGGAATCTACTTTATTTTCACAATATGAAAGTATCAAAAGAAATCAAAAGAAAAGTTGCGAAGTAATTCACCGTGTGATGTGACAGAAAGTACTCTTTCAATGGATAAATTTTACTATACAGTTAAGCTGACAAATCTTTATCAATAATACAATGATTATAACTATACAAGTAGAGCTTTTTAAAAAGCTTTGCCGTCTTTAGCAAGAAAACCGAGCTACACCTACCAAACGCTATTATTCTTGAGCATTTTTTAGCTTTGTATTTTTCATTAGCTCTTAACTGACATTAGCCCTACCATGTGAAATTTCAATGAAACGCTCGACTGTCTCTGTAAACTCTGACTTTGCAACCGAAAAAGAAATAAATACAAGTTGTAAAGTTTGCATGCAATAAAGACCATTTCTGTTTTTAAATTATAATGAAAATATAGAAAGTCTTTTTTAGTAATTGATATAAAAATCAAACGTTATTTAGAATTAATTCCTGACATTTTCCTCTGTTCGCTTTGTCAATCTTTTAACGACTGAAAATCTTGAAAAAATGTTAAGTCGTACGAAAATTAAATCATCAGAATATTATCTCCTTCGCTTTGAACAACATTTCAATTAATGAAATAACTGAGATTTTCACATCATGCATTTTCTACCAGTCACAAAAGAGAGGATGTGCATAGTACGAAGACTGTAAAATACTTCAACTCCGTCCTCCAAGGAATACGATAATATACCCCGCTCCGTAGGAGTGGGGGATATACTGTATTACCCTTGTGTTTCTGTATGTCTGTCTGTCCATAACAAATTTGGTCGCAGTTTTCTCAGCAAAACTCAGAGAAGAGCGCACGTGCATGCGCGTGAGTTCACGCTAATTTGACCATGTTATCTTGTGAACTACCTGCTGATTCGAGAGTCTGTCTGTACCTAATTGTCCGGCGCAGCTTTTTCATCAACTGCTTAACGCAGTTCTTTCAAATTTTGGTACACTCTTTGTTTGGGCATGCTATATTTTACAGGTGGAAGTCATTTTTGTACGAATCCGATGTCAACTTCCTGTTTATGTGCGCGTCTATACTTACAGTAGTCTTATAAACTTTACTCATCGCAGGTGATTGAAATTTTTGCACATTCATTGTTTAGGCATGCCATAATTATGGTGGGATCCATTTTTATACGAATTCAATGTCTCAAACTGAACATGTGTATATTTACATGAGAACATATATTAACATCAGAACAGGGGTATTATTAGTGAGCATTGGCTCACAGATATCTTGTTTTATTTGGAGTCGACTTTACTTTAGCATACAAATACTGAAAAAAAAAAAACTTCACGAAGGCTTTGCATTAAAAATGGTCTATGTATAATCTCTATTTTTTTTTTAAATGTGAAAAATCTTACTCTGCCTCTCAGTACAGATAAAATGTGTTAGATTTTACCTTGATGACGCCATGTAGACAAATACATTGCGTTCAGTGACTTGTTATGTAGGATTTAACTACGTGTAGCAACAAAAACTAGTGCTAATTGTAACGGGAACCGTTACAGATGTTCCCCAAACGGCTCCCCAAATCCCTTATGATGCCCCATTTTCTACAAGCTTAAATAAATTAGAGAATACTTTTGTAATATAGATGGACACTTTATTTTTAAGGGTATTTCATTGGAAAACTACTCCGATATAGCCATATGGGTATTAGCCAATCAAATTTCAGCGCATGTGCTTGCACATGTTTTCTACATTTTTCACTTTAATTTTCTTATAGTGTCTCACAATACATACAGTTGTGTTAAATATTAAAGAATTTCATTGAAAAATAAGAGAGATGTAACCCTTTAAGTATTAGCCAATCAGAATTCAGCATACGCACATGCAGGTCCTTGCATTCAATTTTGATAGTATTATAATGTAGGAGCTCTATGTGCCTATCCATGTCATAAATTTCATCCTGTTTTGTTGAAAACCAAGGGAGTTATAGACATTTAAAGTTTCAACCAATCAGATTGCAGCACACCTGCATGCGCGTGTTTTCAAGAAATTTCCTATATAACATGTTGTAGCACCTTATAATATATACTTATATTCTAAATTTCAAAGTATTTTGTCAAAAAACAAGGAAATTATTGAGATTTTTGTATCAGCCAATCAGAGAAGAGCGCACGTGCATGCGCGTGAGTTCACGCTAATTTGACCATGTTATCTTGTCTAGACTACTAATGTATCTTTATATTTTGAGTTTCAAAGCAATTCATCAAGAAATATCAAAGTTACGGCTTCATCAAGTATATCAGTCATTTCACTCATTGCACGCGCGCGCACATGCATGCATGTGCGCGCAAAATGACCTTCGTTCCGAACACCTACACAACATGCCTATTAACCCTAAAAAGGTTTCATGTCAATCGGATGAGTGGTTCTATGAGAACACTCGCGGACAAAAAAGTACCGGAGAAGAAAGTAGAAAAAAAGAATAATAATAATAACTAGAGCAAAGCTCGTTGCAAAGCAACGAGTAGGTCTTCCGTCCGATTTTCAGAAGCACTGCTTGTAAGATGGTTAAATGAAAGTAAAGTATTCGTTAAAAAGAAGGCCTCCATACCAAAAATTATGTCGATCTGTATTAAGTTTTTTATGATTTTTATGCTGATTTTCGTTAAATAAAGCAAACCAAGACTACTTCCGGTTTGACCGGAAGTGACCTCAATCGACAGAAAATTGGGCGAAAAGTCTTGGTTGAATTCAGTCATTTGATTTTATGTTGATATCTGCAGAAATACGTCATTTATAATTACTTCCGGTTTAGCAGGAAGTTGACAAAAGAGACGATACTCGACAGGAAATACAATCAGACGTCCTCTGTGACATGCATAATTCAATTCAATACAGTGCTGCTATACTATAAGTTGACAATCCTATCCTATCCTATCATGAATCCTGCATCCACGATCCTATCCTGTGATTTCAGTCTAATTCTATCCTATCCTGCTGCTCTCAGTTTTTTTAAATATTAAAAGTTAATTTGACAAAATAAAAAAAAAAAGTAAATAAAATGACCATCAAATAAATATCAGTTATAGTTATGTAATTAATTTAAATGTAATAAATTTTAATGGAGATAAAATAATTGAGATCGACATCCATTAATTTCCAACACCTCTCACGAATTAATTTGTGAGTAACCAGTTAAAATGTAAACAAAAGGATTGTAATAAAACGTGGCAAGTATTGATCTAGCAAACATTTGAAGAAATTGGAGAAAAAAATATAGTTAAACTTATTTGTGTTTAGTTTTACGTACTAACAATGATCGGGAGACGTCAAGGTATTTGTGATTTCTTTCTAAATTTGTTCTCTATGAAAAATAAATGGAGTTCAAATTAGAGAGAGAACAAGAGGCCCAAGGGCCTTGAATCGCTCTTCTGATAAACTGTACAACCTATCAATTTCTATTTGAAGCCTCTAAGTATCCTGCATATTTAGATAAACCCTTGAAATTCCAATTCACACTCTGAGAACCCAAGATGATTCTAAGCCAATTAGTACCTGAGAGTTGGTCATGGTGACCTACTTATCACTTGTCATTCTCTGAGGACCCATCAACTAAGTTTGATGATTCTAAGCCAATCAATACCTAAAATATTTTTTAAATTATAACCATAAAATTTTATAAGTTGGACAAGGTGACCTACTTTTCAGTTGTTGTACTTCGAGGACCCAAGATACATCGACTGACAAAGTCTGATGATTCTAAGGCAATTATTACCCAAATATTTAATTAAAGCCATAAATTTTCAAAACTAGGTCACCCTGACCTACTTTTTCAGTCAACCTACTCCAAGGACCCAAGATACATCAACTGTCAAAGTTTGATGATTCTAAGCCAATAAGTACCCAAAATATTTAATTAAAGCCATAAATTTTCAAAAGTAGGTCACCGTGACCTACTTTTCAGTTGTTGTACTCTGAAGACTCAAGATGCATCAACTGACAAAGTTTGATGATTCTAAGCCAATTAGTACCTGAAATATCTAATTATAGTCATATAAATTGAAAAGTAGGTCAGGGTGACCTTCTTTTCAGTTTACCTTTTTTGAGGACCCAAGATGCATCAACTTACAAAGTTTTATGATCATAGGCCTAAAAATGTCCAAATTATGCCTCTAAAACACTTTGAAATCAAATGCCTGCAAAGTTCAAAAAGTAGGTCACTGTGACCTACTTTTTAATAAAAATGTTTTATGGCCCCAGGATGCATCATCTTACAAGATTTAATGATTCTAAACCTCTGGGTATTCGAGTTAATGACCTTAATTGTTTTGAAAAAGATTAGCCATGAAGTTCAAAAAGTAGGTCAAGGTGACCTACCTTTTAGTTGACGTACTTTGAGAACCCAAGATACATCAACTGACAAAGTTTGATGATCATAGGCCTTAAATTGTTCAAAATATGCCTCTAAATCATTTTGAAAAAGAATGGCGGCAAAATTTAAAAAGTAGGTCACCGTGACCTACTTTTGAGTCATCATGATATGAGATCCTTAGATGCATCAACTGACAAGATTTGATGATCCTAGTCCTTATAGTAAACAAAATATCAACATTTTAATAAAATATAATTTTTGGTCAATTTTTAAGTGACCTTGAGACCACGCCCTTTGCCCCAGGGTGATGCCTTGAACAATTTTTAATCTACAACATATCCTCATCCTTTTGTGTAAGTTTGGTGATAATCTGCCCAGTGGTTCTTGAGAAGAAGATTTTTTAGCAACCAGTACTTTTGTTTCTATTTTCCTAATTATCTCGCCTTGTTTAAGGGTCACAACCCTAGTTTTAGTATAAAATGGAGCCCTTGGGCCAAGGATACCCTGTGACAAATTTGACAATAATTGGCCAAGGCGTTCTTGAGTTATGTCCCATAATCTAAAAAGTTTATGCACACCGCACAAATGGCCATAGCATTAGCTTTTTGAGCCTTTGGCTCAGAAGAGCTAAAAAGGGGGAAACAATAAAGATTGCAGATACTTTTCTAATGTTATGATAAAGTAGACAAAAGGAACAAAATTTAAACTCGTTATAAGAATCAGACCATGAATACCAAATCTTTCATGTGGGGTAGGTACACTGAATTATAACCGTACCCATTGAAGAAACAATTTCTCCATCATGTCTACACATACTAAATAATGACAAAAGTAGGATTTGTTTGATGTTTTAACAAGTGTATGTTTCATCTGTTCATGTAAAATTTATGCAAAACTTTATTTTTCCCTTAACTGGGCATCACGAAAATAACATAGATCTAACTGCACCTATATCAGCTGTATATTAGATTCTACTTTTGACGTAAGTCTCAATAAGAACTTCAAGACATGATAAGACCATAAACCGAGAACAGACAAGTCAAAATTTAGATCTAGAATATGTTGACTTTCATTTATTAAATAAGTTAAAATTGTCTTATTTAATATATTCAATTTTAAATGTATGACAAAAATTTGTTTTATATTTATTATTAAAGTTATTCTTGTTTGAAATGTTCAGTTCATCATTTATTTGTATGTGAATATTTTACAAACATGCAACATTTTCATCATGTTTGCTAAATAAAAATCAAGATATTCAAAATGTTAAAATTTCTTTTTCGCTTCAGTTTGTTCACAATTTATGGTCAGTTCAGTGCTGTACAAGTGTGTCTTAATTAAAAAAAAAATATTTATGTGTGAGAATTTAATCAATTTATGTTTAACAGAAAACATTTTCCTAAATCTTCATAGTCAGACAGGTTGACAGCAATAATTATTGTAGTCAGCTCACACATATTACTTAGATCTTATAAAACATGCATGAGAGTCCACAGTAGTTACAGTATTTACAACCCAAATTTAAGTAAATCTTGTTTTTGATCTTGACATTTGATCTTGAATGTTATTCAGTGTCTAAATGAGGAATAAAAATAAATGACCAAGTTCACAATATTTATTCAGGGTAATTCCTTTTTGCAGTGAATATATATATAATTATATATATATTGGACCAAATACCTACAATTTATATTTACAATGTATAAGAATTGAATGTTCATTATCATGAGACAAATTCATTAAAGTGTCCATGTAAAGTATACATGTATTTCAATGCCAAGCTCAAAGAAACATGTACATCTAGTTTGTTTAAATTGAAGTTTATTAATGTCTTATTACAATTGTATAATGTTTTACATGCATATTATTTGGTCTGCTTGTCCGTCGCTCAAATTGAATTTCAAATGTCAAAGTAGTTGTCAGAAAGATGGTCATAAAATAACCAAACAGTTTCACAAATGTCATCAATGCACAGAAAACAAATACATGTACATCACACACTGATCTCCTTAAAAAGAACACCTTCATTTCAAACTCCAGGGGGCTCTTGGACACTGGTTTGAAAATCTCTCATTATTTATTCCAGCATCATATGAGATGAAGTGCAATTTGTACAGCTGCAAATTTGCAGGATTGTCCTGAAGAAAAAAACACACACCATTATATGCATGTAGATTGTAAATTTTGTCATATACATTAAAACTGTATTTGATTGTGATTATCTTTCTCATTTCATGTACAATTGTCTTAATTTCACCTTTTTCTCTCCCAGAGTAATGCATTAATTTTAAATAAATCAAGCAAAATCAAATCTTATGCTGCAACTTCATAGTCAAAACTCATATCTTAATTAAACAATCATAATTTACATAATTTACTTGTAGATTATAATTCATTTCATCTCATCGACTTGTTAACTAGTATGAGTACATGTTTGGATGTTTTTTTTCTCTCTATTTTCTGCTTGTATTAATCTATTTAATATCTTGTTTGTTAATGTCTTTTCATTTTTTGCTTGAAATTTGAATATAAAAAAAATTAAAATATATATATAACATGACCATGATGACCAGAACAATTATATATTAATTTCAGTTTTACTGTCAACATTTTAAAAAGAAGAAAATCACTTATTCATAAAATCTGCAGACACTTCATCTCAACTTAGATAATGATTTTTATGTATTTTAATGAGACATGCATAAACACAAAAAAAATAATCTAATCATACCTACTGCTAAATGTAAAATCCTTTATATTGTGATGACTGATAAGGGCAGGCAAAATTGGGTACCATTCTCTAGAATGAAGAAGAATAATAAATGATTTATTTATGTTACATGTTTTATGTTTAACTCACAATAGGTCATACATACAATGTGCATGCAAGTGCTGAGTGAGCTTATTATACACAGTCTGACAGTAGCATAAGAAATGATCATGATGATTCTGCATTTAATTATTTTAAATTGCAATCAGATAAGGAAAAAATATTTTTAACCACAGTAGGGAAATGATTATATAGCAATAACAAACTGAAAAAGGTGTAATACATCTGATCATGTGGCAAAGTATTTGTAAATATTTAACCCCCTTACCCGTCCCCTTTCTACACAACCTCTTTTTTCCGCATCCGATTTTTGTGTATATTACAATAGAATAAAATTTTAATAGTTCAAGTCATTAAAACATTGCTTAAAAGGAGAGATTTGTATAAACATGCACACATTTACAGTGTGTAGTATACTTACATGGTCTTGCACCAAACAACTGCGATTATGATCTGTTATAGTCCGCCGCTGACGGTTCAAGTGGAATTATCCAGACAAACAGAGCACATTTAACAGAGAAACATGTTATTGAACTGTAACACAAGTAGGAATCGAGTTAATCACCCAAACATGCTGAAGAAATACGATCTTTTGATGTCCGATCTCTTCTTTGTTTACATGCGAAACTTCTTCCGGTGATCGTTCACGGTTAGATCGTACGCCATATTACTCGAAGGTAATAGAATAAATGTGTGTTAAGAAAAAAAAATGTTTATTTTCTTTTGTGATTTTATAAATATTTCTTTTGTATACGTTCTATGTCCTTTTGCGTTTCTGTAATTTATTCTGAAATATGAATTAACCTTTACTCCAATCTGAAGGCTGTAGGATATACAGGATAGGATTGGATTAACTACATGTACTATATGTTTCTATCGTGAATCCTCAATCCTGAATCCTATCCAATCCCATCCCATGTCAACTTGTGGGATAGCAGCACTGTACCAATATCTGTGAAAATAAGCTATTTTCTACTACTTCCTGTTTGACCGGAAGTGACGTCATTCGACGAATTTTGATGATCTCGCAAGCCGCTATTTGTCATGTTGAACAACTTTGCTTCTTTGAAGTATTACAAATTCTAAATACTTTTTGAGATATCAGGAAAAATATTTTGGCCCCTTTAGATTCCTTATTTAAGGGGCCAGCCCTTTTTTCGAGAAATCATTTAAAAGATCTTATAATTCTGCACAAATTTTGTTATTTAAGAAATAAACAACAATGTTAAAAAGTTCTCTGGGAAATGAACTTGGTTGGTCACGTGATCAAATCCTGTGAAGCCCGAAGGGCTTCTCAGAAGATTTGATCACGTACCAACCAAGTTCATTTCCCAGTGAACTTTTTAACATTGTTGTTTATTACTTTTATTTACATTTGAGACGAATATTCTGAATAGAACTGCATTTATTACACGAACGGCCCGCCGTATTGCTATGTTGTGACGCGCAATGACCTAGAAGTTGTTTGGTCTTGAGAGTTCGCCTCGCTCCAACATTTGAATACTTACATTGATGTTTAGCAGTCCAGTTCAGGAAATATCTGTTCATAATGAAAAAACAATGATCGCTACTGGGAATTATCTTACTATTATTGTACGAGTTCTTTATATATAAAGTCAAAAGCGGTGCTATCGTCTTCAGTTTACATACCTTCAAAGGAATTTCGGGTTAAAAAGGTAAGCGTGATTTTAGGCTAATTAGAAACATTCTTCACACCGAAGAAAGATCTAACGATCATTTGTTGAACGAAAAAAAAATAAGTTTCAATAATTTTATCTTTTTCATCACTTTGACGGTTCAGAAGTTCCGAAACCAGTGTCACTGTGACAGAAATATGTAGACAAGTTATCGTCTCGCTGTGTGATTCGGTCACGCCATGACCTCTGACCCCCTAATAAGTTCATACAGAATTGAACATATTTTCTCTTCTATAGGTTCATCTAAGAAAAATATTTGCAAATGTAAATAAATATGTTTTAACAAAATATTTCCAAGTAAAAAGATATCGTACAGAAAGTGTTCGAAATTTTGAAACTTTCGATACGACTTTTTTCAGGCCATAGCGAGCGTCGACGTGTGGCACTTCCGATGAAAATTAACTACGTATTACAGATCTACATATATTGCTTTGTCTTCCCTTAAAGTTTCATGTTCCTGTGATGAGTGATTTCTTAGAAAACCTGCGGACAAACTAACCCTCCAAAAATCACAAAATCGCAAAAATCTTCGGACTGGAAGTGACGTCATCAAAATAAAAAAATATGTATCAAGATTTTTTAATGTTCTATCAGACCTGAAAGTTTCATGAAAATCGAGTGAACCGTTTTCGAGAAATTGCGTGCACAAAATCGGTAAGAAAAAAAATAATAAGAAAAACAGTGGAAAAGAAACCGAAGAATAACAAGAAGGTCTTCCGTAGAAGACGGAAGACCTTAATAATAATAATAATAATAATAATAAGAAACAGAGTAAAAACAATATGTTCCCAAACTTCGTTTGGGGAACATAATGAACGCAGTGACTAGTTTAATGTAGTTCATTACTCTAACAAAGTTTGAATCGCAAATTATGTCATTTTTGTTGCCTTTTTGTAGCCTAAACAGTGCTGCATAAATATTGACATTTGTATATGTCACAAGTTTAATACAATATTAACAGGAAATAAATGAAAATGGGTTTTCAAAGCAATACAGATTTATTTTGTTTAAATATAACATCCGCAAAAAAGTAGAGATATAAATTTTAACAAAAGATGGAAATGAATACTCTCAAAAGCGGAAATAACCAAAGGAATCTGATAAATCAAATTAATAAAAGGGAAGAAGAAAATCAAAAAGGACAAAAACTAAGCTAGAAAAAAGATTATTTATATCCACAAATTTTGTTACGTACAACTCAAATCAAAAACTGGCAATTCGCAGCTAGTTTTTTTGTTAAGTCTCATATATTATAAAATATGAGAAACAACGTTATATGAGTGAAAATGTCATTTAATCAAATAAATGACGAAAACAGACAAAATATAAAACACATACAAATATTTAATTGGCTAGGGTATAAAGTCAAGCAAACAGTGTTTAAATCTGACTAGATTCAATTAAAGAACATGACGTGTTGTCATATAGTAGAAATCCCAGCCAATACAATTTCAAGAAAGCTAACTACAATAACTAACAATAAATCTTACAAGTCATAATTGTAAAAAGTAATTAGAGCAAAATAGGTGGTGCACAAAAGAGCATTAAACACGATATGCATGCCATTTCTATGTATTTCCTTCCATAAAATACTTATTAAATCTTTTTTTTCTTATCTCACTATAAAAATCTATAAAATATATTTGTTATTTAAAAAGTTTTTTTTTCAGCATTACCATTCCCTCATCGACTAAATATAATGTCTAAGGTTATAGCTATACCAATTAATTACTACTTGTATACATACATTTTGTTTAAAACAAATGATAAATACTCTTTTTGAAATACAACTAGTCATGTATCGCACGTGGCAAAAATTCTTAGAACATTCATGGGATAACACATTTTTACAATTACTTTTCTGTTCTATATTAATATAAATAATGAAAATGAAATTTTCTAAAATAATATTATATTGCAAAAATTCTAAGAAAACTTCTAAAGTTCATTTTTATTGGATAAATTTGAACAGGAAGTAGAGATACAGAGAACTTCGGTATTCATTTTCTGGATGTAGGATTGGGCACTTGGTCCTAGTTGTCAAGGTAAAATAGACAAAAGCTTATAAATATTTATAAAACGGTGTTTCATGTTACTTCATGCAATCAGAGTAGGAAAGTAGTTCGCTGAATGAAAGTTCAGAACAGTACCATCAGCAACACGGCTTAGTTTCATATGAACTTATTAAATTGTGTGTTGTACATGTAGTAGCTGAAAATTGTCAACTCTTAAAGATGTAAAAATATATTGTCACTAAAACCGTGGTTTGAACAGTTATTATTTCAAAATTTTGTACATTTGAAATCTTTGGTGGCCTCAACCATATATTTGATTTTTCTTTTAGCTCATATTCTGAAGATTTGCGCAAAATACACCTATATCAAAGTAAACTTTCATTGCAAGCTTTACTTGTATCGGAAAATATTGGCAATGACCCAACCTTGCCTTAGATGTCCGGCTCTTACAAATTCAAAGTAGTTGAAATTGATATATTTATGTTTGGTTTATTTTTAATTACAAAATATAATTTGCGTAAGAAGAACGGAAGTAAAATACTAACATATCTGTTCGAAATATAACTGTAAGCTATGATTTTGGATAGTCTTATTTGGTATGACAATTTCTTGTGGATCGATTTTCCTGCTTACCAAACCTCTTCCTTATCTACATGTAGTATTATCTTATATGAGTATAACTGTATCGATCTGTTCTCTGAAATACCTGTTATAAAGATTTTCTTTTTCAAAATTCTTGGATTTTTTTTTTTTTTATTTTATTTACATTGTAAATACAAAAAAAGATTAAGATTGTCAGAAATCTATCAAGTTATAAAATCTTTTTGCAACTGAATTATTAATTATAATTGTCAAATACATTTGCTTATATTTTAAATATTTTAAGTATCCTATTTTATATTCAAAAAATACCTTCATATACCTCGATGCACTCTACGTTAACTACTGCTTATTCGAAACATTCTCACACCGAAGAAAGATTTAATGAACATCTGTTGAATCTTTTTTGAAAAAAAAAATCCGTATGTTTGAATTATTTCATGTTTTTATCGCCATCAACTTAGACGTTCCGAAACCAGTTTCACCGTGACAGAAATATGTAGACAAGATATCAGCCCGCTGTGTTATTCGGTCATGCTATGACCTCTGTATTCCTAATTAGATAAAATTGAACATATTTTTATCTCAATACGTTCATCCAATAAAAAAAGTATTTGCAAATGTAAATATAGAGAAGTAAATCTTATTAGCCGTATAAGGGAAGAAAAAAACTTAACTTAATTTTGGCTGTTTCACCTCCCGTCTATAGTATAATGCAATTCTGGATTTATCTATATTTAGTTATTTTGTGCTCCGCTGAAAGTGGGAGATATTAATTTCGGTCGGTCTGTCCGTCCGTCTGTCTGTAGTTCTGTCTGTCTGTAACACTTTCGTTTCCAGGCGATATTTCGAGAAGCCTTTGAGCTTTTGCGGTGAAATTTATGGCCAAAGGAAGATCCCTATTGATTTTGAGGTCAAAGGGTCAAAGATCAAGGTCATAAATTCAAAAAATTCGGTCTATTTTAACACTTTCGTTTCCGCGCGATATCCCGAGAAACCTTTAAGCTTTTGATATGAAATTTTATACCACAACTCCCTATGGTTTAAGGAAGATCCCTATTAATTTGAGGTCAAAGGTCAAGGTCATTAATTCATATTTTCTGTATGTGTGTACAACTTTCATTTCCGGGCGATATCTCAAGAAGCTTTTGAGTTTTTGCTATTAATATTTATACAATAACTCCCTAAGGCTCCGCCCGTCCTTCTTAAAGTGCCCCCCTTCGAACCCCCCCTCCCCATAGATCCAAGCATGTTTTTCTTTTATATTAAAACGATTACTAGACACTCGTTGGAAGGTTAAAATATACTTTGGAAGTTAGGGTGCATTTTCCCTACAAATCTTCGGTCTAAATAATATTAATTATAATAATATAGATAGATAGATAGAGATATAGATAGATAGATAGATATCATCGCGAATGGGGTGGGGTGGGGGAGTTCAGACACTTTAAGAAGGGCGGGCGGATTCGAGATAAATGGTATATTTCATTGCAAAATCTTCTTGAGAAATCGCCCGGAAATGAAAGTTTTACACATACACAGAATGTATCAATTTAGGACCTTGACCTTTGAGCTTCTGACTCAAAGGGGTAGGGGTCTACATAAGGCCATAGGGAGTTGCGGTTTAAATTTCATTTGCAAAAGCTCGAAAACTTCTCGAGATATCTCGCGGAGACGAAAGTGTTACAGACAGACAGAAATACAGACGAACGGACAAACCAAAATTAATATCCACCACTTTCAGTGAAAGTGGGGGGACAAAAATCTATATTTTGTGAATCATGATGGATGTTAAATAAAGTCATTTTCTTCACTAAAGGGGGAATTTCTTTTTTCCCCTAAGTGGGAAGCTACTGTATAACCAGTAGTTAAAATAGCATTGGTTCTTATTTAGTCAATTGACCTAGTTATCTTTTATGAATTTCAAAAAACACTTTAATACCTCTTGAAAACCTATTGAAAACTTTTGAGTCCCAGGTTTCCTAATCCTTACTCATTGAGAGACCTGAAAAAAAAAAAAAAACTTGCTTATCATTCCCTTGCAATGGAGTTGGAGGGGATATAGAGGCGCAATCGTGTGTGTATGTGTATTTATTTGTTCGAAACGGAAATGATGTAATTTGCATAGGGATTGATGTTGAATGCTGTCTTGATTTATTAAGGGATATGCTCTTTGCGAGGGGATAATCCGCTTTGTGGTGCCTTGTTACAAGTTCATCAATAGTTTTTTTTTTACGATTTTTTGAAAGTAATCTTTTTCAAAATTTTTCAGAACTTTTTCGTGGTTTTTGTACACAATTATACTAAAATAACCCGATAAACAAAGGAATTGACAGAAAAAGGTGAAATGTTTTAACCTGTTCACTCATCCAGAAAATGTAGTTCAGATCCAGCATCTGTAGCAAGCCTGGTAGTGTGCATCCTTAGATCTATCACCTGTACCAAAAACTTTAACCTGGTCACTCATCCGGAAAATGTAGGTCAGAACCAGTGTCCGAAAAACGTTGCGTGAAAACAAGTTCGAAAATCAAGTAGATTTAAGAGATTATTTAAGGTCAGATGACACGTTCCTCAAATATATGTTTTGTATACCGTAGTATTATATCAAAAATTATTCATAATTGTCATTCTCTTGTGATTTCTAAATTGTTTTCAATGTGTTTTAAAATATTAATACACCTAAAGTTAATGTGACATTGGCAATTTAAAAGATTACCCATAAGGATTATATAAGAAATTTCACCCCCCGGTATCTTGCCCAAATGCCTGGAAAGGTACCTCAATTTTTTGTGAGGAAACTTGTTTAATTAGCTATACTTCAATGAAAATTCTTGGGAAAAAAAATTTATATTTTCGAGGAACATGTCGTCTGACCTTAATGAGCAAGGACAAGCCAAATATTTGTAACCTTTATAAAGTCCATTCTATTTATGACAGCAATAATTACAAAACTTGTGTGTTACCTTAAATCTGACTGAAAGAGGTAGGCGGAAATAAAACTTCGTTCAGATTTATGCTATTTAACTTTTTCAGAATGAATCATATACTTCGACTATCAGAATCGGTCTATACTGGACTGTGTCGAGAGGTAGGGACTCCTACAGAAGTGAGAATCAGGAGGGAAGTGATGGACACTTATCATCTTTCGCAGAGACTCGAGCACAAATTTTACAAACGTGTGATAAAATGGAGTGGGAGTAAGAGTGAGGGATTCAGACTGAGTACTTCAGATGATGATTTTATGCGCTGGCCTCTAGATCACAAGGTAACCTGTGAACTCTCCTTGGTTAGTTTCTACTATCAATTAATTCCCGATACCACTGTCATTTTGATGGAGAGTGATGATCTACCACCTGGATTTACCAGACTTAATCTAATGAGTCCATCATCTAATACAATAATCAGATCCTCCTGTGAAGCTAAAAATCAGAAACTTTATATCTCTAGCGTATTATTCCGCGATGGGCATCTGTCACTGCATAAGTATAATTGTCCAACCTTACATACTATCCCTCATGGACCTTGTTATACACATTTGTATGAAGGTGGAGAAATTGATGTTGTGTGGTGTCTACATTCGGAGGAATGGCCAAAAAATGTATTACCATGGATACAGAGATGTCGTCAACATAACTGGCCCTCGGAGATCGTTATATCGGAAATATTAATCAAAGGATTCCATGTTGTACCGATTGGCAGCACACCTGAAAATGGAGAAGAATGGAGAATCTCATTTTCGCAAGCGGAACAAAAACTTATTTACTCCATGAATCACTGTCAGTTTTTGTGTTATGGTCTCTTAAAAATTTTTCTCACAGAAGTAATTAACTTTCAAAATAATACACCAGTAATTTGTTCATATTTTACGAAAACAATTGTATTTTGGGTAATTCAGACTAATAATTCCTTGACTTGGACACCTGAAAACCTATTGTATTGTTTCTGGGCATGCTTTAAATTATTGATATCCTGGGTACGTATTGGAAATTGTCCTAACTTTTTTATTCCACAAAACAACATGTTTCGACAGAAAGTCACTGGTTCTGTACAAACTTCGTTGTTCAGTCAGCTGTATGATTTGTATTGTAAGGGGATATCTTGTCTACTCTTAAGTCAAACTATGAGGCCATACCTAAGTTTCGCAATTTTAAACGGAACATCGATACTGAAAATTTGTACACTGGCAAGAGAGAGCTGTATCAGATGTAAAAGGAAGTTAGATATTAGCATGTATTCGGAACTAGGGAAGCTATGTATTTTCATTAGTTGTACTGAAGAATTCTATCTTAACATGGTACAAATAGAGCGATTGGTTAGGGAAAATTTGACGCCGTTTCAAGCAGGTACATTACAATGTTTAACATCTTTGGTGTTACGTGCCACTGCCATCTGGATTCAGAATAGAGTTTATCCAATTAAAACTCGCAATAAGGTTTACTATGCAGGTAATAAAGCATCCGGATTGTTAAAACTGTCGTGTACACTAGGTTATGTTTCAGACATTTTGTATCTTGCTATTTACTTCTACAGAACACGTAGTTATGAACAGTCACTCAGTTGTTTAAAGAGAGCACAGGAGAGAATTAATGTGCCGTATATTATATATGGAAATCGTGTAAATGCAGCAGATGTGTACAGTCGAAAGAAAGCGATGCTTTTTATGAATGATAAAATGAAGAGAGCTTTTGTTTGGGATATTACATTATCGGTAAACTATATTTATATTGACGAGCTAGAGCTAGAACAGAAAATCTGCATCAAGAATGGGTTGCTTTATGTAATGATCCCACCCCTAGTGATGTTACAAATGTTATTGATATTGAATCACAGCAGACTGGGTGACGCAGACAGAACACAAAAACTTCTACAGGATCTACAAACGTTTATACTCAGTGATGACGGATTACATGTACCACATGAACTCCGTGATATTTCATGGCAAATACTGGGTATCTGTCAACAGATTTGTGGAGACTATTCGGGATCTCTCCGGTCTTATCAATATTCGTTACAGCAAAAACCATGTCACATGTTTAAGGAAGCTACAATATTCAGAATGAACACACTCACAAATGGATCATTCGAATCTTTTATATGAGTGCAACTGGATAGAAAGCATTAATCGTAAATCCACTTTAATTGCCTCTCTATCTGCATTGCCAAGAAGAGTTTGTTATATGGTGGGATATACAGAGGACAGATATTCAAGAAATAACATTTGAAAATTAATTAAGTAATGTTTTCAATAATTTTAATCTTAGTAGTTTTTCTATGAGACTTATTTTTTAAATAAATATACATCAGGATTCAAACATCGTTTTCATTAACGATTTTTTAAATAAAGCATTTTTTTAAATTAAGAAATAAACAACAGCGTTAAAAAGTTCAAAATGAAATTGTTTGGTCACGGGATAAAATGTGAAGCCCACAGGGCTTCTCAGTTAATATGATCACGTAAAAAATTCGCCTCGCTCAAACATTTGAATATTTACATTGGGCTGTCCAGTTCAGAAAATGTTCAGGAAATACATACCTTCAAAGGAATTTCGGGTTTAAAAGGTAAGCACGATTTTAGGCTAATTCTTTATTCAAATCATTCTTCACACCGAAAACAGATCTAATGAACATCGATATCTGTTGAATGAAAAAAAAAATCCATATGTTTCAATTGTGGTGTTACGGATATTATCCGTTACGGTTCAGATTTTATAGTGTTCAGATTATGTATGTGTACATCCGGAAAGATCCCGCATTTTGTCAACGACAAATTTGCCACTTGTTTCGTTGTAATTATGTAGTAGATGTATATTTTAATAAATAATTTAATAAATGATAAATAGATATAATTAATTTAAAATAATTAAATAAATAAATAAAATCTTAAGTCTTTCTATTACTAATAAAGTATTAAATTATACCACCCATCCCTTTAGATCCACCTACACATTTCATACCTACACTCATTCATTGGTTGTACACTTGCATTCCATTGGTCAGAAAGTTTTACATTGTCCAGTGTGAATATTACTCAGATTTAAATTTCATAGTCATGTAGACACACAGAAGTTTTTCTGGTGAATTACTGAATTTATTGAAATCTACAGTATTGTAACTATTATATTTCCTGACATTAAATTCCTGGACAGAGACAGAAATGTAAGTACTAATATCTTAACCTTTTAATCTAATTAATTAGAATAAGATATACATGAGAAACTAAGAAATTGTTACTTGGTAAAAATTATGTGTATAGAATATTTTATACCTATGATTAAATCAGATATGGATAAATCTGATATGTCTATTAAGTTTAATATATTAAGATCCTAATAAATGTATATGGATAAATATTTTCATAAGAAATATTTTGGAGTTTCTTTGTAAATACTGAGTTATAGTAAAGAGCATATCTTTAGGAATTTATTATTATTAATATAGTGTATCATCATACAGACCCATACAGTTTGTCAGATGGACTTGGTTCCATAAACCGGTATGCATTGTTATTTTGTTATTTTATTATATAAGAAAGATAACTCTTCACGATTGTGGAAAGTGAATTTTAAGATTAAGCTTGTAAGAGTTATTTCCCTTTACACATGTAGAGCGTATTAAATTCCATAGCTGATAGAGTGAAATATTTATTTAGAACACAATTTGTATAATGATTCCTATGTATATCTACTATTATATTTTATTGTACTATTCTAATGTTATTGTATGTTTTATATTAATTTCAGAGCCAGTTATGTTGTGATATGATGAATAGATAATTTTTAAAAGACTAAATGTTCTTCAACTTATTTCAACAAATTCATGCCGGGATTTCCCATTACAAAAATGGCGCCCAACGCAAAATGAACCTCAATCATCTAGATCGAGTGCTCCTCTTCGCCACAACGAATCACCAATGGTTAAAACAATTCCGGAAGTATCCGATTTCTATGAGCTCAGTGCATGCATTCTTCTGAACATTTCCGGAAATATCCGAACAAGCATTTCAGTGACACTGATCAGTGAGTAACCTGAATTTTCTTTGTTTACATTGTGCACATATTTAACTGTAAAGACCTTCGTCGATCAACATTCGCGGAAACCATGGACCAACAGCGTTGGATAAAGTAAATATATTTGACTCCTTTATTTAAGGTGTATATAGTTATTATTTATTTACTTTATTTCAGTGTTTGAACATTTACTTGACCCAAACTCGTGGAGTATTTAGGGTCACTGTGCATTGACATTTTGCTATTAATTAGTTTAATTACTTTGTGGTATATTTTGTGTATTTAGTGGTTCTATAATATTATTATTGAGAACTCATACCACTAATTATAACTGCCATTGACATTGACCTAGAATTGGAAGGTTAGAAATTGACTACAGGTGTCAGTTATGTATTGATCTGAGGAAATTCGGGTTAAGTCTCAATTCATCAGTCTTATCCCAGTCTAGAGACAGTTGGTTAGTGCATTGGTGTACACAACACACAGATAATTACTGTTGATCATCACATACTGTACAAAAAGATGTTATACAGAACCAGACAGAAGAAGAGAAACATCATGGTGCAGGTAATGTTGAGGGTCAGGAACCTAATACAGAGATTCCACGGGAATAGCAACAGCAGTAAGATGCTGAAGAAGAAATTCCTAGAGGAGGACAGGAGCAGGAGAATGCTGTAGAAGAAATTCCGCATGAGCAGCATCAGCAACAAGATGCAGAAGTGGATCATGTGGATGAAGACAAAAGTATGAGGTCAGTTGAGGATAGACAGATACCAAGAAGAAGTACAAGGGAGAGGAGAAAGCCTACCTGGATGAACAACCAGGAATATGTATTTACCCAACAACATTCACTGGAATGGAAGAAGAAATGTGAATTTCTACATGACTTGAAGAAGTCCCAGGAAATGAGGAAATATGAAGACGAAATTGTTCGCACAATGCTTGATATTTTGAAGAACAATTAATTCGATTTTATTTGTATATATTTCAGATGCAGTGAGAAGTGAGTGCAGTGTTTCGTAAGTATATGTGTTGCTGCATATTACCAGGTAATGTCCCATTAAGTAAATGACGGGGACGTCATTTTCTGATGGTGGGGGGGGGGGGGGTCTGTAGTAGATGTATATTTTAATAAATAATTTAATAAATGATAAATAGATATAATTAATTTAAAATAGTTAAATAAATAAATAAAATCTTAAGTCTTTCTATTACTAATAAAGTATTAAGTTATGCCACCCATCCCTTTAGATCCACCTACACATTTCATACCTACACTCATTCATTGGTTGTACACTTGCATTCCATTGGTCAGAAAGTTTTACATTGTCCAGTGTGAATATTACTCAGATTTAAATTTCATAGTCATGTAGACACACAGAAGTTTTTCTGGTGAATTACTGAATTTATTGAAATCTACAGTATTGTAACTATTATATTTCCTGACATTAAATTCCTGGACAGAGACAGAAATGTAAGTACTAATATCTTAACCTTTTAATCTAATTAATTAGAATAAGATATACATGAGAAACTAAGAAATTGTTACTTGGTAAAAATTATGTGTATAGAATATTTTATACCTATGATTAAATCAGATATGGATAAATCTGATATGTCTATTAAGTTTAATATATTAAGATCCTAATAAATGTATATGGATAAATATTTTCATAAGAAATATTTTGGAGTTTCTTTGTAAATACTGAGTTATAGTAAAGAGCATATCTTTAGGAATTTATTATTATTAATATAGTGTATCATCATACAGACCCATACAGTTTGTCAGATGGACTTGGTTCCATAAACCGGTATGCATTGTTATTTTGTTATTTTATTATATAAGAAAGATAACTCTTCACGATTGTGGAAAGTGAATTTTAAGATTAAGCTTGTAAGAGTTATTTCCCTTTACACATGTAGAGCGTATTAAATTCCATAGCTGATAGAGTGAAATATTTATTTAGAACACAATTTGTATAATGATTCCTATGTATATCTACTATTATATTTTATTGTACTATTCTAATGTTATTGTATGTTTTATATTAATTTCAGAGCCAGTTATGTTGTGATATGATGAATAGATAATTTTTAAAAGACTAAATGTTCTTCAACTTATTTCAACAAATTCATGCCGGGATTTCCCATTACAATTAGACAGTCCAAAGAGTAAGTTTTATGTGCAAAATGTGTAATACTGTTTAGTTATCAAATATGTAAAGCTACGCTTATTGTCGTCGAACTGTTTTTGCATATTTTAATGAAACATGAATTGGAAAGTGCACATGGTCATGGCATTATGTGAAAACTGGATTAGATATTATCATCTGTATTATTTTGTTACATTTCCATGACCTTAACATAAAGTTACTTGTACTAAAAAGTCAATTGATATATTCTACAATGAACATATATCTGTGAATGTAATGTTTACTGTCGTAAATCCTTATTTTCTCGAATTTTGGCATTGTGTAAAACGTGGAATGTTAGTTTGTAGCAACTTTGTCAATTTGATGTTTATAATTTTAAGTTGTTTGCCTCTAATTACCACTTTGTAAGATGACTTTTTATTATTGTAGTCTTCTTACCCTCTGAAGTAAATCTATGAATGAGGAGGCCAGTAAACATCTTCAAAAATCTTTGGAGCTTGTTTGTGCACATCAATTATTTTTACAGTTTTATCGCTATCAACTTGGAAGTCATCGTGACAGAAATATGCAGGCAAGATATCATCTCGTAGTGTGAATTGGTCATGCTATGACCTCTGACCCTCCTTATAAGTTCATACAGAAGTTAACATATTTTCTGTTTAATAGGATCACGGAAAAATATTTGCAAATGTAAATATTTTTAAATAAGTCTTATGTGCAGTTTTCAGATTCCCAGTTTTGGTATAGAACCGATAGTTCATACAAAAATTTGAAAGAATGTAAAGTTTCTATAAGAGACATATTTAAAGATTCGTTTTCCGATCCCATGTCTTCTATTTCAAAATGCCAAAAACTGTAAAACCTGTGACATTTTGATAACTAACACTTCTTTCACTAGTAGTCTTACTGGATAGAGCTTCTATACCAAAACTTGGGAAAATCTGAACTGTTAATCTTCTAATGTTGTCTACGGAATAGAATGTAATCTTTGTGGACTTATTTATGTTGGTGAAACCAATGGTTCACATCAGAAAAGAATATCGGGTCAGAGATTTCAAATAAACAAACATGGACCAGCAGCTTCTCTACAAGCACTTTAATTTACCTGGTCATTCAATTTTGTCAATGAAAGTTAGAATTCTAGAAAAGATTTACCATCATACAATCCATCACTGAGTACACTTTTCTGTAGACAAAGAGAAGAATTTTGGATTAGAAAACTAGGGACGGTCTTTCCCTATGGAAGCAATGACAATAGTGTTGATAGTGTTGGGAATCTTTCCAGTCCACAGTGTAACAATGTTAATGTGATGGGACTTTTCAACCATACACAGAGACGTAAACGTAGTCATGGGTATAGGTCTTATAATAAACCTTTAATACACGATGTCTCTTTTGATTCGTTACTAAATCAACAGTTTGGTCGTCATCACATTCACACCAGTCGCCCGCGTGGTGCAGTGGTTAGAGCGTCTGCTCTAGAGTCGCGAAGTAAGGAGTTGATCCTTACGTCGCGGGTTCGAATTCCAATGTGGGACGTGAAGACCGGTCCTTCGGATGAGATCGTATAAACCGAGGTCCCGTGTCGCAGTAGATGCTGCCACGAAAAAGATCCCTCACTGCTCAATGGCCGTAAGTGCCGAGTATAGGACAAAATTTGCAGCTCTCCACCGGCAAGTGGTGGCGTCTCCATATGAGTGAAAATTTCTCGAGAGGGACGTTAAACAACATACAAACAAACAAAACATTCACACCAAACTTTACTCTGTCCCTTTGAAACTTTTGAATAGTCTACTTGAAATGGTCAAGGAAAGTCCATTTTTTGATTCCTCGACACCAGAATACAGGCTCGGATATGTGATTTTGGATATTGCAAATCATAGACTTTCTAAACCGCCATGTTTTACAGAAGAAATGCAGCTAAAACAACCCGTTTTTTCCTTAAACTCCAATATGCCAACAAAGGAATAGACGCAGTTTATATCAGTAATATTCTTAATCACAAAAGGGCCCAGTCTTGTATTCCACCATATTTCAAGTTGAAGACTACACCTTGTATTTCCTACAAACATACATCGACTATTGCTTCCAAACTTTTTAATTACAAGACAACTTTACAGGACCTCGATATCGAATATCTGAAACATAATCCTCCTTCGTGTTCATGTTCTTCACCCTATAACTATAGTCCTGCTGGATATTATTACTGGTGACGTAAATATAGTTAATAATGAGGACCTTAGATCACTAATTTCAAAAGGTTCTAAATATAGGGAACCCCTATCCTTCAAGTGGCGTAGTAATTTCATACATATAATGGGTTCTGTAGAGGATTACGCCAGGCGTTGGGTCAGACATGAAAACGAACTTAACACTTGGTCAGAATGGATTAAATGTATCAGATATATGTTAAAATCATCTCGCATTAAATGATTGAGGGGCAGTATGAAAACCATCTATCCTACTGTACTCAATAAATCAGAAGTGAAAAAAGAATTAGATAGATTACACGATCAGTATGTACTGGTCCCTGCTGACAAAGCAGGTAACAACATTGTCTTTGTTTGTAAGGCTCATTATATAAATTGTATTTTAGAGGAACTGGGATTTAATTCTACAAGTGGTAATCCAACTTATACCCATAGCTCCCTTTCTAAGGAGGAGATTCTTCAAAATCTTATGTCAGTTTTGAATATTTTTAATATTCCAAACAACCAAAATGAATTTGAATTACCATATCTATGTTGGATTCCGAAACTTCATAAAAATCCTTACAAAAAAGATTCATAGCGAGTTCCAGTAAATGTTCTACCAAGCCTCTTTCTTTACTCCTCACTAAGATATTAACAGTAGTGAAGGAGAAACTTCAAGAGTACTGTGCAACAATATATTCAAGTGGTGTAAATCAAATGTGGATACTAAAAAATTCCAAGGAACTTTTGGAACATTTAAAATCACAAAATTTTACCAAAATAAACAACATAAAAACTTACGGCTTTTCAACTTTATATACAACTATTCCCCACGATAAATTAAAGTCCAGACTTTCTGACATCGTTGACAGCTGTTTTTTTTCAATAAAAATGGAACTAGTAAATTTACTTACCTTGTCATTGTTCATTTGCAAAATTACGTTGTTAAAAAACAATCTGATTGTACAAACAAGTACTCTGATGTTGACATAAAAAAGATGCTCGAGATTCTGATTGACAATATCTATGTGGTTTTTGGAGACCAGGTCTTCCAACAATCTATTGGAATTCCCACAAGAAAACACTTGCTGTGGCCTTCAACTCGACATTTAGATATATCGACGACGTATTGTCAATTAACAATGGTCATTTCCATTCCTATGTCGACATGATATATCCCGGTGAGCTTGAAATAAAAGATACCACAGAGTCTGACAAATCTGTTTCATATTTGGATATTTTATTAGAAAAAAACGTTAATGGTAATCTTACAACAAAGCTTTATGATAAACGTGATGACTTTAACTTTTCAATCGTCAACTTCCCTTACTTATGCAGCAATATACCCTTATCACCTGCATGCGGGGTTTATATTATTCGATACACAAGAGCATGCTCTACGTAAGAACAATTTCTAAAACGAGGTAAATTATTGACAAACAAGTTGATGAAACAAGAATATCAGCAGTCTTGATTAAAGTCATTATTTCGTAAGTTCTATGATCGATACAATGGCCTTGTTAGCAAATACAATCTTTCATTAAGTCAAATGCTGACTGACGTTTTTCATACTAATTGTTAGGCCATTATTTACACACTGAATTGTCGACGGAATTTCCGTTATTTCCCGATCATGACAAGGAGCACACGGCGGGTGTGACCTGTCGGCAGGGGATGCTCACTCCTCCACGGCACATGATCCCACTTCTGATGTCTTAGAGGACCGTGTTTGCTCTGCTCCTATTTTGTAATGTTTAATGGACTTTGGAGCTCGAATGCTGTTCGTTATCTCCACATATTTCATCTTAATGATTTTATATCAAAATTTGTGTCATAATACAATAGTCATACACTGATAAATGACAGAATGACCGCATTTGCTTCCCTCTGTGATGGAATGAAACCTAACTCAACATCAAAGTTTAGAGTACATTACAGATACTGTAGGGAAGGGGCTCTGTACTCTCCGTCTATATAAAGAGAGTAACTCTGTTAGTACTACACAGTCAAAAATGAACTTCGACACCATCACTGGGTCTGAGCTCTCACATTAGATGGCCAACTAACGATTTTTAACGGTGCGACCATTTATGGGTAGCATGAGAGTTGATATCAGGAAATGGACGGCACCTATGTACCAACGAAAAAAAGGGTGACGTTCCCTTTATATAGTTCGAAAAATTTCACCGAGGTACATTGATTTTATTTAAATATTAATGACAAATTTGTTTTCATGTTACACGTGTATTACATACACAAAGTATAAGCTAATTGTTAACATTTTCTTTAGCAGCTGGCAATGTGCACGTCTCCATCAACAACAAATATCCTACAAACAAACAAAAACAACAAATATGCTGTCGTAGATATTCGCCATTTTCGGTGCCGCCTGACGCAATGAAGCAGTGGCTACCAGAAAGGTTTCGGTTACAGTACATAAACCTTGTTATACATTATATACAGTGATCTCATTTGAAGATGTCCTATCGTTTAAGATACGGTGATATTCTCAACGTCTCCGTTGTGGACTGTATTTGTCAAGTAAACTGTTTAACTGCGGAAGCTCATAGATTATCATTAAAGATAGCAGAGAAATGTCAGTTTTGAATATTTTTAATATTCCAAACAACCAAAATGAATTTGAATTACCATATTTATATTGGATTCCGAAACTTCATAAAAATCCTTACAAACAAAGATACATAGCGGGTTCCAGTAAATGTTCAACCAAGCCTCTATCTTTACTCCTCACTAAGATGCTAACAGTAGTGAAGGAGAAACTTCAAGAGTACTGTGCAAAAATATATTCGAGAAGTGGTGTAAATCAGATGTGGCTACTTAAAAATTCCAAGGAACTTTTGGAAAATTTGAAATCACAGGATTTTACCAAAATCAACAGCTTAAAAACTTACGACTTTTCAACTTTATACACAACCATTCCCCACGATAAATTAAAGTTCAGGCTTTTTGATATCATTGACAGCTGCTTTTTCAATAAAAATGGAACTCGTAAATATGCTTACCTTGTCATTGGTCATTTGCAAAATTATTTTGTTAAAAAACATTCTGATTGTACACACAAGTACTCTGAAGTTGACATTAAAAAGATGCTTGAGTTTCTGATTGACAATATCTATGTGGTTTTTGGAGACCAGGTCTTCCAACAATCTATCGGAATTCCTATGGGTACCAATTGCGCCCCGTTATTAGCAGACCTTTTTTGTATTCAGAATTTGTCCAAAATCTTGTACGTGAAAAGAAGAAAACACTTGCTGTGGCGTTCAACTCGACGTTTAGATATATCGACGACGTATTGTCAATCAACAATGGCTATTTTCATTCTTATGTCGATACGATATATCCTGGTGAACTTGAGATAAAAGATACCACAGAGTCTGACACATCTGTTTTATATTTGGATATTTTACTTGAAAAAGACGTTAATGGTAATCAAACAACCAAGCTTTATGATAAACGTGATGACTTTAACTTTTCAATCGTCAACTTCCCTTACTTATGCAGCAATATACCTTCATCACCTGCATACGGGGTATATATCTCTCAGTTGATTCGATACGCATGAGCATGCTCTACGTATGTACAATTTCTAAAACGAGGTAAATTATTGACAAATAAGTTGATGAAACAAGAATATCAGCTGTCTCGTTTAAAGTCATCATTTCGTAATTACTTTGGTCGATACAATGACCTTGTCAGCAAATACAATTTATCATTGAGTCAAATGCTGACTGACGTTTTTCATACTAATTGTTAGGCCATTATTTACACACTGAATTGTCGACGGATTTTTCCGTTATTTCCCGATCATGACAAGGAGCACACGGCGGGTGTGACCTGTCGGCAGGGGATGCTCACTCCTCCATGGCACCTGATCCCACCTCTGATGTTTGGAGGTCCGTGTTTGCTCTGCTCCTATTTTGTATTGTATAATGGACTTTTGAGCTTGAATACTGTTCGTTATCTCCATATATTTCATTACATCCAAACAATATCACTGAAATATTTCATTACTGAGTACTCAGATGACTGAATGTAGAAAAACGTGAATCAGAATTTACGTCAGTAAACAATGTACAAGGAAATGATTGAGCAGATTGACGTCACCAAATACCGATGAACTGTTACAAATTTAGACCATTACTCGGCATACAGGACCTTTGAGCAACGAGGGTTTTTCATCGTGTCAATGCTTTTCGTGACACAGGGCATCGGTTTTAAAGATTTGACTCGAAAATTTAACTTCAAAGTTACAGGGCTTGCAAGTGACAAAGGTATGGTTACAGTAAATGAAAAAAAAACAAAACATACTGTTGTTCCTAAGTTCCAACTCTTTTCTGTCTATAGTTTTTTTTTTGTCTGGACTGAATTTCCTGTTATCATAGTGTACCATAGTATTTAAATCAACACATTTCGATTTTTATGTTTCATTTTCATAATTTTGTGCAAGTTATTATTTTGGTAAAAAGGGAAAAAAAATACATGAATATCCATGCAGATATTACGAGAAATCGAAATGATAGTAAACAAAATTTAATTTTTGTTCGTATTGATGTATTCTAAAATCGAATCCATTGCAGCACATAAAAATCTCTTTTACACCCCCTTTCAAAAGAATGAACAATTCATTTTTACCCAAAAAATTTCCTTGAAATTTTACGACAAAAACTGATTTTGTTATTTAAAGAATTTAGATGATTTTCAAGCATAACTCAAAACCTCCTCAAATTTATTTGAAATTCTTATTCAATAGATACATTTTATATTTAAGATATAAAGAGATTTATAGATTACAGCATTTTGCCTGTAAATACTTCTTATGTATCATATTATCAATAGCGCGGATCTGGGCACGCTGGCCTAGTGGAAGTGCCTTTGCTTCGTAGTCGGAAGGCCTCTGGGACGATACTCGCACGCCATTAATCAAGTATGTAAACTAATAGTAACTATTCCTCTGCCAAGCGCCCATTGTTAGATATTAAAGTCACTGGTCTTTCGGACGAGACCTTAAAAATCGAGGTCCCATGTCAGGGAAGGAGTTGGAACGATAAAGAAACTTCCCTGCTCAAAGGCCCTAAAAGCACATGGTCGTAAGTGAGAAGCACATAAGCTCCAAATTTAGACCTATTAACTTGATGCATTTCTTTTTTCACAGTTTTTAACAGAAAAAGCCTCAAAATGACACATTTATGGGGTTATTTTCCTTTAGAAATTAGTATCCACAGCCGTCACCCACTTCAATTTTTGGATATGTTGTGTAAAATACTTTATAAAATCACATTTATCAAAATCTTTGTGGGCGATGCATGTGCTCTATATTATTTATAGAAAATTTCACTAAGAATTGATGCCTTCTGTTACTTTTTAAGAAAATACGGGAAAACTCACAAATTAATGACGCCA
Organism: Saccostrea echinata; assembly: GCF_033153115.1. NCBI lineage: Eukaryota > Metazoa > Mollusca > Bivalvia > Ostreida > Ostreidae > Saccostrea > Saccostrea echinata. Next base: position 11,951,601 of record NW_026889776.1, on the reverse strand, counting down.
CAATTAGCATTAGGAGGTTATGAGAAAAACGTATTGTATGTTCTTACTGCATGGAATTTCAATGATTCAGAAAGAATTCAGATTCAGAATAGAGATGAGTTTTATTTCCGTACATCACTTTCATATTTAAGAAAAATATAGAGCCAGATTTGTACTGAAATCGTACCCTGTTATTTGATATGATATATGTAGAAACTGTAATCAAGTTCAAAACCCCAAATATAAACTGGGAACAGGAACTCTTAAAACATCAGAGGTAAGATCATGTGCCATGGAGGAGTACGCACCCCCGAGCGACCGTTTACACCAGTCGTGTGCTCCTTGTCATGGTCGGGCAAACTGATAAATATAATTTGTCTAATGAAAAAGTTGTGAATATGAAAGAATATATGCTGAACTGGAAAAAACTCCATTAGAAAGAATGAAACTAATTGAACCAAGAGAGAAAAGTCAGAGTATTTCTAGTCCTCGGATTTACAAGTAGCATAAACGAATTTCAAAATATTAGCACAGGCACTTGACAGTGTCGTTATAGCATGTGTCTACGAACTTTTCGAAAAGCCCACTTGCATGGCAAAAACACAACGCAAGGAAAAACTAGAGATTGGAATAGGTTCTAAGGAGTAAGCATCCTAAACTTCTGGATTCCTCGTACTGCTACAGATTGTAAAAACCTAAACCATGAAAGTAGTCAGATATATTTAAAATAACAACCATGCATGTTTGTGTTACTGGCACTATTTCTGAAATCTTAATGCATCAAGAAATTAAGTATTAGAGAGGTTTAGTTACAAGTGACGTCACAACGTGTACGCGTAATTTTGACGTACACGTAATATTTGACGTCAGCGTAGATATTACGCTTAAGTTATACGTATAGTACGTATGCATATGTTCGAGTGACTAGGGTAGGCCATATTTGCAAATTTTTAATGAGTCTTTTTTTTTGGCAAGCTTCTAATGAAAAATATACCTATGCTAGAGATTTCATATACAATGAATAATTCTGAACTATTTAAATTATTATTTAATTCTCAGCAAATAATTATCAATAAAAATATTTCCACTTAACGGTAATGCATTGAAGTGGCTTCGTATATTTTGAATCTCTACAGTTTACTTTTGAGGCAACATCGCCTTAAAAGTGGGTGCAACCAACTAAATAATTGAAAAAGAAAAAAAAGTAAAACACACTACAACCCCCCAAGAAATAAAGCGTGTCACAAAATTCTATTTTCCTCAACCTAGAAATTAGTGGTGGTGGGAAAAGGGGGGATGGCCCTCTACCAGCAGAAAGCTTTTAAGGTACGATTACATGGGAGGCTCGATCATATAGCAAAAAAAGGAAGCAGTAAGAATGAAAAATCCATATTGTTCACGGAAAATATTCGTAGCCCCCCCCCTCCCCCCTCCGTTGTTTTGCATCCTGCATTTTACTATTTCAGATAAAGAATTGATCAACCTTCAGCAATTAATAAATGTTCAGTGTGACATTAAAGGAAAGATCTTTTTCTTACATTAAAGTAATTAGTATATTGAGACAAAATAATGCATTTTTCAATTGTATAATAAATTCGTGCTTGGACTAGTATATAAAAATAAATTATTCTGTTTCTTTATTTAGACTTTATTTAAAGAAAATGTTTATTTAAGAAAAGTTAAATGCATATGGAGTGAAAAGTGTAAAAAAAAAAAAAAAAAAGATTAAAAAATGACACATAAACATTCAAAAGCACAAAAATGTTTATAGGTGACATGTGAGGAGTCTCTCGTTCTCAGAAATGTTGTAGACACACGTTGCTTGATATCTGTTAAATTGCTGAAAGTTCACAGACTGTCGGAATCCTAACTCCTTAGCCAGCTGATATGCTTCTTATTTTTTATCTTTTAAATAAAATCGACCACTAGAAACAAGAGATTATAAAGAATTTTATCGACAATTTTACCCGTTTATTCCGTACTTGTAAACAGCTTATTACACGTTCTATACGTGTAGATACACGTTGCTTTTGACGTCACGATGTCAAAGAACAAAATAATTGATGACGTCACCCGTACAAGTTCTTGCCTGACGTGTAACTAAACCTCTGTATTGTTTACGGTTACTGGTTCTGCTACAGAATATGAAACCTAAATTTGTCTTAGTAACTAGAAATGATTTACAATTATTAATTACAAAATTCAAAGCCTTAATGACAAGGTGAAGATAACAAATATTAATAGATCTTATTTAAATCTACAAACAATACAAATTTGTGGCAAGGCTTAAAACAAAACACAGACCCCTGGGATCAGATGCCTAATAGGAGCAAGTATCCCATTAATATATCAAAATAATTCCAATCTTATCCAACGCTATATATATCCTGTATTTTTATTGGTCAAAAAAGATTTCTTTATCATTAAATCTTATCAACTGGAACTACATCTTGACCTTGTTTCTGTCGTAAAAAAAATCGGCTGCCTCCATGTTCTCATACATTCTCAATGCATCTTAGTTGATTGCAATAACAAAATTTTCGAAATATATCTGAAAATCTTAAATTGATAATGAAATAAAAGATGCTTAACAATCGGGAAAAGGAAGTTAATTATTGTTCGCATTTGACGTCACATATCTAATGGTATTACGTGTGCCATGAACTCTTTCCTGGTGTCATGAATGCCGAAGGAGACAAAGGTTATAACCTCCCATCCCCCTCAATAAAACTTTGATTACATAATCTCAAGAATAATACACCGATATGTTGCATAATCTACTTAATCAACTCGAACAATGTCAGTTTGGTTTTGACATTCAAATAAAAATCAAAACAAAAGATAGGTGTGAAAAATTGATCAAATCATTATTTCCAGTCTGTTTTAATCAAAAACAGTTAGAAACACTCTAAACGTGAAATAAAATGAAAATAAAACTGAGGAAATAGGGCTATCGAACGGAAGTATCGATATCCTTTTTAATCATCAACTTATTTGTCAATAGCTTACATCTTTTTTAAGCAATTGTTCGTTCATAGAACATGCCCTTGCATATCGAATCAACTGAGACATTAACTCCATATGCAGGTGATAGTGGTTTATTGATATAAAAAGAAGGGACGTTTACAGTAGAAAAGTTGAGGCCATCACGTTTTTCATAAAATGTTGTTTATAGTTTGCTATTAACGTTTTTTTTAATTATAATACCCAAATATGAAATAGATGTGTCAGACCGTGGGGTCTTTTATTTCGAGTTCTAAGGGATAAATTGAATCAATGTAGGAAAGAAGAATGAAATTTATCATCTTAATTGATAAAACCTCGTCAATCTATCTAAATGTCAGATTTTCTTTTAATATTTTTAGTGGCGCCTGAAGGACGGAGGTTGTCCGTAGCAATTTAAGACATAATTATCACGAATCATGCATCTGTACTTACATCTTCTAAGATAAAAAAAAAAACTACTCGAGACTAAAAATAACTAAAAAAAATCGACAGAACTTGAAGCGATTCTTTATTCGCTTTGCATCAACGGGTTTGCTTGTGATCTAATTTATGTCTGATATTTTTTTTTCATATAAAATGCTATACATGTATTGTTATAAATATGTGTACAATGTGTAATAAATAAAAGTGAATATAATATTTAGTTTTTTTCTATAGCTGTGATTTACCCTATTCCTGTTGCTATTAATGTCTTGGAAACTAAACAGTTGAAAGTATGTTTAAGAATCCTGTGCTTTTTTCCGCACCCAAGCCCTAATAAAATCATTGTTATTCATGTGCATTAAGGAAGAAATGATTACAGAAGCAAGTAAAAACAAAGAAAACAATATTACAAGCTGGTGTCGTTTTGATTGATTGTATGTTGTTTTACGTCCCATTCGAGAATTTTTCACTCATATAGAGACGTCACCATATACCGGTGAAATGTTGACCTTTACTCGGCACTTAGGGCCATTGAGCAGTGAGGGATCGGTATCGTGCCAACGCCTGCCATGACACGGGGCCTCGGTTTTTAAGGTCTCATCCGAAGGACCCGCAACTTTCACTTCAAAGTGCCGAGCGCATAGTTGAACAGTTGCTAACCATTTTTTTATCGACTTAGGTCAGTCGCGGCCGGGATTCGAACTCACGACCTCCCGATCACTGAGCGAGCGCTCTACCGACTGAGCTACCGTGACGGTGGTGTCGTTTTGAAAACGGACATTTACAAAATATAAAACGATCCTCTCCGTCACAAAAATAAATAAATAAATAGAGGCTATTTGTAATTGCTAAAACGAGGTTGGTTTACAGACTTTACAAGCTCAACTCTAGATATTATTGCTGATCTTACTATGTAATATACTTCCAATGTATAAAAAGAAAAAGTTTGTTATTTTCTCATAGAATTTTCCGATTAATACACATAGTTAAAAGCAAATCTGGCTATATATCATTCACTGAAATCAGCATTGAAATATGTTAAGTGGAATGCATAAATAAAGTCCAGTATAATCGTTTTTTGAATATGCTTGGTCCATGCTAGCGTGTTTTTTTTTTTTTAATTTCTTCCCATGGTCTCTTTAACTAGGCTGATGTCGTTCTAAATTGTCGTTGTTTTCTGTAAAATATTTGTAAATTTTGTCAAATATTATCATCACACGTACACAAATAAAAACAAAAGCTTTGTACATTAAAGAGTATCTGATTCCGTTGGTCTTGATATGCCCACATTCACACGTGCATTAACAGCTGGTTGTCATGAGCAGTTAGTCTACATCAAAGTTCTAGTTTTAATTAACAGAAAAATAGAATTTAATGCTCAGTCAGGGCTGATTATTTTATTTTTCATTGAAAAAAAATTGAGGTTGACAAGGAAACTAAAAGCGGTGCCAAACTCCGAGACTCTATTTCGAAGAATGAAATATGGATATAACGAACAGAATTCAAGCTCAAAGTCCATTTAGACAATACAGATCGGGATCAGAGCAAACACAGACCCCAAAAACATCAGAGGTGGGATCAGATGCCATGGAGGAGTGAGCATCCCCTGTTGATGGGTCTCACCCGCCGTGTGCTCCTTGTCATGATCGGGAAAATGCGAAAATCCTTCGACATTTCAGTATGTAAATAATTGACTAACAATTAGTATGAAAAACGTCAGCATTTGACTTAATGATAGGTTGTATTTGCAGACGAGGTCATTGTATCGACGGATGTGTCAGACTCTGTGGTATCTTTAATTTCAAGCTCACTGGGATATATCGAGTTGATATATGAATGGAAGTAACTATTGTTAATTGATAATATGTCGTCGATATCTCTGAACATAGAGTTGAAGGCCACAGTAAGTGTTTTCTCCTTCTCATGTAGAAGTTTTTGAATAAATTCTTCTTCATACGAATACAAAAATAGGTCTGCTAACAACTTGGTGCAATTGGTACCCATGGAAATTCCAACAGATTGTTGAAAAACCTGATCTCCAAAAAGCTGAAATTCAAGCATCTTTTTAATATCAACTACTGAGTACGAGTGTTAACCAAATAATTTTGCAAATGACCAAATAAGTATATTTACGACTTCCATTTTTATTGAAAAAGCAGATGTCTATGCTGTCAAAAAGCCTGGACTTTAATTTAGCGTGGGGGATTGTTGTACAAAGTGTTAAGTCGTGCGTTTTGATGTTATTGATTTTGTTAAAATTTTGTGATTTCAAATTTCCTAAAAGTTCCTTGGAGTTTTAAAGTATCCACATCTGATTTACACCACTTCTTGAACATACTGTTGTGCAGTACTCCTGAAGTTTCTCTTTCACAGCTGTAAATATTTCAGTGAGGAGTTGGTAGAACGTTTACTGGAACCCGCTATGTAATTTTGTTTGTAAGGATTTTTATGAAGTTTTGGGAATCCAGTTTAGGTATGGTAAATCAAATTCATTTTAATTGTTGGGAATATAAAAATATTTAAATCTGACATATGGTTTTGAAGAATTTTCTCCTTGGAAAGGGAATTATGGGTATAAGTTGGATTACCACTTGCAGTATTAAATCCTAGTTCCTCTAAAATACAATTCAAATAATGACGCCTTAAAAACAAAGACAATGTTGTTACCCGCTTTGTCAGCGGGGACCAGTACATACTGATCATGTAATCAATCTAATTCTTGTTTCACTTCTGCGTTGTCGAAGACAAAAGGATAGATGGTTATCCTATTGCCCCTCAATCGCTTAATGCACGATTTCAACATCCATCTAATACATTTTAAAGAAGGGGCACATGTAGTACTACCAGGCATGAACAAATTGGTGACTATTACTGTTACGAAATGTGAGTCTGAGTATATCGAAATAGCTAGTATATTTACAATAACTGGCTTAAGAATATGAAATCTAAATTAATAAAGTAGCTAGGTAAGTTTTTTAATAAATAATTGAAATTGGCAGTTTAATTAAGATAAAAAAGCAAAACATTATATCCTTTTCTTTGTACAATTTTTTTCAAAGTGTATTAATAAGGAACTCTTGTTAAAAAGAAATTTTACTTAGAAGGAAATTAAATTTTATTCATGTATTGTACAATATCTGGTAACAAAATTTGCCACAGCGATTTAAGGAATTTAAAATATTAATAAGGAAATAAATAAAAGAAATAAATTCCCCCAACGACTTCCCTACAATGTATAATTTTAGCCAAGGAATAAAAAAAAAAATCTGTGAATACATAATCTATAATTTGCGATTTAGTTTTGGATTGAACAGTCTTATAAAATAGTTCTCTTTGGTAACACGGGCGATTCCATCCGACGTCCACATTTTGTAGAACGGGAAAATCTTAAATTTTCCTTTGCCACAGTCAGCGAAATGTTCTGAACATGGGGTGCATCTGACAGTTTCGTCCCTAATATGTTGTTTGTGAACCCTAACGCGTGCTTTGAGTTGATTTGTCTGCCCTATATAATATTCTCCGCAGGTAGGGCATATTGCACAGTAAATCAAGTTTGAAGATTTACAATTCATACTAGCATTTGGTTTTAAAACTTTCATATTTTTAAGTGTAATCTGTTTGCCCTCCTGAATGAAATCACACGTTCCACATCAGGGGTAACCACACTTTTTGACGCTTCTCTCGTTGCTAGAGGAAATTTTGCTTTGGTTAATATCCTCCTCAGGTTTGGTGCTTGTCTTCTACCGTTAATAATTGACGATTTGTCCAGAAGATTTTTCATATTTTCAGATTGTTCTAATATTGGAAAAAATCGTTTTGCTGAATTGAGAATATTATGGTTACGTGGATTAGAGTTATCACAAATCGGATGTTCTCTCCGTCGTTTTCATCTGGATGGCGACTTTTTCTTAATTGGGTTATAGGTATGTCTTTTGTCCGGTTGACTCCGTCCTCAATAAGGTTCATTGGGTAATTTTGTCGTCTCAGGTGTTGTATTAATTCTTGGAGTCTTTTCAAGCGTCACAATTGTACAAAACGTCTGACCATATTGTATGGAATGTTCCTTTTTGTATGTGACAGATGGCAGGAACGAAAGTCCAAGTATTGGTGAGTATCTGTTTCTTTACAGAATAGGTCTGTAGAGATATCCTCTCCTTTTTTTATAATGAGTATATCTAGAAAAGGAAGTGAATCACGAATCATGTCATTTGTGAAATTAATTAAATCGTGTAATTCATTAATGACTGAATGGAATTTTCTAAGATTCTCTTCACTCTTTGTCCAAAAGATGAAGTAATCATCCAAGTACCTTTCCAATTCTCTTTAATGTACTGCGTAAAGTCCAGATCAAATGTTTCCGGTAAAATATTGTAAAGTTTTTCTTCTAAAAATCCCATAACTAAACAAGCGTATGTAGGGGAACTTTGATGCCCATGGCAGTACCTTTAATTTGTAGATAATTTACGTCATCAAAGAGAAAATTATTATTCTCTAGTACAATTCTAAGTCCTTCTAAGATGAAGTTTGCAGGAAATCTATCGTCGATTTCTTCCAGATGTTTATCCAAACAGTATTTGATTGCCTCAATTCCTATATCATGCGTAATATTAGTATATAAGCTGGTAACATCAAAACTAACAATTAGTGTATCTCTTGGTACTGTTTGTGGAATATAGTTGAAGAAATCCAAATCATCACGAACGTAACTGGTCAGTTTGGTGCACAGTGGTTTTAAGAGTATATCTAGTAGATTGCTTAATCTTTGTGTACTAGATGCGGGTCCTGCAATGATGGGCCTCAGTTTAAGATCATTTGGTCTAGGAAGTTTTATGTAGGTAGATTTTCATTTCTTCACATTTTTCTGGATTTCTTTATATTTGTGTATTTTGGGAAGACCATAAAAATGGCTAGTTTTAACTTCAAAATTCGTAAGGTATTCAATTTCGTTTTTCGTGAGGTTACTTTTGTACTTCTTTGTGAGGTTTGCTATTTTAAGCATAGTTTGCCGATCCTGATTTTGTTCTAGTTTCTTATAGAACTGATTATCCTGGAGTTTAGATAGACACATTTCACATTTATTTATAGTGTCCTCTGTCTATAATTATTATAGCTCCTCCTTTATCGGCGCCTTTGATAACAATTGTTTGGTCTCTTTTAAGATTTTGCATTGCTTGATATTGATTATGTGGAATATTTGATGTTATCTTTTTATCCGCCATGTTGAAGTGAGCTGCCTTTCTAAAACATGATATAATCCCCCAAATGTTTATCTCTATTAAACGGTGGCTTAAAACCCTTCTTACTTTTAACTAGAGATATGTCATCATTGGTTTGATTTTGAAAGAATTCCTTCAAGCGTAATTTTCGGCAGAATTCTTCTGTGTCCGTGACGACATCAACCTTATCAGACTTCGGCGTAGGCGTGAATTTTAAACCATGTTCCCAAAATTTTATTTCATCACTATTTAAGTCTCTTTGTGATAGGTTGATAATTTGGGTTCTGTAGGAAATATGTTCTCTGTATTTTCAGGACAGTTTATTATTTCTTTCGTTTCGTTTGAGTCCAACCCTGTCCTAAAAAAAGAATTCCTAGAATTCTGCAGTGACTTACTCCTTGTGTTTCTCTGAGTTGTCCTCTGTTAAAAGGAAGAATTCCTAGCATTTTTGTATGTTTCTTGTGTAAGTTTCTCCAAGAGTTTTTATGGTTTGATTTATTGGGTGCAGTTCTTCCCTTTGCAGTGAATCTCTTTCGTTCAATTCTGTGTGGATCGTGTTCTCTGTTTTGAACATACCCAGGGTACATGTATTGTTTTGAAGACTTCTTTGAATTACTTCGTCACTATTATTGATATTGATATTAATATTGATATGATATTAATCAAATAGGGCTATTTTATAACACTGTTCAACCCAAAACTAAATCGCAAATGATATGTATTCATAGATTTTATATTATTTCTATGCTTTAATTACATGTATACATTGTATTTTAACTGCGCTGAAAAAGCTCACGCAGCCGCTACCACAAACTTCATTGTGACATCATAATGACTTATATTATCTCGACTTCATTAGCAACGTTATTGACAACGTTTTGAACTTTTCATAACTGTCTGAAGAGCCACCATGGCTGAAAGCGCTAACAGTAAAGATTTTATTTAATTTGGACTGTAGCATTCTGTTTATATATATATATATATATAATCAATATATATATATATATATATATATATATATATATATATATATATATATATATATATATATATATATATATATATATATATATATATATATATATATATAACCTGACCCACGCGCTGCGCAAGCAACGTTCCCGACTTAATGCTATGTAACAGTGTTAATAACTATTTACAATTATACTGTGTATTTTGAATTCGCCCCGTTTTAAATTCGCCAACCTGTGAGTAGGACAAAGGGGCGAAAATAAAAGGGGAGCGAAAGTTTCCCTGTATATAGTTTATGTATACAAAATATACGCTATACATCTCTATTCAATTTTGAAATACTGATCAAAGTGGCCTAGTTATAGGGCGTTTGCTTCGTGATCGAATGCCCGGGGTTCGATTCTCGTTCGCTGCGCCACGTCAAACCTAAAATGTAAATATAGGTCTTGATTGATCCTTCACCAAGCGCCCAGCACCAGAAGTGGGGCGTTTGTCACGATAAAGAACCCTCGCTGCTCAATGGCCCTGAGTGCAGAGTAAAAGTTCTAATTTTGAATTTTTTTCACTAGTATATGGTGACGTCTCTCTATGAGTGAAAATTGCTAGAATGTGACGTTAAACAACATACAATTAATCAATCAATATTGAAATTAAATGGGGTTTGGATCAGGTCAGGTGCCGGCGTTTCTGTTATACTTCACATATAATAAATATATTCGCTACATTTAAATCGATGTATCACATTTGTTTACTTGCACTAGTTATACATGTAACAAATGATAAACAAACTTATATAAAATACTTTATAATTGTAAATATAAATGAAACGAATATAGAAAAAGTATTTACAAGTCCAAGCACATATTCTACGCATTTAAACTGTCAACGTCACGCTCTAAAAATAAAAAAAGTGTTTATTTCATTAAAAAGGAAATATTAAGGTTAGTTCCTCTTCATTTCACAACTTGCACCATATATCTTAACATCGTAATCTTTGAAGAAAAAGATGAGCTAGTCATTCATGCATATCCTGTTGCCATTGCTATCAATACATGAATCTTGGATTTCTTGTTTCTTGTTATTTTTTTCCAGATGGATTTTATATTTCAAATATGTAAGTATTTTCATTTAAAAAAGTTGATTACAAAGAAAATTTAATTCAATGGCAAGAATACAACTTTATGCAAGTTACAGTCCCTGAATCACATGTCTACTATAATGTATGAACGAACGCTGTGCGCAGTGTCGTTTACTGATTTTTATTTGAAAATTAAAATAAGTTTATTTTCTTATACTTATTTTCATTTTGTAATAAAAATCAGTAAACGACAGCTGTACTAGTGAAATTAATCCTTTTTTTTTCTAGAAATATGTAAGAATTTTTTTTAAAAAAAAAAAATTTCTTTAGTTATCAAAAATACACTCAAATGAAATGAAATTTGTATGATTACAGCGCTTAGAGGTTGGTCATAATAATATACCGAAAATTTAAGAAACTATTTACTTGAAATCTGTGTCCAAGCACGGAAGCCCATTGAGGCCAGTTCAGAAAAAGAATTATTTTTTATTGCGTTTAAACGCAATAAGTATTGCATTTCAACGCAAAACATTGCGTTTAATCGCAATGATCATTGCGTTTAAACGCAAAAGATTGCGTTTAATCGCAATGTATATTGCGTTTAAACGCAAAACACTTTGCGTTTAATCGCAAAAGATTGCGATTAAACGCAATCTTTTGCGTTTGAACGCAATAACTTTGCGATTAAACGCAATAGTTTTTGCGTTTAAACGCAATACTTTTGCGATTAAACGCAATACATTTGCGATTAAACGCAATACTTTTGCAATTAAACGCAATACTTTTTCGATTAAACGCAATAATTTTGCGATTAAACGCAATAATTTTTGCGTTTAAATACAATACTTTTGCGTTAAAACGCAATTATCTTTTAGTTAAAAGGCAATAATCTTTGTGTTTAAAGGCACTCATATGTATCAAACCTTGCAGAGTACAGTGGACCCACGCATACTTATATCTTTTATTTCTTTCTCTTTTTACTTATGAGGAAATTGCGTATTGTTTAGCTTTATAGAATCAGAATTCTCCGATCAAACTCTCTCTGAAAGGATAAATCACTAATAAGAATTGATAGAGGAGAAAAAAATGTTGGGTTGTAAAAACAAAGGCAACCTAAGAACGAGACATGTCTTAAAGCTTATTATTCTCTACATTCTTAATGAAGTTTTGGTCATTTGCTCTGTTAAAAAAACTGTCCCCTACGTTGCGGTCACAAGTTTAACCCATGTATAAAGGGATTTTTGGAAAGGACTGAGGAAATGTTGGAATTACGTACAACATGATGAAATATTTAGACTTTAATGTACATTCATAACCCTTCCTATGGTTGCATATAGTAAACACAAGAACATATGTGATGGATTTATATAAGATCAAAATCAAAATCAAATGAAAACAGATTGATCGATGTGCACTACATGTATTAAATTGACAAGTGCTATTTATACTACTGAAACATTCTCTATAAGTTGTGATATACGTAAGCAATTGATCAGACACTTCATTATGAGTTTTGGGTTCTAATACATTTAAGACATTCAGGTTGTTAGAATGCCAGTGTTTTACTACAATTTTCAAAAACTGGAAAATTTTGCAAAAAGATACAGAACAAATCGGATCTTCTTAAAGTTGAAGTGTCGGATCCTAGTACATAAGATTATAAGCTTTGACTAATTCATCTTTGATTTTGAAACTACAGTATCATTGTGTTTAAATGCAAAACAAATCCTTATAAGGAAGGTTTATTGCGTTTAAACGCAAAGATTATTGCGTTTAATCGCAAAAATTATTGCGTTTAATAGCAATACTATTTCGTTTAAACGCAAAAGTATTGCGTTTAATCGCAATACTACTGCGTTTAATCGCAAAAGTATTGCGTTTAAAAGCAAAAATACTACTGCGTTTAAACGCAAAAAGTATTGCGTTTAAACGCAAAAGATTGCGTTTAATCGCAATCTTTTGCGATTAAACGCAAAGTGTTTTGCGTTTAAACGCAATATACATTGCGATTAATCGCAATCTTTTGCGTTTAAACGCAATGATTATTGCGATTAAACGCAATGTTTTGCGTTTAAACGCAATGATTATTGCGTTTAAAAGCAATAAAAAATATTTCTTTTTCTGAACTGGCCTCAACGGGATTCCGTATCCAAGCCCCTTTAACAGATATTAAACGTATGAATGCTTCTGGCGAAAAAAAAATTGGAAAATTTATTTCTCCCTGTATTTATTTCATTTACATCTCCAAAATTATAAGGTTTTACCTTTTTACTTGCAACCCTTACTTGGGGATTATGAACTTTAGAATCTTATACTTTAAAGACTTTTCTCAGTCAGTTAAGTTGAGACTGAGTTTCAAATCTTTGTCCTTTTAGAAGAGAATAATAAACTACATTTGAAAAAAAAGGCAACTATTATCCTTTCAGAGTGTGAATCAAACTGCATAAAAACCAACAGAATGGCTTCTAAACCAAACCCCGGCGATCGTGCTAGGTTTGCTAAACTCGGAATGGCAATAACCGAAGAATTGACCCAGGCTTGCAGGGATGTATTAGAAATGGAGGTTCCCCCTGGACTGGTGTATAGCAAGGTGAAAGCATCTTCATTTTATTATAATATACGCCCCGAACAAGAAAAAAAACTTATATGCGCCAATAATAATGGCTATAAAGAATTTGATATTACGCTAATATATACACTGATAAGAAATATTTGTACAAAGGTTCCTCTTCCAACAAAACTTAATTGGGGTGGAAATACAATGCCAGCAGTAGGAGAAATAACGATTGGCGATGACATTGAGAGGATAAGGTTGATAAGAAATGGTGTGTTTGCACACATAAGCTCGGCGTCGACTTCACAGAGAGATTTTGATAATACGTGGTCAATCATAACTGATATCTGCCAAAGACTACAAACGTACACAAAGAAAGACTATATGTCTGGACTGAATAACATTCAAAGACAGGCCCTGGAGGAGGAAAACGAAAATGCTGTCATTAAAAAACTTGAAGAGGAATATGAAAATTACAAATCTCTCAAGGAAATGTTGTCATCTTTGGAATCTCATTTGAAAGAACTGAAAGCAGTATTGGAATCCCCCTCAAAAGGTGATTTTTTTAAACAATATTTCAACCAATCCTTTTTGTCTTACAAAGATCATCCGTTTTCACGGGTTTAATATTGTCAGAAAAGGAAAACGAGAGGAAAACAATAGAACCGAAAGATAAAGTGTCTAAACTAAACCTTTTTTTCATCCAACAACAACAATGGAGAGTTTTTCGACCCTTAAAAAGTCAAGATCTTGAATTAAACAGCAATAACTGTTATAATAGAAAAAAAATTGATAAGACCAGAAGTACTTTTTAGACGCATAGCAAAATGGAAACCTAAAGAATATCTATGATTCTGTGGTAAGGGATATAAATCTTACTGTGCTGTTTTTTTTAAATTACTTACAATTTACTATATCTCAGTCCTTGTAAACTCTTTTAAAGAGTCAGAAAGTTGCCCCCACGGAGGAACCACAACTCTTTATGCTAAACTCAAACCAAAAATTGTTTAAAGAATGATTGTGAAAAAAAAAATGAAAAGTAACGTTGGAGAAATGGCTTTCCTGACTGTTCCCTTAAAATTCCTTAATTTTTGGAATTCATTAGGAGGTCCAGACAAAGCAACAGTACTTTTATGTCTTAAATTTCACAAGAATACCCTGTTTAATAGAAAATGTGACATATGTAATTTCTATTTAACATGGAAATTCCTGTTGACAAATTCAGAGAGTCATGAAGCCGGAAGTACTTTACAGATGCATACCAAAACTGAAACCTAAACGTATGTAATTCTACAAACAGCTGTGCTGTGTTGAAAGATAACAATCACCTCATTGTTTCTTAACGACGTTGGATCCTGATATTTAAAGTCTTAAACTTTTTTTGTCAAGTATATTTTTAGCTTGTACACACATAGCTTAATTAAAAATCAAAACAAAAAATGGGGGTCAATATGCTTCTTTTGGCGCTACAGTACATTTAAAATGACCTTTTTGCACTGAATTTGTGTCTTAATCAAAAATAACATCCTCGACGTTTTCCCTCCAATATTTTTTATCCAAATAAATCATGGGACAAAGTATGCTATTATTCTCTTTTAAAAAAGATACATTAAAATTGTGACAAAGAAAAATTTTCAAATTGCTTCGCATAATCAATTATTTGACCTTTCTGCACTCACAAAATGTCATTTTTCGGGCATTAAAATTTAACAAGCAAGAAAAATATTTTAAAGTCTTAAACTTTTGCTGAATTTAAGTAGATTGATCAGAGTTATCTTATATATTCAGAAAAGAAAATCAAAAGTGGAGGTCTATGATGTTATTTTTTAGATATTACTAAAAAACTGGTAATTTTGTGATAAAATTGGCTCAATTTTTTCCTGGAGTTTCAGAATATATTTTCTATATTTGTCACAATATGATGATAGAATTCACAAAAACTGATTTAATTAATATTTTAGAACTAGCATTAAACATTTCAATGCACACAATAGCTCTGTGTGCAACCAGCATGGAAAAATAGGAATCTAAACTTAACAGTACTGTATATATTTCAAAAGGGAAAAATGATCATTTTCTTCTAAAAAAATCTTCCGCCACAAAATATAGTTCCTGGCTTAATCCTATTTGAATGGAATTTAATCGCGCTTTTTCATTGGATATAGTATAATTTGCATTGTAGAATCCACATTTAATGTTAGAACTTAAAAATAATGCAGAATTTTAGAAATAAAGGTCCAGACCAAAATCTGCTCAAAAGCTCAGGATCGAACGTCCTTAAATAAGTGAAAATTACTTTTTAGCTCACTTGAGCGGAAAACTCAAGTGAGCTTTTCTAATGACCTGTTCTAAATGTTATTCTAAATGATTAAAATGTAGGGCCAAGCCCCCTTCGAAGTGGAGGTAATTTTGAAAAGCAAAAAAAAAAAAAAAAAAAAAAAAAAAAAAAAAAAAAAAAAAATAGGGCGTAGTTGTCAAGGCCAACTTTTAGATAATGTTTGTTTGCCCTATACCGACTTAGGATGAAAAAATTGGGTCAGTAGGCAGGTGAGAATTTTTTAACAAGAAAATTTTATGTTCAATGCTGAATTTTCAAAATCTATTTCCCTGAATGCATAAAAAAATGACTGCTTCCTGAAGGTTAAAAAAGTTTTGAGTTGAAAATTTTTAGCCAGTCGATCGGAAAAGGGCAACCAAACAGTTTTTTTTTTAATATGCCCTAAAAAATCTTCTCAACGCAGCTATGTTAAGCTAGGCTGTCCGAAGGCTTAATATGCACTAAAACAAGCTGTTTTATTTGGTCTGTGTTGTGATATCAATTTGAAATTTATGTATATATAGTAAAACCAACTTGTGAAGATAGTTTTATCAGGTATCAAAAAACATGTTTTTGTGATGTCACATGACTTCGATGATCACGTGACGGTCACTTATAACATTTCCAAAATGTTGCATACGAATTACATCGGCACAAGTGATAAACAAAATTATTGTGAACTTTTTGTTATTTGAATTGTATCGTATTGTATATATAAAGTGCTGGGGCAGGTCTGAATTTTATTTATATAGTAACTATTTCACGAGAATTTCATCTTACTCACACATATATATGAGTGTATTTTACACTCTTTATTGCAATTTATACAAATATAGGCTATAAATAGGCTATAAATCAAATTATCCTCCAGCAAGATTCGATTAGAGATCATACCACTCTTGTAGATTCACACAGAATATCTTTAATTTATCCTTATTAATAACTTGTGCCAGTCTAATTTATACACGATGTATCAATTCTAACTCTATCTGCCGACGTGTAACAGGGAGTATTTCACATTCTACTTTTGCTTGATTACCCTGTATATCAGAAAAGAAAGAAATCATAATGAAAATATTCACCATTATACTAAGTTTATAAACAATCCAGACACCTGAATTCAACGCAGGTATGTTAAGGCTGTACCCAGATCATATTTCGGCGAATTTAGACTTTTTTCTTAAAATGTAACATTGATAAATCGGAAAAGCCATAGATAGAACATTTACTATTATTATCCAATGTATAGACGTCACTGAGTCTTAGGCTTAAAGAAGGACTCCACTACGACGTCATCACGTGACGTCTATAAATAGAAAAATTGCCTTAATGAAAAAGTGAAAAGTTCAACACTACCCCGGGGAGAATTCATTTCTTTTTGTAAAAATAATTATATAAAAACATCACTGGGTCTTGAAAATATGCTGCTAGAATCCCACTCTCCCGACACAGTAAATTTTTTTCCAAAGTTTCACATGAAACCTTACCAAAATTATTACAGTTTGTACAAACGATCAAGGAATTGTTATCAATTCATGTTAATCACACGATTCTAGCAGCACTTTCCAAGTACTATAGAATACAAGCTTTCGATACAAACAAAAATTATGCCTCAAAGTATGCGGCGTAGTGTTGAACTTTTGCAACTTTGTTGTTATAAAACGACAGAGGAAAGGCTGATCGGGATTTCAAAGCACTGCCTGTGTTCAATATAAGAAAACATGATAAGTAAATATCAGCGTACCTGATTCTTAATCTTTAATTCCTTATGAATCACACATAACATTCAGGGTATATGCTTCAAAACTCCCATTTTATATATTTGTTTACATGAATTCTCGTCACGTTTAACTTTCACTCGGCAAATATTTGATCAATAGTTATGACTTCATAGGTTTGGTATTTAACCCCCGTGATAAATGCTTAGCTATTTATACCACCCAAAAACGACAAGATTTTGTTTATATTATGTTTTTGAATGATTTCTTTCATTTCTTGGACCTGAAATTAAACTTTAAATATAGATATTAAGAAATCATTCTTTCTATACTTCACGTCATACAGCTTACTATGACGTCATATTGTAGAGGCAAGTAGGATATCTCTGGTTGTAGCCTTAACATACCCGCGAACATCAACGTAAAATACTTTGTACATGCCTTAAGACAGAAATGTAAAATGTATGACACTCTCTCTGTCATTCATGTCAGCTCAAGTTTGCAGTTACATGACGTCATATACTATTATGACGTCATATCTAAGTAGTTCAGAGAAGTGACTACTGCTGGTGCACTGTGATATTTTACAGACAGCCTTATCCTAGCCGCGAAGAACCTCTGGACCAGAAAATGTGAAAGTTAAGTGATTTTACATTGAAATATATAGGGAAAATCTTCTCAAGAACCACAAAAAGGGATTATATAGGGAAAACCGTTAAAACTCTTCTTTGCAAGAACAGCAAAGGCATGATGAATCATATTAATGTAGTAGCATCCGCAGGTAGTGTATATGGTGGCATATTTACGCCATCCACATAATTTTTGTCGACATAAGATATCGTGTCACGTCAAGATAACTATCTTGTCAAGTCAAGATAACGTACTGGTTTTATTGAGATACACCAACTCCTATCTCTTCTAGTCAAGATAAGATATCACAATTTGTAGTTAGGTCATTATTACACGCTGAAATATCTACGGATTTTTACATTTTTATGACAATGAGCACACAGCGGTTGTGACCGGTTGGAAGTGGATGTTCACTCCTCCATGGCACCTGATCAAACTTCTGATGTTTTTGGAGGTCAGTGTTTGCTTTGCTTCCAATTTGCATTGTTTGAATGGACTTTTGTTCGTTATCTCCATATTTTGTCGATTGAAAACAGCAATTCACAACTAACTGGGAATAGACATATCCTTACCTTTAAATAGTTATCAGTGTAACGTGTCACTAGTTCTATAGTTTTAGACAATCGTTAAAAACACGGATACAGATAAAATTTGCAGAAATACAAGAGAAATTACAAATTTACTTTCTCATAAAAAAAAAACCAAGCCATTACTTTAGTTAATATAATTACATGCACGTCCAAGTAGTATGAATTCATATATATTTTGAAATAGATTAAATATGCATCTTTCAAAATAACGTAAATTCCAGAGAAGGGATCAGGTGCCTCGGAGGAGTAAGCATCTCCTGTTGAAAGGTCACACCCGCCTGTGTATTGATCAGGTAGACGGAACATTTCGTAGTGAAGGATGACGTTTATATATTTTGAAATAGATTAAATATGCATCTTTCAAAATAATGTAAATTCCAGAGAAGGGATCAGGTGCCTCGGAGGAGTAAGCTTTTAGTTGACAGAAACGGGATGCTATAAAGTACGAGATGTTAAATCAATGCTATAACTTAATATCAATTTTAAAAAAAAAATTGATATTTTCTTATTTGAAGAAAATATACAAGAACAAAAGTAAATTGATGGTGACGCAGAGGAAATTCGGACATGATTTTTTCATTTTCATTTTTTTTTTTTTTTTACAGTTTTTTTCTTTCAATATTGTTCATAAAGTTATAATTTTATGTGATTTTTAACACCGTTTTGCAGATAAGTGTGTTAGCTTAGGTATTATTTCAAATAATTGATAGCATGGAATGAAGAATTCAAAAAAATATGAACAAAAACCATTCCAGACAACATATATCAAGAATTTGATCATTGACTCACATAATTTTAATACCAGTAGAATAAGGGCAATAAAAGTAAACTGAGGCTATGAATAGTTTAGTCATTAAGATTTATGTAATATAAAATTAAAAATGGGTAAAAATTAGAGAAATATCAGAGGAAATTTGAACTGAAATAATTAATAAGATTATAGTTCAAACATTCATTTTTTTCTTAATATTTATCAAAACTATTTCATTTATATAATATTTCAAAGAGTTTTGTTACGTGTTATTTTTGTAAATAAAGAAGATATTGTATAAATGTTAGAAATTGAGGTATTTTCCAAAAATTACTCAGGGGCCCAGCAGCTTGAAAATAAGGTCATTGACCTAGTTATTTGAAAGCGAATAATAACACTACAATCATATGTCTACGGCGTACAAAAGGTGGTTATTAGCTCACCTGAGCCGGAGGCTCAAATGATTTTTTTTTTCATCAAAATTTGTCCGGTATCTGTCGTCGTCGGCGTCGATGTTGTCGTAAACTTTTCACATTTCCTTTTTCTTCTCAAGAACCGCTGGGCCGATTTCAACGAAACTTGGCACAGAGTGTTCTTGGGTTAAGGGGACACAAGTTTGTTCAAATGAAGGGCCACGCCTTCTTCCAAGGGGGAGATAGCTAAGAAATAGTGAGAAATGGGTGGGAGTAATCAAAAATTTCTTCTCAAGAACTAATGGGCTAGAAAAGATGAAACATCTATGAAAGCTTTCTGACATGATGTAGATTCAATATTGTACAAATCATGAGCCCCGGGGGTAGGGTGGGGCCACAATAAGCGATCAAAGTTTTACATAGAAATATATAGGAAAAATCTTTAAAAATCTTCTTCTCAAGAACAGTACTAGTATAGCCAAGATTGGTAATATTTAAATGGAAGCATCCCAGGGAAGGGTAGATTTAGATTTGTTCAAGTCATGACCCCTGGGGGCAGGGTGGGGCCACAATGGATGATCAAAGTTTTACATAGAAATCTTTAAAATCCTCTTCTCAAGAACACCAAAGCCATTATAAGTGATACTTAGGTAGAAGCATCCTCAGATAGTGTGCATTCAAATTTGTTCAAATTATGACCCCTGGGGATAGGGTGGGACCACAATGGGCGATCAAAGTATTACATAGAAATATATAGGAAATATCCTTAAAAATCTTTTTCTCAAGAACAGTTCAGCCATGATTGGTAATATTTATATTGAAGCATCCTCAGATAGTGTAGATTCATTTTTTTTCAAATCATGACCCCTGGGGGTAGTATGGGGCCACAATGGACGATCAAATTATTACATAGAAATATATAGGAAATATCCTTAAAAATCTTTTTCTCAAGAACAGTTCAGCCATGATTGGAAATATTTATATTGAAGCATCCTCAGGTAGCGTAGATTGAAATTTGTCCAAATCATGACCTCTGGGGGTAGGATGGGGCCACAATGGGCGATCAGATTATTACATAGAAATATATAGGAAATATCCTCAAAAATCTTTTTCTCAAGAACAGTTCAGCCATGATTGGTAATATTTATATTGAAGCATCCTCAGGTAGCGTAGATTGAAATTTGTCCAAATCATGACCTCTGGGGGTAGGATGGGGCCACAATGGGCGATCAAATTATTACATAGAAATATATAGGAAATATCCTTAAAAATCTTTTTCTCAAGAACAGTTCAGCCATGATTGGTAATATTTATATTGAAGCATCCCCAGGTAGCGTAGATTCAAATTTGTCCAAATCATGACCTCTGGGGGTAGGGTGAGCCATTTTCGGTGATTAAAGTTTTACATAGAAATATATAGGAGAAATCTTCTTGTCAAGAACAGCAAGGCCATTATTGGTGATATTTATGTAGAATCATCCTCAGGTAGTGTAGATTCAAGATTCAATTCCCCCGGGGTAGGGTGGGGCAAATACTGGCGATCAGAGTACTACATAGAAATATATAGGAAATATCCTTGAAAATCTTCTACTCAAGAACATTACAGTCATGATTGGTAATAATTTTATGGAAGCATCCTCAGTTAGAGTAGATTCAAGTTTGTTCAGATCATGAACCCCGGAAGTAGGGTTGAACTACAGTTTATGATCAAAGTTTTACATAGGAATACATTGGAAAAATCTTGAAAAATCTTCTTCTCACAAACAACAATATCATGAATCTTCTCAAGAACAGTAAAGCAATGATTAGACATATTTCCATGGAAGAATCCTCAAGTAGTTTACATTCAAGATTGTTCAAATCATGACCCCCATGGGTAGAGGAGCCACAATTGGCGATCAAAGTTTCACATGAGAATACATAGGATAAATCGTTAAAAATCTTCTTACCAAGAATAGCATATTCATGATTAGTCATATTTATTCAGAAACATCCCTAGGTGAGGTATATTCCAATTTGTTCAAATCATATCCTCTGAGGATAGGACGGGCCACAATTAAAGATCAAACTTATGAAAAAAATCTTCTTAAGCTATGATTACTCAAAGAAATTTGAAAGCATTCTGAGTTAGTGTAGATTAAAATGTGAATAAATCTAGCCCCCTCCCCCCCCCCCCCCCAATCCAAGGATATAATTATGTTAGAGTAAAACGCATTGAAGACTTCAAATAGTGGAATGACCTGACATCCCTTGGAATGGACTAGCCTAAGGGTATATAATGCAAAGCTTTGGGAAAGTCAAGCATTCAGAAGCTAGCTGAAGAAGTTGGACGATTAATGAGCAATAAAGAAGTTAAGGTATTCCATCCTATTTCAATGAAATTGAATACATAACAGATATGTTGGTGTTGAATACTAGGTATATTTAGACAACTCTCATTTATTACTATTAATATGTAAGGGTGGAATGTGTCCTAATTTATGACCTTGAATTTTTGTAAGAGCTATCTCCCTCTGTTTTTGATTTTAAAAAAAATCAATTTTAAGGACAGACGATACGTTCCTCAATAGTATATTTTTTCCCCAAGATTTTGTCATTGAAGTATTGCTACCAGTACTTTAGCATGTTTACTTACAAAAACTTGAGGTACCTTACCAGGCATTTGTGCAATACCACAGGATGTTGTTTCCTATATAGTCCTTTTGGGAAAAACTTTATCTGCCAGTATCACACTTTTTAGTGCTTTGATTATTTTAAGACAAGGAGAAACCTGCTAAGAAATCAGAAGGTAATAAAAATTTTGATTATTTTTCATACATTACGAAGATTTGCAAAACAGATATTTGAGGAACTATCGTCTGACCTTAAAAAACTTATCTGGTAAAAAAAAAATCGTCATCAATTGTCATTCTATTTCTAATGTGGTTTAGTGCATTTTACCGCTACAGTATTTATTGATATTCTTATTATTTGATTTTTTTTTTATTTTTTAAAAAATTGCTCCATACTTCAATGCAATCTTTGTTAGGTAGTCACATGTACTTCTTAATTAATTACATTTTTGAAGCTTTCTATTAGTATATCCTTTTGTACTGTAAAATGCTTTAAATTAATATCAGAGTATTTTGTATGTGATTGACATTTAGGAATAGAGGATGGAAAACCTTAAGTGTAAAAGCAAAATAAAAGTGTAAAAGTTTTAAACACCAGTGAGAAGTATCCTAAGGATTTGTTGTTAAGTTCTGTTGTATTTAATCTAGGTGAAGTAAATTTGAAAGAAAAATTGAGACCCAAATCTTATCTATCACTGGGAACCTAGAAGAGAAACAGTGCAAGTAGTATCTTACCCAGTCCCCCTCTCTAGATATAAAGAAAATCTAAGTACTTTGTGATATAATCTCAGACAGAGCAGTTTTAATAATCATTCCAAACATTAACTCAGAAAGAGTAAAAGGAAAACCTATATATATCCCTTGTAAGAACCTGATCATAAACGTTACATAGGAAGTATCTTTGAAATCTCCTCCTAAAGAATAACTAAGCCATTTTTAGTCATATTTTTTTTTTTACAGAGGCAACCTTGGGTATTTTAGAATCAAGTTTGTTCAAATTATGACCCCCAGGGGTTGAGGGCTCAACAGAGGGTCAATGTTTTGCAGAAGAATATATAGGAATATATAGGAATCATCTTGAAAAAACCTTATTCTCAAGAACAGCAAAACCATGATTAGTCATGTTATAATAGATGCATCCCCAGGTAGTGTAGATTCAAATTTGTTCAAATCTACAGTGGGTAGGATGGGGCCACAATGAGCAATCAGTTTTAGATAGGAATACATAGGGGGAAAAACATTTAAAATTCTCTGTTTAAGAACAGCAAAGTCATGATTAGTAATATTGATATAGAAATGTATACAAATGTATCCTGAGGTAGTGTTGATTTAAGTTTGCCCCCCCCCCCTTAAAACTTTTCAATACTGAACTGATTTCTGCTTTAGCCCTCTTCAGTATTCATGGACATCTAGCAGGCAAAATGTCTTAGCTAGCAAGCAAATTGTTTTTGCCATTATAATGAGCATCTAACCCTATACAATCTGATCAATCAAATTAATGTCCCCAAGATCAAGCGATCGGGTTTTAGAGTGGGGGCTAGTATGGTCATATATTGAAAGATATTGAACATTGTACATCTTTTTTTCGAATATTTAAAAACCAAATTTTAGGCATCATTCCAGTATATACTTTGGTTGATTCGTCATATATGAAATATATATTAAGTGTGTTTCTTTTTTCAAACGCATTCTATTCATAAACTATTTAGATAACAAGCTACATGACTATGATAATGGTTATAGAATCCTATATATATTTTTTTGGTCACTGGAGTCCAGGGTTCCAGTTCCAGGTGAGACCAAAGTGGTCATAACTTAAGAAACCCTTTATAATCAGGTGACTTTCAAGGCCCATTGACCTCTTGTATTTGTTCACAGATGTTAATGGAAATGTAAACAGATTGAATAAAATCGTTTGGAATACTGCTAGATAGATTCAGGCTTGTGAAAGTCATGGTCCCTGGGTATATATGCGTTAAAAATACTGACAATTACTTTTTCATGAATTTAAGTGACACTCTTACAGGAAAAACACTGAAAGATGAAATTCTGGAAAACTGGATGGAAGAAGATGTTGACTTTATTCCTACAAGAGCGAGTGCAGTCGTGGAAGAAATGCTTAAACATCAAAATCTTGTTACGGTGGCTGGAAATTCTGGGTCCGGAAAATCAGCTCTTATTCAACACATAGCACTCAAGTATAAACAGCAAGGATGGAATGTCATACCAGTGGCTGAAGTGAAAGAAATTAGAAAGATCTGCTCGCCTGGCATCTCAGAAAAACTGTTTTTTGTTCTCAACGACCCTTTGGGTAAGGATTCTATAGATGTAGTATTGTATAATTCATGGAAAATGTGTAAAGAAACGCTGGAGATTTGCTTGAAGAAGGTTAAACTAGTGGTGTCATGTAGAAGATGGGTTCTGTACGATAAGAGAGTGAAGGGAATATTATTGGATGAATCCACAGTAGCAGAAATTGACGACGAAAAAAATAGAATGACAGATGTAGAGAAAAGAACGATCCTAAACCAGTACACACAAAATTTGAAACTGTCCCGAAAGTTTGTTTCAGAAATTATCAAAACAGAAGCTTACTTTCCATTGCTTTGTAAGCTTTTCTCTAGGGATTCAGAATACAAGAAGGGGGTTGATTTTTTCCAATGTCCATACAACTTTATTAAAAAAGAAATTGAAATGTGGAAGAAAACAGAAAGTAAGAAATTTTGCGCTCTGATTCTGATTGTTGTCTTTAAAAACAATTTGGATATCGATGCTATTAAAGGGAATAAAAATTCCATGAAAAAATATAAAGACATATTAGGAATGTGTGAATTACAAGAAAGCACAAATATTTCAGTCATTCGCAGTACTCTTCATGAAATGAAAGGATCTTACGTCAAATGTGTCGGGCATGCTTTTCAATTCCTCCATGACTTCATTATGGAGATAACGACATTGGTTTTTGGTGTTGATTGTCCTCAGGAGACAATACAGTACGCAGACAGTGGTTTTCTGAGACGACGGATGAAGATTGAGAAAAAAGAGAAAGACCATGATCCCTTCACAATTTACCTGCCTGAAGTGTACATAGGTGATCTTGTGGACAGGTTTATCACTGACATTCAGACAGAAAATGTGATAGACGTACTCTTAAATCCATGTTTAAGGAAAGAAAGTGTGATCAGATGTATAAAAGAAAAAATTGACTTGCCTGAAGTTCTTCCAAAGCTTCTTTTAATTATGGGATGTGAAATAGACAAATCAGAATTTCTTAAATCATACCGGAGTTTTACTTTGTCTCGACTTGGTTTTCTTGATTTGAAAGGTGAAACATGTCCGCTGATTGGATTCATTACATTTTGTCATGATGATATTTCTATATTTCTTTTGAAAAACATCATTCAATTGACAACTCGAGAAATGCCCATATTTTCTGCTATTTGCGCAAATGGTGATTCAAAGTTCTTAGAGTTTCTTAGCCAAGAGTATAAAGAAACAGCTATGTTGGAAAAGTGGGGAATATTGTTACCAATTCATATTGCTTCTGTATTCCATAGCTTTTCAATCATTGAAGAATTGGTAAGACTTGGTGCCAACGTCAACATGCTTACGACTGATAATGAATGGACACCGTTAATATTGGCAGCATATAATGACGAAGAACATTTAAAAGAGGCTGGTAGACAGACAGAAGGAGGAAAAAGACGTAATAAAACAATTCTTTGCTTATTAAACAATGGAGCTGAAATCAATTTATGTGGTATTAATGGAGTCAGTCCTCTTTATATAGCTTGTCAGAATGGACATGACAGCACGGTGAAAATATTAATGAGCAACGGTGCGGACATCAATTTTTATCATAACGATGGTACCAGTCCTCTTTGGATAGCAAGTCAAAATGGACATGACAGCACAGTGCAACTATTACTGAGTAAAGGGGTTGATGTCAACTTCTGTAACAAGAATGGAGTCAGTCCTCTTTATATAGCTTGTGCAGCCGGACGTGACAGCACAGTGAAAATATTACTGAGCAATGGTGCAGACATCAATCTTTATCATAATGATGGTACCAGTCCTTTGTGGATAGCTTGTCAAAACGGACATAACAGCACGGTTGAATTTTTACTGAGTGAAAAGATGGACGTCAATTTCTGTAACCAGAATGGAGTGAGTCCTCTTTATATAGCCTGTGCAAATGGACATGACAGCACGGTTCAAGTTTTACTAAGTAAAGGAGTTGATGTTAATTTCTGCAACAGGAATGTAGTCAGTCCTCTTTATATAGCTTGTGCAGCCGGACATGACAGCACAGTGAAACTATTACTAAGCAATGGCGCAGACATCAATTTTTTTAATGACGATGGTACTAGTACTCTGTGGATAGCTTGTGCAAATGGACATTACAGCACGGTTCAAATTTTACTCCACAACGGCGCTGACATGAATATATATCATAACGAAGGTGCCAGTCCTCTTTGGATAGCAAGTCAAAATGGACATGACAGCACAGTACAACTTTTACTAAGGGAAGGAGTTGACGTCAATTTCTGCAACAAGAATGGAATCAGTCCTCTTTATATAGCTTGTGAAAACGGACATGACAGCACGGTGAAAATATTAATGAGCAACGGCGGAGACATCAATCTTCATCATAACGATGGTACCAGTCCTCTTTGGATAGCAAGTCAAAATGGATATGACAGCACAGTGCAACTATTACTGAGTAAAGGGGTTGATGTCAACTTCTGTAACAAGAATGGAGTCAGTCCTCTTTATATAGCTTGTGCAGCCGGACGTGACAGCACTGTGAAAATATTACTGAGCAATGGTGCAGACACCAGTCTTTATCCTAACGATTGTGTCAGTCCTCTTTGGATAGCTTGTCAAAATGGACATGAGAGCACGGTTCAAGTTTTACTGCGAAAAGGGGTTGATGTTAATTTCTGTAACCAGGATGGAGTCAGTCCTCTTTATATAGCCTGTGCAAATGGACATGACAACACGGTTCAAATTTTACTTCGCAACAGCGCTGACATCAATATAAATCATTACGATGGTGCCAGTCCTCTTTGGATAGCTTGTCAAAATGGACATGACAGCACGGTTCAAGTTTTACTGAGTAAAGGGGTTAATGTCAATTTCTGTAACAAGAATGGAGTCAGTCCTCTCTATATAGCTTGTGAAAACGGACTTGACAGCACGGTGAAAATATTACTGAGCAACGGCGCGGACATCAATCTTTATCATAACAATGGTACCAGTCCTTTGTGGATAGCTTGTGCAAATGGACATAATAGTACTGTTAAAATTTTACTGCGCAACGGCGCTGATATCAATCTATATAATAACGATGGTGCCAGTCCTCTTTGGATAGCAAGTCAAAATGGACATGACAGCACGGTACAGCTATTACTGAACAACGCTGCCGACATCAATTTATGTGATAAAAATGGCATTAGCCCCTTCCATGTAGCCTGTTACAAGGGACATGACACCATTGTACAACATTTATTGAACAAAGGCTTTGACGTCAATCTTATTGACAACGATGGTGCTAGTCCTTTGTGGATGGCTTGTCAAAATGGACATGACAGCACAGTTCAAATTTTACTGAACAAAAACGCTAGCTTAAATTTATGTGACAAAGATGGAAAATATCCTCTGTGGATAGCTTGTCAAAATGGGCATGAAAGCATTGTTAAACTTTTACTAAAAAACAACGCAGACATCAATTCATGTAACTTCAATGAAGTCAGTCCTCTGGATATAGCACGTAAAAATCAACATGAAAGCACAGTTAAACTGTTAATCAGTGAAAATGTTGAAATAAATTCATGTAACAACAATGGAGTCAGTTTTCCGAAGAAAGCTCGAAAATAAGACATGATGGCGAGTTAAAACTTTGACTGAAATTTGGCGCAAAGTTGAACACATGATTCTAGTATGTAAACGTTGTTTTAAAGACATTAATGATTGCTTTAAAATTCATTGATATAAATGTACATGTATTTTTGAAGAAGTAAAGGCACCCTCTAAAAGTATTTTAACTATTCTAAAATTTCTTTTTTAAATTCCGAAATTTGATCAACTGACAAAAATCGGGGCAAATTTACTTTTAAAGTGGGGAAGTAGATCGATTTTGTCCACCAGAAGTCCCTCTGCTCTTTAGAGCATGTGTAAAATACGAAGTTAAATATACATTGTATATACAACAATATCAAGGTTTAATACACACGTACAACTTGTTGAGAGTGATACAAGTACATTATTTAATTTTTTTTATATATCGTACTTATTTTTTTAAGTTGCTTGTTGTGTGTGTGTGTGTGTTTGGGGGTGGGGGGTGTTACAGTTGGTTGGTCTTATAGCACTGTACTATTGTATGTACATTATTATATGGAAAAATTCTAATTGTTTTAAATATCCATTCCATTTATTTATTTTTTTATCAATATGCACGATCATATGTACGAATTGGTAATTCAAAATCGTTGTGTGTGTGTAGGGGGGGGGGGGGGGAGGGTGCTTTTGTAATTATAATGAATAGTGGTTCGGCTGCGAATTTGATCGCTAAAATATCGTGGATATTAGTGGTTCACGTAAAGTCTGCACACAGTAATACTTCAAATGATGGAGAGCCCTGTTGATGAGTAAATAGAAAATTTGTAAATGATACAGTAAATGATTTAAATGAAGATAAATATATAAGAGACCTGTTTTAAAGTTACACTGATATATGAAATATCTTTTATGATGAGATCTGACCTGGAGGAATTTGTTAATATTGTATATTATAAAAAAATTAGTAAATACAACTATATGTTGTGTGTACAGGTCCAGATATTGTTAATGTCAGGATTGACACATGTAGCTGTAACACTGATTTATATACATATGCAGCCTAGGTCCACAACTTGGTATTTATCAATATTATTGCTCATTTTGAGATTTGTAAATATTTTTGGTACATTATATAAATTTACTTGAGTTTTATGCATATGAAGAAATAAGAGTTACTTCCCTTCAATTGTGAACTATTAAGTGATAATGAGTAAATGGGTAAGAATATCAGTGTAATATGGATTTTATGCTAAATAAATCTAATAAATTGGATAAAATATATACTTATGTTAAAGTTATACAATTATGGACTCTGCCAGTGGTGAATATGGTTTGTGGTGAATAACAAACCATATTCACCACCGAAAGAGTCCATATTTGTTTTGTTATATAGTCCGGATTTGAAAAAATAAGACATTGAAGGCTGCATGATGATACCACTTTCATTTACGAACTTCTGTCGTGGAAAAATAAAAAAAAATCCAAATTTCAAGTTATAGCTTCCGTACCCCTGTTTTCCTTTTGCTGTTTGTACAGTCCCTGAAACGTTCTACTTTCCCACTTGAACGGTGAGCGAACGCTGAACGAACGGTGAACGAACGCTGAACGAACGCAGAGCGAACGGTGAGTGAACGATGTGTGAACGCTGAACGCAACTTGGTGAACGGTTGGTGAACGGTTAGCGAACGGAGCGCAAACGCGAGCGCAAAGTGAACGGTGAACGAACGGTGAACGCAAGATGAACGATTTATTCGGAATGCCTCTGATCTTTTCCTTGCATTGAACCTACTCCACTGTATTCTAATGTCAGGTGCCAGAAAATAAATAAATAAATAAACAAATCATTGAATTTATAAATTAATAAAAGAAATGTTCCAAAATTGACCAAAGAAAGACAATAAGTAAAACTATTAATTTGAGTTTCTTACAATATCTTCTGCACATACATGTATGTATGATGTTCACACGATTTTTATCATTGTAAAACATTGTAATTGTTACCGAACACTGTAGTATAAAAGATTTAATTATTCTAGTTGTAAAATATAAATGTTTATTCTTATCTTATACATAAAATCATAATAAATAATGTGGATTTTAGAAGAGAAAACTACTGATTTACAGAATGAATTACTACGGTTGTAACAACCATACAGGTATTTCCGTGTCAAGGCGATTCCGTGTAAAATAACGAAATTGAAATAATTTACAAAGGTGTGTGGACGTATTGCATAAATACACCCGTATTTTAAAATTGTAATGCAAAAATATATTTATGTGTCATTTCTATTTTTTTTTTTTATGTCGATTTATTGAGCAGACTTCTACAAGTATCTGTAGACATTTCCCAGTGATTATTCGCGGACAAGATGATACAATGAGGCATTCATATAATTTGTTATAGATTAAATTTTCAGTACTTGAAACATGTATAAAAGTAATATGCTGTCATGGTTTTATCAATCCGACAAATGAGAGAGAGAGAGAGAGAGATTCCGTTTTACCCCCCTTCTCCAAATGTCTGTACCTGTATCAAACTTTTTTTTTTAAAGTATATCAGGCAGTGAAAGTATATAACCATTTTATTTTATCAATAAATCCATCTGTTTGACAGTCATAATCGGGGGGTTTTATTTTCCTGCTTCAAGTTCACACGGTATCCACATGCTTGACCTGTCAATCAAAATCATTCAACCGTGTGCAGGTGTGAAAGTCTCGTCACATCGAAGATGAAGTGCTAGTATTTCCAAGATTTTTTAACATTTTTTTTTAAGTAAATAAATAAAATACATTGACCCATGGGAATAAACACTTGGCATGATTCAGCCACGTGAATGTGAAACATACTCCCTGCAATTTTAAAATACATGTACCACCGCCGGCACGTGTATATTTTGAAATGCAGTTGTTTACCCGTAATGACTTTTTTTTTAGATGCGTGTATGTTTTGAGACTGAATTTTTTTATGCTACAAAACGCATTATCTTCTTTTTTAATGTTAATTAAAATATACTGGAAATATTGACAAAGTAACAGATTAAGGGGGAAAAAAAGGGGGGGGCTCTTAAACATATCGAATGGCAAACATATAAAGTTACGGTGATCATGAAGGAAGGGATTTTTTTCCCTCTAACTATAGACTTTATACATATGTTAAGTAAAAAAAAATTCTGTAGTGTATTTTATTTTTAAATAAATATTTTTTAAACCACACTATCAATTTTATTCACTCCAAAGATATTTAATTGAATGGATATCCGCAGCACTATTTATAATTCTCAGAACTACTGCTAATGTTTCTTTCTACAGTAATTGAAAAAAAGTGTTAGAAATAAATATTTTAGTACTTTGCTGCAGTTGGTAAATTAATTGACTTGGATTATTATCGATTTTTCGTCTTTAACAAAGCAGCAAAATGTTGCAGTAGTGCTTGAAGTATCTGTATATTGTCCGTATTTAAATTTAATTTTTCAGCATCGTTCTTTATAGGTACATACTTGTAACAACATTTATTTTCCAGAGTAAATCAATAAGTTAAGTTACAATAATAAAGAAAATATTGTAGATAATTTTTTTGCCATGAAATAATGATTCTTTAAACACGATATGTTAATCATTAAATTGAAAAACCTGTAAATCCTTACTTACACTGTAAAAAGAGATAAGTCCTTTCACTTTGGAGTTCCGAATGACAATGAAGACTGAACGATTAGTGAACGCTGAACGTAAGATGAACGCAAAGTGAACAGACGAAGAGCGAACGCTGAACGCTTTATGAACGGTGAACGCCAGCGCAAGTTGAAAGCTGAACGCAAAACTGTGAACGGAGAGCGAACGGTGAACGCACGCTGAACGAACGGTCAGCGAACGGAAAAATGGGAAAGTAGAACGCTTCAGGGACTATAAGACATCAAAATGTTCAGAAAATAATCTTGCGATAGGCTTGGCTTATGTTTTTCCTGCTCAAATACAAGGCTGGCTCCGGCCGTTGCAACTATTGTTTACAACGTTGTTTGAGGTGTTGATTGTGACGTAACAATACCGCTGCACGCGCACCGATCCTCCGGTGAATATGGCTTCAAAACCAGTGAATATGTAGTGTTATGAACCGTTTGCGTTTGTATAGATTATACGGGGACTATAAATAGACTATATAATAATATGAAATATTTATTATGTTTACATGTTTTGTTGGGCTGATTCATTTATATATAAAATACCATCCATGTCAGAATTAACCATCCATGTCAGAATTAAAGAACTCTACAAACTGACCAGCGTTTTCTTTATTCACGGGAAAACCCAATTACACATAATATGTTTGAAATCATCATTTTCTAATAAAACGATAACGTCATTGACGTTATTCAATAACGTCATCTTTTTAAAAAAAATGACGTCTTAGAAACAGAGACTAAGATTAATTTGATGATGAAATAGAATTTTAACCTAACTTTATCCTTACACATTTTGAATAAAAATAATAGTTTTGAATAAAACTAAGGACATTTTGTGTGTATCTGTACATGTTGTACAGTGCTTTCCTACAATAAAAACATGTTTATGTATATCAACTTTATTTCATAAAGTAGACTATACTTCTTGCTTTCAATAAATATTGTTGAAAACGGCAAAGAAAATAATTATGATAACAAAGAAAGAGGAAAATAAATACAAAACAAAGCTGTGTCATTACATGTACGGTATTCAAGCGGTTGACAGACCCGATGGGAAATTTATGACCAGGTAAATGCTTGCGAGAGTCAGTGAGACCAATGGGATATAAAATAACTGGCCTATCCTGGTTACGATTGCTTTAAATATGCTGATCCTCACTTCTGCTAATGAAACTCATTCATCTACGGACACAATACCAATCTCTGTTCTTTGAAATCAGTGGTACTTTTGTATTCCCTTTAGAGGCTTAGGAAAGTCTTCCATTCCAGCCACTGTCATGCATGGTACTGGGGAGCCGAAATTGCGACTGAAAACTGGTCTACGATTGTTTGAAGCTTATCAATGGAGTTGGTCTCTAAAGTTATTTGATTAAAACAAATCCACCAGCTACATGTAGCTGTTAGGTTATTTATTAAATTGCTCTGGAAAATAAATTTTGCTATAAGCACATTCTGTACCTATGTAGAACGATGCATGCTGAAATATTAAATTTAACTAAGGGCAATATGCAAATACTTCAAGCACTGCAACATTTTGTTGTATTGTTAAAGACGACAAATTGTTAATGGTGATATAATTATCCAAGTCAAATAATTACACAGCAAAATTACGAAAATATTTATTTCTAACACGTTTTTTTTTTTCAATCACTACAGAAAATATAACAGAACTAGTTCTGAGAGTTATACATAGTACTGCGGATATCCTGTTATTTTATATTTTTATATCCTATTATTTTATTTTATATTGGAGCGAATTAAATTGATAGTGTGGTTAAAGGAAATATTTATCTGAAATGCACTGCAGTACAGAATTTTCTCTACTATAATATGTAAAGTCTATATATAGTTATAGAGAAAAAAAATCTTTCTTCACCGAACTTTATATGTTTGCCATTCAATATGATTAATACCCCCCCTCCCCTTTTCCCCCTAGATTGGTTACTTAGTCAGTGCTGTATTTCCAGAATATTTTAATTAACATTTTTTTTTTTTTTTTTTTTAAAGTTAAGGTCTTTTTTAGAACAAAAATTTCAGTCTCAAAACAAACATGCATCTAAAAATATCACAAAACAATAGCAGTTCAAAATGTACACGTGTCGGCGTTGGTATTTGAAATTGGCTGAGAGTATGTTTCAAATTAAGTGTTAATGCCCAATGTATTTTATTCATTTATTAATCAAATGTTTGGATCAAATCTAGAAATAATAAAAATAGATGTTATAACTTGTTGGAAATACTCGCACTTCGTCTTCGATGTGACGAAATTTTCACACCTGCACAGTGTCGAATGACTTTGATTGACAGGACAAGCACGTGGACTTCATGTGAACTTGAAGCAGGAAAATAAAAACGAGTATGACTGTCAAACAAATGGATATGATTTGTTGATAAAAAAGTTACTTTCAATGTCCGATATATATAGAAAAAAAATTTCAGAGTTTTTGTTTGATATAGGTACAAACAATTAGTGAAGCCTGAAAGGAGGAGGGGGTGGGCTAAAACGGAATCTCTCTCTCTCTCTCTCTCTCTCTCTCTCTCTCTCTCTCTCTCTCATTTGTCTGTTTAATAAAAACTATAACAGCATAAAACTTAAATATCAAGTTCTGAAAATTGAATTTATAACAAATAATATGAATATGTATCTTTGTATTATCTTGTCCGAGTATAACCACGGCCATCTACATATACATGTAGAAGTCAGCTCAATAAATCATCATGAAAAATAAAAATGACACATAATATATTATTGTATTAAAAATTTAAAATACGAGCGTATAAATGCAAAACGTCCACTGACCTTTGTAATTAATTTTTTTTCATTACTTTACACGAAATCGGAGATATATGAATGGATGTTACAACTGCTTTAATTCATTCTATAAGTCAGAGTTTTCTCTGATTTGTTTATGCTTCAGCGTTCGGCAACAATTGCAATGTTTTAATGCGATAAAAATCGTGTGATTAAAAACTTAATGTGCATGCATCGTCTTTCTTAGGACAATTTTGGAGAATTTATTTTATTGACTTATTTATTCATTCATTTATTGGTTTACTTATTTATTATTTTTTTTTTTTTTTGGCACCTGACATTATAATACAATAAAATAGTTTCAATGCAAGGAAAAGATCAGAGGCCTTCCGAATATATCGTTCATCTTGCGTTCACCGTTCGTTCACCGTTCACTTTGCGTTCGCGTTTGCGCTCCGTTCGCGTTCTGCGTTCGCTCACCGTTCAGCGTTCACACATCGTTCAACAAGTTGCGTCCAGCGTTCATACATCGTTCACTCACCGTTCGCTCTGCGTTCGTTCAGCGTTCGTTCACCGTTCGCTCACCGTTCAAGTGGGAAAGTAGAACGTTTCAGGGACTGTATGCTGCAAAGTGTATGACGCTGAAGTTGCACCATATATACTGTTTGTACTGCTGTCCCGTCATAATATGCCACTTGAAATACATGCATTCCAATCATAAACTGTTTCTTGTTTTGGCGGTTGCAATTATATCAGTATGAATTGTAAGTTCTGTATTGAGAAAACGACTAGTTTGAAGAACTGAATCTGGTCCATGAGTATTTGTACCTTTACATACTATAGTTTCATGTTAAGAATTTTTTTTTCTTTTTTAAAAATTGCTTTAGGATATCGTCTACTCGAAACCCAAAGATCTGGATTTTGCAAAGAGTCAAGAAATAGAGTGGCCCCATTTTTTAGGGCATAATGAGGTTTACTCACTGGTATCGGAAAATCAGTTTTTGTGATGTAACTGGATTATTGCATGGGGTACGGGAGAAGTGATGACCGCTGAAACTGCCAAGCTCCTGTAAATAAACCAGAACTCTATTTAAATTATGTTTGCCAAGTAATAAATAATTAACACGCATAAATTTAACTTGCTACATATATTTTTTAAGATGTTATTAAATGTAACGAAATAAGATTAAAGTAGACTAAACTTTATATGCACAGGCTGTAGGAGCTAACTTTAGTTGAAAGGGGGTGTCAGCCTAAAAGAAAATGTTAGCAAACAAAACCAAAAAAGTCAATTTACTTTTGAAAAGGGAACAACCGTAACATAGCTTTACATGTATATTATTTTGTAAAGTATTTTTGAGGGGTAAAACTTTTGATAAGCTTTGTTTTCTATTGTTAAGTATATAATTGTAAAAATATTGCCCCCTCCCCTTCCCCTGTTCTTGTGGATATTGTATATAGTACAGAATGAAGGATAATTCTTTTTCTTACTATGCAATTTTAGGTCATATCTCTCCATGAGCACTGGAAGTTTGTGTAACATTCAATAAAATATATTTAATATATGCAGGTATATAAGAATTATTTATTTTCAATACAAACCACAAGCTAAGTAATGTACTTCCCACAGGCACCTGAATAGTGGATTTAGGACATGAACTTATCGTCAAGTCAACCCCCCCCCCCCATTCGGACGGAGTTTAAGTTGAGTTACTTTTCATGATATGCTCTATTAAAATCAACCATGTCGGAGACCCATTTTCGGTGAACGCCTTTGCTTTTAATTTGTCTCGGTAGTATCTCCCCTTTTGCCAGCTTTTCCTGATTTTGTATATCTTAAAACGACATGCACCTTTCGATCTTCAGAAATTCATAAACCGAAACTAGGAAAAACACATGGCTGTTTAGATGTCAAAATTTAATTTAATATTAAACTAAAGTTTAATTTGCAATTGATGCTTTATCTATCCCAAATATTGTAAAAACTGATTTTTTTTTTTATTTAATCGTATTTATTTACACACTTTTGTTTTCTATGCTTGCACAGATTGTATTAGTTTCTACTTACTGATGATAGTTATATACGGTTATTATACTTTCATGTTAAATACTAAAATCTGATTGGTTTAGACGCATTTAACAATCCGTAATGTTACCCTCAGCGAGAGCAACACACTTGACAACGGGTAACATTACGAAAATATCACATGCGTTCAAATCATGCGCGTACGGTTCACCGTAGAATTCTCAAAACGTAGGTTGTGCGTTTGAAAGAAACCGAATAAACGAAGTCAATAACAGTTTGCGCCCGATGTAACTTACTTGAAAACAACAAACGACAGACGAAACATCCTTGCGAGTGCAAACTTTAGATGATAAAGAACTTTTTGAGTAGCAAACAAACAATAAAGAGGTTGGTAAATCTTTTCCGAAGCTTTCTTATTGAGAAAAATAGAAGCGGGGAGTTTGAAAGCTTTCTAAGCATGAACTTAACGACGATCACTGAATTTTTTTTATGACATCCGAAATCAATAAGACATTCAGTATAATAAAATAAATAGTGCACGTTTCTGAAGGTAACAGTTGAAATTGACACCCCTCGGAAAACCATTGTCAACCTCCGCGGCCGCTGACGCGTCGGTTGACAATGGTTTTCCTTGGGGTGTCAACTTCAACTGTTACCCCTCAAAAACGTGCACTATTTATATATTATTTTACAGATTGTAAATGCTGTGGAAAATAATCACCCGAAAGAACAAAAATGCTATAAAATATACTGTATTTACCTAGTAAGGATTTTTTAAATAGTCGTCACTACATATTTGTAGAATACTTAATGCAAAAATTATTCGATACTAACAAATATACACTACTACTAAACCGATTATAGTAAGTTAATATGTGGGTGAATTCTTAATAAAGGTACAGAATAAGAATGACAGATTTGGCGGAGAATGTTTTTAAAGATATTTTATGGTTATTAGCGGGAGGGGGTTGGTCCATCTTTGCTAGCAATGGTTTGTGAATCGCAAACTCTTGGCTAGCGACACTCCAGCCATGTTTAAGTGGTATATAAGTATCCCACTCTCTCTGTATCCCTCCATTATGTATCGGAATCAAGCAAGGATCTGGGATTTTTTCCGGGGGGGGGGGGGGGGGGGGGAGTCCACCCCAGTAAAAAATTATCTAGACCATAATTTGATGACGAGTAAAATGAAAAAAAAAAAACATAAACAAACAAAAACGCACACTGCTTCAAACGTGAAAACCTTATTTCGTAAAGGGGTTGGTTGGGGATGGGTGTGTGGACTTCACTTGTTAAGCTTCAAAAGAATTACTCCTCCTACTATCTTAATAGGTGTCCTTGTTTTTTAGGAGAGGAAGAGGGTCCAAGGTCATTTTTAGCTAATTTACTATCTACATTTGATTACTCCACAAATTCGGGGGAGGGGGGGGGTGTCCAGACCCCCTCTAGATCCCCGCATTGGAATAGCATTAAAAATATGTTGAGTGTTTAGATATTGATTTGATTTAATTAAACTTTTAGAGAAATATTCAGGAATTTTATATATAACGTAAAATCCAGAAGCAACGCCGGCGTTAAAACACACACAGAAAAAAAAAAAAAACAGCAGTGCAAACGTGGAACTTGCTTTTAAAGTATTTGCTGATTTGTGAATATATAAAATGTCTACATGAAGAACTGCAAGCAATACAATGAGAAAAAAAAAATCTTAACACGAACTGCAGTTTCATACATGAAAATTTCAGAAAAAAAAAATTAATTTCAATCTACCAACCAACAAATGCTGCATAGAACAGGTGCTGTATGTTACGAGAACGCATGAAGATTATAAAATAATCGAACTCATTTAATATTGTCAATTTTCATGCATGCAAACTTTCAAAGTATAAACATTTCATACTTATATTACTTACTGAAAATTCATCGTCCATTCTGTTTTCTTTACTTAGGCCTATCCTTTCTGTCACTAAATGAGGTCTTGCCCGAGTGACGTATTGTAAATCAAGTTGGCTTTTCAGCATGTGATGTTTAGTGGATCATAACACTTTACATTCATACAGGCGGGTTAACGTATAAATAGAAATTTTGACATCTATTTGTTTCGGTGTATGGTTAATTATTCATTATACTAGGATATCAAAACTAGCGAAAATAACTGAACAAAAGTTAAATAAATACATTTGTATATCGTGTACATTCAACTTAAAATTGTTCGTGAAGTGCACATGTAGGATTCAAACATAAAATATAATAATATTAGAATATTCGTCGGTGGTATCTTAAGAAAATATTTTAAAAATGGCAAAGAAACGTATTCTACACACGATATGACGATCAACATACGTATTCATTATATACTTTCACTCTGAAAATAAAACTGAACAACGGAAAGTGGAAAGGGAGAAAATGTGCGTTTTAGACGCTAAAATTTGACGTCACAATAAACACGTTTTTCTCAACGTCAAGGTTTATGTCATTAAGCCCGGTTTTGTCAGAGAGCGGACCATATAAGATTTGGTATTCTACCACTAAAATTCTTTAAAAAGAATATACAATGTACACGCATTTGAATATTATAATTTGAAGAAGGACAAATAAAATTTCACTACTTATTTTGTCTTGTCATTTTTCAATAACTTACCTGTGGCACATCCATCAATACAAGTACCAGATATATGATTACATGTAAGTCTTTTCTTGCACTTCCCTGTACATTGGAATTTACATTCTAGACCGTATGAGCCACTTTGACAAGCTAAAAAATAAACAGTTAACAAATTTGAAGCGCAAAATATCTCACGTTGGCACAAAACTTTGTCTTATAAACATATTCAAAAAGCTTTACGTGTTTGACTGCTCCTTCCAATCAACCCCGGCTTACATCCAAGACATGTGCCTTGGATGACATCACATTTGTTGTCTTGACAATTAGAGGGACATATGTTTTCGCAATACACACCATAAAATCCATTGGAACAACCTAACAGAAATTACGGGATCTGTTTTACGTTGTCAAATATGCAGTTGACATAATATATATATATATATATATATATATATATATATATATATATATATATATATATATATATATATATATATATATATATATATATATATATATATAAAGCACTAAAAACGAACAACACTGCATGTCTTAAGTGTCGGATCTACTAAGTAGATACAAGGTTACGGATGGAAATTTACACAAAGCACTAAAAATGACCAACGACACGAACAATAATAATTGTCAAATTTTCGGGACGACCTGCCCCTTCCTCAGGACAAAGAATAAGTTAATAAATCATAAAAACAAGGGAAATAGAGAAACCAAAACAACTAGCACTACTACTTAACTACCAAACACTAAATATTTACAGTGTTACATGTTTAATTTCAAGTTAATAAACAGTCGTGAAGAAAGAAATCCGGAGCGCTATGAATTGCTTCCGGTCTATCGGGTGAACTCTGGTGAAGTGCGATTTACATAATTGAACGAATTAATTATCGCTAATTAATTACGACAAGCAGTAAATCGTACATTGTCTTATTCTCTCAAAATAGCGTAACTATACATGATAAATCAGTTATTATTATTTACAAATGATAATATCCTTTATGTGACGGAGATAAAGAAACTGTATTTGTTTTATTTGTTTTAATTTAATTTTGATGTGACATGATTGTATTTTGGTAATTGTTGTAATTTTGTTTGATGTTTACAAACTATTTATCTCGGGATCAATTGCCTATTTTTAATCGATGACATCATTGTCTTAATATACAGCCAATCAGCGTGGCTTCTCCCAATCACGTGACCATTGTTTATTTATTTACCAGAGGAGAAAGCCACGCTAAATTGCAAGGGAAAATTGTGGTGGTTTACGGATCTCTAGCATTGCTCGTTCCAGAGACTTGTTGACTTTTGATGTGTTGCCACACATATGCTTCATGCAGATTGGGGAGAATGACATTCTGTTGAATAGTGACGAAGTGATTGTGCGTGATATTTTATCATTAGCGTCTTATCTGCATTCGGGTGTGGGCATACGAACAGTCATTGTAGGCCAGCTTCTACGCCGCCAGCCTTGGGCTTCGTCTTCGGACTTCAACGATCGCATCGTCGCCATCAACGTTATGCTAAAAGAACAGTGTGCAGCTATGAACGGTGTACATTTCTGGCCTCATAGAGGCTTCTGGGAAGACTTGACATTCCTGTGCCATGACGGGGTACATCTCCGATGCCCTACCCCATCGCCTCTTGTTGTGACCGCCTCTCCTATGCATCGTTTTTGGCGAAGTGTTCGCTCAGCTATCTTACATCATAGACACATTTCAGGCCAGTATCATTCTGCTTAAGTTTGCTTGTCTGACCTTGTTTTTCAATTGCTTTACATATATATAACCATATTCTGTAACTAAGTACATTCAGGGATGTATTTCAATATAAATGTTCTATTTAAATAATGCACCTCCATATTCTGAGACCATAACTATGGTCTACTTAAGTCATTGAGTGCATGCATCACATTCTGTCATAGGCTTTAATGTCAAATGCTTTATGTGTTTCATCAAACTTACTGATGATTATTAGACATTCAGTTTGTTTTTTGTGGTCAATGAACAACATAAATACAGCTTACATAAACTTTATTGGAGTAGGCATTTATTAACTCCTATATGTTTGACTGGTTTATATACTTTGTAAGCAATTTCTCTTTGTATTGTGGGACCATACACATTACATAATGCTTACGGTTGATGTTGCGGGACCATACGCTTCATCTTGTATGAGTATATAATTGTATGTGCATTTTCTTTTGGTGCGGGACCATACCACCAAAGACATGCTCATTTGGTTGTTGTATTGTGGGACCATACACCTTACACAACTGTTTTCATGACCGTACACCAATTCGCAGTCTGTTGTTGTTTGATGTTGCGGGACCATACGCATTATCATTTTATGACTGTACATGAATTGGTAGTTTGTTTTTGTTGGATGTTGTGGGAACATATGCAATATCATCATACTATGATAGATATACTATATTACATTCCATATGCATTTTTCTTTAGTGCAGGATCATGTGCACCTTATCTGTACTATTTCAATATTTATTCTGGTGGTGATTCATCCACATAAGACACTACTGTTTACTCGACAGTATTTTTATACACTCTATAAAATATGGTTATATATTCAACTGTTGCGGGACCACACGCAACATCCTTGTAATCATCATATGTACATACAATATA
Source organism: Saccostrea echinata (assembly GCF_033153115.1). Lineage (NCBI taxonomy): Eukaryota > Metazoa > Mollusca > Bivalvia > Ostreida > Ostreidae > Saccostrea > Saccostrea echinata. The sequence continues at coordinate 11,909,784 of NW_026889776.1, read as the reverse complement.
TTTCACTAAGGTATGGCTTCAGGTCTTTGTAACCTTCTAATTTGTTTAACTAGCTGAAAATTTTAAATCTTAAAATTGGGTCAGACAAGCTTCAGATTCTCCTTTGGTGTTGTTCTGTTTTCAGCTACTTTTCAGGTATAATGATAAAAATTGTATAAAAATTTATACCTCATTCTTTAGCCATAATCTGTATTATGCAGCATTGAGGCTGTATATGTTTATTTTGTGTCCAAGGCTATATATATACATATACATGTGTATATAAATATTTATATAGCTGTATTTCTACTGAGCCCTTTGGGACATTTCAGTATCATTCAATGAATAATTATTAATTGTGTTCATTATGCTTTATTGTCGAGGTGTACAGCCATGCCTCCAAAGAGGGGACAGAAGTCCTCAGGTGCTACAACAGCCAAAAAGCGAAGGGCAGTCCAACCGACAGAAGGAAGTCAAGCCATATCACTAGACCTGCCGCCTGTGGGACCACCTGCTCAAAACAATGGACTCACAAACATTGACTATGACAAATTAGCTGTGGCAATTCTAAAGCACTCACAAGGGCACAATGGGCTAAACGTTCCAACTCAGGAGGCCCCTTCAGTGCCAGCACCTACGTCCCACTCAGCTGACACATCACCAAAACCTACAGCAGATCCACAACCACCTTCAGTTCCAGGTCCTTCATCTCTGCAACCAACAAACAGTGTGTCAAGTTCAACGCCATTGTTGGGGGATCTGTTAGATCAAGTTTTTGCAGGTGAGCCAGCAAGGGCAACTGATCTTCCTTACTCATCTACTATTGTTAGTGATGGCATTCCCCTTGGGTCTTCAGTTTCTAGCAAACTTAAGACAAAAATTTGGAATAATGAATTCATTGACTTTCGATCCCTACAAAATACAAGGGAAGAACCTTTGAGTGTTTCGATTTCCACTGGGGTCATAAAATTGCACCAAAGTCCAAAATTCAAAAGCCCCATAAGTATTTCCCAATGGACAGATGCTTTCTTTTTGTTTGCAGCAGTGTACATTGAAAAGTACCCTGCTGAAGCCCCCAATCTTTTAAAGTATGGGCACATGGTAAGGGAAATTCAACAACTTCATGGGGACAATGCATTTCGTTCATATGATGAGCAGTTTCGAAAGTTAAAAGAAACTGTTAATGTACCTTGGCAGCAACCTATTCAGGAATTAAGGCTGAGGGCAGCCACACTCTCAAAAGCTTTCCCTCCCAAACAATCACAGAATAATCAAACCCAGCCCTTTCGCATCAAGTTTTGTTTTCAATACAACAGAGGGGAACGTTGTAGTAAAAACCCCTGTCCCTTTCGTCACATCTGCATGCAATGCAGAGGAAACCATCCCAAGTCCAAATGCACAGATTCTTCCAAGCCCAGAATGCAGAATTCACACTCAAGAACTCCCAACTCCAATCAAAGTAAAAAATCTGCTTGAAATCCTGCAAGGTTATGACAAAGACAAACTTTTAGTTATCAAAAATGGATTCACCTATGGTTTTCACTTAGGTTGTAGTGGTATACCAAGCTCAAAAATATCTAGGAATCATAAAAGTGCACTTGAACATAGTTCTGTTATACAGGAATTCATTAATAGTGGTATTGAATCAGGGAGAATAGCTGGGCCCTTCCCCTCTCCACCATTTTCCCAGTTTATATCTTCTCCTTTAGGAGTTGTTCCTAAATCAGACCCTGGTAAATTCCGAGTTATACACGATCTCTCTTTTCCAAAACATAATTCAGTCAACTTTATGATCCCTGAAGAAAATTCAAAAGTGAAATATGACTCTTTAGATGTTGTAACAGACCTACTTAGAAAATTTGGTCGCGGTGCATTGATGGCTAAGACAGACATTCAGGATGCTTTCCGCATAATTCCAATTCATCCTGATGATTACAAACTCTTAGGATTTTCTTGGGACAGTAGGTTCTTCTATGATAAGTGTCTACCAATGGGTGCGAGTAGTTCGTGTCAGATCTTTGAACGCCTTAGTAGTAGTTTGCAGTGGGCAATGTGTGAAAAATTTTCTGCTTCCGGAATGTCTCATATGTTAGACGATTTTTTCTTTATCGGGCCCAAGGGTTCTACTAAATGTCAAGCTGATCTTGAAAGATTCTTGTCTATTTGTGCAAAATCAGGCATACCCATCAAAGAGGAAAAAACAGTTTTTCCTACTACCGTATTAACCATATATGGGATTGAGATTGACTCGAATACATTGGTATGTCGTTTGCCTGAATCTAAACTAAACAAAGTCAGGGACAGTTTACAAGCAGCAAAACGCAGAAAGAAAATTACTTTACATGACCTACAATCTTTGATAGGATTGTTAAATTTCGCTTGTTTAGTTGTTGTTCCAGGTCGAACCTTTTTGCGTCGCCTCATTGATTTAACATGTGGGGTCTCCAACCCTAATCATTTCATCCGCCTAACTTGTGAGGCAAGAGCGGACTTGCATATGTGGTCACATTTTGTAGAATCTTATAATGGCAGGTCAGTTATACTTCCTGATGTTTGGTCATCTTCCGATAAAGAATTGTTATTTACTGACGCATCAGGCTCATTGGGTTTTGCGGCAGTTTTGGGAACCAACTGGTTTGCATTAAGTTGGGAGGAAGTTCTAGATTTAGCACAATACCAGATAGCCATTAAAGAGTTGTTACCCATTGTGTTAGCACAGGAAATCTGGGGTCCTGCTTTAGCCAACAAAAAGCTCCTATTCATGACCGACAACATGGCCATAGTACATGCCATTAATAAACAGACTTGTAAAGACAAAATTCTCATGAAGTTGATTCGCAGATTAGTTCTAACAGCACTTTCACACAACATCCTTTTCAAAGCTAAACATATTCCAGGCAAAACAAATACTCTGGCAGATCATCTTTCACGATTTAAATTGCAGGAAGCCTTCCAGATAGCCCCTCATCTCAGTCCTGTACAGACAGAAGTTCCCAAGGACCTCTTAACAATTTGAATCCAGTCTGCATGAAACTACTAGAATCTGCTCTCTCATCATCAACCTCAAAAGCTTATCGCCGAAGTTGGAATTTGCTCCTCAAATGGAAACCTGACATATCACTTCCAGTCTCAGTGACAGATGTTTGTAACTTCATAGGCCATTTATTTCTTCAAAATTACTCACCCAGTACAATTTTTTCCCACATTTCAGCTATCAGTTTTATTCACAAGTTATGAAGTATCTCAGACCCTACTCAAGCCTTTGTGACCAAAAAAATTCTTAAAGGGTGTCAAGCTGTAGGCTCAAGGAGGGACACACGCCTGCCTATCACAGCACCTATCTTACAGAAACTCATTGCAGCCTTAGAACACACTGTGTCTCAGTATTCACTCAGACTTCTTTTGCAAGCACTTTTCTTGGTAGCCTTTCATGCTTTTTTGAGATTAGGGGAAATAACAGCGAAATCAGTTAAAGCTACGAATTGTATTTTACAGAGGTCTGACATAACATTCAAACAGGAAAACGCTTTGTTAGAGGGAGTTCAAATAATTATGAGGGATTATAAAACGAATAAACACCATGCTCCAATAATCATTTTCCTTCAAGCATGTCCCAGTTCCTTATACTGTCCAGTTAAGGCGTTGCATAAGTATCTTGCCTTGTACAAACATACATCCGGGCCATTGTTCCAGACCATGGATGGCTTGCCAATTACATACTCGGTTGTTACTTCACATCTCAAAGCAGCAATTCAGTTTATTGGACTAAGTCCGGATCAATTTAAAGGTCACAGTTTCAGAATTGGGGCAGCAACACATGCAGCCTCACTTGGATTTTCAGACAATGTCATTCAAAAACTGGGAAGGTGGAATTCCGATGCTTTTAAGCACTACATTCGTATTAAGTCCTTTCATCTATAAGTAATTGACATGCTCAATTTTTAGTGCATACCCCGGTGTAGCCCCCCAAAACATACACATGTGTAAGAAAAACTTTTAGACAGGTCAGAAGTTTTCTGCTGTCACAAATAACCACATAGACTTTGTAGGGCAGGACAGAAGTTATCTGCTGCCCTTTATCAAGCATTTGTATATAGGAGACAGGTCAGAAGTATTCTGCTGTCTTTCAATCCCTGGTCAGATCCTGTTCCATACACATATTTTTGGGTACACGGCAGGTCAGAAGTTTTCTGCTGCCTGAAAGTTATTGTTTTCAACATGTCAGGTCAGAAGTCTTCTGCTGACATAATTTTCTATCTCCCTATGTTTGTATATAACATTATTGGTAAAAACTTTTTTTTTTTTTAGGGCATATTGAACATAGCTATCTTGCTGGCCACCACATGCTCTAATGTCAAATAACAAAATGTCTTCAATAGAACTATTTTTTATTAGCTAGTGTTGTATTATATATATATATATATATATATATATATATATATATATATATATATATATATATATATATATATATATGTCCATATTTATTTAATTTTTTGTTGTTATGACATATACTTTAACATGTATCATGAGCATTTGTCTCCTTTTTATTTTGCGCCTTGCCAAGTCGCCTTGGGAGGGTGGATCCAATTTGCAATTGGACTGTGGCGTTCATTTTGTTTTATCCCACCCTTTTTTGATGGCACGCATATCAGTGCCTGCTTTATGGTATGTTTATTTTAAAGGGGGTCAGTTTGCATAATATGATGCCAAAGATTTTTGTGTTCTTAGAAGTTTTTCTAGTCTCTCTGACCCCCTTACTATGTGTATTTTTGTTTTGCGTCATTTACTTAAATAAATGACATTTTTTCACTTTCAATACTGTTGTTATTTTCTTCTATCCATCAAAAAACTAGCTCAGTTGACTTGGCTTCAGACTTGCAACAATAACAAAGGAACATAAATCAGTTATTATTATTTACAAATGATAATATCCTTTATGTGACGGAGATAAAGAAACTGTATTTGTTTTATTTGTTTTAATTTAATTTTGATGTGACATGATTGTATTTTGGTAATTGTTGTAATTTTGTTTGATGTTTACAAACTATTTATCTCGGGATCAATTGCCTATTTTTAATCGATGACACCATTGTCTTAATATACAGCCAATCAGCGTGGCTTCTCCCAATCACGTGACCATTGTTTATTTATTTACCAGAGGAGAAAGCCACGCTAAATTGCAAGGGAAAATTTTGTCGAAAAAACCCTCCATCCATCCCCTTTCTTCCTCCGTCTTTTTTTTTTTTTTTTTTTTTTATTGTTATTCATGTATTAGAGATCATACTTTGCGTGTTCATTTTGTTTTATCCCACCCTTTTTTGATGGCACGCATATCAGTGCCTGCTTTATGGTATGTTTATTTTAAAGGGGGTCAGTTTGCATAATATGATGCCAAAGATTTTTGTGCTATTTGTTTTATCCCACCCTTTTTGATGGCACGCATATCAGTGCCTGCTTTATGGTATGTTTATTTTAAAGGGGGTCAGTTTGCATAATATGATGCCAAAGATTTTTGTGTTCTTAGAAGTTTTTCTAGTCTCTCTGACCCCCTTACTATGTGTATTTTTGTTTTGCGTCATTTACTTAAATAAATGACATTTTTCACTTCCAATACTGTTGTTATTTTCTTCTATCCATCAAAAAACTAGCTCAGTTGACTTGGCTTCAGACTTGCAACAATAACAAAGGAACATAAAAAGAAATTAAAGAAAGATAATATGGAAGGGCAATTTTAAAAATATGAATTTGGATATATTATAAATTTGGAAATCGGATAATAGAAATACACAAAAATGTAAGCTGTAAATATCTGAATAGGTTGTTCCAGAATTGCCAATGCGAATTAATGGTAAAGTTTACACTATATAGAGAGAATGAACTTGTTTGTTGCAATCCGGGATTGGGTCTAGTTCACCTTCATCCTGGTGAAGTCATTAAGATTGTTTATACCATTAGGGCGAAATGACTTCAGCCTGTGCATCCAAAACTTTTCCTTGCCTTTTCTCTGAGCGTCTGTCCATCTTGGATTATGGTCAATAACCACTACTGTCATGCCCTCCCATTTGTGACCTTCAAGGTTGAAGTGTTCCCCAACGGGTTCATTGAGTTTTTTGGTCCTAATGGTAGAACGGTGATTATTGACTCTCCTGCGGAGATCTCCTGTTTCACCAACATACTGTTTGGAGCAAACTTTGCAACTGATGAGATAAATGCAGTTGTCTGTTTGACAGGACAAATTCCCTAGTATTTTGTAGCTGCGGCCTGTAACGGGGCTGTTAAAGCTGTCTTTGTCAGAGCTGTGCAGAGAAGATATCTTCTGTCAGAGCAAGTTTTAAAGCCCCCGTTAGGTAATGGATTGTCCAATCTGGTTCTTACTACCATGTCCTTTAGATTCCTCGGGCGTCTGTATGCAGCCAATGGAGGCTCCTTAAAGACCTCTGCCATTCGTTTATTTGAGTGGAGAATTGGCAGATTCTTTTGAAGGATACCGCTGAGGTTCTGAAGGACGGGATGGTATGTGGTTACCAGAGGGACCCTGCTGCTATTGTCTTTTTCCTTGTAGCGTAATAGGTTTTGCCTGTCATGTCCCGCCATCTCATCAATAGCAGTTTGTACGGTGCGGACATTGTAGCCTCTCTTGCATAAGTGGGACTTGAGGAGACCGCTTTGTTCCTGATATAACGCAGGTATGTTAAGGCAGTGCCCAGATCATATTTCGGCGAATTTAGACTTTTTTTGAAAAATGTAACATTGATAAATCGGAAAAGCATTAGATAAAACATTTACTATTATTATCCATTGTATAGACGTCATTGAGTCTCAGGCTAAAAGAAGCACTCCACTACGACGTCATCACGTGACGTCTATAAATAGAAAAATTGCCTTAACGAATAAGTGAAAAGTTCAACACTACCCCGGAGATAATTCATCAAGCAAAAAATATTTAAGCATTGAGTTATAAAAAGAGAGCATTGGAGAATTTTAGCTAAGCATCATGTGCACTGAAATACGATTTTTGAAAACTAAAATTTCCCTCAAGTACATATGAAACGTACACTGTATTTATTGTAAGAAAACAAAGTAGTTGGCAGCTGTGATGATCATTTTACGACTTTTTTTAACATATATATACTGAACTTTCTCGATAACTTCGCATAGGTTGTTGTAAGATATGGTCTCATATCCACCAGGGTAAGTGACATTTTTCATTCTCTCGTTGTAATAAATGACCTATCGACCATGTCCGATACAATTTGTAGTGAAATCTAAAGAAGGCAACTCTGTTCCGTCTTTGTAACATCTAAATTCGTTTTGTATTTTAGTAGTAATTAAAAGATAAAGGGAAAATCCAGCAATTCTGCCTCTCTGTTTTAAAACTGTCAATTAAGCAAGGTAAGGGTAAGACCAGATCATAATGTTTATTACTAAATCTTGATAACACCAAAAGTACATAACTGAATATCAGCATTGCAGTCTAAAACAATAAAATACTTTATATAATAATATTACTTTTATTTTTATCATATATCAATATTCTGAATTATTTAATTAGTTTTCATTTTTTTTACTGTTAGATCCTCATAGAATTTTTATGCTGATTTAAAAAAAAAGTATAATGCTTGTTATCTAAGTTCTATCCTTTGTTTGCTGATGTTGATCCTGGCAATGCAATTTCTAAATGCTGATACTGGCTTGATGCTGATGCTTACATGTATTTTGCTTATGATGATTTATGTAACGAAATTAGTTCCCTGCATTCGTACAATGATGTACACTAATGTTTATAATTCATTCTACCGACAAGAGTATATTTAAAGAGCTAAATCCACGAATCATAATATTCGGCCCTCTATTTACACAAAATAAAGTTTCGATTCAAGATGGGTACTATACTTTAAATGTTAGAGGACAACATACATGTGCTTCTTTTTCATACATGTGTATGTAACTCATTTTGTCTTATAACGCGCCTTTAGGCAAGCGTGTTGTTGGAAAGTGTGAAATATAATCGATATCGAAAAAAGAAAAGCAATAAAGAAAAGCTTAAAGTCTACACTATCAATTAACTAAAAAAAAATAATTTTTTTTAGATAGGTCCATTTTTGATGGTTCGTGACTCTTGCTCTTAATCGTTATTATTTGTTGAAAATGTTTTAAAAGTAAGAAACGTTTATGTCAGGTCAGCGAGTTAATCCGTTCAAGAAGACATTCATATATTAATAATATTCTGTAACAAAGATTATATAAAATTCTCGTAATGAGTTTTTTGTCTTCCAAATATGTTTTTTTCAGATGCATGTAACATAGTTTTCAACAAAATATTTGATTTATTCAAAATGTTGTTCGAAATCTATATAAAGGGTAAGAGGTTTCATTGAGTTTTTGAATCATTAGGTATCTGAATTGTTCTATACAGATAAAGATAGGTATGTGGGAATGTAGAAATGTAGGGAGAATCTTTGACTGGCTTCAAGTCTGACGATATGTTACTCGAATATCTGATTTTGCATTTCTTTTCAACTTTTCAAAAATATTTATGATTATTATTATTTCGTGCTTTCTAAACTGTTTTCAGTTTGTTTTAAAAGACATATACACAACAAAGTGTAATATTAGCAATTTAAGTGATATCCAACAGCTGTCCAGTGGTATAATAAAGGTAACAGCATCAAAGTTTTCAGTACTTCAAGCACAAGTTCTTGGGAAAGTTATATATTATTGAGGTATTTAAACCTGTGTTTAGGAAAAGTGAAAAATGTAATTAAAAAATAATACTCGCCATTTTATTTCCGTAGTTTTTAAACAATATCCTAATGTTGTACATATATACTGAAGATGCCACCCAAATCTACATACCACCATACGGTATAATCAATATAATTAGGACTGATTGGATACATTGTAAGTCTTCATGCATGTAGAAGTATTTCTATCCAGAGCATTACCAGCTCAACATTTGACATCCACACACAAGTCAGTTGTACTTTGAAATGCTGTTTTACCAAACGATAAATCGTCTAAAATCAAATAATATTAAAAATTAAAGTTAATGTTTATAGGTACAATGTATATATGAGCTACAGATCTTTTACTCTCTGGTTGCAGATATTCAGACAGACAAAAGAGAATTTCGCTTTCCAGAAAGACGACATTCGAGTTATATATCTTTTCATGTTATACTTTACCTTACGTTGAATTTTCCTACCGTAAAATGAATTGTTTATATGTCCCCGTATCGAAGATTCGGGGGTATATAGTTATTGCCCTGTCCGTCTCTTTGTCTGTCTGTTTGCCCATAACTTTTGATTGGTTGGAGCTATGACTTTCATATTGCACATGTGTATTCCTAAGTTTTAAAAGGAGTAAACATGTGATCAAAATAATTATTGATTCAATGTATATCCTGTCTCTTTTCCTGTGAATTATTATCATGAAATAATTGTGAAGTACGAAAACAAAGCAAATGAAATTATTTTACATACCATTTCCAAGCAAGTGAACAATGTACTCAGTCATGAAAATTATGAGAAAAGCATTCATACCACGGCAAATTTCCATGTTCTACACATATAGGAAGTATAAGTATAAAATGTATTTAAAACTACCTGTATATTAAGGTAGCCTGTAACTGTAGAATACATGTACATGTGTGTAAATAGAATCACCTGGATATTGATGTACTCTTTAGGCTGTTAACATTTAAACAAAACTGTCTATTATAATTTGAAATTACACATGAATTCAAGAGATATAAAACGTTAAAATACAGACAAAAGAAAAACAAACAAATTGAAACCAGTGAGTTTTCATTTCTGGGGGTCGTAACATAAAGGATACTTAAGTCTAAGACCTTGCTTAAGTAAGACTTAAGTACAGTCTTAAACTTAGGACCGTAACTAGAAGAGTGTTAAGATTTGACAATCTTAGCAAAACTTAAGCGGTCGGTAGAGGTGACTTAAGTATGTCTTACATAATGTTGCTTTCTTAAACACATATTTAGAACTATTTTAAGGTTGACTTACTATGTTAAAACATTCTTCTATTAATATTATGCATTAAAAAAATAATTTTCTCTATTTAATATACTGGTATAAGAATTTTATTTTTTCGTCCGGGTGGGGGTGGGGTGGGGGGTTATACATCACTTATTCTAATATCACTCTCTAAATGACATACATGTAAATGCAAAATATTATTTTTGGGATACGTTTGAAATATAAGTGGGACCTAGGTTATTAACACTAATCATTATAAGTAAATGGTATACAGTAATCATGGATTTGTTTGTTTACTGTGAAAAAATGAGATGAAATGATTTTAAAAATTGTAGTGAAGTAAAGGATGATGAGTAGAAAACTAATAAAGATTTTCTGTAAATTAGATTGAATGTAGAACGCAACAAGCGAGGATTCAGACAGGGGTTCACTACCGTTAACACGAGAGAGTTCGAGAGAGAGAGAGAGAGTTGTTGTACGAAAAATTGTTTTCTGAAAACAATTCTTTTCCACCCTTCATTAAATTGTAAATAAGTATATCATAAAACGTCTGCAGTCTCTGCTTGCTGATATGGGAGGAGAAAAATTCAAAATGCCCCTATTTTTTTTTTTAAACTTTTTTATTAAGAGTTTCAATTTCAAGTACGTAGACGTTCGGTTATCGTGCCATGTCTGCGAGAATGACAATTTGAAAGCAAGTGAACATTTGTCAAACGGAAGAATAACAACAAACGGTAAACTGAAAACATCGCAGTCTCGAGTGATAAACAATATTCAGGCATTTACAATGAACCACTAGTGCCACTTTGTGACCGTGCAATATTTGTTTTCAAATATTCAGAATTATTTAAACAGAATTAACTTTAATTAAATACGAAATATAATCTAACCTAGCTAAAACTGATAGGTAAGGACGTCAACTTTAATATACATGTGATTAAAAACGTAACTAAATCATTTTTACAAATACATATTAAATAAATTGAAAAACTAGGATGATTAACAAAACATATTTTGATCATAAGTTTGACTAAGCTAAGACCTAGCTAAGTCCGTTTTAGGTTACGGTTTAAGGACATACGCAACGTAGTTTGAACTTTATTGTATTTTTCCCTGGAGTTGAAGAGTTCCAATACTTAAAAGAACTGTGTCCTACATTTTAATGTCAATATATGCTATTGTACACTTCTTCTAAAACAAGTGCGGATAAGCAAAACATCTAGAATATATGTTTAGTAATTTTTGTATATTTTTCTTTGAATTATACAAGAATTTTCATCAATTGTTATCTTTTCAAAAGCCCTGGTAATACATGCTGATTTTTTGTCTACGAACATCTGATTGCACTATAATCTTAAATTAAGAATATCTCAAAAAATTATCAGTAGGTAAGGTACGTTGCGTATGTCCTTAAGACATACTTAAGTAGTACTTAGGCAGGTCGTAAGATTGCACCTAAAACATACTTATGACCATACTTAAGTAAAAACTTAGCAAGCTTTATGTTACGACCCCCTGATGCCTAATCCCTTTGCTAGTTGTTTTGTTCACAAAAAATGACAACCCGTGACTAATCAATTTAGTAATCTTTGATAAATTAGCACACTTTGAATATTACCCGGTACTAGTATTCTTCAGGAAAACCCATGGAATATTTTTTTTTAAGAAAGACCTATTTTTTTTTATAATATACGAAACTAGTCGAAATATAGCTTGACGAATATTTTCTCTTGCATTTCTTTTTCCAGGCTTTATCTCTGCGCTTTAAAAAAATATTTCCTCGTTATTAAGGAGGAGAAGGATCTTGAGCTGAAAAAATACTTGTCATTCAATTTTTTTCATATTTTGTATATTTCTAATTAAGTATGTCCCACATATCTTAAAGCAGTTATATCATTAGGTTTCATATCTTATTTTGGAGATATTGATTGACAAATACTAGGCCCTGTAGCATCTAAGTGGATTTTTAAGTATCCATGTTTCCGGGCTTATTACTCTGTCCATAGTGGGATTTTTTTAACATATATAAAAAATATTAAAATTTGACATGTATCGTTTAAAATATTTCAGAGTATGAATAGGGTTTAAAATTCGAAAAAGCAAGTTTCGTCTATCACACTGCATCCGGACAGGGAAAACTACTCACTTTTTAAGACAACTTAAACAATATAAAACGTAATTTACAAAAAATTCTATCGTTCAATATTTTTTAATTTATGTTGAAATGCAAATCCTTCAAATTATTGATTTACTGTAAAAATTTCGAATGATGAAGCTGACCTCAATATTTCACAGGACATCGTTAAAGAGGACATAAGCATGACAAAAACGTGTCATATTACATTTCTAGAGTACGGGAAAAACCAACTATGACGTCACACGTAAGCTAAATAAGCGAAATAAGATATACCTACATAAGATTTCCGCCATTAGCCATGCAAAAATAATTTTTGTGTTCCCCGTTTCTCTAAATATTTCATCATGTACTGGTTATGACCTGTTTTTACATAATAATACCGCCCCTGTTTTCACCGAATATGATCTTGCTGTACTAACAGATCGTGTGTGACGTCACCGACTTGTTGGACTCGCAGTTTAGGGAAACAGAGAGGTGGATCAATCTTTTCCATAATTTGTTAATGTTTACAAAAATGTTAAAACTTTTTCATTTTTTTTTATATAAGATGGTAATTAAAGTTTAAAAAAATGTCAAAAATTTATACAAGAACTGTTCCTTTACACGTTTTGCACTTATATAAACGGAGACTATGACGTACATGTAGTTAAACAGAGTCATGTGACCATGTGTCCTTCATCCCCTTAAAATACGAGTATATCATTTGGTTTGAACATATTTTATTGTTTAGTTATTACAACAAAAGGATTGGACACAAGTTCTTAAAACTTAGAACGTCCTCTCCTTTATAACAATTAATTACACAAAATAATGTTAAAAAATTAAACTACACTGGAATCAAAGGTCAATATGATTATCTTACATAGGTTATGCATGTGCAAAATTGATTTGATGTAATATGTACAAAATGAATCTAAATATATAAATTCAAAAACGACCAGATCTCTTAATAAACAATTGCACATTTAAAAATAAACTTTCATTTTCAGAAATGCTAATCGAATCATCTCCCCATAACAGTACGTGAGTGTCTACAATACGCAAATAAATCATTCTAAAAATAGCATTAAACAAATCGTTTCTTGGGACAGTGTATTTTGCACAAGAAAAAAAGTAATGATATGCGTCTTCTATTTTTCCACAAGTGCATAATGGACTGTCAATGATGTTGCACCTAAATAAATCTTTATTCAGAACGCAATTGTGTCTTAATCTAGTATGAATTACATTCCAGTAACGAACACTAAAAGAAAAGAGGCAGGAATAGGTGTTTTTTGAGAGTTTATACAATTTTTGAAGGAACCTATAGTAGTGGATTGTCTTGTTTCAGGAGGTAAAGAGTTCCATTCCCTTATTGCTACTGGGACAAAAGATGATTTATAAATATTTAATCTACACTTAGGGATGCAATAATTTTGTGATTGTCTTGTTACGTAATTTGATTCGTGTGATCGAATGTCTGGAAATATTTCTTTCAGATACTCGGGTGCCATATTATGAAAAATTTTATACATAGTTGTTCTTACTTTGGACATTCTTCTATAATAGCAAGTGGTTCCCATCCAGTTTCAAAATAGAGAGTATCTCGCGATGCCAAAGAAGTTAATCCAGTGACTATTCTTGCTACTGCTAACTGTAATTTTTCTAGTTTTTCGGAATCTTGACTAAAACACCCACACCAAACTTTAGTTGCGTATTCTAACTGAAGTCTTATAAAAGTAGTATATAAAAAAGATAAAGTTTTAGCACTTACCCTGAACTGCAATTTTTTAAGTAGACCTAATTTTTTATATGCATTGGCAACGATAGAATCAATGTACGCTGACCATGTAAGGTCGTGTGGAAAGAGAATACCTAAGTGGTTGTGTGATGATACAAAATCTAAATAACAGTCCTGAAATTTAAGCCATGGTAGATCGACATTTTTCTTAGTACTAAAAAGAAATAGCTTTGGTTTTCGAAGGAGTAAATTTCAATAGCCACTGTTTAGACCACTGTTCAAGTTGATTTAAATCATAATTCAATCCTACTTGAATATCATGTATATTTTCAGAACAGTTCTGTAAAAAAATATCATCAGCATACAACCTGCTTAAACTCGACATATTTTCAGCAACATCATTGACATATATCAAAAATAAAAGTTGTCCCAATACAGACCCCTGAGGGACTCCAGCATGTAAAGGTTTAAAATTAGACATAGTATTCCTGTGCAATACCCTTTGTGTCCTTAAATCTAAATAACTTTGAAACCATAGCAATAATTTATCACTAACACCATAAGTTTGTGACTTAAATAGAAGACCTTTATACCATACCCGATCAAATGCCTTAGACAAATCACAGAAAACCATACAACAGTGTTTTCCTTTATCTATAGCTTTAGCTATGTAATCGTATGTCTCAATAAGTTTTTAAACAGTTGAATGACCTGGTAAAAAACCAGCCTGATATTTATAAAAAAGATTGTTTGAATGAAAATAATTATAAACATATTTAAAAATGACTCGCTCCATAATTTTACCTACGCAGCTTAATAATGATACAGGTCTATAATTTGATAATAATGATGGGTCACCTTTTCTAAATAAAGGAAGTACATTAGCTACTTTCAACTGTTTAGGAAATACACATTCTCTTAAAGATCTATTTAACAGAATACACAAGGGAAATGAGACGCTAAAAATAGTAGCTTTTAACATTTTATGACTAATATTGTCAGGTCCTATGGCCTTGTTCACAGGGAGAATAGAAATTATATCAATAATGTCTTGCTCAACTATTTCAATACTATTAAGAACACTATTACACAATAAAGAAAAAAAAACTGGTAATGCAGGTTCGACATCCTGCGACGACGAAATCGAAGCAAAATAGTTGTTTGCCATCTCTTTTTTTCATATTATTAACTTTGTTCCGTAGTTTTTTAAACTTATCCAAATCTGAAAATTTTTTTGTTTTGTGGGCTTTATTTCTTGCGCGATTTCTCATACGAACTGTTTTCCGCATTGCGGAATCAAACCAGGGTTTATCTTTAGGCCTTAAAGTTACTATTTTTTCGGTGTGTTTAGTGTATCAAAATCTGCATTTTTGTATAGCCATATTTTCCTATCATATGATTGTTTTTGTATTGTATGTGATTTAATATAGATGTATGTGCCTTTGTGGTCGCTGAGAGAGTGTTCAACGTCTATTGTCCCAGAGTCCAATACATCGACGTGTAGATTTTCGCTAACAAGAATTGGGTCTATGAGAGATTTCGTGTTTTTCATGACTCTAGTTGCGTCGCATACTGTATTTGGAAAGGAGTATTTTAAGAGAATTTCATTGACTACATGTGTGATTTGGAGATTTAGAAAGTTTACATTTACGTCACCTAAGATTACAATTCTATCGGATATATCAACAGCTTTTTCAAGGGACCATTTAAACTTTTTCCAAAATGAATTATCGGAGTTAGGAGGACGATACACACAGCAGAGGAGAATAGTGCAGGTAGGATCGCTGATTTCTACCCATATACATTCAAGGTTCAAAGGTTCAAGATCTGGGCATCTTTTAACCCGCAACGAGTCAGATGCATATATAATTACACCGCCCCCAAATGAGTTTCTATCTTTCCGAAAAATTGAGTTGAATCCGTCAATGGAAATATCTTCGTTTAAAATGTTAACATCGAGATGGGTATCAATGAAACTTAAAATATCAAAATCTTAAACAATGCTCAGAAACTTATCAAATTTGTTTCTTATACTTTTTACATTTAAATGAAAAATGTCCAGTGTGGATTGGGTAATTTGAGATGGCCCTGGATTTGTCTCTATCACCTGACAACAATATAAATTATTAATTAAGTACATAATTTGTAACACATAATTAAAAAAAAATAACTTCTATTGCGCCTTTTGACAGTAAAAATTTGGTATTTTTAAAAATATACTTCAGACACTCAATCAAAAAATTATTAAATCGTAGTACAGAAAATAGCAGTGATTTTGATGTACATCTACATTTACAATATTGTTCAATTGTATTACCCATTGTCAAGAGATAAAGAGAAGTGTTGAGGTTGTTTGAATCAGCCGCAAGGAGACATATTATAAATAAACATGCACAATGTTTTGTTTGACCTTTGATTATAAGTAATAACGAAAAAAACATTGAAAAAAGGTTTCGGTAAAAAGAAAAAACAAAACAAAACAAAAACAAAAAAAAAAAAAAAAAAAAAAAAACAGAAAAAAAAAAAGAAAAAAAGAAAAATGGTACGAGTCGCAAGGCAAAATAAAAGGCTTGTTGACAGATACTCGGTCCATTGTTGAAAAAATTATGCACATTGATACATATACTGCTACACATAAGAGCAGCATGATTAAGACAGTTAGAAGGGAAAAAAGGGGGAACAATTTATAACATATCATGCATTAATAATTTACGAAACCTTTCTTACATTAAGAATGCAATTTTTTTTATGCATTAAGAATACATTTTATAAAGGAATACATTAACAGCAGATAAAAAAAAACTGTATCTACCCAAAAGAAAAAAAAACAAAAACAGAACCGCACAAGTATAATCATTTTAATACTCAGATCCTGAACCTGGAGCAATAAGGTCAAGGTCATTAAAGGTGCGGATCAGTTGTTTTGGACCCATCTCCTCGACCTTCACAAAAATGCGTCCGTCGTTCGTCCAGTACGAAATCTATCACTTCCGCTTTTTTCGCCTTAGACAACTCATGAACTATTCCTTGACGGTATCTCGTGAGGTCTTCTGTAATAAATAGGGACGTGCCTTTGAGTTTCGTTTCGCTGAATATACATTGTTTTTTTCACTTTCCGGTTTTTAAATTTGCAAATAATTTGAATGTTCCCGTTGGCATTGGGTTTACCGATAGGGTGGGATCTGGAAATATCGTCCTCCTTTAAACCAAATCTGGCCAATACAGGGACCAGCTGATTCATGATATTTTGATCACACAAAGCTGAATATATAAGACCTGGTAGACTGTATGTTTGTCCCTCAGATTGTGTAAGGGGGGTTTGGGCAATAGGACTGGGACTGGGCTCTGTGGTTGTAGAATAAAATTCTGGTTGGCTAGCACTTAAAGAAGCAATTACAGATGCACATATAGGTGCATTAGTCAAAGAATTTGAACATACAGAGGTCAATTCAGGATTGGCTTCCAAATTGTCCATATTGTCCTGGGTGCCAGAAGAATTTGCTAAATTTAGATCTGGGAGCGATGCAGACAAAAACCTTTTGCAGGATGTCTTGTTTTGGTTTTATGATGGGCTGGTAAGTTTTCTCCTGGAATTTTTGGATTTCTTGTTATATAACTACTATTGTTGGAACTTGACACGACATGAGTTCATCTCACACAACAGCACAGAATGTTTTGGTTTTAAACTTTATCAGTGGAGTTTTTACTGAATATTTTTTATATCATTTCATCAAAAACAACTTAATGAAGTGTTGCATCTGTGAATTATCAAATTTCACACACAGAATTAAGACATACCCCGTTTTTTCCCTCCCGATCGAAACTAAATGCCAATACTAGACGCCATCTTTAATTACCTCTCTCTCTATATATAGTATATTATTAATCTTAAGAGATACGATTATTTGATTGTAAGCACGGGAGAACTTAAAAAAATACATGTATGAAAAATTGCACGCACTGAGAAACCTTGTTTAATTCTTGAAAAAAAAATTACTTCAGTATCGACAAACATTGAATTACAGACTAAAATAATGAAATTCTTTGCATAATTCTTTAAAGCTCCTAATAATTCTTATGTCGACGCTTTTTTTTTTTATC
The DNA here is from genome assembly GCF_033153115.1 of Saccostrea echinata. NCBI lineage: Eukaryota > Metazoa > Mollusca > Bivalvia > Ostreida > Ostreidae > Saccostrea > Saccostrea echinata. The sequence goes on along the minus strand of NW_026889776.1, from coordinate 11,891,849 downwards.
AATTTCTTTCTAACATGTACACATGTATAATGACGCCAGATATAAACAATATAGTTTCCACATTAGAATATTGTGAAGTCCTACTCTTAAAGTTTTGCGACCTAGCTTTTTTTGCAAATATTTCTCACCGGTAACAATTTATTTTATGTATATAAAAAGATTTTTTAGACGTGAAAATTAGTCGACGCCGATAGATATACTGTCTAGTATTCTTCAAGATAAGCCATGAAAATGTTTTAAAAAGAGAGTTTTTTTTATAGCACACAAAACTAGTTGAAATATAGCTTGAATGTGTAAAATGTGAAATCAATAAGTAATAACACAACATAGTATATGATACATACATGTGAGCTAGCCCGGCTTGAAGGGATACTATACTGTTTAACTTGTGATCATTAGAGTTTGTATTTTGACATTTATTTATTTCAAACTTGTTGTCCATATGTTTTAGAGATGTCTTAGATGTAATACTTTTCGTACCAGTGTTCTACTTAGATTTATGAATCAGAATGTCGATTCCATACATCGAAGAGATACATAGTTAACATGAATTATAATATATATGCAACAACGCAGCTAGGTTAAGGACTCCCATATATACGGCAGCCTATGCAGAGGTTCGGTAATGCTATTATGACGTCACGTTAAAACAATACAAATGAATCTCGATGAATAAATACTATATGTTCTTTTTAAAACACATTAAATACTTTCGTTTATCATTAATATTATAAAGATAAATGGATGTGCAACTTATCTTGCCATAATAGCACTTAGCGTATGTAGAATGAAAGCCAGCTTGATCTCGCTGTACTTACTGAGATGACGTCATTTCTTAGTTTGACACGCAGTTTCTCTGTACTTGAGGCGTGGATCAAGCTTTTATCGTAGCTTGTAAAAATAAAGATAAATACGAAACACGCGTAGTCGGACCAAAAGAGAGAAATATTCTGAAATATATTAATCCATATTTTATTGTCAAACTAAATTGATAATGTGTAGACTTTATATTAGGCCGTAGGGAGCACATTTGTACAGTAACATGCTAGAATGACAGGTCCACCCCCTCGAAAATATCAAAAGTTCAACGATATCCGCTTCACTATAAATTCTAAATTTTTAAACACGTGTAGCTATTATCCCTACTATTCTGAAAAGTGCTGGGAGCTGGTTGTGCTTTGTTGATTTATTCCGTAATGTAACATTATTCCAATGCGAATTACATTTTTGACTGGAGTTTTTAGAAAGACGGCTAAATTTCAAACAATTCCCGAGCATGAGGAAGTTGCTCCCAGCACTTTTCGTGTTAAGGAATTTGTCTCAAAGAAAACAGAATAAATTTTATAGCGTAAAAATGCCCGTATATCGTTGAACTTTTACGATCTTTGTAGTAGTACATATATGTTCTAATTTTAAAATTGTCACGTGACAAACAGCTGATGTAAGCGATGTCGTTTTGGCCGAACTCAGCAGAGACCCTATATATACAAGTGCAAACACCACATATCACATTTATCAAAACTAATGCTGTTAAAAAAAATATTAAAATTGTATTCATTTTCCCTGAATATATTAAGGCGTATATTTCATGGGCGTCCTTAACCTAGCTGCGAATTGTAAAATGAGTAATTTCAGTTTTGATCCTTTATTCAAATTAATATCCATTTCATAATGTTTTTAGCTGAAGATTGGAATAATGGGTTTTATTTTCTGATTCCCCAATTTCCTGGTAATTGTGGATGTCATCTGCTTGCAATTGGTTTGTATGGATCTCGGTTCTTGAAATATATTTTTGTGATCCAGCACTCTTTCCTTTCAAAATCTTTGCAATTTGTTTCCTAAAATAATTATAAAGACCCTTACAGATGTAAAATCAATTAAAATCATTACATAGATATATATAGTGGTTCAATTTATCTTTTTTTAAATTCTCATTTCTTTTTTTAGTATAGGCCTTGTGTTTTCGAGACGAATAAAAATAAAGATTTAAAACAATTTTAATCCAATTTACTTTATCCAACTTCAAACACCCAAGTATGAGAGAACATGATTGTCTTGAAATACACAACATGGATATACAGTGTACTCGCATAAATATATATTAGTTTGCATTGCTGCAGACTGGTCGTTTTTCACCTTTAAATGTATTTTCACCGCCTGTTAAAGAACAATTACAAAAATATATCAACGTTTGTAAAAAGAATATATTTAAGCTCTTAGACTTTGCTGCAATAATAATTTGACAAATTGTGGATCTGCAGACGTATAATATTCAAACAATTCTTTTGTCTTGTCATCCGAAATATAAAGAAAGATGCTGAGGCCCTAACCGTGCCCCGGAGTTATTACATGTATTTGTGCAAAATTAATTTTATACTACATGATAATTATGCTAATTTCACTACACGTTATTATGACCTGATTGTTCTAAAAGAAAATATTTTACTATATCAATATATGACTGCTTGGCCATGGTTTGAATGAACAGATACAATTTTGTTTGGTAGATACTGGTCTCCGTGCACTCATTTCGCAACACGAATGACTGTTGATTGTTGCTTAAAATCCGACTAAAGTCACGTGATTTGAAAATCCAGTTTTGAGATGCATGAATATTAATCTGAATATAACTGGAAAAATAGGTTGTTTTTCTTTCTCAAAAAAAAAAAAAATTGTCCCACAGTTCTTGTGCACACAATAAGATTGTGAAAAATTAACAGAAAGAAGCACCTTTAATCAGTAAATTTTGTCTTGCCTTTAGTTCAGACTATAGCCAAACACATTTTCTTTCAATGTTACACAACTGCATCACATATATCAACGAATGTCAAAAATTAAATACCTTTTTAAAGCAGCAATGAAAACCAGGCAAAATACGTTGAAAATTCCAGACATAACTAATGCAGCCATCAGTGCTGTACTTGATGATTCATTTGATTTTTCGTATATTTGATCTGAAAAAGAGTGCATTTGTACCAAGGATTATAGTCAATATTTTATATAATTAAAGTAAATCAATATTTGATTGTCATCTCATGTGTCGTGTGTTAATGATGCACATTGAAGTGGTAAAATTTTCCCGTTTAATGGAACGTTTTAAGCTTTCCATTGAAGGTTTGTTGTTACTCAATAACAAGCCAATTTCTTTAGAAAAAAAGAGAAAATTTTTGGAGATGCCTCATTGGAATACCTGTTGAACAGGTATTCAATAAATACTTATAAATGTAGTAGCCTTGTTGAGTACTTCAATAAACATGATAAATACAGAATTATGCACAAAACTCGCCTTGCTAGTTGAAGAAAATGTGATGTCAAATATGATACGTGATATATATATGAGATATATACAAATAGTGACATCTCATTTCTATTTAAAAAGGAGCGTGTCACTATGCAACCTTCGACGCCCAATAAGAAAGACTAAAGCATTCCATTCAAACGAAGTCAATGCGCATCATCGTAATATCTTGATATCTATAGGATACGACCCCCATTTCCCTTTCTTTTGTACCTTTCCTTTGTCATGTAAGTTTTTGGATTTTTTGAATGTAAAATAGATTGTTTATTATGCTGAAAATGAAACTGAGATGACGGTCAAATATACTATCTTATGAAATATTAAAGGTTACTTGGAATATCACATCTAAGACCGCTGAACGAGTCTTTGCATCCGCGTGGACATGTTCCATTAATTCTGTGGCACGTATCATTAAGCTTACTGTGTTGACTACAAATATGGCCACAATTCGGTCCATAAAACCCGGATGGACATTCTGTAAAAGAATGGTAAATGAAATTAAAAAATCAATAATATAATATAGTAAGATTCATAGTTATGAGGACAAATGCATATGGTAGTTTATGACTTGTACCTGTTGTACAGTGTGGTGATCCTCTCAGTCCATGTGAACAAATACAGGTTCCATCAACATGACTACATTCACTTATGCATTTGGATGAGCATTTACTTATACAGTATTCACCATAATGCCCAGAGTCGCATCCTACGATAGAAGAGAAATACCTGTACATTAAACCACATTTCTTTAATTGATCGATTAATTGATAAAAAAAAAAAAAAAATATCCAGTCACTTCGCAATAATTTATGAAAAGTTTTAAAAAAAACGTAATCACCAAGTAGCTTCTTTAATCTATTGAAATTAATTTATTTTTTATACAATTGTATTTTTTTTTAAATAATGAAGAAGGCACAGTTCCATTTTGATTTTAAATAATTAGTCTTACGTGTTTGACAGTAATTCCCTATCCATCCTGGCTTGCATCCTGGACATACCCCTGTGATAATGTTACATTTGCTCCCATAACAGCCCCCTGGGCACTTTTTGTGACATCTTTCTCCATAGACACCAGCCAATTTACAACCTAAAAATCATGTTAACTTCATACTTTAACTGCCAAGAGGGAAGTATCTTTGTAACGGTGCAAGCGCGGGGATGATCCATTCTCTCACCGATTTTGGCTCCAATTATAACTAAGTGGCTATTCTATTAACATAACTAACCTGAACTCAAAAAACGTAGCAAGGCAAGTCATGTTCTGAGCCAAAAATATGCAGATTAATCCATATATCAGTCATTTTTCATGTATTTCAAAATCGCAACTTGAATTTATCCGCCATGTTTACTGACCTTGATCGATTTTATTTTGGGAAAGCCAATGAGAATTTGGGATCTAGGGGACGGATCTATTTTAAAAAAATTCCTTATTTTAATCATAAATATCCCTGTTTACTAAAAATATTTCACATTGAATGCGTTTATTTATCAATGTTTTGTAATACCGTTCAACACAAGTATTTATCAAAACCGACATCTACTTAAACAAGCATAGTTTATCTAATTTTCAAATGGAAGTTTCTGAGCATAACGCGAGAACTGCCATGGCTGCTGAGGAAGACGCAGTTTAATTTACCGTATTTCGGTATATATAGGGCTAGGCTGTGCTCCGTTATTAGCCGACCTGTTTTTATATTTCTATGAAGCAGAAAGTATTCAAAAACTTCTACATGAGAAGAAGAAAACATTTGTTGTGGCATTCAACTCGACACTAAGATAATTTGATATGTATTATCTGTTACCAATAGTTACATGTACTTCTGTTCATATGTTGACTCTATATATCCAAGTGGACTTTACATAAAAGACACCATAAAGTCTACCACATCTTTTACATATTTGGATGTTTTACTGACTATAGACGATCAAGGCAAACTAACAACTCATTGTATGACAAACGAGATGACTCATCTTTTCCACCGTCGACTTTCCTTATTCATGTAGTAATACCCCATTATCACCTGCATATTGACTTTTCTTCTCCCAAATTATTCGATACTATCATGCTCCGAGTACGATCAACTTTTTAAACCGAGGAAGGCTAATGGCAGATAACTTGATGCTATACGGATTTCAAAGCCTCGATTAAATTCAACATTTTCTAAATTCTACGGTGATTTAATGATCTTGTTACATGTAGCAAATATAACCTGTCATTGGGTCGTATGTGGACTGACGTGTTTCATACCAAGTGTTAGACCTTAGTTTTTATACTGAATTTGACCACGAAATGCTCCGTCTACATTTTCTATACACAGGGCTCACAGCGGGTGTGACAGGTCAACACCGGATGCTTACTCCTCCTAGGCAGCTGATCCCACCTCCCATCTCACATACTTGTATTGTTTATAGATTTTTTAGATCGATCACTGTTCATTATCTTCTCTTTTCTCATTGTTAATAATTAATGAAAAATCAATCTTTTTGAAAGGAAGTTGAATGCGAAATCACTTTTTTTATTCTACCTGCAGTGGCCAGTTACCAAATATATATTTGCACCATCATGAACATCTTATGGAATTGTAGCCCTCCCCTGAAATATCCGATGAAAATATCGGAGAGTTCTTCATTATTGCAGCTAGAACGTACCTTGCACTATTACCTCACACAATTCAGTGTAAGATAAATATGCGTATCCCTCAGGATATGTGTAGTTCTCTAATCTTTCGTTATAAAAAGTGATATATTGGCCATATCCAATACAGGTTGTTGTGAAGTCTAAGGGAGGCAACTCTGGTCCGTCTTTGTAACACATATACCCTTCATCTTTATTGGTGGAGTTAGATAAATACAGAGCAAATCCCGCAAATCGGCCTCTTTGTCTCTGAACTTAAATATTAATATAATAATGTCATAAGGATATCAAGATAGATAATTTAAACAGGCTTCTCTTTAAAATAAGACGATAATAAAAATTTCGAGAAGAAAAGAAAAATAGTATAATTACAATTGAGAGCAGTGAACAGTGAAGGTAGACTTGATTGATGCTGAATAATTTTTTGGGGGTCACAAAGCAGTACGTATTATTTGTTGATGAATAATTGGCTAAGAAGATGCACATCCTATAAATGGATTTCTACATTATCAATCTTTTCACAATTAAGCTTCAGTTTGTTCAAGCGACGTGTTTGCTTATAATTTCCCTTACTCGTATTGTTTTGGCAAAATGAAAGATTTTGTCATTATCTTGAAATTATTTACCTAATTCCTCTCCATAACCTTTAAATAAAATTCTGATTTTGAACACACTGTAGATGTCTCCTAGATCCACCATCCACCACGTTTCCCTATATGGGGACGCAGAACCAATCTCTCGAGTTCTCATACAGGAACTATTATTTCTATCCACAGCATTGACAGCAGCATAAAATTGTGGCCTCCAGGCAAGATAAGTTGGACCCTGTGAAGCATTCTTGCCAGCAGATAAATCATCTAAAATATAGTAAAGAAACGTTAACATGTACTTGTTCTATTTATTTGTTATTCTGCATATCACATACGCATTATTACCACACACAACAAAATAATAATGACATTTTCAAGTAAAACAAATTACTTTGCAAAATAGCTTGATATATATGATTTCAAAGCCTCCGTGGTTTTAAAGACATATTTAAAATACGGAAGGTATCGTGTGTAAATTGGTGTGCGGAGAAAGTGCCGGAGTAAGTATACTGACAAACAAGTTAATGAAACTGGGATATCATTTCGCAAGTTCTATAGTCGGTACAATGACCTTTTCAGCAAATACGCAAATGAAATCTATCATTAAGTGGAACTCTGACTGATGTTTTTCGTTGAAATTGTTAGGCAATTATTTAAGCACTGAATTGTCTATGGATTTTTCGGTTTGCCCGATCATGACAATGAGCACATGGCGGGTTTGACAAGTCGTCAGGGCTTACTCCTCCATGGTACCTGATCCCACCTCTGATGTTTTCAGAGGTCTGTGATTTGTATTGTTTCAATGGACTTTTGAGTTTTGAGTTGGATTAGTGTTCGTTATCTCCACTGTTGAATAATTATGTAATGCCTTCTACTGATGAGGCCCGTATGGCTCTGAAAACAATTTCTTATTATTCGCAAGGCCAGTCTGATGTTGAAGACGAACTTTTACCGTGTCTACAAAGTCTCAATAATTTCAAAAATTCAATAATAACAAATTAACAAAAAATAAAATAATCAATCAATCAATCAAAGATTAGACTCTTTATGTAAAATAGATATATATTTTATTCTTATATTCTACATATTTACCGTTCACGGTAGCTCAGTCGGTAGAGCGCTCGCTCCGTGATCAGGAGGTCGTGAGTTCGAATCTCGGCCGCAACTGACCTAAGTCGATAAAAAATGGGTAGCAACTGTTCCTTCGCCATGCGCTCGGCACTTTGAAGTGAAAGTTGCGGGTCCTTCGGATGAGAGCTTAAAAACCGAGGCCCGGTGTCACGGCAGGCATTGGCACGATAAAGACCCCTCACTGCTCAATGGCCCTGAGTGCCGGAGTAAAGGTCAAAATTTGAAGCCCTTCACTGGTATATGGTGACGTCTCTATTTGAGTGAAAAATTCTCAAATGGGACGTAAAACAACACACAATCAAACATATATTATACTATGTATTTAAAAAAAAAATTCTTATATTTAACCTATCTACATTTTACATGTAACTTACTCCAGACTAATATATATTGAATTCGGTTTATTTGGAATGAATGTCGATCAAGGTCCCTTCATTTAAATGTAAACGAATTAGACTGTATCATAATACTAGTACTAGTCATAATCCAAATCTGACTGTGTGCAAGGGCCTTCATGCAAATCAATTTCATAACAATTTTATCAAAATTATTCGTTGGGATGCATTAAATAACTATGTGTTTCATCAAAATTCTGTACGACTGCTTTTGTCTGAGAACATTTTTCCAGTATAAGATTTTCAGAAAGACGAAAGGCTTGTTTAAAGTATCTATCAATAGATATTTAAAATTTTTATTCTTGACTTCCATAGAGGAAAACCCCTCATACTTGTTATACAGGTTTTCCACCCTTAATGCTTAGTTAATTTCATTTTGCTTGGATATCTATTGCCGACCTTTTATGTATTATATGGCCCAGGAAAAAAAAAATAAAATTACATACTTACCGTACCCCAAAGAATGGGTGAATCTTGATAAGAAACAAAATATCCAGAGTAGAAAATTGTTCAGGTGATTCATTTTCAAAAAGATGTATTAAAATTCCCTAAAAATCTTCACTGAAAATTATGCTTTTATAAACCCGGAAGTAAATTTTTAATGAATACAAAACATGTTATGGAAGAGTGTATCAGAAATAGCTAAGTATTGTAAAATATTCGCATTTTTATACAGTAAGTTCTTTTTTTTTTAGCTTCTTTTTTTTTTTTTTTTGCTTGAACACATTGTTTATATTTATGCCATTCTAAAAAAAAAAAAAAAAAAAAAAAAAAAAAAAAAAAAAAACATATTCAAGTTTAAAATTTGAATCTCAACACATTGGAATATATGTTTATTTAAATGTCTTAACATATCTCTCGAATGACCTAAATTGATACACTATCATCGTCTCGCCTTAACAATAACCAAAATAATGACAAAATGTTAAATGTAGATTAACGATATATATGTAACACTAATGTGGTCACCAAAAAAATGTCAATCATTTTAACAATTTGAAATAAAAGAATACTGAGAATGTAGCTAAGTATTAAGCGATTTACATGCATTTTAGAAGTTTCAAATTTAAAATCTAGATTTAAGGCAATCAGATAACAATCAAGTAACACATCGGTCATCATTTGAATGTAAACTTCGTGCGATGCTTGCTTCTCAATTCGAATTATTGTTCCTCTGTTGTTCTTTAGAAGATTTTTTTCATAGATATTTCCTATATATATCAACGTTAACGTAACCTCTTGAGGCGGCAACCTAGACATGCAATCATATTTTGAACAAACCTAACTCTACATTACATACAGCTGCTATTATATAGAATGATTTATCGTGGTCCAGTTTTCTTGAGGAGAAGGTATTCAAAAATTTTCCCTTCATATTACTAGTAGTAGATGATAGACAATCATGCACCATAAAGGAACTAGTCATTGATTTCGTCACACCATATGTATTATGGTATGCACAATCTGTGCATCTTCAATTTTGACAGATTTGATCTTTACCATGGGTTTCCACATCATATTCCATGTGCAGAATATGTATTTTGATACATACTGTATCCAGAAGTACTCATAAGTCTACATAGTATACAAAAGAAGATATAAGTTGAATGATTCATTTGAAAAGTTACAAAAATAAAACAACGCAATGAATATCATACTACTCTTTTTCAAGAAGTGTAATTTGTGAATAATTATATACTACTATGGGAGACTTGTGCTCAAATAGATGATTATTTCTGTGAAAAAAAATATCTCACTGGAAATAAAGGGATTCTGACATTTGTGAAGAGCTAAAGTAGCAATTCAAAGCCGTCTGTGTAAGAATCAGAAATTTCAATTAAACTATCATAAAATCACTGTATTTTATGAGAATATATTTTCGTGGTCTTGTCATAATATGTAGGTCTGTGGATACTTGTACTAAAACTGTACCAAATCATTTTTACATGCCGTGGGGTACATGAATTCGCTGGTCTCTTCATACAACAAAAACAACAAAAATAATTTTAATATGTAATCTTTATTGTAGGTGGTATTTAAGTGAAATTTCTTAGTATTTACATTTTGCAGTGTTTATATCAAAGTTACAAATCTTTAACATTTCTGGAGAAAGATCGATTAAAAACAAAAACATATTTCATGTCGGTATTATATAAAATGGTGTTCTATTTTGTTGAATGCACTCATTTTAAGTTTAAAGTTTTTGACTTGATAGTTCTATTTTTATTCCTTGTTTGTAGTCTGTCCCTTTTGTTTCCGTTTTCTTATATTTCAAACCGAATATATAAACGTTTGACAACTTTAAAATGTTTTATTTGTAGTAGCAACTTTTGAAATTGCTAAATTAGGATGAGAACAAATAAATATTAACACAATGAAAGACAACATTTCACAGATGTATAATATAATGTGACCCAAAGACTTAGCTTAATGGCTATCAACTTTGATATTTAGATCCATAAGTACTATATACTCTACAGTGTTCATACATTTTCGTTATGCACTTAGAATACTCTTCACGAGTACCACTTTGTAAGAGGAAGAACCTTTTGTCCGTTATACTCATTGTATACTTATGCGTTTATTTTATATTGTAGACAAAAATCGTGTGATATTTTGTCACATACATTTTTCACATCACTTAATACAATTTAAGCAATAAGAAAATATGAATGGTCGATATTTGATTACATTAAAACATTCAGAAAAATGGTGAGCAAATGATAGATGTAAAAGAAATTCAAAGGTGAATATTCATTTTTTTCTACATTTCGAAGATTTTTTGCTTCCCAATTCCTTGCCTTGGATTGATCTCTAGCGCCTGGAGGTACAATATGTAGACATTGTTGTGGTAAACAAAGTGTTGCTGAGAAAACATCCAAGTGGGTAAAGATTTGCAGTTTGGAAGAAAAAAAAAGGCAAGATATATAACATAATGAAGACAAAAGGTAATTAGCCATTATAGATCTTTAAACTAAAATCCTAAGTATGCCTTTTTTTCCCTCCATTTTTACATTTTTATTGGCTACTATGCATGAAACCCGAGATTCAATGATGTTAATTTTGAGACGTGGGTCAAAATATGCAAAATTCAGGCTAAGGATATAATGTTAATTCTATCTTGACTTGTTTATTACATCTGCAAATTTTGACAAAGTATGTTAAATAGATGTGTAAATTTTGTTATAAATACCTGTTTATCACTTGAAACCCACATTGAATATTTGAAGCATATACTAACGTAAAAATTTCTAGCAATAAAAATACATGACTGTATGTATTAACAAGGTTCCAACAGGTTGAATAAAATAAATTTTTAGATTTTGATAATTTTCTTCAAAATATCCTTCCACCACATGAAGTTCTTCATAAATCATATCTCAAATGTACTAAGTGAGGGTATCTTTTAAAATAGCTCTAAACACTACACACTAAGGAGTTGAACTACTTGAACGGTAGTTTTATGCAGTAAGAGTGATTTGCCCTTAGAATTAAGATAGAAAAGATGGTTGTTTACAGTTAATTACACAAATTGTAATGGATTAAAATATTCTTAGCATTATATTAGACCAAGAATTAGGAATTGAATTCATTATTCACATTAATTTCCCAACAGTAAGCAACAGTGATTTTTGTTCACGAATAGTCCATTGTCTTTGAACATTGTTCCTGTAAAGGCAGGTACCCTAGCTGTATCAAAAATGAACTAAATAGTCTCAATATGCACACCTTTATATGATAAATTTTTCTCCAAGTCCAAAAAGTACTGAAAGCATCTAGTTGTAAATAAAATTTAGATAACGGTTAAAATAATTGAAAATGAAATCTGAGTGTTTGCTTATTAAAACCTGAAGTACTACAAATTAGCAGTACAAGGTAAACAATAAACAATAAAAGAATCTCATTAACTAGAACCCAGAGACTGAATAAAACTAAGTTTAAGTACTCAACAATCACATATTCTTTTTTTTTTAAAATTAAAGTGTCTACATGCTTTGGCTTGTCCCCTGCTATAGAAAAGATGCGTACGGGTAGCACACTTATACCTCGCCCTGGTATGCAGAAGTACATTTAAGCAAGTACTGTTACGAGTGGACCTGTTCTTTTTTTCCACGGATTTAATGCATTAGCATTCACTGGGATACCAAGGCAGCTCTTGTACAGCAATATCTCATCCTCTGCTGTCTGAAGCTTATATTTTTTCAAGGTTGGTACAAATCCCCAAGGAAGTCACAAAGGGTACTAGATAAAGGTTTATATTGAATTTTCATGATCTTTGGAGGAATAGAATTCTCCTCAGGAAGGTGAAGAACAGAATCATCTGAAACAGTAGGTAGTGCAGGCAAAGGAGGTGTCTAGATTGTCAACATTGTCCACTGGCTCGGTCTCCACAGTAATCTGTGTTTTTGTTTGAGAAAGATTTCCTGACTCTCTCACTAACTTGTCAAAAACTGACAATTGGTCCTCCTCAGGTAAATATGGTAGTGTTTAGAATCGAGGATCAAGGGCTGTAACTTTGTCCATTATGTTTTCTTTTGTAGCATATTTTTCTTACGATTCAAAGACATTGACTATTTTATGTTTACTATTGTTGAAGTTCTTTTGGGAGAAGAACATGATTAAGAAGCTGGTAATGAATGGGCAAAATAATGGAAGCTGTAGGAATTGTTTCACTGCACATTTATGTGGTAATTGCCTTCAATGATAGGCAGGTCACATCATCTTCAGCAAGGGTAGTTTCATCATCAGAGAGAAACATTAATATTTTATCCTTGTTAATAAGATCCTTGCTTACTAGGACACTAACTACAGCTGTCTGCAAATACCTCTCCAGCATCTCATATGCACAATTCCACCTGGTGCAATCATCAATAACTAGGCTGTGAAAATTAAGTTCTAGTCGAGATGCTTGTGTTATCAGCAATAGATGCATCACTGCCCCTGTGAATAAAAAAAAAACTCAACTATCTTTCTGACTCGTGAAACTGATTAGATTCAAAAACATTTCTGAACAGGTAAGTTTAGAGTTTGGGTGTAGCATCCAAGATGAAGTTCACACTTCTGGTCTAGTCAAATTTACTGCATTATCTGAAAACATAAAGAGCGGTGTCCTTGGTATGTTCCATTCATCCAAAACTTTTATAGACGCCTCAGCAAGGTTTTCATCGAAAATTAATATAAAGTTCAAAAGTTTTCATCACTTAGATTTTTTAAGAGTATTTACTAAAATATTTGGATAATTAAATAAATTTACCTGTGTGACTTTCAGACAGACAACTAGTCTAAAGAACAAAATTCTGCAATTCTCATTCATCAGTAATGTGAATCGATGTTATGGTCACATAAGACTCAGTGGATCTTGAAGTCCATCAATCAGTTGTAATAGCAATTTATCAAGATATAGGAGAATGGATTAGAATAACTCAAATGATTTTTTAGTTAAGATTAAAAAATAAAACTCTGGCTATTGAAATAACATAAAATATTTATGTAGCAATATACATGTACCCTTATCACTGCATATGGGGTTTGTGTCTCCCATTGATTCGATACATGTATACAAGAGCATGCTCTACGTGCGATCAAATTTTAAAACGAGGTAAGCTATTTACCAACAAGTTGATGAAAAAAAGATATCATCCGTTTTGTTTGAAGTCATCATCATGATCGCATACAAGTATACTAGCATAATATTTTCAATAATGGCAATAGCAGGAATTTTCTTTAAAACTGCCATTTTCGATTATTGTTTCAAAAAGGCATATTTAAAAAAATAAAAAAATAAAAATTAATATCCATGATCGCAATTGCAAAAAGTGTACATAAATGTCTAGTGTTAACGCAGGTTGAAAACGAAAGTACAAATATTCTTTTACCAGATAATGAGTTCGAATCCTGGAATGGCTGGTATATATGCATATTTTTTTTTCTTTTTCATATAATGTAATTGTAGTAAAATATTTCTTTTACGAGAGAGATAATGTCAAGTTAAAAATCGCTTTTTATGAGAACTATTTCAAATTCACGCATATTTGAATTAGTTTCATCGATACATTGATTTAAATCTAATACTACATAATAATTTTGTTTAGTTTAGTGGCAATGTCAGGGAAAATAAAGTATTGTTTTGAAAATTTAATTTTAATATAATCATTTTGGTTCCTTTTTTGATCTATTAAGTAGTGCGCGTGATATGATTTGAAACAACTAAATTGAAATGCCTCAAAGGAATGCCTTAAATGTAGCATCAATAGCGTGATTATGGGATGCAGTTTTATTTATTGAAAAATATTCACGCACGTTGTCTACAGTACATCTCTCAAAATACTTTTCAAGGTGCATTGACCATCGTTACTTTTTATCGTTTTAAGCTTTCCCCTACTACGAAAGCCCAGAAGGCGCATTCGAGATTCGAGTTTCGAAATACGAGATTCGAAATATGTTTTTTTTTTGCTGATAACCTGTTGAACTGGTTTATATGAATTAACGTTAATTTTAAACACATGTGCATGTATGTCTCCTTTAAAAGGAAATAGAAATTTTAGCCGTATAAAACCTATTTAAACGTATTAAAAATTACAGAGGAATACTCATGTGCCCATGCCTCTACGGTAAAGTTTTTTTCTTGCTCATGATTCTTTTTTTATATTTGATTTTTCCCAGAAGGAGTTTTTCTTCCTTTTACTGTTGCCTTTGTTATATGTTGACGTTGCGACCGATACGGCAGATACCTTTTCCATGTTTTCAGTGTACTGTTTAGACCCGTCTCTTCAAACCACAATGACATTTGGTACGTCTAGACTCTGACGTGACATGACGTTGTATTTAAGTTGCATTACCAAACCGAAGCCTGAACAGAGCTGATTTTAATGAAAAAAGTTTTATTCACTATTCTATCTGCAATATATCTATTAACTCAATGCGAGTTCATTTTTTTGTTGAACTTTCTTATTGCTATTCTCGCTAGAAGGTAGCTTTAACAAGCGATGCATTGTGGGTCCAGAGCTACTGCGGAAAAAGAATTTAATTGAATGAATGTGCAATAGTCTGAATTTTCTCTTCGCCCAGGCGTTGCTTTAAGAGCTTGAAACGACGAGCAGAGCTTCGCGCCGGTCGCTGCGCTCGCTACTAATAAATGATTTGGTGTGAATCCATATGAAATATTTTCTTTGAATCACGTAGAATTGATGAGAAGAGATTGAACTCTCATAGGGGGTTTGTATATTTTCAAGTCATATACAGTCAATAATAGTTAAAAATTTAGTACTTTTTAATTATCAAATGAAATACAATGATTTTTGGTGTATCTTTCGAGTTAATATGGTCGTCAGAAAATGCAATCTTACATCGTGACTGTCGATTTATTTTACATTATTGAGTTAGATTTTTCATAATATCCAGATGTTGAATACAGATTACATGATAAATGTACGATCACCTAAGTAACACACTCAATGCTTTTTTAAGTGGACAACTGAGTAACAGCTGGCAACAATCTATATTCATTATTTTTTATCGTAAACGTAGACCCATGGTTGATTTGAAAGTCAAATGTTTTGAGAGGTAGTTTAATTATTAAACGACCAAGACTCTTTAAAAAAAAAGATTGTTAGGCCAAAATAAAAAAATACCTTTGTTTCCCCTAACGCGACCGATCCACTTAAATCGTGCCGACTGAAAAGTTTTTTTTAATTAGATTATTTAAATATTTTTTTTATTGTTTGTCAACTTTATAAAATACAATTTCATCAGAATCCATTGTTTTATCAGAATGGCGGCTTTTGTTTTACTCTCATTGGGCGCCCACAACATGTGGCCACAGAGGGTTAGTTCGTCTTATAAAATAATGGTGACGTATCAATCTTATATATCTTTAACTTATCAGAATCCTACATTCTTGAGACATTTCGTGAATTAAATGTACCATGATTAAGGAGTGTTTAGATGGTATTTACAAATATGTCTTCTAAAATTAACGTGCATAGTAAGCATGGCAAATGCCCCCATGAGGAGATGAGGAGCCCACCTTGTGTATGCATATCATTTCATTCGATCTAACAAACAGTTAATGTATGATCCTATTTTTACTATAAAGGACCATAGGAGTTGTAAATATGTCTTTGTATAATTATATCATCTTGATCAATATAATTCTGATGTCGTTTCTTCATTCCTTTTATCTATGGGGAATTAACTTCGTGATTATAACATTAGATATATGAAACTTCAATCATTTTAGATATGGTTTGGTTGAATTAGATATTGCTTATACATGTACAACTCTTTCCAAATAGTGTTGAAATCTTAAAAATTAGCTTATGGTACGGCTTCCTGAGACGTATAGTGTATTTTTCTTTAGTTAGGCCATGTGTAACTGTAACTTTTCAGTGTAACTGATAAAAACTCGTTTGATATGAGCATTCTTCATCAAAAAATTCCGTTAATACAGACATATCGTACGACACAATTGTTCCGTAAATTTGCAATTTTACCCCATTATGTAAATTTTATGAAATTTAATCGTAAATTGAAAATGACGTCAAAAAGGGGGAGTTATTTCTTTTTTCCAACATTCTACAGTTTCGCACCTGGATAAACTGGTAAACTGGGCTACAGAAAAATAAACTGCATCCAGAGTACTTGTTTTAATATGCCTTAAAAGATTCCTAGAGCTGAAAGATTCACAGTTAATGTCGATTTGTAGTCAGGGTGTCAAAAGTCACTCACGTCAAGTGACTTTGATCATGTAAGGTAGAAATTGAACTCCAACAAGCTAAGTATTCTGGTTTAATCAAGTTAGGATCTTTCCCTGTGTATAGATTCATTTATAATATAATATGCTTTCGAAAGCAGCTGTTCATGACATTATATAGTCATATAAACAAGACGGATTTAAGTCCTTACTTAACTCCAGGTAATCTTATCAAGATAAGTGTATGCGGTAGAAAGAGTGGACATTGAGAAACAATGACGTTGTTGGACGTCATGAAACAGAAACGGCGATAGCTCCGGATGATCATATAATGTCTTCTTTATTAAAAAATAATTTGGCAAATTATCAATGTATCAAGCTAAAATTGTCAACATTTCTTAAACTTTCTTGTTTCATGTTCCTTATAATTTTTGTAAGCACAGACTGCCTAGTATTAATTTTATCGCATCAGTCCACGAACTTTTTAATAACCCCTCGTATATGTATATACTAAAAACATATTACTCTGCTCTACGCTCATATACTTCCAAATAATATGTCAACATCTAGGGTTGATTCATTGGTCAAAAGGCTTTCTATTTGTGGTTTTGCTGCTGTTGGGGATAAGTTATATAAGTTATTAAAGCATTTTGTGCTTAAATCAACAATTGTGGATTATAAGTTGTTTGTTTTTTTTTTTTTTACACCTGACGATTGGATTTTTAAAATATATAGCATTGTTGTTCAAACTATAATTAATGTCAATTTAACATTTTATTGTTTGGTTTGTATAATTGTGAAGAACAAACGTTTAAAATATTTGGGGGATTCGACACATTATTACCACCATACCTTCTAAAATAACAAAAACTATTTGTCATTTATTAATGTGTATTACACTAGCGTTGTTATATTTTTATTATTGCTATATAATAAAATAGTGGAGGTCTTCCCCTTTATATCTTTTGTTAAGCATATAGAGAAATTGATCCAATTCTGTTCTTTTGCATAGCAGCAATATTGGAGCTACATATTATGGCCGCAGTACGCATGAATTAGTATATAGGAATAATACAAATATATATACAAAAATAATTTAGGAATAATACAAAAATCGTTAATTATTTTGGAATTAAATTCGGTGAATGGTTTGATGCTATCGGAGTCTGCCTATAAGAAAATCAGAAAGATGTTATGATTTTATCTAAGAAAAGGTCACAAATTTTACTTTCCAACGATTTTGCATGAGCATCTCTGAAGAGACATAATTTGTCGAAATGTGCATTTGATGCATCAAAATTGGTACCGTATAAGATTTACCTTTTGACGAAGTAACACTGTCATAAACACAAAGATAAAGAAATGCAAATGCAATTGGTCAAAAGGTCAATAAAATTATTCTTTATAATTTGATGTATAAAAATTTATTGGTCACAGTGTAATTTTGAAGGAATTTAACTATCTACAGACTTTTCGAGGGGTGATAACTATTGATTCGATGTCAATTAAAGGAATTTGGCTAGGCATTTCGTTGAGTTCATTGAGTTCACGTTGTTTGCCTATTCTTTTTTCCCCCTCATTTTATAAGTATCATTATAATTATCATGACAATTTAAACACTTTTCGCCTTCATCTAAACTTGTACAAACTTTCTAGCGATTACTTTTATGTCTTTGTTTTTTCATGAGAAAGTTAGGGACAGTGACAAATTTTCATTCACTACTCTCATACGAAACATGAAGCGTCAATGTTGTTTATACCTTGAAAAGTTGAGAACAGGATAAAAATGCAGTCACATTAAGCAAACTTTGAAATTGATTTCAACCGGCATTAAAATCATCTCCCATCTGTACTTTCAGGACTTGATTTATTTTTATATTGGAATCTCCATTTTGTTCCTCTGTTTATCAAGTGTTGTTTATTGTGTTTCAATTGTACTTTATTTCAAATGAATGTGAAGTTAAAAATCAATGACTATTACATCAATTTCGGAAAGTAAGCAAACTGAAATATAAATAATAACGCAAAGTACAGGCTAAACGAAGCTTACGTGTTACATGCCTTTGGGGCCTACGTTTATATTGTTTGTTTTAACAATTTTCAGCAGATATTTATTTTTAATGTTCTAAAACTTACCAGTTATGTATTTCAATGTTTTTTTTTTATTTATATTTATTGATTATTATTTATTAATAATCTCAATGAAGGGGTTCAGTAAGACTGAGGCATTGCAAAGATAAGGGTGTCAATCACTGTCTCATGTCTTATCTGTTGTCTAAACGCAGTTGCCGTGAGTGATTCAAACGAGAGAATCTCTACCAGAGGACATTCTGCAAGCATTACTTACACCTGTTAGTGAAGCTTGCAGAACACCATGTGGTAGAGATTGCCGACGTGAAAATTTCATTGAAGTTTAAGGCTGTTGGATATTACGATTTCTCTATACTATTCCTTGAGTTCTTTCATTAAGAGGGATTACTTATTGTGTTTTTTAAATCTATTTAGGCTCGTGATTGCGCATCTACAACTTTTTATTAATAACAATGTACCGTTTAGAAAACGTATTTGACAAGAATATATGGGCTGTTCCAGAGGGATGGTGGTTCAGGTGAGAAGAACTTATTAGATAAACGAAAGAGCTCATAAAAATAATACTTAATAAGAAGTCCATAACCTGCCTACAGTATGTTACGTTCATGTATATGTATATGTACTTAAGTATGAAAATATTTAAAATGGGTTGGGGAGAAAGTGGGTTGTGAAAACTTCCTAAACGTTATTACCCCTGCCCCTCTCAAATTAAATCCTAGGTTCGCCTAATAGTACAAGAATATGCATGCATGGGATCATTTGTACCCTAAAACCCTCCGCTCCTATGTGGTAAAACTATGAAGAAATAAGTGTCAACGTAGCAAAATCCCCTCTGATACAAATAAAATGTAGAAAACATTTTTCTTTCAGCAAAATTCCAGTTTCCTTAATTCTTTAAAATATTATCAGAGAGAAAAAAAAATCCACAAGCTAACTCTCTATCCTCTTTTTATTCCCCGTAATCGAATATTCGGGGGCATATAGGTTTCGCTCTGTTCGTCTTTCAATCTTTTTGTCTACAAATGTTCTAACCAGGTCCTTACCTTTTGATTTGGTTGACCTATGGCTTTCATATTTCACATGTGCATTCATTATGACAAGACTTTTTTTTGGGGGGGGGGGGGTACCATAATGATATCTGACCTCTTAACCTTGACCTTGGTGTCTGACCCACCTTTTCAAAATTTTACCAAACTTTTACCTTGGCCACTTCTTTTAAACAATTGGTGGTAGGGCTTTCATATCTCACAGATATAGTCCTTATGACTAGAACATCCCTTGGGTACCAATAATTTTGACCATTAGACCTTGGTTTTGACCTACCTTTGAAAGACTTTAACCTTGGTCATAACTTTGAATGGTTAGTAGTAGGACTTTCAAATTTTCACAAGTATATTCCTTTTGACAAGACCTTCCTTTTGCACCAACAATATGGCCCTTTGACCTTGACGTTTGAGTTTTGCCTACCTTTGAAAAACTTTAAACTTTGTCATAACTTTTGAATGATTGGTGCTAGAGCTTTTATATTTCAACTGTCTATTCCTTGTGACAAGACCTTCCCTATGGCACCATTAATCTTGACCCTGTAACTCAGGCCTTTGACATACTTTTAAAAGAACTTTAACCTTGGTCATAACTTTTGAACTTTGTTACTAGGGCTTTCATTCAAGTGTATATCCTGTGATAAGAACTTTCGTTTTGAGTACCTACATCTTTTTTTTTCTTTACTTTTTTACCCTTGACCTTGATCTTGGAGTTTGCCTCGAATTTGAGACACTTTAACCTTGGCCATGAGCTGTCATACGGGGACATCGGTGTTTCCCAAACACATCTTGTTTTAAAGCTTAACTTTTTCATCAGTTGGAGTGTAGCATGCTCCAAATGAATTTTTCTGCAGTTGATAATAATTATTCAGTATTGATGTTTGAATAGAAATGAGGTCTTCACAAAAAAATCGATTGAATGCATTCTGCATTTTTTTTTCTAAATTGCAGAAAGGAATATTATTTTATCAATATGAGTAAAAAGGGTACAACTAGATTTTAAATCATTTTAAACTTTAAACTGATCGATCAATTCTTTTTAAAATGAATAAGATAAAATTGTACAATGGTTGGAACATTTCGAAAAAAATTCTTGGAACGACATTTTTGAGTGGTTATGTCCTCAAAGTTTTACTATAGTTAATCATTTTTTTCTCTATCAATTAAAACATATATACGTTTTATTTTCTCCAAGCCTTACAATTATTAATTGTAAACTTATAAGTTAACTTATAAAGACACTCTTTAAATCTCATTTACTGAAATGAATTTTTATTTTGGATTCATCGCGGTAATTTCGATGTATTTTAGTAGATAAGAACGCTTGCAAAGTAGGAAGGTCAAGGGTTCAGGCTTTGGCCCTGATAAACTCGGTCAGATAAGATAGCAACTGTTTCATCGCCAAGCGAGTAAAGGATCTAAATTCTAAGTCTTTCATCGACATTTTGTGACATATCATCAGAAAACCTCGCAATGGATGAAAACAGTAATCAATCAATCGAATAAACATGATAAACATATTAATACAAAAAAATATAACAATTTAAAATTATTCCATGAAAACGGTATCTCTATTTTCAATATCCAGCATGTTTTACATAAAATTGATTCTATATATTTAGTAAGATTAATTGACGTGTTAAAAATTCTATGTGAAATACAAAATCTTGAGCTAACATAGGATCTCGTCTGAGATGCACAGATTGAATTGTACCTGTAAGTGTACCTGTTACCATAAATTTCCATAGCAAGAACATATATGTCGAAGACAAATGGTTTCTATAATAAATTCTCTTCGAACTGTGATAATTTAGCAGATTCTTTATGGATTGAAGTTAGATTAGGTTCATGCAGGATTTCATAAGGATTTATAAGGATATGCACTTGTGACAAGACCTTGGAGTTTTATTGTATATTTCTTTTATGAGAGAGAGAGAGAGAGAGAATGTCAAGCTAAAAATCGCTTTTTTACGAGAATTATTTCAAATGTACGCAGGTTTGAATTGTTTTCCTGATGCTGTAATCTAAAACTAATAAGATACTATGCTATTATTTAGTTTAGTGGCGATGTCATGAACAGGCTGGACAAAGCTGAGTCTATACCAAGAGATAGCTCTTCATGCGTCGTGAGTATTTTAATGTCCTTCTCAATGTATGGAATAATCCTGAGTTCACCTTCTTAAAAAGACGCATTGAAACAAAATATCGGTATAACTATTACATGACACTTTTTCTTTTCTGTCGCTGATAATCTGTTGAACTCTTTACATTCTAATCACGTGTACATGATTGTCACCTTTAAAAGGAAGTACAGATTTTATCCATACAAGTATTGAGTATTACGGAGGAATACTCATATTTGCATGCCTCCACGGTAATTTTTTTTCTTGCTCATGACCCTTTTTTATTTAATTTTTCCAAGAAGGAGTATTTTATTTTTTCCCCTTTTACTGTTGCCTTTTTATTAATAAATGATTCAGTGTGAATTCATATGAAATGTGTTCGCTGAATCAAATAGAATTTCTAAGAAAGGATTAAACTTACTTTGTTGATTAAGATTTTTTCAAGTCATATACAGTCAATAATAGTTAAAAATTATGCTTTTAAATTACTAAATGATATACAATAGATTTAGTGTTTTTTATGTGTTAATCTGTTCGTCAGAAAAAAAAATGCAATAATATATAGTGGCTGGCAATATATTTTACAATATTGAGTTAGGTTTTTGATAACATATCCAGATGTTGAATACAGATTGCATGATAGATGGACAATCACTTAAATAAACACACTCTGTGTTTTCAGTGGACAAGTAATCTAAAATGAATTACAACTAATTAAAACATAACTAAAAATACACTTCTTTTGAAAAGTATATCTAATATTGTTTCTTTTTTTCATGACACATTCCATAGTTTAACTCTAAAATACAAGCTCACCACCCCGGTGTCAAAGTTGTTAATATAAAATCCATTTTCTGTAAACTTGTAGTTGAAACATGGGTTATAGAAGACGAGTTGTCTGCATTTTTATTCCTTTAAGAGTTTAATATGCTTACACAATTTAGTTAAGAAATAAACAACAATGTTAAAAAGTTCTCTGGGAAATGAACTTGGTTGGTCACGTGATCAAATCCTGTGAAGCCCGAAGGGCTTCTCAGAAGATTTGATCACGTACCAACCAAGTTCATTTCCCAGTGAACTTTTTAACATTGTTGTTTATTACTTTTATTTACATTTGAGACGAATATTCTGAATAGAACTGCATTTATTACACGAACGGCCCGCCGTATTGCTATGTTGTGACGCGCAATGACCTAGAAGTTGTTTGGTCTTGAGAGTTCGCCTCGCTCCAACATTTGAATACTTACATTGATGTTTAGCAGTCCAGTTCAGGAAATATCTGTTCATAATGAAAAAACAATGATCGCTACTGGGAATTATCTTACTATTATTGTACGAGTTCTTTATATATAAAGTCAAAAGCGGTGCTATCGTCTTCAGTTTACATACCTTCAAAGGAATTTCGGGTTAAAAAGGTAAGCGTGATTTTAGGCTAATTAGAAACATTCTTCACACCGAAGAAAGATCTAACGATCATTTGTTGAACGAAAAAAAAATATATGTTTCAATAATTTTATCTTTTTCATCGCTTTGACGGTTCAGAAGTTCCGAAACCAGTGTCACTGTGACAGAAATATGTAGACAAGATATCGTCTCGCTGTGTGATTCGGTCACGCCATGACCTCTGACCCCCTAATAAGTTCATACAGAATTGAACATATTTTCTCTTCTATAGGTTCATCTAAGAAAAATATTTGCAAATGTAAATAATATACAATGTACATGTATATACAAATATGTAATATTCGGAAAACAAAATAGGAACTAGTACAAATCTATATTCATTATTTTTTTTTATCGTAAACGTACAACCAAGGCTGATTTGAAAAGCAAATGTTTAGATTGGAAATTCAATTACTAAACAACCAAGACTCTTTTAAACAAGGATTTTTCTTTAAATGACACGACTAGGAATATACCTTACATATTAACTGATTAGTTATTTAAATAAGTAAGAGCCTCTTCTTTTTGAGTTTCTACTAATGTTTCAATATTTTGATCTGTAAATATCGTTCCTAAAACACGTTAGAACACGCATGGTATTACCCTGAAAACGTGTAAACTGGAAATTATATGAACAAAATTAAAAAAAAAAAAATTAGGGTTCATACAAACTTTATCCCCATGTATTTCTTTTACATATCAGCAATAAACAAATGTCCAAAAGCTTTAAATTTTAAGGCATTCTAGGTAAATTGAATATTTATTTGGTTAACCTATCCGTACGTTGGGGGTGTCTTAGGCTTTCGTTATTGAGAATAAAATCATTCTTCAGAAAATGAACGTCACTGATAATTACTTAAAGTATATCTAATACTGTTTCTTTTTTTCATGACACATCCCATAGTTTAACTCTAAAATACAAGCTCACCACCCTGGTGTCAAAGTTGTTAATATAAAATCCATCTTCTGTAAACTTGTAGTTGAATCATGGGTAATAGAAGACGAGTTCAGTGTACAATGTACATGTATATACTAATATGTAACTCTGCTCTAAGTTTTGGGTACTTCCAAAATTTTTTCAAAGTCTACGGTTGATTCATTAACCAAATAGCTTTCTATTTAATGTTTTTGCTGCTTGTCGGGAATAAGTTATTAATAAACATTTTTTCTGCTTAAATCAACCCTTGTGGATTGGAATTGTTTTTCTTGTACATTGGAGAATGGAATTTTTTTTAAAGAAATATATAAAATGGTTGTTCAAACTATATTTAATGTCAATTTTAAAATTCAATTTTTTCGTTTATATAATTATGAAGAACAAACGTTAAAAATATTAGGGCGATTGGACACATTTATACCACTATACCTTCTAAAATAACAATAACTATTTGTCATTTATTTAAGTGTATTACACCAGCGCTGTTGTTTTTTTGTTACTGCTATTTGATAAAAATAGTGAACGTTTTCCCCCTGAATATGTATAGAAATTGATCCAATTCTGTTCTTTTGCATAGCAGCTACATTGGAGCTATTATGGCTGCAGATCGCATGGATTAGTATAAAGAACTAATAAAAAAATCGCTAATTATTTTGGATTTAAATCTTCCGCCAATGGTTTGATGCTATCGGAAATTTGCCTTTTCATTAGAAATTCAGAAGGGCGTTATCATTATTTCATTTAAGAAAAGGCCACAAAATTTTATCATTGCAATAATAATCAGTTCTTCCGTTTATCAATATGCGGCTGAGAAAGCTTACATTTTTATTCTTTAAAAAATCTGATTAATTTTGTAAATTGTGCCGTTTAAATTTAAAAATGGCGATTTAATTTGCGTGCTTTGGAATTCTGGGAGGAAGACTTGGAGTAAGTTTTTCTGTTTGTTGTTTAACGTCCCTTTCGAGAAGTTTTCACTCATGATGAAACGCCACTACTTGCCGGTGGAGGGCTGCAAATTTAGACGTATACTCTGCACTCAGGGCCATTAAGCAGTGAGCTAGGATCTTTTTCCTGCCAGCACCAACTCGTGCATTTAATTTCTTTTTTTTTTCTCGAAATACATTCGCTACATAAGATTTGTTTTATTTTAAAAATCACAGCAAGTTATTGACTACAGTACACAGAAAATAAAGTTCTCGCCATAAATTCATACCAGTTGTGTTTAAGCATTTAATGCGTGTATTTATGTAAATGTTTTCACTTTGATTTCGTTTTTTCTGTAAAATGTTGGATCTAGGCCTTGGCTGATCTAATCGATGCCATGTTAGGTGCATTTTGATACACACCCGCTGACCATCATTTACCTGTTTACGCAATAGCCTAGATAACTGCACGTATTTTGAGAAGACCCACCACTGCCCAAGCGATGGCTCTTTATGATTCCTGTGTAGTTTTTCTTTAAGATGGCCAATTTTGTTCGATGATAACACAGATCGCTCATTCTTCGAGATGTTTTGTTTACATCTCTATATTAAGAAATCGCGTCATTCGCCAGACCACCAGCTTATCAATGGCAGCTTACACTGGGAATTCATATCTGGGTTTCAAACGTAATGTGTTATCTCTCTCTCGAGATGACAAAAATGGGGTGGGGAGTTAGTGGGTTGTGAAAACTTCCTAAACGTTTATGTGGCTACCCCCTCCCCCTTTCCATTAAATCCTAGATACGCCTAATGAGAGTTTGTATGGAACTATGCTACATGAATTTGGAAAATTAAACTTTCCGTTTTTGTGTTTAAAATAACAAAATAATGCAAGAACATGCATGCATGGAATCATTTAACTCCACCCCCCTCAAACCCTCCGTTCCCATGCTGAAAAACTAACAAGACATAAGGGTCAAAGTGGCCAAATCCGTTCTAGATACAATGAAAATGCTAAAACATTTTTCTTCCATCAAAATATCAGTTCTCTAATGCCTTTAAATATTATAAGGAAAAATAAGGAAAAATCCACTGGCTAACACATTAAGCTTTTTAAAAGCTAAACTTATTCATCAATTGGAATGTAGCCTGTACAGAAAAGAATTATTCAGTATTGATGTTTGCAAAGAAATGAAGTCTTCACAAAAAATGATCTAGAGCAATGTGCATTTTTTAAAATCGCAGAATGGAGTATTATTTGATTAATATAAGTAAACAGGGTACAGTAGATTTTCAAATCAACTGATCGATCATTTCTTTCTAAAATGAATAAGATAAAATTGTACAATGGTAGGAACATTTAAAAATGGAACGACTTTTTTGAGGGCATAATATTTTCTAGAATTTTCAGTATAATATCTTGATTTATATGCATGTTGCTAGAGCATGCCACACCAAAATATTATGAAAAAGTATTTAGAAATTTCTTCTTTTTTTTGCAAATTATTACAACTACAAATTTCGGGACGCGTTTGATTGACAAACATCCTTGCTCTTTCTCGAAACAAACTTTGTTATCCTTGATATTTAAGGACATACGCAACCACGTTTGAACTTCAATTTCTTATTTACTGTATGATTTAAGAGTTCTGATATTTGGAGGACCTTTGTGAGCTTTTACGATGCCTGATAATGCTACACAATTTTTTCTGAATCAGATTTTGAGGAACAACCTATTGAAAACATTTTTGGTTTAAAACAAAAAAAAAAAAAAACAAAAACAAAAAACAAAAAAAAAAAAAAAAAAAAACAGTATTTTTATCATTTGATATCTGTTCAAAACTCTTGGTAATGTGTGCTGATTTTTTGTCGAAGAACATCTAATGATATTGTGATTTTAAATTAAGAATATCTTGGAAAGTTATCACTGGGAAAGGGACATTTTAAAGTACTTGCAAATGTACGAGCGAATGAACTTAAGAAAAGTGTAAAAATGAAAAACATTTAAACAATAATTCAGAAAAGTCAGAGTAGAAATTAGAGAAAGTAAAAACAAACCACCAGTATTGACAGTCCATGCTCAGTGATGTGTGCAGAGTAAACAAATTGAACATATTCTGTAAAACGTAAACATCAACAATAACGGAGCTCGTGCCCTTGTTTACAAAGACAGACGATTGACGTGATGTTATGAAGAATTTCGTTGTAATTGAATGTCAAAAATTTTCCTTTTATTTAATTTCATTAGACTGACGTTAGAATTTGAATTACAACAGAAATTTAATAAAGAAACGGCAATGCAACTTTGTATAGGCTCCTTTAAATTAGTACCATTAGCATAATGTTAGAAATCATTCAAGTTTTGGAATCTGTTTCAGGGCAACAAAAATAATTTGACTTAACATTTTGAAGTGCGATTCAATTTTTGTAATTTGGTTATGTTATATTTTTTTGGTTTGTTATTTTTGTAATTTGATAATGACGTTATTTGACACATGCCACATGATGGCCTTATCTTTTGAATTTATTTTCGTAGTAAAGTCATAGACATGCTGTCTGTACGACCAGAATGCAAACACAATGAGATCCAAAGGTAAGAGAAAAGTTAAACTCTATTTGATCATGAATAAGTTGATTACCTTAGACCTAGACTTCTGAGTGAAAGGGGAAAAAAACCTTGCAATTCAAAAAAGGTATCACGTAGTTGCCATTACCTATTTCAACAGTTTTCTACCAATATATGAAACTTGGTTTGAAGGAAGACGACACCTATGAACACAATTTTGAAACATTTTTGGTTACTATGTCAATATACAAATTCATTTTTAAGAAATAACCACGTTCTTCCTTAGGTCCATACACTCATTCAATCATCATTTTATTCATTTGAAAGGAAAAGTGAATAAAATATTTAACAAAAAATTCACACACAAAACGCATTAAGAAATATATCACAGAACATTGAATGGAAATAATTCACTTTCCTCAGAATAACTTTAAATATATCATTCATCATAAAATATCATTTCATCTTGTATATAATGCAAATTATAATATAATTATATAATGCAAATTATCATACAAACCATAAACATTTCTATTTACTAAGTATAGCATTTAAATCCTGTTAAATTTACATCACCTATATTTGAAGTATTATCTCTTCCTCAGTCAGGTATACATGTAGCTATAATAAATAATTCAGACATTAAATCTAAATGCTTACTGGTAAGAATCTATTTAAAACTCAGTATAAAAACAAAGGCCTAACAATTGGTATGAAATGTGTCAGTCAAAATACGATGCAACCATAGAATTTACGAAATGCTTGCATTAAACGAAATTGTTTAATTTCCTGTAACATCAACTTATCTGTCAGTAGCCTGTCATGGTTTAATAATTAATGGTACTCAAAGCATGTTTTGAGTATCGAATAAGATTTGAGACATAAACACCATATACAAGTTAAAGCCGAATTTTATTATATAAATAAGGAAAGTTAACAGTGGAAAAGCTGAACTCATCTCAAATGTCAAATAGTGCAGTTGTCTATGTTTGTTGTTTTTACGTCCCGTTCGAGAATTTTTCACTCGTATAGAGACGTCACCATCCGAAAGACCCGCAACTTTCACCTTAAAGTTCAGAGAGCTTGGCGAAGGAACAGTTGCTTCCTATTTTTTATCGACCTAGGTCAGGTTTGAACCCACGACCTTCCGATCATAAGCAAGCGCTCTATCGACGGAGCCACCGTGACGGTAAGTATAGTTGTTAGTTGGCCCTATACGTCTATACCAATTAAAACATCCAAGTATGAAACAGATGTGGCAGACTTTGTGATGTCTTTTATTTCGAGTTAACTGGGATATATTGAGTCAACATAAGAATTGAAGTATCTATTGTTAATTGATAAAACATCAATATATGTGAATGTCGAGTTGAATGCCATAATAAGTGTATTCTTCTTCTATTGTAGAAATTATTTAACAAATTCTGCTTCATAGGAATATAAAAACAGGTCTTAAATGAGCACAATAAGTGCTAATTGCAAATTTGTTGGAAGACCTGGTCTTCAAGGACTATACAAACAAGCATTCTGAGAGTATTGCATTAGCAATGCTAGTCCCCTACCGGCAAGTGTAATCTGGTCCCCGTTAAGAATTGAATTTGTCATAAATCCGTCAAAAATCAATGAAGCGGGACGAAATGCAAACGTGATCTATAACTAATCAAGGGGAAGTCACTTACTAAAAATCAGCTCAATATCTGAAAGCGTTTAGAAGAAAATTGCGGAAAACCCCTAAAAATTGAAAAGGCCGTAATTCCGTCAAAAATCAATGAAGCGGAACGAAATGTAAACTTGATCTGTAACTCATCAAGATACACTCACATACCAAAAACCAGATCAATATCTGCAAGCTTTTAGAAGAAAAGTGCGGAAAACCAAGTGGGACAGACTGAGAGACAGACAGAGGGACAGACAGACAGACAGACGGACGGACAGACTCAGAGGAAACCTATAGTCCCCTCCGGAACCGTATAACATCAACCTCAGAGTATCTGAGTGTAGAATCAGAGAAATTTTAACAGGATTATTTTGTTGATGACCAATCACAAGATGTTAAAATTCCGGAGTTCCATTTTAATTGATGAAGCGGTTGTCCTTGATATCAAAGAGCATAGTTTTTTATTTATTGCGAGGAATGGTAGTATAAAAAGTCGACAAGTCATACGTTTGATGTTACTTACATTTAAAAAAATTAAGAAGTAAAATTTTTCTTTGGAGTTTTTGAGATTCCACATTTGATTTACACCAATTCTAGAATATGCTGTAGCAAAGTACGTCTGAATGTTTTTCTCTACAGCAGTTTAAATTTTTGGAGGAGTAATGATAAGGGCTTGATCAATCTAATTAAAATTAGACTTGTAATTTTCGCTCCTCTACGATACGCTTCAATACAAGATCTAACAACACCCCGTCCGAGGTCACCTCAGTGTGACCTTTGATACAAATCAATTAACCAATGAAAAATAACCAATGACGTCAAGAATCGACCAATGAGAAAGTGTTTGTTATATGCTTATCGCTCGGCATTTAAAAATGGCTGCGCCCATTGAGAAAGTTACGAATTCGCTAAATATACAATTGAAGCCTCAACAGCTGGACATTTTGCAGTGTCTGCTTGATAGGAAGGACTGCATGGCAGTTTTACCGACTGGCTTCGGTAAATCATTACCTTATCAACTACTTCCGTTGGTACAACGAGAAATCGGCCGCACTGGGATTGTACTTGTTTGTTGTCCCCTTGTTTCGTTGATGAAAGATCAGGTTGAGAGAATAAATGCAATTAAAGGTGTAACGGCCGCATATAAAGGTATATTTTATTTTATTCCCAGTTTTTGCTTCATGACGTTTTGTAACCCACTTGCGAACTGATATTGCTATTCAACAGGTCTGGTACAATCACTAGAATTATCTACGTAGCTTGAAATACCTACATAGCTTTATTTACCTACCTGAGGTAGCTTTATTTAGCTACTTAATCAAACTTATTTCTGAAATTAGCATTTTCCTTATGAAGTGCAGAAAATTACACTTTGATGCAGTGATAATTTTCAACTTTGAACACATCTGAAAATAATTCATGAAAAAATCACTCGTAGAGATGTGTGTTTTTTCTGCACAATTGCAATCAAAAAAGTTCTAAAAGTTTTGGGGCTATGTACAACAGTTAACTTGTGACCAAACAGTTACATCCAGAATGAAATAGCAAAGAAAACCAGTTTTGATTAACATGAGCACAATGTAAAGTAATCATACTTATCCACGCCTCACCGCACACAAGGTGGTGTAAAGTTACTCAAACAATGGAAATACATCTTTTCCTTAAAAATGTTCAAACACAACAATGTTTAAACTATATCTGCTTTGGATTGCTTTTTAAATAATTCCTAGAATAAATATTACTAGACATTTACTTGCGACTTTTGTCTTCTAAAAAAAAAAAAAAAAAGCAAAATTGTGAAAAGTTGCCCTAAAATAGCTAAATAAAGCTACCTGAGGTAGCTAAATAAAGCTACGGTAGGTAATTCTAGCTACGTAGATAAATGTACTGATTGTACTGGACCTGTTCAAGAGGAATTTTCTATTCAAAGGAACTATTTAATTTAACAAACACGAATATAACAGGAATAAAATTTATACAGCTTTTTAAAACACTTACTACCAAACAAATACATAAAATATAACACGGGGCATCAGTCATTAACTTAATATTTGAAAATTGAGACAGGATAATTGATCTCAATCTTGGTTATACTTGAAATACTATTGAAACCTTGCAGAAATTTTGTGACTTTATATGTTTAATAAATACCAAGTTTAAAGTTTGGCAAAGAGAGCCTTAGTTTTGTTCTGCCATGTATGGTAAAATATTACAATAAACTTTATATCTATGGTCTGCACAATAAAATATCATTCATATGCTTGTTTTCCTGTGATCACCTGCTGCATGTCATCCACTTAAGCATGCTAAAAGCATTCCCTACTTTTTACAGGTCAAGGCCTAGATAAAGAGATTTTGAGTGGCGAGGTAGACATCATATTTGGAAGTCCGGAGTCACTGTTAGGTGAATGGCGGGCTGAACTACAGCAACTCAATGTCACTGCAATTGTTATAGATGAATTTCATTTAATATCAACGTGGTAAGAATTTTTAAATAACATTTTAGTTTTGATATACAGTACATTCAAAGAATTGTAAAATGAGTGAAGAAAATTTTCCTCAATATGCTTCATGAACTAAAATATTGTAATTATATATGTTATATGTTTATGCCCATTAGGCCCTGATTTGGTAATAAATTCTATTCTTATGTATTCATATATTTCAGGGGACAAGATGATGAACATATTCACAAGAGAGCATTTAGGAAATGGTTTGGTGATCTTGGAGAATTACGTTCCATCTTTCCAAATGCGTCACTGCTTGCCCTTAGTGCCACTTGCACACTGAAAGTACGGAAACGTGTGTTGAAAGTGGTATCCTTTAAGCCAGATTTTACATTTGTGTACTTGTCACCGGACAAAAGAAACATCAAGTATGTTGTAAAGAAAGTGGCAAATGACATTGAAATGGCAATGACATGGTTAGTGGATGGACTGGTGAACATGGGAAGTCTATTTCCAAGAACACTAATTTATTGTAAATCAATTAGTGATTTGGCAAAGATTTATGATTATGTGTCAGACGAATTGCCAGAGGACTTGTGCTCATATATAGCTATGTATCATTCAGAGACTGAAGAATCTATCAAAGAGACTGTGTTATTGTCCATTCGGGAGAAAGAGAGCCCTATAAGAGTTATTGTTTCCACTAATGCTTTGGGTATGGGGGTGGATTTTAAAGATCTACACAGCATTATTTTATTTGGTCCACCTCATTCTATACTTGAAGTGGTGCAGGAAATTGGACGTGCTGGGAGAGATGGTGAAAAGTCTGTGTCTTTGCTACTTTATAATTCCCATCACCTTGCCCGATGTGACCCAGAAGTAAAGAAACTCTTTAAGAGCAATGACTGCCGAAGAATACAGATGATGGAATCATTTCTTAAGGAAAGTGAACTTGATAAAGTAAAATCTTATGCAGGAAATTGTTCATGCTGTGACGTATGTCAGAACAACTGTTTATGTGGGGATTGTTCTCAACTGCCATTGGAGAAACTGTTTTTAGGGAATCATGTAACTTTTCCCAATGATCATGAAACTTCAGAAGATTCTGATTCTTGAGAATAATTCTTCTCGACATGGGGATAACAAGAATTCTGTGAGCACCAATTATGGCCCAGCTCTGATTTGAATATACACTTTCATGTTAATATACAGTGTACTAAAGTTCTTTTAAAGAAATATTGGCATGGACAGATGCAGGGATAAACAGGAAGTTGACATCAAATTCAAACAAAAATGAATCCCATCACATGGCATGCTTAAAAAAAGAGCGTGCTAAAATTTCAGGCATCTGCGAAGAGTAGCTGCTGAGAAAACCTGTGAAAATTTGTTAAGACAGACACAAACATAAATGCACAAGGTAAACCAGTATACCCCCCTCTCCTTTGGGGATATAATAATTATAGGAAATGCTAATAAATTATATTATTTGGACATTTGGTATGATATATTTTGTGAAGTTATTAAATATTCAATACATATTATGCTTATAAGTTATATTATCTGTACATTGGTGTAAGATATTTTGTGAAGTAATTAAATATTCAATAACATATATCTGCATTTTAGAGTTATATATTAGACAATTATTGCTGGGTTTTTTTGAGGTCAATAAGATGATTTAGAAACCCGAGGTGTACAATATTCACCGAGCCCGAAGGGCGAGGTGAATATTGTACTTCGAAGGTGGCTAAATCATCATATTGACCGAAAAAAATGGCAATAATTGTTTTATTATATGATTCAATGATTAAATAACACACTCATTAAGCAATCCATGCCATCTTACTTGTTCACATCTACTGAAGTACTAGCCCAACATAATGAGAGAAACAGGGTTAAAAAACAGTTGTATTATTCTGGAATTTTTAAATCTAGGTTAGGTGCAATGTAGAAAAATAAATGTCAGGCACATATACAGGATTGATTTTGAAAAAGGGGGCATTAAAAGGAAAAAATTGAAATTGACAACTTACTTGAAAACAAATCTTTGACTGCCCCCCCCCCCCCCCCCCCCCCCCAAGAAAGGAAAAGAATTCTCCCAAATCAAAATTTTATTTGGTGGAATGTAAAGGTCCATAAACTTTTCGAGGAAACTCATTGAAATTTTTTATCCTTAAAATTTAAATTAAAACTTAACATTCTCAAAAGTTGGAGAGAGGGGTAGGCCTCCTGCAACCCCCCCCCCCCTTTCCCCCGACCCCTCACCCAAGAATCTATGTGCCTTAATGTTAAGTTCGTATGAGTAGATGTCAGGTGCAAGTGAAATAACTTTCCAAAACTATTTGCATCAATTTGGAATTTCCCTATCTATTTTTGTTCCAATGTAGAATAAATAATTCCTTATACTGACCTGGAAGATCATGTGCAGGTCAATATAACGTAGTACTTTTCTAACATTGTTGGATCTCAGCCAATCAGAGAGATGGGAATTATTCAATCATATAATAATCATATTTACTGAAAATAAAATAAAAGACGCTATTCTGGGACTACCGGTAATCATATTTATAGCCAAGTGCTGAAACATTGCATAAAATATTTTAGATCAAACATTTAAGAATTTTAATGAATGAACAAATATTGAAACCATTATTATAATAATCAACATCATTAATAAAACTATTTATCTTAAGACTCTTGCCTATAATTGATGCCACTTATAACACCTTCCATGCTATATTGATATAGTTACATACTAAAACAAATGCTCATTGACTAAATAATGAATAAGGTACCGGTATGCATCACAATTTCACAGTCACATAGTTACATACTAAGACAAATGCTCATTGACTAAATAATGAATAAGGTATGCATCACAATATCATAGTCAAACGAAATTGGCAAGTTCAAAATTTACAGTCTCTTAGTCTTCCATATGGTGACCATGGTCTATGGCGATGCAGTATGGTTGACAAGCCTTGAGAACAATTTGAAAATGGATTCCTGTCTAAACCAGTTGTTTTTACTTTTAACTTCCTGTTTTCATTTTTCTGTAAAATGTTATTCTCCAGTAAATCCTTTATAACTTTCTCAACATCAGTTGCATAGGAAGGAAGATGATGAAATCCTTTCCTTTGGCCAAATTCACCTGCCTCTTCGAACTGTTTTGTGAATTGTATGAGCAAAGGATACTCTTTCGAATGTTTCAGTATACTTTCCTTAGTTTTGTGCCCAGTACAAGAGACCTTGCTGTCTCTGTTAAGCATTTCAATGTACTCATCCAAAGCAATGTTGTTATTCTTGCCACCTTGGATATTCACAAATCTGTTTGCTATGAATCGTTCCTCCTGGTCAGCGTTAAGAAGTCCTGAGGACAATGCCGTAGTATGAATGGAGCAAATGGAATATTTGATTTTATTTGTTTTGTGGTAAATTGGAAGCTCATACTTTGCAGATCGTACGCATCTTCCACCATCCCCCATATCTACTGCACTGTCAAAATTTCGATGGAGCATAACAAGTTTAAAAAGCATAAACACATAATCATGCAATTCATCATTGCTGCATTCTTTCTTTTTCTTTGTCTTACTCAAAGAGATGTCATGAAATCTAGACTCGTGAGCTTTTAAAGAACTTACTCTTTTATAGTCCTTTTCACAATGATGACATTTAAAACGACCATTTTCTAATGTCGAAGTCCAGTAGTTTTCCTCATGCTGAGGATTTTCTAGAACACTCCTTATTTCCTCACAAATATCTTGACCATCTTCAAAGAACCATTTTTCCACCAGCTCCCTACACACGTTATTCAACCACTGAATGCTGTCATTGGGTGTCATTTGTGAAAAATCTGGAAGTGGAAGATCATTCATGTCTACTGACCCCAGCTTGTCCATAAAGAGCACTACACAGATGGCATCAAGAATAGTATAATAAAGCATCTTGTATCCTCTGTATGCATTCTTTACTGGCCCTTTAGCACTTCTATGGCCCAAAAGGTTCCTGTAATAGTGGGCAGTACATGGGTCACCTGCCATGCCAGTGCTGTATGTAAGCTTATAAATGGCCTGCAAAATTAGATTTAGTAAAATTTACTCATTTAAACAATATTTTGCACCTAGGAAAAAAATGCATGGTATTTCGTTATGACAGAACTTTGAAATATAAGCAATTTAAATGAAGTTCTAACAGAACGTAGTTAATCTATAAGAAGTAAATCAGTAAGTAAATATTCACTGACTGCCTTAAAAACTTTTTTTTATTTTAGAAAGTATTTTATAAGACTTAATAAATAGTAACTGTAAGGATATAGGTAATTTTCATTTAAATTTTACTTACTTCGAGAAAATTCATCAATCTGTGAAAGTCTTCTGATTTTGAAATGAATCCCTCTAGCCGTCCTTTTGATGTCAGTGAATCCTTGAGTGCAACCTGTGCACACTGTATTCTCTCATCAGTGAGACGATCCCCTTTAAAAAAAAAAACATAATGCATAATACTGGCTTTCAAAATGTTGCATATTTGGTTGCTGTGGTTCAAGATCAAAGAATATAATTAACACCTTGATTTGTGAATATCATCAGTTTACACATCTTGGATTCATTACATGCTTTTTCACTATCAAGTATAGAGTCAGATTTACCAAGGTATTTAAATGCCTCATTGACATACCTCCAAAGAAAACAGCATCAACAACCTCTTCATTCTTTAATGGAACATACAGGTCGGTAAGATGTCTAAGGAGCCGAATCACTTCGTCCGTTTTATTTTCATTCGTATCAAAGAGTCCCAAAGAATACTGAAAAAAAATTCACCTCTGGTTAATCATATTATCTACATGTACAAGTTGTAAAGTTAAAATTAATGATTTTATAGAATGTGAATCTTACTTGTGTTGTTTTTAGTCCTGCAAAAGCTGAATGTTCATGATCCAAGTGCTTTGGGAAAATAGTCTCAAAGTGCTTTGACACTTGGGGAACATGTCTAATAATGGCTGAAGCAAAAATAAATGTTAGTTCCTTCAATAACTGTGTTTGTTCGAGGACAGAGGGGATGTATGTGGGGTTTTCTTCGTATCCATTTGACCCCGCTGGACTGGTGGTGGTGTACCTGTCAACAATGGCATAGATTTGGAACAAATGGAGACTCTCTGTTTTTCTCTCACTGGTTCGATAAGAAGGGAGAATGTCCTTGTCCCAATTGTCACCCACCAACTGGAATTTTTTGGCAACCTCTTCCTTGTTGGTCCATTTTATCTATAAATATTTAGTTCTTGTGTAACATATCTTTTGATTTGATAAAAAAAATTTTGTGTTGCCTATGTCACAAATTAGTCAAAAATGTATCAATCTGCTTGTCAACACATTTAAAATTTGTACAATTTGAAGGCATTTTTGAAGGGGAAAAAGTCTCAGTTTTTATTAAGTGTAATGATAAAATATTAAATTGTTATAAGGAGTGCATTTCATAGCTACTAAAGATATACTTCTATAATCTTGGTTGGAACAGTTAATGCTTTTTTGTAAGCCACTTTGCAGTTTATAAAGTTTAAATTCATTTAGTAAATAAATGTATACTAACTATACCTAACAATACTTGTACAGTTAAACTGTCAACATGTATTATGTTACGTGTGTTAACTTTAAACAAGAAGAGCTGCAAAAAACATAACCTCCCTGGAAAAAAAAAATTTACCTTTAGGATTTTGAGTTCTTCATCCAACTTATCCTGCCAACTTGTCAGTTTATTGTGAAGTGTCTGGGGATGAACACATAGTCCAGCTTTACAAAGTGATTCAATGGTCTGTAATGAAAATAACAGTTTAGGTTTGATTTCCTTCATTTCAAGCGAAGGTAATAATTTGAATTTTTGAAGGCTGAGGGAAAAGAACCTTGAAATCTTAAATTTAAGTATCCTGCAGCCCCCCCCCCCCCTTGAAAAAAATGCACTTACTCTTTGAGTACAACCACCACGAGCAAGGATAAAGACTGTTATGTAGTGCAAAGCGGACATCTCTTGATTTCTTCCATGCAAACATATAGCACTGGAGAGCATCACATGAAAGAAGGGTTTGCTGAGAATCCCTGGGGGTGGAT
The DNA here is from genome assembly GCF_033153115.1 of Saccostrea echinata. Classification (NCBI taxonomy): domain Eukaryota; kingdom Metazoa; phylum Mollusca; class Bivalvia; order Ostreida; family Ostreidae; genus Saccostrea; species Saccostrea echinata. Next base: position 11,853,780 of record NW_026889776.1, on the reverse strand, counting down.
TTTGCACTATGGATGATATAATAGAGAGAGTATGAGGACATCTGTTCTGAAGATCTTTACTCAGATTTTCCCACTCAAAGTTAATGAAATCTTCATATTCTTTTTTTTGAAGAAATGAACCAGACCCTCGATGACAGATTTTGCTACACTCATCCTCTATTATTTTAGTCACTGCATTCACCACAATGTTGGGATTTTGCTGACATAAAGTGTTCACAATAGTCTTGTCTACATTTTTGTTGTCCAATATGGCTTTACATACAACTTTGTGTGAAGGAGATACAACAAGCACAGACTTTTTTCCACTTGGGTAATTAATTGACACCTACAAAGAACCAATGATAAAATTTTAAATCCTATTTTGTCCCTAATACAAACCAAATTACCATGTATATTTAAACATCTTTATGTGTGATGAACTGCTATCAATTCAGTTGTTGAATAGATTAATTATCCAAATTATTAGATTTCATTTTTACTTTTCAAAATAAATATGGATATAATTAAGTATTATAAAAATGTAGAATAATTGATTGAATGACTTATACATGCATATCTTAGTAGGAAGAAATGCAGTCTTACCATATCAAGCTAATCCTGGAAAATTGTAAACTGGTCAGAACAAACAGGAAACTCTTGAAGTAATTAACTGGAAATAACTGCAAAAAATAAAACAAATAATAACTAACAAATACAACAAAAGGCCATAATGCTCATCTGATTCACCATGCTCCTGCTGTCCTTCAGAAGATTTGTTTTATGATTTTTCCCCTAATATATTCCTGTCTATAATTTTGATCCCTTATGTGGATCCATCCTAGCCCCTAGTGGTCATGACTAATTTGCACTTTAAGCCATACTTTTCTAAGGGATATGGGGACTGAGTCCTACTAAACAGTCTATTCATAATTTTAACACACTTTGAATCCACACTGAATATTTGCAGTTTAATCCCCTGTACATTGTAGAGCTTATTACAAAAAACAAAAGAAAACCCAAAAAAACCAACTTATGTCAGATAAAACTTTATTATTGTGGCCCAATGCATCCTACACATACCCCTGGGGCCATGAATCAAAATTGAATCTACACTACCTGTAAAAAATGGGGGAAAAAGACAATGGATGGATGACTGACAAACTTTGATCAAAAAAGCTCTCTTGAGTCTTTGCTCAGGTGAGGTAAATAACAAAACATAAAAAAGAAAGTTTAATAAAGTCAACCAAAACAGTCACATGTTAAAATGCAATAAACATGATCAATCTGATAAAAAAGAATTCCAACAAAATTAAAATGTATTTCATGTACAGCTTTCACAATAAATGAATGTTTTGGATGACCATTGAACATGAAGCATGCATATAACAACATAAAATTGAGAAAAGTCTCACCTCTACTTCCCCTTGACCTTGAATAATCTGGTTAGATTTTTCAATTTGTTTTTCAATATCTGAAATACATAAAAACCTATTAAAGCTATGAAATAAATTCATGATGACATTTATTAGAGTTTATGATTTTTTTTAAATTAATGATACACCATATTTACACCAAATTTGCATATTATACAAAGTTGATTTTACCATGATTTAATTTGAAATTTTTAAATAGTAACTCTGCTAATGACCTATCATTGATTAAAATACCTCCACTGGGGGGATCTCTTATGTCCACAAAAGATAAGGATTTCCTTGCTGGCTTCTTGTTTTCTTTGTTAGCAGGAACTGTAATAGTAATAATATGAATTAGGAAAGACTAATTTGGGGAATTGATGTACTGATAATTGATATACTGATAATTCTTATATATCTTATGTATCATGTCTTATGCAAACACATCCCCCATGCATGTGTGATCTGTGCCTGGCATTTTGGAAAAAAATCATTAGGCACTTCAGAATACATTTACATGAATGAGGAGGCTGGAGCACAAGTTTCAAATTCAAGCAGAAGATATGACACTTGAATTGTTCCTTAGTATCATTATGCACTAGAAAGGCACAATAAACATGTTCAAATACATGTACTTCAATATTTAATTTATGTATTTCGTAGGCACTTGTACAAACTATTTGGAAATTTGACAACATTCTTGAACAATCACTATGACATTTATTAAATTATCATACAATTAGTCTAATCTATCATACCATTCTTAATTGTCATACCATTTGGATGTGGCAAAATATTTCTAAACATGGATTCAGCTAAGGTATCAACAGACTTCTCTGCTTCACGAACAGACACCTGCTGATTTTAAAGAAAAGAAAGAAAGCTTGATTTGATTCCATTTGTCCACCATATAATTAAATATATGAAAAAATAAACCTTATCATTAACTGTATGGAAGTCAAAATCTAGATCATGTAGATTGCTCATTTATATAATGAGTATAGGCATGATAAATTTTTTCCCTCTGCAATGTACTGAATTGAACAAAATTGAATTCACATATTCCATGAAATCAAAAAATTCATATAGTCAGTCCAATCCTTTTATGTTTCATTCATAACAATTAAAATATTGTAAAAATTAAAAGTCGAAAAACTTAAAATATTGAATACCTGTCAGGGCTAGACAAATAGCATTGCCCGACGCCCGGGACAACCAATTTTGTTTAGTGGGCAAGTTATTTGATAAGTGGTGCCTGCCCGCGGACAAGTGTTTTTTTCCCATTTACAAAAAATCATATACTCAATATGTCTTTTGTGTTACCGCTTTTAAAATATCATGAATCACAACAAAGCATCTGTTTTCGCTGCTGTTGACCACTATTGAATATGAATTCTCTAGAATTTACCCATGAATGTGTTACACAAGTCGTAAAACATGACATCTTTCGCTGTCGTCAAAAAAGTTGAATTGGATTTTAGACTTTTTTTATTGACAAAATATTAAATTCATTCTGTGAATACAGACATGCTACTGTTATTAAAATTGGTTGTTGATTGGCAATCACATAGTCATGAAGTCCATAGCTCAATCGGCATGCAGTAGTGTTCACAGATCTGTCTCGTTTGTAGGTTTTTTGAGATCATCTTCACCTTTTTCATTAAATTTATTCAAAGAAAGTATAGGGAGTATCTTATTGAAGAATTTTGAGGAGAATAGAATGAAACTTTGACTTTACCAATGCCCTGAAAATATCGAAAGAAATCTGGGAAAATTTAGTGATTTTAGATCTACGTTGATTCCCGTGTAGTGTCTCAGTTGAGAAATAATTTAATGTTAATGATTTTGTTTAAATCAAGAAACAGGTCGGACAAGCAAATTTTTTGGTAGGACAAGTAATTTTATGATGGTAACCTGTCCGAGGGCAAGTAATGCAAAATTCTATTTGTCTACCCCTGCCTGTTTCAAGATGTCTCCATCAAGGGTACGTTTTGTGTTGTACCTAAACACGCTTACTGGCGCCAACTTTACTGGAGTGACTTTTCTGATTTGTACTAAAAGAGGATCTGTTGTTGCACACACTTCTGATTTTGAACGCTTCTTTAAACTATCCACTGAACTCTTTTGCTCTCGCTTCGTGACAGCAAACGATTTACTTGGCGATGGCACACAAACACTGTATCTATCCAAGGTAGCATTCAACGACTTTCTGAAATGTTCTCTCATACTCACAGCTTCTCTTTCTATTTTAAAAACTTTTTGGACATTTCGAAAACACTTTTGGCATACACCTGCGTCTGGAGGAAATGTGGTCCGAGTGTCCTCAGGAAAACCACAAACATTTTTTATATCACCCACTCTTTCGGTTGTAAGTCTTAATTTTTTGTCTACATATTTGTGAATCACAACTTTTCCTTCGTTGTCCACTGACTTACTTATGAAAGAGAACCCGCAAATTACGCATACATTACCGAGGGGATAAATTTTAACTGGCGTCATGGGCGCCGCCATTTCGTTCTTTCGGATCTAAATTTAACTTTCATAACGTTCGGAACTTTTCTTGAGTTATCGAGTTGCGGTACCTTCAAAATTTTTACCAGCGTTGATTTCATTGGTTAATTCAAAGGTCACACTGAGGTGACCTCGGACGGGGTGTTGTTAGATCTTGTATTGAAGCGTATCGTAGAGGAGCGAAAATTACAAGTCTAATTTTAATTAGATTGGGGCTTGATAAGCTACTTACTGGACCATACAAAGTATATTTGTACAGATTTTTATGAAGTTTAGGAATCCAGTATAGGAAGGATAGACATATGCCAGGTTTATCAAATTATCAACATTTTAAGAAATTCTGGAGTCAGTCAATGTACTGCTCGCTTACTTACAGTCCCTGAAACGTTCTACTTTCCCATTTTTCCGTTCGCTCACCGTTCGTTCACCGTTCGTTCAGCGTGCGTTCACCGTTCGTTCACCGTGCGTTCACCGTTCGCTCTCCGTTCACAGTTTTGCGTTCACCGTTCACCGTGCGCTCGCGTTCACCGTTCACAAAGCGTTCAGCGTTCGCTCTTCGTTCCGTTCACTTTGCGTTCACCTTGCGTTCAGCGTTCACCTATCGTTCAGTTTTCATTGTCATTCGGAACTCCGAAGTGAAAGGACTTATCTTTTTGCAGTTAAGGAGTTACAGGTTTTTTTAATTTATTAACTAACATATCGTGTTTGAAGAATCATTATTTCATGAGGAAAAATATCTACGATATATATTTTTATTATTCTAATTTAGCTGTTAGGTTATTTATTAAATTACTCTGGAAAATAAATGTTGTTACAAAATATAATAGAACTAGTTCTGAGAGTTATACATAGTACTGCGGATATCCTGTTAATTTATTATCTTTAGAACGAATTAAATTGATAGTGTGGTTAAAGGAAATATTTATTTAAAATGTAATGCACTACAGAATTTCTCTACTGTAATATGTAAAGTCTATAGTTATAGAGAAAAAAATCTTTCTTCACCGTAACTTTATATATGATTAATACCCCCCCCCCCCATTTCCCCCTAAATCGGTTACTTAGTCAGTACCTTATTTCCAGAATATTTAAATTAACATTAACAAAAAGCTACGGTCTTTTTTAGAACAAAAATTTCAGTCTCAAAACAAACATGCATCTAAAAAAGTCACAAAACAATAGTAGATCAAAATGTACACGTGTCGGCGGTGGTATTTGAAATTGGCAGAGAGTATGTTTCACATTCAAGTGTTAATGCCCAATGTATTTTTACTAATTTATTATTCAAATGTTGGAATCAAATCTAGAAATGATAAAAATAAATGTTATAACTTGTTGGAAATACTCGCACTTCGTCTTCGATGTGACGAAACTTTCACACTTGCACAGTGTCGAATGATTTTGATTGACAGGACAAGCACGTGGACTTCGTGTGAACTTGAAGCAGGAAAAATAAAAACGAGTATGACTGTCAAACAAATGGATATGATTTGTTGATAAAAAAAAAAGTTACTTTCACTGTCTGATATATTTAGAAAAAAAAATTCAGAGTTTTTGTTTGATATAGGTACAAACATTTGGTGAAGCCTGAAAGGAGGGGGGGCTAAAACTGAATATTACTCTCTCTCTCTCTCTCTCTCTCTCTCTCTCTCTCTCATTTGTCTGTTTAATAAAAACTATAACACCATATTACTTAAATATCAAGTTTTGAAAATTGAATTTATAACAAATAATATGAATATGTATCTTTGTATCATCTTGTCCGAGTATAATCACGGCCATCTGGAGATACATGTAGACGTCTGCTCAATAAATCATAATGAAAAATAGAAATGACACATAATATATTATTGTATTAAAAATTTAAAATACGAGGGTATAAATGTAATTTTTTTTTTCATTACTTTACTCGAAATCGCCTTGACACGGAGATATATATATATACGAATATAAGTTACAACCGCTTTAATTCATTCTATAAATCATAAGTTTTCTCTGATTTGTTATCAACTAAGAATAAACATTTTTATTTTCCAACTAAAAACAATATCTTTTATACTTCAGCGTTCGGCAACAATTGCAATGTTTTAATGCGATAAAAATCGTGTGATTAAAAACTTAATGTGCATGCATCGTCTTTCTTAGGACAATTTTGGAGAATTTATTTTATTGACTTATTTATTCATTCATTTATTTGTTTACTTATTTATTATTTGGTTTTTTTTTTTTTTTTTTTTGATACCTGACATTATAATACAATAAAATAGTTTCAATGCAAGGAAAAGATCAGAGGCATTCCGAATATATCGTTCATCTTGCGTTCACCGTTCGTTCACCGTTCACTTTGCGTTCGCGTTTGCGCTCCGTTCGCGTTCTGCGTTCGCTCACCGTTCAGCGTTCACACATCGTTCACCAAGTTGCGTTCAGCGTTCACACATCGTTCACTCATCGTTCGCTCTGCGTTCGTTCAGCGTTCGTTCACCGTTCGTTCACCGTTCGCTCACCGTTCAAGTGGGAAAGTAGAACGTTTCAGGGACTGTACGATTCTTTTACATTGGATTTTTAAATACTACAATAGTGAACTCCTCACATGAGTAACCAATCAAATAATAGAATTTACCCATGCATGAATACATGCTTTAAGAGACACCGTGACGGATAAAGGGGAAAATTGACAAAAGAAGAATTTTTGCATGACACATGCAAATTTTGTTCAATTCTTGAAGATATTAGGTTTCAGAAAACTACAGGTTTCAGAACCTAAAAAATCTACTTTTATGGAGAAATATAAATGCAAAAATAATTTTTGTTTGTCCCAGCACAAAAATATTGCTTCACTTCTTTTTCTCTATTGTACGCATGCGCAGAAAAGTTGAAGAATTTACGATGGTTTCAATTCCATGGATATGAATGTCGGATGACGGAGAATTTTGATACAATCTTCAAAAAGAATGATCAGAACTTATTCCTCACTTTTACTTGCTCCAATTCAATGTTGTTTACAAGTTTCACGCTAAGAATAAAAGTCGCGTGACCTTGACATTGTTGACATTGACGGTAACAACTAAGCGATAGATACAACGTTTGTTTTTCCGGCACTTACATTCTGCAGTTCTTTTGTTGCTTTACAGTCAAAATCCGCTTTATTCATATTTCACATTAATCTTTTATTTCATGATACAATTATCTTAAAAGAAACGCATGAATTTGACTCATTATGTAACTTTAATTTAAGGTTTTACCAAAGGTCAACATGCCCAAAAATTTATTTTTACAACAGCTCCAAAACTATGTGAGTTATAAAGTTAAAACTTTTACAGTTTGTAAATATATCATTGATTAACAGATAGAAAGTATCACTTAAAAACAAATATTTAAAAAAATATATTTTTTGAGAAAAAACAATTTCAAAAAATTTGCAAATTTTAAAAAAATGCACCTGCTTAATTATGTACTTTTAGTGAAAACCATCATTGAAGAAATAATATATGTTTATCAATGAAGGGCAAGTTGGACGTGAATGGTCTCTGAGAGGCTGTTATTGAAAGCATGACATGTATAAAGACAAGGCCCCTATAAAATCCGCCATTTGCAATGTACTTTCGGTTTCAAATCTTAACATTTGGACAAAATAAACAGGGAAAACAACTTTCCAGAGGCTATCGAAGTCCAACTTGCCTTTCATTGATTAACATATATTGTTTCTGCAATGATAGCTTTCACTAAAAGTACCGAAATAATTAGGTGTGTTTTTTAAAAATATATGCATTTTTTAAAAAGAATTTTTCTCAATAAATACTTTTTTTAAGTATTTGTTATCAAGTGATACTTTCTATCTGTTAATCAACATTAAAACATTGCTGTGACGTCATGCCTTTGTTCTTGCACTCTAGAAATTTACCTGTAGCCGTCCGATAATAATAATTAGCAGTCCAATAATATATTATCGGACGGCAGTGATAACAAAATCGGACAGTAGTTAAAAAAACAACAACTAGAGTGAAATCAAGGTTTAATATGTCCAGAAACCAAAAAAAAGTTAGGGAGAAAAAATCCAGGGAAAGCGAAAGCGAGGAAATTAAGTTGTTAAAAATAGCAAATCCAAGAAGAAACTGGAGTTTTAACCTTCCTCAAAAGTAACACTTTCCATTCGGTTTTTGCAAAGCGTTTTCGATACAGCACTGTGAATAAGCCAATTTAAATCCATTTCTGATAAAGAACCAGTCTGCGAATCTCTTCATTTAACGAGGTTAGTTCGCCAATGACCGCACCTTTAAAACCCAAGATTTTCATTATATCATCCAATCAAAATTTTAGATAAAAATCCGTTTTTTTACTTTAGATGCATTTTGAGGATATCATCCAACACTGTATCTGTATCAATGTCAAACACACTTAATAAAAAAAAAATTCCGAATATAAAAAAATCCTTCATCACCTGACCACTGTCCATAGTTCCTGCTAAGCCAAAGGACTTCCATTGAATGAATGAACCAAAAGAGTTTACTCACTGATTTTACTTTCTAAAGAAAAAAAAAAACTTTCTCTTTTCTTTTGTCTACTTATTAGATGGTTTCAGGTAGAAAACTATTGATGCCTGAACTCCTATTGTGTAATTATCGGACTCCTCCAGGTAACTTTTAGACATTTAAATAGCAATGTTTTAAGTAAGATATATGCCTCATACAATTCTATATGTAAAATTATCAGACTGTTTTCGGCCCTAACGGGCCTCAAACAGTCTGATAATTTTACATATAGAACAGTATTCGGCATATATCCATTACATATATTTATAAACTGTAAAAGTTTGAACTTTATAAACCATATAGTTTTGGAGCTATTGTAAAAATTAATTTTTGGACTCGTGACCTTTGGCAAAACCTTAATCGTAAAACACTTCGAAAAAGTCTTAGTGTAAAATTATGTACAATCGTTCAATATCAAAACTAAGCATGGGAAAATATTACGGACAAAATAAATTAAAACAAAAAGTCGATTTGTTTTTATAAAATTAATAATAATTTTTTTTAGACACACGTGGTCACATGAACTCCGTCCGAATTAACGTATGCCTCAAACTTTATATCTCATTTTCTAAAATATCAAAATGGTTACACTTAACAAGAGAAATAGCATATTTATAGATTGTACTTTTTGTAATCTTGTAAAAAATGTTCTTCAAAATATTGTGCATCTAGTCTTCTTGTGAACGTTACACTGAATTGTAGATAAATCTAGCAGGAATGACATCTTAAATATCATCAAAGCATCCCCTGTTGACGGGGAACACCCACCATGAGCCCTATTTATTGATCAGGTATACAGAGTACTCCGTACTCAAAAGTAGTATAAAAGCAATAACCTTACAAATGGTATCAAAAATACGATCCAACGCTTGGTTGCTTTTACAAACAAGGTCATAATAACGACCGTAGAATTTGCAAAAGTCTTACTTTAAACGGGATTATTGATATCCTTGTGATCATCAACTTATCTGTTAGTGGCTTGGCTTGGTTTAAAAATCAATCGTACCTAGAGCATGGTTTTGTATCTAATACGTTGGAGACATAAAGACATAAAGATACGTTGAAGTCTAAAACTTAAAAAATTAAAACGTCAAGATAAATTTTTGATAGAGTTAAATTGAATTTCATTAAATTTCTATGAATGATTGTTGTAGTTATAATTCAATCCCCCTATTGAGTAAAATATTTTTTAGCTCATATGACATGTCACTGGTTGTCGGTGAAAGGATTGAAATTTAGACCTTTTCTCTGTATCGCGATCATTTAGCAGTGCAGAGGTTCTATAGCCAACTCCAACGTCCTGCAAGTGAATGAAAATAAATAATCGACAAAATCTGCCCACTCACCTCGACAAAGAATCCAATGGTCGTTTACTTATAAGTAAAATAATTTTCATCTTATTCATTTTTAGACAGAAGTCCTACAGAATGGCATTACGCAGTCAGCATATGGCAACAAAAAATCCTAAAAGAAAACTCGATCCTGGAAATGTCGAAGATTCTGCATCAGGAGGAAATATCAAGTACTGGATGCTTCAATTTTAATGAGTTACCTGAGTCATACATGTGACCTATTCTTATCTGTTTTTGTCTGTGGTCGTGCGTCATTCGTAAACAGGAGCATTTTCAGCTTCTCCTCATAAACCAATTAACAATTTTCAACCAATATTGGCATAAAATATGGAGATAAGAACCAGTAATCAAGGTAAAAAGTCCAAAGAAAAAAATATAAATCAGGAGCATAGCAAACACGAGTTCTAAAACCATCAGAGGAGGGATCAGGTGCCATTGAGGAGTAAGCATCCCCTGCCGACCCGCCTATATGATCAATGGGTAAAGGAGACAAAAATTGTGAATATCATGGTCCCTGTCCCTTTGGTCGTGATGGGAGTGACTAAAACCAAAATAATATTATTGTTTTCTTTAAAAATCTTCTTCTTTGCTACTGGATTCAAGCAATCAAACTGTTGGCATGATTGTAATACGCATTGAGCCAACTAGCCAAATTGTGAAATTCATTGCCTCATTGTCAGGGGCTTTGAAATAAGAACAGGACTCAAATGATCGTATAGTGAACATGCAAATAATCCTCTCCCTCTATTTATTTTGCAGATAAACTAGGTGCTTGGTGAACCTCTTCCAAAATTGTGAAATTTGTACCTGAAGGGTTGTTAGGGGTTTTGCTTATGGGAAGGTGGCTCTGTTGATTAATATCTAGTGAAAATACATTATTTCTTTCAAGATATACTGTACGTGTACATAAATTGGCGTATTCAAAATTTAGCGCAATCACTGGGTATGGAGTTGTTGGCGTAATCATGAATTAGCGCCACACATGTCCGTGCTGTGCATTGTATTTATAAATGATTTCTTAACGGTATTCATAAATTAGAGCATCGGTGTCCGCGCCAAATCCTCTAAAATATAAAGCCCGCTTTTCTAAGTACACATACAGTAGTCTCTTCCCCTGGGTATTAAGCAAACAAACTAAGTGCAATATTAAAATGAGTAAGGGTGTCTCTATCAAATTTGTGTTTTTAACAGATCATGCAGAGGTTCTGCTGTTTTGATGGGGCTCTTTTGATTCCATATGTATATAGAGAAAATACATTAATTCTTTGAAAATCGTATTCTCTGCTCCTCTGTTTTGTATTAAGCGAACTAATTCCATTGCTATGATGAACAAGGGTACATCTTTCAAAATTGTGAGCTTCATGGTCTGTGGGGAGGGGCTTCTGGTGTTAGGATGGTGCATTATTTCATTATAAAGTACTATGTGACAATGTTCCTGTATTTATTTTACTAATCATGGATTTGCTGTTCTTGATCAGAAAAAGATTTTTAAACATTTCCTATAAATTCATATAAAAGAATGAATGCTCATCTTGGATCCACCATACCCCCTGAGGTTATGATATGAACAACCTGAATCTACAAATTTGAATTTACACTATGTAAAGAAACTTTCACGTAAGTTTCATTATTTTTTGGCCAAGTTGTTATTGAGAGATCTTTTAATTAAAACTTGACATTTAATTTTCTCTAATTCTTAATTATCTCCCCTTGAAAGTGGATGTAGTGCTTCATTGAACAAATTGAATCCCCTTCAGCTATTCTTTGTGGTATGTTTGGTTTGGTTGATATTGGCCTAGTGATTCCTGAGAAGAAGATGAAAATTTAAAAGTTGACTACACTGACGCCATCAACGACAATTACAAAACAGACAAATTTTGATCAGGAAAGTTTACTTAAGCCTTCGGCTCAGGTGAGCTAAAACTTTAAAGGTGGGATCAAGTGCCATGGAGGAGTATGCATGCCCTGAGGAATGGTCACCGCCGTATGTTTCTTGACAATCAAAGTGACAAAGCTATTGCTGTTTCTTAATTTCGCCATTTCTGTTTCATTGCACTTGGAAAAGGGTCTTGCGCTTAATTGTTACAATTTAAATACATATACATGTAAAGTAATCCACGCTTGAAACGAACACGCTTATAATGAAATGAATTGACACTTGCAAAGAAATGATTTTCATTCACTGTGGCTTTAAGATATATTGTGAACTAAAGATATAACGAATTACGTTCAAAACGAAACAAAATCATATGCCCCTGTCACTTCATTATAAACGTTTGTTTACTGTAATCTAAAACCTAGAATGTTTTTGATAATTTTGATTGAAACTGACAAAATGGTTCTTGAAAATATGTCTTACAGATGAACTGATATATAGAGAAAGACTAGCGCTTAAGACAGGCGTTAAAAAAATAGAGCTTATAGCATTGATGAGCATATCGTGAAACCTCAACCATTTTTTATTCATTTTTCAGAGAAAGAAAACCAATTGCTTATTTGTGTTTCAAACTACTTCTCGTGTCCTTTGTTTTTGGTCCACCGGAGTTAAACCGACTTTCCTATGTAATAAAACGATTACAGCATTTGTTGACTTTCACAAAGAGCAACAATCCTGGAAGTCTTGATCTCGCAAATAGGATTTTACTTTGTCATCATTCAAGTCTTCAAACTAAGGATGTCTGTCTTCTCATTTTTGATTCCATGCCGTCTGAAGAAGAGAATACAGGTATATAATGGCTCTGCAAGATGGCTGGAAAACTTTTTTCTTTATTCTCTGTGATTGGTTGTATATAGTTCATAGATTAAAAAAATTCCACACTAAACATTCAAGGTCAAAACTCATTTCAAACATTTACCAGTATATAAAAAATAATACAGTGGCGCGACAAGCTGGGTATCTCCGCACGAGACCATTTCATTCACACAATACATTATTTACAATGTATTTCTCAGTTTAAAGATGTATTATAAAATGCCCATAGGTCTTGATCACCTTTCATAAGCTTAATACGACAAAGTTAGCCACATCTTAACTTTCGGGTTACCTGACATCAATTTTAAAGTTTGGTAGGTACTCTGCTGCAATGCCACTTCCTTGTTCATGGTGATTAGGTGATCAATATATTTTTAAAGATGAAGTCAATTTTATTAATTCATTATTCAGATAACTTTGAATTCCCATAAAAAACAACCCTACCCTTTTATGGTCCATTCTACCCTTTGGGTCATTATTTGAACAGCAATTAAATCTTCATTGTAAGTAAACTTTCATGCTTTTGTTTTCTATCATGGAGATTCCTGCAATGATTTTTAAACCTTCGATCCTGGTCAAAATCTATCCATGTGGGTCATGTTTTTTTTTTTTTTTTTTTTTTTTTTTTTTTTTTTTTTTTTTTTTTTTTAATAGAAATGTACACTATGTAAAGAAGCTTTTATTTGTTTCATTTTTAGCCCATTGACTCTTGAAAAATAAAAATAGATTTTTAAATGCCATCTTTTGCCTTTTATTGGATAATTCTTGGAATATGGCCCCTTGTTTTATCAAGTTTGAATTCCTTTACCAAAGGATGCCCAGGTTTGATTTTATTTGGTCCAGTGGATCGATAGAAGTTAAAGTGTATACGTTTTGTAGACAGACGCCAGACAACAGAAGACAAAATATTTATGCAAAGCTTTAAATATCCTGCAGATTTTTCACGTACTGATCATGATACCATGGATATATATCATGTAATGATGCAATCTATTTCTGCAGATAATGGACATAACTATAATTGTAAAATGAAAAAATTGTTTCATCAGCAGCTGCACCAGATTCATAAAAATTCTTACCAATTTTCCTCCTTTGTAATAATCCGGAAACTTTTATCGAGTACTTTAACCATTACACACTCCCACTTTAGGGAGCACTTCTTTTATGATCTTTTTGTAAAATCATATATAAATTTATCTGTTTAAAAATTACCCCGCCCCCCCCCCAAAAAAAAAACAAATAGAAAAAAAGGCATTATCAGTTATTAATACATATCATAAATAAACTGTTGTCCTTTAACGATTGTTTAATGAACTTGGCTGAACTCCCCATTTTAGATATATCTGAAGTTGAAGACACAGTGGTAGTCTGCTATGTTGATGAGAAGCTAGTGAAAGAAAAGGTTAACATTTTTTGAGTGCATTTCCTAATTGTTGGAATTATTTTGTCTAACCGAATGTGCATGTTGTTTTGTATATCGATTATCCAGATAAAAGTAAGCGCTGAGCGTCCGAAACAATCAAAGTGATAGTACTTAAGCACCCTTAAAAATTTGTCTTAACCCTTTAATTTTCGATGTATAGCATATTGTAATACAAAGGAATCTCACATGGACTTGGAAAACACTACAAGGGAGAAATAATACGGTTGATGCGTCCCTAACAAAAAAATACCATAGTTAACTATAGTTTACTATAGTTAACTATAGTGATAACTTTGACACTATGAAAACTTTTATAGTTAACTATAGTGATTATTTGAACATTTGATTTGTTATAGTGATAACTATGAAAACTTCGATTTACCATAGTGTTAACTTTGACACTATGAAAACTTTGATTTACTTAAGTGATCACTATGAAAAGCTTTGATTTAATGTAGTGATCACTATGAAAACTTTTGATTTACTATTGTGATCACTTTGACACTATGAAAACTCTGAAATTCCTATGAAAACTTTGATATATTCAAGTTATCAATCAAATATACTTTATATCATTGTATTTAAGATGGTAACTCTATAGATCTTGTTTATATACTTGATAACATTAAATTGCGTTATTTACTATGCATATTGAAATAAAAGCCAAACAATATTCATTTTAAAAATGTTATCCAGTAGAAGTCTTTGGAAACAATAATTTTTTTTTTCAAAAAGTATTAAATTAAAAAATAACATTGAATGCATAAAAGGAATTGCATGCAACGTGCATTGAATTATTTTAAAAAGAGGACATCAATAGATATCTTTTGTAAATTGAGATAATCGGCAAAACTGGATAATGCCAATGTTGTGAAATTAATCAACTTCTACATGTATCACTGAAAATTAAACTTTAATAATACGTTTTTTACTTTCAAATTTCTAGAGGCTTCATGTCGAAAACCTTTATAAAATATAATGCTGACTTTGAAACTTTGATTTAAAATAGTGTAAACGTTGACACTTTGATTTACCATAGTGATCACTATAAAAACTTTGTTTTACTATAGTGATAACTTTGGAAACTTTGATTTACTATAGTGTTAACTTTGACACTTTGAAAAGTTTGATTTACTATAATGATCGCTATGAAACTTTGATTTAAAAATCAGAATTTCAAAGTTTGATTAACTATAGTTTAATAATTAACTATAGTTTATTTACCATAGTATTTCTTGCTAGGGGTGGTAGGAATTATAGTCTGTTAAGGGGACAAAACGCATTTCTTCATGATGGATAGTTGAAAAGTTGTATAAATAATACATGTTTCTAAACTTGACCTAATCTTAAAATCTTAACTTGTAATTCAAAAAAGCATGCATATTCTGAAAGATTCCATCATTGGCTTTTTTATTTCGAATGATTTTTTTGATTTCAAATAAATGTTTATTCATTTGTAGGGAACAAGAGAATTCATGCAACAATTGATCTCACGCACTTGTAAGCAAAATGTCTTTTTCATTTATAATCTACCTGGATACATGGCTTTGGAAAATGTTCTAAGAAACTGGAAAATCCACGTCGATGCAAACCATCTCATTCCCCACTGTGTGAAGAAATCCAGAATCTTTAAACGAATGTACCATATATTAGACGGAATACTCCATTCTGTGTTGGCAGCTTTGAGAGAGCTACCAGAAGGAACTACGAAGGAAAATGCATTGAGAAAGTTTGCCTGCATTGAAAGAAAATTGAGGGACAGTAACGATTTTACTGTACTTTCTAAAGATTGCAAAGAATGGTTACAAAGGTATTGCCATATACTTATTAGGGTAGAGCAATTCATTACATGTGTCTTCCGTGAAGTTGCATTGTTATAATATACATACAAGCAACTTGGATAATTCCTTCATAAACAAGTAAATCCCCGGGGTTTTCTTAGTTTTCTTTGTGATTTTCATATTCCAATTTATTCTCTGCAATATCAAACTAATAGCTATATATTTGAACTGCTTAAAAAAAAACGACATTTTGTGCAATATCTCATTGATATCAACCTAATTCAAAATTCCTTTTCAGTCTGGTTAAACACGGATATAAATATATATTTGGAGTAAGAAAAGTTGTCAAAAATCGATATAATACAAAAACTTTAAATTTCTGAAAACACATTAAAAAAGTAAAATGCTTTTAAATAAAAAAAAATTGATTTGTACAAATCTTTATTGTAACATTCTGTTTCTGGAATTTGTATACCATGATAAAATAAACACTTCTTTTACAAGAAGCCTTTTGTATTTGTCAAACACCTAAGTTGTTTTCAAATCAAGAGAATTGTCAAAACTGTTCCAACTAAGATTAGACCCTTAGTGATATGAACTTAAGAAATTGATTGTGACTTCATGTTTATGATCAACCTGGATGGATATTGTGCCTTTGATGATTAGGGTTAAAATACAATTATTTGTTAATGTAAATGTGATAACTTAGCCCATGGACGGGATCTCTGTCTTGCGACTAACAATTAAAATATAATATACAGTCCAAAACTTGATGTCATAATGAAAACAGTTTTCTTTCTAAACGCCCAAACATAACGAATATTTCATAAGGGTTCACTGAATTACTGTTTTCATATGTGACTCGGTAGAGACAATAGTCCTCTTGTAGGACAAAAGTTCCTACCGAATGCCTGAGAAATAACTACCTCCCGGAAATAACTCATCATACATAAACAGTCTTGATCTACGTTTATCGAAAATTGGAAGAGGATAATTGTTAACACTTTATGTACTAATCAATAGTAAAAACTACATAGAGAAAAAAGCACCTCTTTGAATTTATATCCATATTAAATTCATAAACAAAATGTTTTTCACAGTAAGAATCATTATTTTGCTTTCAAAACAGAGGTAAAAGATTTCTAGATTCAATCGTTGCATTATTATTCTTTTCGTTATTCATAATTAATTTTACAGAAAAGATGAAATGCAAAAAAACCCTTTTGGAATCAAACGCTCTTGCTTTCAGGGAAAACCAATGTTGTATATTGTGCAGGTCAAGCATTCTTCTATTGCATAACTTCCGGAAAATCATTCTGACCTGAAACCTAATTATCATTACCAAGAACTGTGAACGATAGTATTGTTCTCCCGCTTACCTCGAAGTCAATTTTCAAAAGTTAACACATTTGAATGATTTTTCATAATCATATAGATATTTATATAAATTTTCATAAAACATTACTTATTTAGGAAAACAAAGAGAGATAAGTCTATAATTTTAGTTAAACTTGTTATTTTTCACTATAGAAATCAATGGAAAGCGGAAGAATATTTTTAAAACATCTTTACCCCCCCCCCCCTCAATGAAACAAAAACTCCTTTTTCCAGGTAATATGGATTGTTATTTCACAAATTCATACCAAAGCTTTTGGTGTTTCACTGGGGGGGGGGGGATATGTTTACAGACAAAAATGCTCATTTTATTCACCAATTTCGAAGGGGTTTACAACATAAACAATATATTTCATCAATTACATATGCTTATTTTTATATGCGTAAAACATAAGAAAAGATTTAAGGAACATTTATCCATATCCAATAATATTTTAAAATATGCTGATGCTTTCAAGTCCGATTCCAATGGAAAACATCGTCTACCTCCTTTATAAAAGGAGCTGGAATTAAGAGTATTTAATTATTTTACACTGGTATTAAAATTATTAATCAATTACCATTGAACTCTTCCTTGCATTCAGCAAAGATTTTATGGCCAAATTGCCATACCGGTAAGTATTGAATTAAATGGGTGTAAAATGTAGGCGGGAATCGAGAGTTAGCGTGCGTAGTTCTTTAGTAGCTTTCTTATTTCGGCGATCTTTTTTCGCGATGATATTTTTCCCACAAAATATTTTCTATTCTTTTTATTTTCTATCTATCAGAAACTATTTGATCATTTTGTTCTAAGTAATAAGATGAAAGACTAGAAAAAGAAAAAAAAAAGTATCATAATTTTCAGATTTAATATTTAAATATTTCAGTGGACAAAACTTCGGTATTATTGCCTATAGGACGGACGTCGAAAGTTTAACAGTGTACACAAACCAACCTGAAACAAGAATACTGAATGCAAAATTGAAAGAATTAAAAAAAATATGTTCACCCTTGTCCTTGCGACACTTTAGGGTACAAACACCAATTTACAGAACACATCATTTCGTTGCTGGGTCTAAACTCGAAAACACGAAATCTAACATTTTGGGAACACTTGGTACATTTGCTAAGAAAGTCAAAGAAAATGACGAAAAGGATGTTGCCATTACTTCTCCCCACGTCATCTGGAAAGGATGTACTGCAAAAAGTGAAATAAATGGCAAAGAAATTGAAATAGGAACATGTACATGGCCACCACAACCAATTGATCACTTGGGAGCAAGGATGAAGGATATGGCTCTTGTCGAGTTAAACCCCGAAGTAACGGGAAAAATTTCTACATCAGAAAATATCTGTCTTTACGTTGACTCAAAAGAGGATCTAGACTGTCGACATGTCTATAAATGCGGATGGAAAACTGGCAGAAGTGACGGGGAAATAGAAAACCCACAGTTCAGCCTGTATGGAAATAAAGTGATGATCATCACGCGTGCAAATGAAGAAAAATTTTCCGAACCCGGGGATAGTGGGGCGCTTGTGCTAACCAAACAAGGTACCAAACTGTTTGCTCTTGGTTTAATATTTGGCAGTGACTTAAATCTTAGAGAAAGCGATGACGAGTTTCCGGAAAACGCTTCAATTGCCATATATTTGGATGAAGCCATTCAGAGTTTTGAGGAAGAATCTGAAAATGAAAGGATAAAACTTTACCAATTCTAATTATAGCTGCTCTCTGGAATACAGGGACGAGCTTCAAATCCATCCACTGAAAACAACACGAAATATACGGCAACTTTTTTTGGCAAGCTACCAATTTTTCTTTTGCAGTATAATCACTCTACTGAATTAATCACAGTATACGATGTAATATCATTTCACTTCTATCTTGCAACCACATAAACCTTTCATTCGCGATTGATAAGTAACATAAAGTAAACACCAAGTAGATTTATGCCCCTTTGCTGTAACGGAGATACTGGATGAAATGGGACAATTATTATCCGTTGAAAGATAAATGAAGTAACACGTTAAGTAACAAAGTAATATCAATATTTATTTATATCCCAGAAAGTTATGCTTTTGCAAAACATAAATACATTGATTTCTCAAATTGCATGCGAACTTTGCAACGGGTGACTAGTGTATTGTTTCTGGAAAATGAATAACACGGGCAAAATTAATTCAGTTACCATGTTTAAGACATTTTGAATAAGTTTTTATTGCAAAACCATATGAGAGGACATAAAATAGGATAATTTTCTGATAAAGGAATATCAGCCTTTAACACGTGAGAAGGTTGATATGCAAAAGATTTGAAATAAAATTGGCAATGGATCTGATGCAATACCTTTCAGTACGACTATAGATCCATCTTTGATCTGGACTTTTTAAACCAGTAAAATTCTAAATTACCATGTTGCAAACTGTAATAGCTCGAAGGCAGTAGATAAAACGATTTGTTCGTTTTGAAGTTGCTTGCACAAAAATTCATCATATAATTGATACACTAGAAAAAAGATAAAAAGTGATAGGGAATCATTAGTCAATTGAAAAAATGTAGACATGAATATGTGCTTTCATTTCATTTCCTCAATTAAGGTTGTTGAAAAATTTATCTTTATAAGGTATTGTAACAGCTTGTATATTTATCTATCACGCGAAACTTAAGGGGGAAGAATTTCAAAAAAAGAGTGACATCATGCTAATAATTTTTTTACATTTTCAAAAATTTCGTATGTGTATATCTTACACGAGTCGGAAGTGTCTGTATAAATATAGTGCCGGTGTCATAAAGTAAACTTTCCCCACTTTCCCCCATAGTAAAATATCCCACGGAAGATCTACTACATAGTCAACCATCCCCTATGGTTCAAGATTTACTACAATTCTTCCGCTTAGTAAACCTTCAATCATAACCGTCAGCCGTTCGGATTTTACGTATTCTATGGGAAATATATGCTTTTACAATACATTTCGATCCATATATTTAATTTACATTAAGAATTCCATCTTAATGAAATTCTGATGTGTTACATGTAAAGTCCAAAGAAAAAAAAACGCATGTCTTCTAATTTTTGAGAAACTGTCTTTTCTACAATACTATCCTATTCTTTTCAAGACCACATTTCCTTACTAAAAAAATAATAACGATTTTTTTTTTCTGAATGAACCCAAAGCATTATCGTATTGGCTCCAGATATTTTATGACGATGGCCCATTTCAAGTACCGACCAGATACAACGGGTAATTTAAGATAAGCAGGTCAAAAGTAAACTGAGTCTAGTAATAATTATTATTTTGAGGGGGAAGCTGTGCTATATAGTAAACTTTCCCTGGGAAGGTTTGCTATGCGGAAGGTTTACTGTATGACACGGGTATTTATTTGAAGTGGTGTAATTTTTTTTTTTTATTATTTTAAAAATGTAGAGATGAAATATTTCACACATTTAGTCCATATTTTCTTGTCTTGCCGTGGTTTCTAATGTAGTATTCTCCTGCCCTCCAGTAATGCAGTAAATGTTTGGTAGATTAAAGTAAGCACCTGAGCTTGCCTTCTTCATACAGAGAAAATCACTTGATTTTTTTAGAATACCAAAAGAATGTTGAATCTTTAAAGCTAGACTCTCTCAAACTTTCAGCCAAAGAATTTAGTTTGTCTTTTTTGGGGATATTATTTCTAAAATTCTATTCGTAATATATTCCTTTTTAATTTTTATTTTTTGAATCTATTTATTTCTTTTAATTCTCTGTTCAATTTCACCGTTAAGAAATTACAGAAATTTGGATTTTAATTTTTAAAAATAACATTTTCTAGTTATTAAAGTTTTCAAAAATGGAGAATCACAATAACATACCAAAGTGCCATTTCATAGGAAAAAATAACTGTAGTTTTGCAGGAAAACTGCGCAGTTTTACTTTTCTTTAGTAACATGTTATTTTTAGCATTTTAAAATTTCAGTGGACAACCTTAAAAAGTTGGTCAAGTTATGGGTCTACAAATGTTAATTTCCATGTCTTTATCTTTTCCATGGTCCATAGTTTTATTTAAGCAGAGCGACTAATATCAGGCGGAAAATCGAAAGAGGAGAGATTAGGGATCGCCTAGCCCCCCCCCCCCCCCCCCCAAACACACACAGTTTGAGAAATTATTCATTTTGTCTACTAGTTTAAGGTTTAAGTTTGTAGAAACGGGCAATACAAGCTAGCAAAGCACTATGGCGTTTGTATTATAATAATGGAAAACTGATGTTGGACTGTAATGTCCAACGTTGCAATTTTCGATATTTTCCAATTGTATTGTATAATTTTCCATTTGTATTGTAAAATGTTCCATTTGTTTTCTAAAATTTCTCATTTGCATTGTAATTTTTTTTTATTTGTATTCTATATGTTTTTCATTTGCATTGTAATTTTTTTAAATTTATTTTCAATAATTCTCCATTTGTATTGTATAATTTTTTTATTTGTATCGTATAATTCTTATTTGTATTGGATAATTTTTATTTGAATTTTATAATTTTCCATTTGCATTGTATTGGGCTTTTGTATTGTATAATTTTCCATTTGTACGAGGGGTGATCAAAAAGTTCACGAATTTTCTCTATATTTACAAAACCACAATTCAGATCAGAATGAAATTTGGCAAACTTATAATCATACACATATTCTATAAATAGCAGGTGTTCTATAATGTTTTGTGCCGTGTTTGTGACGTCACAATGTGAAAATGACGTCAATATGTAGGTGATTTGTCACAAAAAATGGTAGACTCAGTCATACGCCAGCGACGAATGGCTGTAAAGGAGATAGGTGAACATGACGAGCGATTAGCCTATAGTGTGACAAACATGAAGATGAAAAATTAAATTTCAATTATATCAAAATTTTCCTTGATATTTCGTCTAACATTGAAATTTAGTTTATGTAAAATTTCTACAATTTGCAAAAATCCCTCAAAGATTGAAATTATTTGTGAAATGTGAAATATTAGACACACACTAAAGCGGGCAAAAAGAGTTATTTTCTCATACTATAACACCATTTTTCGATATGAGTGGGTCTTCGCCCCACCTTTTTGTAAGTTAATCCTCAAACTTTGCATAAAAATATATATTTTTTGGTTAGCAATGACCCACTATACCTTAAAAATATACTTTAATGACATAACATCTTTTCGAGAAATACTTTAAGTCCATTTAGTCAAGGGTCATATCACAAACTTGATTTCAATGCCACTGTTCGTCAGGACTTGTGTAGTCTAATGGTTAGCGTGCTAGTCTCGAAAGAAAATGATACTCAGGATTTTTAATTGCTAGGGTTCGAACCCCACGAATTCCACATTAATTTTTTAAATAAAAGAATAAATTTTGCCCAGAAAATTTTCCTCAGAAAAGTTTTGTTTATCACAATTTCTTAAATTTCAATAATGAGAACTTTACTCTAAATATTAAATTCACAAAATGAACAGGATTTTTATATTTCTGAAGCTATAGGCTTTATGCACGCTATGTTCGCCCATCTCCTTTAACGTATATCTTGGAGATGCCTTTGCAGTAGAATATGATAATTTGTACAAGGTTTATGAAGACAAAAGACTTACCAGAAGTTCAATCATTAATTGGATTGCTTGTTTTAGTGAAGGCAGGGAGATGGAAAAAAATGATGTTTGTTCTGATGCCCAGCGAAAGCAAGCCGGGGAAAAGATGTGTTCTTAGTTGAGCCATTTGTTATGAAAGATCGCCAAGTTACAAACAGAAAAATAGTTGAATATCTTAACAATAATATAATTATTAAATCCCTAAAATATCGTTTACTTTAGACTTTAAACATATGAGATATGATAAAAAGAGTTCGTCCATACTTTATCCACATTGGATAAACGACGTTCCCGAGACAGAGGACTCGGGTTTTGATGATCCCCATGCTAATTCTGGGAAGAGATGTCCTTATCCAACCATCCTATTACCGCGATTTGGCCATTTCTGACAGATGGACTGTTCTTGCAATAAAAAAAAATAGCATGGTAAGATATATAAGACTCGGAAAAATCTTTCAGCTTCTGTAGACAGAACGCAATGGAGCATGTCACGTGACCGCCTGCATCACGTGAATTGCGCATGAGCAGAACAATTGCAGATGTGCATTATATAATCGGAGAGAACCACTTTAAAAAATAATGAGCACTGAAACCTCAGTTTATATCTCTTAAGGAAGTAATTCAATTAGTTCGCGAACTTTTTGATCACCCCTCGTATTGTATTTGTATAATTTTCAATTTGTATTGTATAATTTTCATTTGTATACTTTTCCATTTGTATTGTAAAATTATACAATGCAAAGAAGAAGGTACGGTTTGGGCCTTATTGTGCCCTAAAAATTTAATATTTTCAAAAAGTTATGGAATTAGTTTAAATGTGTGCTGAGTATATGAATGTGATGAAAGAATACGGCATGAAGGTGGGCCATTTTGTTATATGACGTCATTAATTTGGTACATTTCTAAGTTTTTAACAGAAAAAGCCTCAAAATGACTCATTTCAGGGTTATTTTCCTTAAGGAAATAGTGTCCATAGCCGTCGCCCACTGCAAACTTTGGATATGTTGTGTAAAATCCTTAGAGAAATCGTATTTCTGAAAATTGTTGTGGGCGATGCATGTGCTCTTTTTTATCTAAAAGAAAATTCCACTGAAAAATAATGTCTTCTGCAACTTTTAAAGAAAATATTGGAAAATGCACAAATTTATGACGTCCCAGTTAGCCTTTAGGCAGTTATATGAGAAAAAAATAGAGTTTGTATGTTCTTAACTTCTTACTGCATGGAATTTCAACTGGTGATGGGAATTGGTAAGAATTTCTTAATCGATGAACGGGCTACTGTAACTAACTAATTATCAATTATAATCGGACATTTACAAAATCTGTCAATTAAATTTATTAAATGGTAAGAATGGGTGAATAACTACATGTATTTTCTGTGTTGTCCAGCTGAAGTTAGAATAATCTAACTGTGTCTCGGGACAAGCCCTAGTCCTTAGGACAATATCATTTCAACGATAGAACCTTCTATCTAGTCCGGCTGGTTCTTCGTTCATTTTGTAGAATCCAGAGTACGTCCATACCCGGGAATGAGCGTTGTTACTCGGGTATGAATACAAGGTCTGTTCGTCTGCACATTACGATACACAAATAAGTAAATAGATAAGTCGCGGCTGGAATATTCGGCTTAAAAACTATTACGCTTGTAAAATATAATAAATAACCCGATTAATCAGAATAAAAATTTTGTAATCGAGCACTTAGATTATGCCAGCAATCGACTGATTTTCGATTATAATCGATGATTGGAACACCACTAATATCAACCACTCAGAAAGCATGTGTTTTTATTTCTTACATCACTTTTATATTTTTAAAAAAATACTGGGCAAGATTCGAATTGAAACCGTACCTTGTTCTTAAGGAATTATGGAGAATGTTATACATTGTACTGGTATAACCTGGGTCGGAACAGTTAATGCTTTTTTTTTTATAAACGCTTCGCGGTTAATAAAGCGTTAACTGCCCCAATTTGGTTAGCTATTAAATTCATTCCTTATAATTGAATTTTCCATCATTCAGTGTAGAAAAAGAGATAATTTCTCCTTTAAAAAAATGATTCAAATTGCACATATTTTGAATGTAACGTCAAGCGGAATGATATGTTTTTGACGTAAGTCATTGTGACTTATGCAGCACAGGTTATTTGTTTTAAACTAAATTTTTCATCCAATCAAATGACGCGTTACAATCAAAGTTAAATTCATAAAAAATAACTACTGTAAACCAACTATCATCTGCGTCATCTTTTATTCACGATTCGTCAGAATGAAATCAATACACGACGATTAATTTTCGCGACCGATCTGCGAAGAAACAGTCTCTACAAATAAAAAGCAAAATGAATGGGTCGCGGCGATTAATATTCGCGAGCTCAAGTAGGTCGCCAAACTCGCGGATATTTCTCGCACGCGAATTCAAGTTGGTTTATAGTATTATGGACTTCAGTGAACGGTCAATATGTGGTTATAAGGATCAACGTCAGGTTATATTAACCTCAGACAGAGAAAATGAAAGCGACCTCGCAAGCTCGGTAGCTATCACTCTCTGTGTCTTCGGCAAGTATCATTTGCCATGTGTCCTTATAACCACATATCGACCTACTCTGAAGTCCATAAATATATAAAGATGTACACCAAACTCGTAAGGGTTGACAGCTCTGTTAATCAGTGAAAACAAGTGCAATTTTCGAAGAGCCAAATAATATTTGTACTCAACAGAAAATGCGGGTCAAATATAAGTAAAATAAATGCAAATAATGATTGCAAATCGGGGAAAAAATTCATACGTGAAATATAATATACAATTTTTTTTCTATTTTTTTTAATAAGAAAATAGTGATCATATATCTTTATAACCTGTTTCTCTAAAGGTGCGGTCACACGATGCGATTTTTCATTCGATTTTCCATCCTGTTTTTTCCAATTGATTTGCTTTCGACTAAAATCGTACCGTGTGACCACTCAAGTCGAAAGCACATTCTAAAAGTTGATCGGAAATCGGATGGCGTCCGATTTTCTATCGACTTTGCCGTGAGAATGGTGACGTCACAATGACATTTAACGCAACACGAAATGAATAGGTCGCTTTTGTCATCTATAATGAATGTATAAATAAAATTGACAAAATAAAAGGATGCTCAGTAAACAGCAATTATTGTGTACAAATGACTAATTATAAATTAGATAAAGCATACATATGCTGTTCTATTATTTTACCATAGATTGTGAGCAATGCCATTTATGAAATCTTAAAATCAGTTTTAATTGTGTAGAGCTCAAATTTTTAAGTACTGAATGAAGTGGTCGATTAGATTAGGTTTTCTAAAGCTGATATTTTTACTCCTACGATAGCCTCTGTTAACGCCAATACTCTTATTTCTTATAGTTTTTATATGTGGAACTACTAATGTCAACCAAAAACGAACAGAAAAAAGACTGAAAAAAGTATTTATCTGTATTAGGAATAACTATAATGCTGTCCTTTCTCCTTGAATTATCTTCCTTATATGTTTTAACTTCGATAAATTGTAGCATTGTATATGAACCTCTATCTACTGAAAATAATGTATGTATTCACAGGGACCGGTAAAATACTCTATTTGATTTAAGTAATAACTATATATACAAAAAGGAATATACATGTGATCACGTAAAATCAAGCAAAGTATGTTACTGGTTTATGTGTATTTATGTTATTAATTTTGCATGTCATATATCAATACTTTGGATTTAGTAAATAAATTGAAATTAGTGTGGGGTTTTGATGCCTATCTTACATCCTCCTAAAAAGATTAATAATTTAATTATTTAAAAAAAATAAATGATGATTTGTTTACATAACATTCGGAAAGTTTTAAAGTCTAATTAAAATAAAAAATTTTTTTAAGGAAGGTAACATTATTTACTTACCTACCAAAAGTCACCTTTGTTCCAATTTTAATTAACTTTTAAAATTATAGGAGCATCTGATGAAGATATGATTTACTGTGTACCAAGTCACGCAATACACATATACAGAGTTATCAATTTGCTCTTAATAATTCACCTACAGTAATTCTTGAAAATAAAAATGCAATATTTTAAATGTATTCATTAATATTGTTTCGTCAAATGCTGGTCAACTGACAAAGTTTAACTTTTTCGACGTAAGCGAAAGTCTAGAACAGGTTCTTTTTTAAAGTATTTTTATGCCGAATAGAAAAAAAAACACATGCGTTGTCCTGTATTAATTAGTCAGTTAAAAAAAAAAACAGGAAACGTCAGATACTTCGAACAGGACAAGTCCTTTGCATGCTGTATGTTTTCTCATCAAGTAAAATGATCACAGACATAACCTGTAGATTACATCAACACTAACGTCATAATAGGGTAAATGAAGTAATATTAAACTGAATAAATGGGGAAAAAATCATTTACATAATAATGCTTTATTAGGTTTATTAATCAGAACTACTGTAAAAGCAGAAATATTCGTTGTAGATTAAATTTCATTCATTTCGTTGTTACATTGTAACATCAAAGAAATAAAATCCCTCACGAAATTTTTATATGACTATATATTGAGTAGAGTTACTTTTGAAACAAGGAAAATTAATGCCAATGAAATCTTTTTAGATGACAAATCTACGAAATTTTATCCCCACATTAATTTGTGCTTCTACAGTACTTCAAACTGAAAAAAAAACAAGTACCTGTTCATTTCTTGTCAAAATCGTTTGTAAATCAAATGTAAAATCGCATTGTGTTGCTGACCTATCAAGCGACTCCAATCGACTTACCTGAGCAAGTCGAATGAAAATCGAATGAAAAATCGCATCGTGTGATCGCACCTTAAGATGTGCTTAATAACCATTGTTATATATTCATGTACATTGTTCAAAATATTACTATGTTCTATTGCTTCTGTTCTAACGGCACAAGCTATTTGTTTTTTTTTTTTTGTTTTTTTTTTAAGACACTAAAGGATTAGCTTAAAGACAGAAATAAATACTGGTAATTAAATTTAACAATCTCAATACTGAATTTTGATGGTCACTGCTTTAAAGCTTTAAAAGCCTAAATAATTCAAATAGAAACATTACGTAATGATATTTTTATTCAATACTATACAAGGATTCAAAGTTATTAAAAACTCATAATTCGTGTATATTTGAATGTTTTAAAATGTACAAGTGAGGTTTTTGGATCGAAGTTTCCCGGTTGCGTTGTCTTTGACGTGAACTTTCCCCAATTTCAACTTTTTCTTTAAAACCATTTGGCTAATTTCAATCCATCCCGCCACAAAGCATTCTTTGGTAAAGGAAATCAAATTTGTTTAACTGAAGGGCCACATCCTCCTTTAAGCGGAGATAATTAAGGATTTCTGCACCAAAGGCACCTTGTCCTTCGTCCAATTTACAGGCAAAAATTTCTATACTAATCAAAATGGCATAATTACTCATTGATGTTCAAGCATCCTCAGATGGTTATGACTCAAGTTTGCTCAAATCAGAGTCACTTGAATTAGGTTTAGGCGACAAGAGGGGATCAGGATTTTACAATGAACTTTTAAGGAAGAAAATCTTTTTAAATATGATAAGGCCACACAATCTAAATCCCAGGATGCTTCGACATAAATTTCAGCTTTTGTGGACCAGAGGTTTTTTTTAGCATTTTTTTCTATAAATTTCAATGTAAAACTTTGATTCAATAATGTGGCCCCATCCTACCCCCGGGGGTCATAAATTGAACAATTTTGAATTTACATTACGCCAGTATGCATCCAATTAAGTTTCAGCATTTCTTGCCCAGATTTTTACAGATTTTTTTCATATATATTTCAATGTATAAATTGGGTTCCCTATTGTTGCCCCGCCTTACCCCGGGGGTCGTGATTTGAACAATTTTAAATCTACCATACCCCAGGATGCTTCGACATAAGTTTCAGCTTTTCAGGCCCAGTGGTTCTTCAGAAGAATTTTTTTTCTATATATTTCAATGTAAAAAATGGATTCCCTATTGTGGCCCCGCCCTACCCCCGGGAGTCCTGAATTGAACAATTTAGAATGTACAGGATGCTTCTAAATAAGTTTCAGCATTTTCTTGCTCAGTGGTTCTTGAGGAGAATATTTTAAAAGATTTTTTCCTTTATATTTTAATGTAAATATTCGATTCCCTATTGTGGTTCCGTCCTACCTCCGGGGGTCATGATTTGAACAATTTAGAATCTATATTACCCAAGGATGCTTCCGCATGAGTTTCAGCTTTTTTGGCGCAGTGGTTCTTAAGAAGAAGATTTTTAAAGATTTTTTCCTATATATTTCAATGTAAAAATCGATTCTTTATTGTGACCCTCCCTACCCATGGATGTAATGAATTGAACAATATAGAATCTACACTATCCCAGGATGCTTTCATATAAGTTTCAGCATTTCTGGCGCAGTGGTTCTTAAGAAGATTTTAAAATTTAGTTTCTATATATTTCAATGTAAAACTTTGATTACCTATTGTGGCCGCGCCCTATCTACGGGGTCATGATTTGAAAAATTTAGAATCTACACTATCCTAGGATGCATCCATATAAGTTTAAGCTTTTCTGGCCCAGTGGTTCTTGAGGAGACGATTTTTTAATTACCCCACCCTGTTCTTGTCTTTTGTTGATTATCTTCCCTTGTAAGAGGCCTTCATTTTAACAATTTAAACTTCTCTTTACCCGAGGATGCCTTGTACATGTACCAGCTTTGGTTAAAATTGGCTAAGTGGTTCTTGAGAAGAACTTGAAAATGTGAAAAGTTTACAGACAGACGACGGAAAATGGGTGATCAGAAAACTCACTTGAGCTTTCAGCTCAGGTGAGCTAAAAATACGTGTATTGGTATACATACACTATCATTTTGTTTGTTTGTTTGTTTGTTTGTTGTTTAACGTCCCTCTCGAGAATTTTTCACTCATATGGAGACGCCACCACTTGCCGGGCTGCAAATTTTGTCCTATACTCGGCACTTACGGCCATTGAGCAGTGAGAGATCTTTTTCGTGCCAGCACCTACTGCGACACGGGACCTCCATTTATACAGTCTCATCCGAAGGACCGGTTCTCCACGTCCCACAGTGGGATTCGAACCCGCAACGAAAGGATGAACTCCTTACTTCGCGACTCTAGAGCAGACGCTCTAACCACTGCGCCACGCGGGCGACCTATCATTTTGTAGTTGTTAAGATGCATGTTTATATCCAGGATACTTAATATTATAGCAAAATCTGTTCGTAGGGATAAATTTTATATATATATATAAATATCTTCCTACAGAAATTATCTTTATAAAATATCAAAGAATAATGAGGAAAATGACTGTAGTTATAAATGAGGGGTTATTAAGAGAACATAAATTGGGAATTCCACTGAATTTAAACTGCGTTGCATGAAACAAATATACATCTAAGAATAACATTTTTTTCATTTCACTGTTTAAATATTCTATACAGTAAAGAAACTCATGACTCGATCTACATCTTTCAAATATGAATGGAAAATGAACAGATATTATTCATTAAAATTAATATACCTATCATAACCAAATGTTTTTGTAATTCGCAATGACATTGTCAGTAGCTTGATCATTTTATTGACCAGGTTATCCTTATTTCTTACAGTCGACCAGGACTAGGAAGTAAAACATATATTTACTTATAGTGGGTCATTTGGCAATATATATAATAAACAACAAGGTTGTAAACAAATCCGGCCCTGTTTTTTTTTCTCTAAAATATGGAATTAATACAAAAAATTAAAACGCATACTTTCTGAATCATTGAAATTCCATGTAGTAAAAACATACAAATCATTTTTCACATATGACCTCCTAAATGCTAATTGTGACCCCAGGAACTTGTGCATTTTCCCGTATTTTGAAAAAGCAACATATCCGAATACATGTATTGAAGTGAGCGACGGCTCGGGACACAGTATTCTTAAGGGAAATAACCCCTGGAATGAGTCATTTTGAAGCTTTTTCTGTTTAAAATTTTAAAATGTTTCAAATTAATGACGTCATCTTTTCAGAATGGCCCTCGTTCATACCATATTCTTTTATGATTTATCACATTCAAATACTCAACTCATATTTAATCTAATTTCATAACCTCTTGAAACCATCAAATTTTAAAGGTCCATTAAATTCCAAACCGTACCTTCTTGAATTTGATTTTTGTTTTCTTTATAAGTCCTTTCCCTTGTTATCCGATTTCTCTCTAAAGTCGTCTAACGATGACATTTACTCCTCCACTATTCAAACTTCCAGCCATAGATGACACAGAATCTTGAATGTGACGTCCACACAAAGCTTATGACCTACCACGGAATCCCATCTCAGAAAAGACAAGTCATCTTGTTTCAGACGATCCCGTCACCTCATACAGGCAGGTAACAGAAAAAAGAGACACACAGTCTCTCCACATGACCAAGGAGCAATCTGATTACTGCATCTCAGGCCTTCTTGATCATACCTCCCACCCGAGAACACATTTACATGCAGTTATCATCCAGCCCTGATTTCTAGTGCAGTGTGGTAGAGGTTCCTCCTAGAATACTTACTAAGCTACCCAACCTTCTGGAATACTTGTGGGTATCATCTAGAAGAGGTCTGCCAAGAATACCTTCCATTTCCACCAGGGGCATGCAAAAAGAGTTTTGGGGATTTTGTAAAGTTATTTTATTTTAGTTATTTTATTTTTTCATGGTGCATTACAGAGTAATGTAAGCAAATCAATAATATGAATTTTAAATCCCAAACAATTATCAAAATCTTTTCCACTGTTATACAAATAAATCAAAAACTTTTGTACTTTTAAATAAATATAACTAAGCCCTGTATCTTTGCTATAACCCTCCATCATGTAATATATCTAACATATATATCCAATATTGAGAAAAAAAGTAATACATGTCATTCATCGATTATCTAAGTTAAAAGAATTAAAGTTTAATAAAGACAGATTTGTCTTTATACAAAGCATTTTACTTGTATTAAAGTAAAGGGAGTCAGGATTGTGATTGTTTCGATAAGACACATATAATTCAAAGAGTAAATAGAGTGAAGTAGTGTCCACCATATTAAACATTTAAAATATGCAGTAAACTTATATTAAAATCATTAGTACTTGCATGATTAATAACAATAAGATTTAATAAAAATACACTTTAGTCAAGAAAAGCTAATAAATTATTCTGTAAGATGAAGACGTTTGGATGTACTAGTAAAATCAAATAACATTTTATCAAATAAGTGATGCCTGATTGTCTTCGGTATGTGAATCCACTAAATTATTATTGATTTCACAATTTTGTATTTAAAAAATCGAGCTTATCAAAATGTCACAAAGTTTATAATCCATTCTTTTCCTTTAAAGAAAACAAAAGTTAGCTTTGTTGAGAGTTTTCTTTCTTGTTCTAGTTAGCAATTCGCATACACGCAGTCGTTTTGAATGTATTCTACAACAGCATCATAACAAAGCTGGTATTCGTCCTGAAAAATAGAAAATGTATACAACATATTAATTAAATTAGCATAAAAAGTAAATATTTTGTTATCAGCATGAATATTCTGTTCTATGCAATGACGAGATTGTAGATGGTGTTAATTCGCTGCTAGCTTTCATTATGCAGAAGGACAAATAAAGATGTACATACCAAAGTTGACACAAACTCCGGTCTACGGATCTGAAGTTGACGTGTGATGGTGAAGATGTCTACTTCCTGATCCATTGAGAGTTGTTCCAGAGCGTTAAAAACCACACAGAATGCTCCACAACGTGCGGCTCCATCACTATAAAGTAATAGCATTAAAACAATATGATTAAATTTTTGCAAGAAAAAAACCTTTAAGCTCAAAAACATAGTAATAGATGCTTTTTATCATAAAGATTTTGAACTCAATGTTGAAAAGCTCTATAGGAGAGCCTGAGTCAAAAAATTTAGAAGTGGCCTATTGTTGAAAATCCTAAGCTTCACAAAAAGCTCCATACAGTTAGGAGCCATCACTGTAAAGATATTAACATCACAATATTTTTTGTACTTTTGCCGATAATCTTTTATTTCAAAGATATGAAAGTCATGAATTTGTTTGTTAGTTTTTTTTTTTTTTTTTTTTTATTTTGATTATATGTTAAATTCATATTTATTACTTTCATAGAAAAAAGCCTTAATAAATATTCTGAGCACACTGCTGAAGGTCCTGAGTACTTACTAATACAGTATGGTATTACCTTGACAAAATC
The DNA here is from genome assembly GCF_033153115.1 of Saccostrea echinata. NCBI lineage: Eukaryota > Metazoa > Mollusca > Bivalvia > Ostreida > Ostreidae > Saccostrea > Saccostrea echinata. Next base: position 11,820,816 of record NW_026889776.1, on the reverse strand, counting down.
AGAAGTTTTCCCTCGTGTTTGACCTTTTCTGATTTTGCTTCTTTAACTACATCCAGCAAAGCTCTTTTGTCCATTGTCTTTTTACCCTCTTTCCATGTCTTGCATTCTAGTACACTTATCTTTGTGTCACTGTAACCCTGCAGCAAACAAACTTTTTAAAATGAAAATGACACATGTAAAATATCAACAAAATTGAATAATAGGTAAGAGGCTAAGCTAGGGACCGACCTCAAAGCTAAGCTAAGTCAACCTATGTTTTTTTTCTTGACAAATGAATTTGTACATGTAGAAAAGGGAAAGTCCTTATTTGGGGTCACCATATTTCCCAGCCTTAAGTACATGTAAAGTATATCAAGGCTTAATCCCAACTTCATAAGTCCTTGACTTTTATGTGAATACTATATAATAATAATAATAAATAATATAACAATCTGAAATTCATAGTAGAAATACTTTGAGTTACTATAGTAAACACTTTGATACTATAGAAAACTAGAGTTAACTATAGTATTTTTAGGGTGCTAGTATATTAAAATTAGACCCTCAATTGTGGCCCCAACCTAGCCCTCTGAAATCGCTGAAAGAGGACGACTGCTCATCAATATGACCAAGAATGACTCTGCTTTCTTTAGAAAAAGATATTTTCCTAAACATTGTCATGTAAATCTTTGAACGCCTATTCCGACCCAATCCTACCCAAAGGAGCATCTGATCCTAAACTACTTCATTACAATGCATTAATCTGAAATTGGCTTCCAAAAATTTTTGTCCCTCCGATTTTAAATAAAAAAAAATTAAAAGATTTTTCTCCCTTATTGTAAAAGAATTCATCCCTCAAGTTTGGACTCATCCCAACCCTATAGAAAAAATATTTGTAACACAAACTAATCCATCCTAACGTTAAATGCTTCCACATAGCATGGCTAATTGTGGCGATTTAAATGTAAGAGGATTTTAAAACAGAAAAAAATTATATCGGTTTCCTGTATATCTTTTCATGAAACTACAATCCTCATTTCTTGTCCCACTCATGTTCCCACTATCAGGAAATGATTTGATTAAATTGGTTCTTTATTCAAACAAATCTTATTTATTACAGATGTAGCCCTATTCCTCTTCGACTTATTTTCAAAATATTTCCCCCCAATTATTACTGTTATAAAATTTGAATCTTAGTTGTGACCCGTGCTTTCCACAGGCTAGGGAATTAAAACAAACTTTAGTCAACAATATCTTAGAATTATTCTATATCAATATGTCTGACTGTAATTTTTTGAAGATAGATTCTCATAAAGTCAATTCTATATGTACCCCAGTAATTCTTTGACTCTATTATTGCCCCCTTACTCAAAAGTCATAGTTTGAACAAATTGATATACGCTTTATAAAGCTTTCATTGACATTTTTTCCTTTGGGACCAATGGTTCGAAATGATCCTCGACATACATGTAACTGCTCTTTCGTAATTATTTTCCATTTAAAGACAATTAAGCCCTGCATTTGAACACTCCCGTATTTCCGTTACTTCGTGGGAAATGCAGTTTAGCTTTTTCCAGAAACTCTTGAAAAGACATGAACAATTTTAAAAGTTTACAGACAATATACAATTTTAGGTTAGAAAAGCTCTCCTGATGAGTTAAAACGGATGTGTGTATGAACTTTTCAAATATACATTACCTGTGGCTGAAGGGCGATGCTTCTGGTAGACAAATTTGCTGAATTTGTTGACGACGATAGTTTTATTGTAAAGTTTCCAACAGTCTTATGATCATTTTTTGACGGTACCCAAAGAGTAGACTTAAAATATGCAATAAAAATATTTCAGAAAATTAAAATTAATGTAAAATGTGATGATTGATTTGGTATGGAACATGTTGAAACTCCAATAAATAATCATTTATTTATATTTTTCTATTAACTCATATCTGTCAAATTATTAAACACCAAACTGAACTTGAACAGAGACACTATTATCGTAGTCTTAAATAGCATCATCTCTTACAGATTTCAATTCTTTCAACGGACACAGAAAAACAACCACACCGACATCAAAATCCCTGATGAGTCTGAGGAAGTCCTCAGTGTAGTCAGGAAGTGGATATTGAGCGCTGATGAGACAGTCGTTTTCCGTGAAAGACTGGAAGAAAAATTAATTTTATATGTATAAATTATTATTAGAAGTATCAGTGATCAATCTCTTAAGCCAAGACTGGATAAGTGCCAAACGACGGGTATCATCAGGCACAGATTGAAACTGTCCACAAGCAGAAGCAGAGATTACTTGTTCATGTTTGACGTTTACAATGAAAATGTGAAGAAAAGGAACTGTGATCATTATCATAATCAATGTTGAATAAATTAAAAAAAAAAAAATATTATAATGTTTTTCTGTTGTACACATTTTATCACTTATATGAACATCACACACGTATAAATATATAATGTTAAATATAATACTATAGCACTAAATACACATTTATAATTGCGTAGTGTTAAGTCTGTTATAATTTTTCAATTGAGCATTACCTTGTACTTTTCATGTTCAACTGCATTTAAGATATATATCTCATCAACATCTTTTAGCTTTCTGGTTACTAATAAGGAAATGATTTAAAGTTTCTAAGATTAATACGCATAATACGATTTGTGAAGAAAAAAGGAACCTGAAGAAGAACAGCATTATAGTAGGTGTTTCTTCCCTTTGAATATGACAAGCGACACAGATATTCGTCAACTGGAAAAATAGAGTGTGAAATGAGATTTAAATTGATCTTTGTAATTTAAAAAAAAACATGAAGAATAAGATGAATAAAAAAATATATTACAAAAAATAAATATTGTTTTATGTGATTGTATTGATGACAAATATTTAATTTATTCTCTGAGTAGGGTTTTGATAAGCAGGAGAAAAATTGGATAAGAAGAATTTGAGATGTACGTGGCAATACGCTTGATGAATAGTTTGCAGATTTATTGCTACGTCCAGCTTCATAATCTTTCTGTTCATATTCTTTCCGAAGAGACAGCAACTCCTACAAAGGAGAAACATCAAGCGAAAGTTTCATGAAAGAAGAAATTAAAAAAAAAAAAAAAAAAAAAAAAAAAAGCATGGCCTTTACAAACTTTGTCGACGTTTGGAGCGGTTGGAACAAATTTCTCATTTTTTTATAGCAATCCACACTTTTTTTTAAAACTATATCTTAGATAAGTGTCTACAATGATTCTGAATACGATCAGAAGTATTTTGAAATCTCAGAATATTTGGTTTTTTCTTCGTTCAATGTAAGACTACATTAACGGAGGATGCAAATTTTCGAATGAAATATAAACAAGATCAGCAAAGTATTTATTTTCTTGCAAATGCTGAACTTAATCATTATTTTATTTTATTTTTCTTTGAAATAATGAACATTAAAATTTAAAAATTAATTGGTTGTCAGTATCATAAGATCACCTGGAGTTCGGAAGACAAGGACGATTTTGTTGCTACTTCCCCACAGTTGGTATAACAAGATTGTTCTTGTTGTTGTCGTATAAAAGACTCTGTTGTTAAACAACGTGATTTTCCATTGAAGGATTCACAAAGGGCAAGGTAAACTGTTTTATATTGATCCTGAAAAAAAGATCCGGAATTAATTGATAACACACAAATTGAAAACAAAAATCAAAAATGGAGAATACCACACTCATTACAAATGAAGAGAATACTGCACCAATAATCTTATTTCATGCAATTGCTCTTCATTCATGGAATGGTTTGCATTTATTTGAAAATTTTAATTTCTGTATGGTTAGTAATGTTACAAAAAATTGTAAAGTAATGAAAAGCACGTTAACATTAATTATTATTTCTTCTGGTCGGTTGGTATTGTTGTCTTACATCACATTTATCATACATTTTTGGTAGTTATTTCCAAAGAATACACATATACACTAAATTTTTGGGAGTGTTTTGTCTGGCTATACCTTGTAAATTGTCTCTAAGAATGATATCTTAGTGTAATTAAAATTCAAGACACAGATATACATCAGATTAGGAAAGATACAAGGAAAAATAACATCATGGTATTTGAGTACTGTGCAAAATTCATTATGACCTTTGGTATTCCATTGCACAAACCATTCCTGTTGAATAACTAAGTTTGCCCTCCACGCAGTAAATTTATCACACAGATTTGTTTCCTTTTCTCATCTTTTTAAATCTGTATAATTCACATATTGAGATAAAAGTTTATCCAATGTCATTATAAGGAAATTATGTGAAGGGTTTTCTTTTATAATACATAAGTACCTTATTCTCAAGGATATCATTTGCTACAAATTTGTCCTTATCAAAAACAAAAAAATTACATAATTCGTACAATACACAAAAGCATGTTTGTTGTTGGACAAAATTAAACTATTGGGAAAGAATTAAACAAAAATATGTTTGTTTTCTTAAATTGAGGAAAGATTTTTTAAGGAAATATTCACTCAGGGAAATTTCTTTAGATTGGACTATCAAATTTATTTTGAAAGACTTGACAAACATCTCCATGCAGTCAATTTAACACAGAAAGTATTATGTCCATAAAATAGCCTATTTGTTAGCTTAAGGGTGTTGAATTATTTAAGGAAAAAATTTAAAAAAATGTAACCATTGGGATTTTTGATTTGTCATAGTGGTCATTTTCTTTTCAATTCTAGAGATGTTAAATTGTCATTGCAATTAGTTAGTTAGAGCTCTTCTAGAAAAACAAATAGACATATGCTTATTAATTATATCAATGTGGCAACACTGTTTTTATTCCTTTTTTCCTTTGTAAACTTATTGGGGGGATTATTTGTCTGCAGTGTCTTATGGCTTGTTTGTGGGCAGAGATATATCGTGAGAATCATCCACCATGGTTGCATTAGGTTTGAAATTAATTTGCTGTTTCTTAATTTCATCGAACATTATGATGAAATGTATATTGAGACCGCTAGATACGTTTACTTCTGTGTAAATTGGCTACGAATCTTAGAAGGATAAATAAATGTGATCAGGAAAGTGCTTTCAAATGACTAAATATTAAATAAAAATTAATTTCCTGGACAAAGGTTCTGATAAGCATATTTACATCGCCTTGTATCATGTTCATTCTGTCTTTTCTCATGGTCCTGACGTACATCGGTACATTAACTTTACCATTTCTCTCCCCTTCCCGATAGAGGGCGTCTAATGCAATGTATGTTCCGGTTCTACCAATACCAGCACTGGAAATATCAGCAAATCAAAACCAACCTCAACAACAAATTGTATTCTTTAATAAAGATATCTCAATTTGAGGTTTATATAATTGTAGTTTTCAATATTCATTTGAGTCATCGGCATGTGTATTTTAAAAAAATACATGTAAGTGTACCAAATACTGCGATTCATTTCAAAAGTAAAGTATTTCTTAGCACACCTCCAAAAAGAATGTTTACGCTAGATCAAGAACTCATAAATCTAAAAGGAGACTGCATATATTTGAACACTTTAAAACATATTTCTTTTGTTTTCAAATAATCAGAATGTATCAGAATAATCATTACTCTAACCAGATATTGAAAATGTTAATCACTAAAGACATATAAGACATATATCCTTAGCCGCCCATGCTCAATAAATCATATAACATTAGTTAGTGATACTGGTCTCTAATTTGAAACTACACAGAATTTATTCACAACTGCATTAAAAATTCTTTTTCCAAATATTAAGACAGGATTCAAATAATTTTGATTTGCTTGTGTTAAGAATGGTCATTCAACCAGAGAGAAATAGAGTAATTTTTGTAAAGAGGAAATATTTTGATACAACCTGCAGTGCACAACAGTGTATTTGCCATGGTACTGTGATGACACTCTCGTCACGTGACGGTGGAACACAACAAGACTTAGTGGATCAGGGACCCCATGATCTGGCCATCTTGTGTAGTGAAACATCAACACTTCCCTTGTTGCTTTTTCCTATAATGACATAATACAATACTTAAATACATGTAAGCTTTTTGTTAAGAGATGGAATAAAGAACATGAGTAATGTTTAATATATGGCTTGTCTAATACAAGCGAAAGAAGTAAATTTGATTTAAAGAAATTTATGTTTCTATCGTTGATATAATTCTTGGAATTTGCTTACGCAATAACATCGAGAAAGTGTTTAGAACGTGGTCATTGGACCAACGCTAAAAAATTGTTTGGTTACCCTCTCCCGACCGACTGGATAAAAATGGCCCGCTCAAAACTTTTTTTAATCTCCAGGAAGCAATATTTTTATGCATTCCGGAAAATAAATTTTGAAAATTCAGCTTGAAATTGAAATTTTCTGGAAAACATTTTCACACCTACCTACTGACCCATTTTTTTCATCTCAAGTCGAGAGAGAGGGCAAGCAAACATTATTTTTAAGTTGGCCTTAATTTTTTGTTATTTAATAAACTATGTTTTCATTTTAACTTTTAACAATCCAAACGTATTATATTTTGAACTACTGAATAGAAATCGGAGGTCCCGAGCATAGGTTGTTCATTTTTTGTAATATATATATATATATATATATATATATATATATATATATATATATATATATATATATATATATATATATATATATATATATATATATGATCTCCCATGATTTGTAGTTGGATATGATTTTTATCCAACGAGTTGTGTGTTTTTTTTATAAAAGTCATATCCAACTACAAATCATGGGATTCTTTTTATCCCATGTGTAATACTTCACAACTAATGTTTTACACTGTTTTATACAGGACTCCACTTTATTATACTTCATCACTCTAGCGCAAAAACCATTGTGACGTCACAACTGCACTTAACTGTTTAATATGAAAAAAAATTATCCAATGAGTCATATCCACGGGGTAAACATGGTAAACATGGGATATATATATATATATATATATATATATATATATATATATATATATATATATATATATATATATATATATATATATATATATATATATATATATATATATATATATATATACAAGGGTAGTTGGATATGTAATGTGCATCGTATGGTATCTCAAAAGCATTTGACTCAAATAGTGGTATGAACATTACATCCCTTCAAAATGTTCTTCTCGGTTTGAAATATATTATTTTGATCTCTGAAAACGTTTCTGAAATGCGTCACGGTACGCTGATTTAGGTAGACCTCTGAGGCACTGACTGATGGCTGAGCCAAGGGCTTTTCGGGACTTGTAACTACGCCCAGATAAGACCTTATTAGGTTTTGGAAAAAAGGAATACGTCGTACGGGGCTGGATATTATGATGGGTTTGACAAGACTGTAACCTTCTCCGACTTCATAAATTGCTTCACAAGCTCAGATGTATGGGATGGAGTTTTATTATGAAGTAGATGAACATACCTAGATCCTGACATAGGGTGTCGTTTATGATAATATTTCTTGAGCTTTTTTAGTATAACATCTCGGTAATAACGACCCGTAACATTTTTGCCCTTCGGCAGCGGAATTTGTACGTCTATACAATTACATGAGAAGAATTTGCAATAAAGATTCTTTTTTGCGCTAATGGTTCTTTTGGCAACTGTAGGCCTTCTACTGTGTTTAGTTAGCTATATTTTCTTTCCAATTTTTCTTACTGGTTCGAAATATTGAATCCATGTTTGGTCACCAGTAACAATGTTTGCAAATTGTTTTTGATTGAATTTGGGAAACATTTTGGGCAATTGCTTCTCAGTTTGTACTCGTATTCGTTTTTGGTCATCTGTCAATATAAGCAGTATCCATTTGGCAGAAATCTCTGGTGATTTCAAAATACCCTTCAAAATGAAACGTACCCGCGATAGCGATATGTCAATAGCTTTGGCAATATCGCGAATCGTTTATCTCACAGCCAGGTTAAGAATTCCCATATCTACGTCAGCCTATGCAGAGGTTCGGGAAAGCTATGATGACGTCACATTAAAACAATTCAAATGAATCTCGATGAATAAATACTATATGTACTTTTTAAAACACAATAAAATACTTTCGTTTCTCATAAATATTACAAAGATAAATTGATGTGAAACTTATCTTGCCAAAATAGCACTTTGAGTTTGTAGAATGAAAGCCAGTTTGATCTCGCTGTACTTACTGGGATGACGTCATTTCCAAGTTTGACACGCAATTTCTCTGTACTTAGGGCGTGGATCAAGCTATTATCGTAGCTTGTAAAAATGAAAATAAATACGAAACAAGCTTAATTGGACCAAATTAAATACATATTCTAAAATATATTAATTCACATTTTATTGTCAAACTAAAGTGATAATGTGTAGACCTAATATATAGCCGTAGGGAGCACATTTGTACAGTAATGTATCGGAATGAGGGGTCCAGCCTCTCGAAAATATCAAAACTTCCAAGATATCCGCTTCACTATAAATTCTGAATTTTTAAACACGTGTAGCTATTATTCCTAATACTCTGAAACGTGTTGGGAGTTGGCTGTGCATTGTTTATTTTCCGTAATGTAACATTATTCCAGTGCGTATTACATCTATTTCTGGAGTTTATAGAAAGACGGCTAAATTTTACACAATTTCGAAGCATGAGGAAGTTGCTCCCAGCACTTTTCATGTTAAGAAATTTGTCTTAAACAAAAAAGAATAAACTTAATAGCGGAAAGATACCCTTATATCGTTGAACTTTTACGATATTTGTAGTAGTAGTACACATGTTTTAATTTTAAACCTGTCACTTGACAAACAACTGATGTAAGCAATGTCGCTTTGGCCGAACTCAGCAGAGACCAGATATATAGTCCAAACACCACAATGCACATTCATCAAAACTAATGCTGTTAAAAAAAATAAAATTGTATTCATTTTCTCTGAATATATTAAGGCGTATATTTCGTGGGCGTCCTTAACATAGCTGCGCTGCCATCACTTTCAATTATTTCCCTGAATTTGAGACATTTGCCTCGCATGTTACAATCACAGTTCTGCCAGATTTCGCTGCATCTTTGACAGACTCTGTACCAGTCAGAGATTTCTTTCTCCACCTTCAAACTGTCTCATAAGATCCATATCAGACCCATAAACCCAATTCAATAAAAATCTGCATTACCAAATGACCGAGTTTTGAGCTAACTTTTATACATGTGTATAAGCTCTTATTTCTTCAATATTCTCAACCCCTTTCCCAACCATTTTTACAACAGTGGTCAAGAACTGGCTCTATTAAAATGACTATAAATTTAAAACTGCAGTGGAGCTAAAGGCTCTTGTTTTTACCGTTGGAAATGTATTAAAACAGAGTCATAAAAGAGCATCAACCGCGAAATCGTGCAAAGCGTTATCGCCCTACGATACTATCGAATACTCTCGTATCTTAGTCTTGAATGACAAGTTTTATGTGTAGAGGTATGTTAGGTCTGCTAAGTAGATGTTTTGGAAATGAATCATCATAAGCTAACCAGAAATAAATTTTTAATGATATGTATACTTTTTTTGCATATTATGGGTAGGAGTTTTTTTTTTTTTTGGGGGGGGGGGGGAATCTACAATTTTTATCTAACAAAATAACCAATAAACAATCTTTGTATTATCTAGTTAATTACGAGAGCAGCAGCAAAATTGATAACGCAGCACAGTTAAGGCTGCAGTAAGGAGGCGGGGCCTAATTTATACTTGAAATGCTTACTATAACATCACACAAAAATACAAGTTCTTCAAATTATCACAAAATGAAATGATTTGCTACTTTAAACTGTTGAATAGCTTTAAACTACATCAATACTAACTAGTGCATGCATTATTGTCGTTGGTTAAATCCCACACAGCAATATAAAAACAATTCACTGATCGCAATGCACTTGTCAATGTGACGTCATATCGTAAAATTTGACGCAGTTTTTATGCAGTGAGAGGCGGATCAAGTTATATTTATACAATGAAAAATGTATTTTGTAATTAAATAAATATGAATTGTAGATATATAAGAGGCCATTTACTTGGATGTGATGTCTATTTTATTATTTTATTCATATACTTCTCGTACATTTCCTAGACAAGCGATACTGTCTTATATTTGCATGCAGTTTCATTGAAGGGTAATAGAAGGGTTGTAATAAATCGACATATTGCAAGGGCATACCCTCAATGAATTATGACAAGCTTTTACACATAAACCCAAGAAGTATGAAGATATTTGAAAAGTGCTGCGAACCTGTTGAAATCTTGCAATTGAATTAATTATATCTATATTTAATGTATTTGACCAGCAAAATATTCAACATACGCTCTAACAAATGTAATTTTAGCAATTAGATAGTAGAATCTATATAGGTTCGCAGAACTTTTCACAAACTACAAAGAGTGTTGAAAATGATTGTATGTTAAACTTAGATTTTTAACTTGGTTATGCACTTGCAATATTAGAATTTATAGATGACCTCAATACTTCAGTTATATTTGCTAAAATCACGTGACAGCTACATCACGTGACAAGTCTAAATAAGAAATCTAATCGTCCCTAACATGTTGTTTTCATCCACATTGCTTTTGTCCGATAATAGTAAAGTCCTAAAAAGAAACGCTCATCCTTGTAAAGTATGTATTTTCTATCTAAAAAATTCGCTGATATTTCCATTTGGCACCTTAACTGTACTGCGAATTAATAAAGTATTAAGGAATAGTAACAAAGGCCACAAACCATTTGACATCAAAGGTTTTTTTTTAATAATACGTAAATACTAATTTATTGAGTGCAAGTACACGTTTTATGCAATAAAGCTTAAGTCTGAAAGTCACACTTTGATTTCAAACGATTATTATGAATATTATCCATGCTTATTTTTAGAGATCTTAAATCATTTTAGAAAGACCATTTTATGAGCCTTTAACATACCACTATGTAAGTTGCGAATTATTCATTACTTTTAAAGTGTTGCCATTACCGCTGATGACGTCACTAGTACTTCTCTTTTTATGGAAAGACTGTAGTGACATATTCTTTACTTGTATGGAAAAGAAATAATCATGACTTTAAACATGATTTGCGCATTTATATTAGTATTAATTTATATTAATTTTGTTTTATTTCATAAATGGACATATTTGGACAAATGCCCTTTTTCATCAAATAAGGACTACATATTTTACCTAAAACTCACATCTATGTGTAAATATTCAAAAAATTGTTTTGAAGGAAGAGGACTTAAATAAATTTATAGGTATTTGAAAGTATATAAATATGCGGGTATGTTATGGCTGCCCGGAGATATTCTTTGATAAAAAATGACGTCACAGAATCTCCATGGCGTAAACTTAGAAGTACTGATTCTAGCAGACTTATATATTGATACTTTAAACTAACAGAAATTGAGAGAAACATGCTGAAACAAACAAAACAAAATATTCTCAATTTCTTACGTTTTATCTTTCTAACCCTTGTTGGGGCGCCTAAACCTCCATTTTACGTTCATTTTCGGCTTAATTCTCTTTACATTTCATTTTCACTCAGCAAATAGTTGTAAAAAAGGCAATGTCATTCATTATTTTTCACTTACTTTTTTCGGGTGATTGAGATGAAATTATAAGAGTAATTTTGAAAAGCTGTCAAAGTTATTTTTTTTTTACTATAATTTAAAAAAATATACTGTTTTCTGCATCTCATGCGTAATGTTTTGATATGGATGGAATGTATTACATATGATTATGTTCTGAAACCAAGACATCGTATACACGTTTGTGGAAGAAACAGTTTCAGTTAAATTCTAATTCAAAACATCAGCGAATACGCATGTAACGGAAATTCGAAGTATTTTAACACCTCCTATAATCGGAGAGTATAAAACGGGTGCGCACGCCGGATTCTCAGCTGGGACTTACCGTTGCGTATCCGTTATCAATAAATATCAATATTCGTTATAAATTTTCGGATCGCTTAAACTATAATCCTCAAAAAGCAATTTCTCTAGTCAAAAACAAAGGGAAAAAAAAAAAAGAAATGACCATGGGGATATTATGAGATGAGGTGTGTTGCAGACCTTCAAATGGCAGCCATCGCAAAGGCCATTGGAATACCTGAGAGAAATAAATAGGTAAGCTTCTACAAATTCATTTATTTACATAGTAGCCAGAATGAATAATTTCGATTTTGTTGTGTTCTCTAACTGGAACGTTTACAGGGCGTGTTATGGATTTGTTACTTTTTTCTTGTATGCTTGCAAGAATTCGAACTAATATCAAAGATGTTGAAGCATGGCTTCTGTTACTTGACAAAAAACATATGATGTAATCAGATTTTATTTTTTTTTTAAAGTAAGATAAGAGCAATAAGCATAAATAATTGCTTGCATTTATCGATTAATCCTACAAATAAAATATGGGTCTCTGAAGTGTAAATGGTTTTCATCAAAAAATCCTTTCAGTTTTACACAATATGTTTACATATAAAGTGTCGGCTTTATTTATACCAAGACAATGGTTAATCATTTGCTTATATTAAGATATGTTGTAGCGACTGTCCGTTTTGAAACCCATATGTACTTAAATTTGAATGTTTTCTGAGGAAGATATAGTTTGAATGCATACCACATACTGTGGTTAGAGGACCCTATGTGCCTTTATGTACAATAGAATAATTTTGCTATTTCGTCAATAAATCCATTGCAACAAAGATACAAAAGTTATGCATCTTTAAAAAATCTGACTTTAAATAATTTCAATCTTTTCAATTTGTTTGAAAATCCAAAGAAAAAGAAGTGAGATGGCTTGCCTTCTTTTATCACATACAGGTCATGGTAGCCTAGTAATAGGGCATTTGCTTTGTGTTTGGGATGCCAGGGTTCGATTCTCGTTCCCCGCGTTGCGTCAAAGCTATAAGGCGCTAACAAAGGTAGTGACTGTTCCTTCGCCAAGCACCCGAGACGAGATTTGAAACTAACAGGCCTTTCAAATAAGACCTTTGAAATCGAGGTCCTGTGTCACGGTAGGCCTTGCCACGATAATGAACCATCAATGCTCAAAGGCCATGAATGAGTGCCGATTATAGACCTTAATTTGAAGCCCTTCACTGTTAATGGTTACCTCTCTAGTGAATGAAAAATTCTCGACTGGGATGTAAACCAAAAAACAATCAATCAATCTTTAATGACATTAAAAATTCATTAAATTACCACGAAAAAATATATAAATAATCATATTTTATCAGGACTTATTTTACACTGTTGAATTTGGTTTCCATACTTTGGAGAGAGACGGACAAAATCAAGTTTAAATTTCCTTAATGTCGATGTGTTGTATTAAAGTGTGCCAAAAAAAACAAACTTTCAGTAACCATTGGTTTCTGTGAAATCATATTTACCTTACATATGTAATAATGCTTTTATTTAACTATTTTAATCCTCTTTATCTTTACTTTTTATGGTTCGCTTCCTGATGGGGAGGGGCGTGTGCGATTCACGTTCGACCCGCCGAGTCAAACCTTAACATAGACATAGTAGAGACTGTTCCTTCGTCAAGCGCCCTGCATAAGAAGTAAAGTTCAAGATTCTTTCGAATGAGACCTGAAATGCTGAGGTCCCGTACCACAGTAGGTGTTACATGTAGCACGATAAGGAACCCTTACTGCCCAAATGCTTTGAGTACCGAGCATGTCTAAATTTAAAGCCCTTCACCGGCACACGGTGACGTTTCTTTATGAGTGAAATATTCTTAAATGGTGCCTTAAACAACATAGAATCAATGAAAAAAATTCTTTTCTTTTCAAAATTAAAATGTGGTAATTCCAATCTTGAATTTATTTATTGATTTCCTGTGTTTTGATTGGACGAGATCAAATTCAAGAACTACTTTCTTGACCTAGCTTTTATTGTAAAAAAAAATTAAACAAATCCTTATTTTTAGTCTGTTTAAGCTAAATGATTACATAATTTCATAAACTTGAAATTAAATAAAAACAAAACTGACGACATACAGAATTGACAGACGGGAATATTTTATTTATGTCGCTGTCAGATCACGAGTGTGAATTTTTAAATCTATGAATCTGATGTCATATTCTCGACGTTCATAATATACTACTAAATCAGCACTGTTCTCTGTAGCCTATAGGAAAGAGAAACGTACCTCAAACTCTTTCCTTATTAGCATCAAATTCATATTTCTACATCCTATGGTATGTCCCGTCTCTAAATAAACCAGAGCAAATCAAGGGTGTCGTCGATCTGCTACTTTCATTTTAGAGCGTTTCAACATGGGCAAGGATGAATTCTTCTGAAGTCTACTTGTAATTGCAATAGTTATTGACTTAAACAATATTCGAAGAGTTTTTATAAGTTTATTTTATTGAATGTCTTGACAATTAAAGTTAAACTTTATCGATGTTCATCTCGATTACGTTTCATTTCCACATCGCGACATAAAGTATTCCTTCGCCGTACAAAAATAACGGATTGTATGGAGGCATCAAAGAGAAATAATTTTAAAACTTTGTAATTGGAATTATAAGAATTAACCGTTCTTTTAAAAAAATTATCGATGTGTAAACTCTTGACATTTTACTCTCAAACTTAACATAAAAGTCCTTTTTTTTAGTTTGTGAGTAAAATGTCAAGAGTTTACACATTGATAAATTTTTCAAAAAGAACGTTTAATCCTATAATACCATTGAGAAGTAACTATGGACTGACTTGCTGCTTCATATTTATCTCATATTTAATAGAATTTGACATTTTCAGAATGACTTTTTATCTTCTTTCAGATTCTTTTCAAGAAAGCTCTGTAAAAGGATATTTATTGCAAGTATCTTCTTCTGCAAAATTTAGTAATCCGAATAACAAATCAGGTTTTGTACCTTGCAAAAGCAATATAGTGTGTATTTTAATCAGGGGTTTTAATACGGGATGATTTTTACAATTCAGGCAACTGAATGGTGACTGAAAGGACCGGAAAAGTCACTGAATGGCTGAGCTCTGCCATTAAGTCACCTTTCAGTTAACTAAATGCTTTTTTAAAAAAGACTAAACAAGTTGATATTTACCTTTGTCTTAATTTTATATTTTATTGTAGTTACAATGTCAATTGCTGCAAGATCCTCAAAGAGGCACTCCAGCAAATGGTCTGAGAAAAAGTGCTGCAACACCCTTGATGTCCTCACAGAGAAATTCATCCTGTGCAAATTGTTTTTTATACTCAAATATGAATACAAATTTGGCTACTGCAAACACTAATGCTGTCCGAATATTAGCCCTGTGCATGTGTATTTTATTTTTTCGAAGGTTTTCATATTAGATCTTGCTTTAACAAGGATCCTAATTTGAAGATATCCAAATTTAAGCAAGATTGGAAAGCTTGCATATTCATTTGACTAGTTGGCTTTTATGAGTTTGCATATCAATAAAAATGCCGTCCTTATACCCCCTTGTCACAGTGTTAATATATCAATCTACGTACTGACACCCAACCTTTTTTAATATGTGGATATCAAAGGTTTAAAAAAAAAATCAGTGGCAAAATCATTTATTTCATTTTTATCAATGTTTTATTGCTCATACTCAGATCGACAGTTACTTACATGTAACAAGGTCTTTAAAATGGTGTAAATAAGTTTACCAACAATAAATTACAGCGAGATAACTTCCTTCTCTATAGTAAAGTACTTAATGTATTTCTTTTTTAATCTGTTGATGTACTCGATAAAATATATGCTTTAAAATATGCCCGTGACAGTTTTTTAAGGTTACTTTTTGTTTTACAAACTTAGGACTAACCGTGGTAATGTGAGTTAATTCCACACAGCCAAACCATGAAACATAGTGATGTATGTTGTTTCATAAAACTATACATATATCAATGTCCGTTTCCATATTATTGGAACAAGAATGTAATAACTTTTTTAAAAAATTCTTTGAATTATTTCATGAACGTTGGGGATGAAAGTAAACAAAAGAGTCTTTATTATTGGAACTTAATTTCAACCAAATAAAATCAATTCAAAAATGATGAAATAAGATGTGTGAGCTTACAGTACGTTTGTTGATTTTGAATAGCCTTATTGTATAGTTAGCGTGACATTTTTCTTGTAGGTTGTTGACATAAACATCACCAATCAGTTTATCGTTAATGTCTGGCCAATATTGAGCACATTTGGTCTAGAAAGAAAAAGAAACTCTAACTGACATACATCAAAGATTAATCAGCGAAATACAACTCGAAAGGAAAAACAATTTAAAAAAAGTCAAAAACATTCACAGCAAACATTCCAAACAATAGTCAAATCGTATATGTAATGTTTCAAAAAATTCATAAAAAGTGACTTAAAAATAAACAAAGGCCCCAATATATTTTACATTTATGGATTTATGAAGTCA
This sequence comes from Saccostrea echinata, assembly GCF_033153115.1. Taxonomy (NCBI): domain Eukaryota; kingdom Metazoa; phylum Mollusca; class Bivalvia; order Ostreida; family Ostreidae; genus Saccostrea; species Saccostrea echinata. The sequence goes on along the minus strand of NW_026889776.1, from coordinate 11,804,449 downwards.
GATTAAAATGGATGAACATTGGTTTTACTATATCATTCAGTGATTAAATATAATTTGTAACAAACCTTTTCGCCTTCCTTTAGGTTGGTCAAACAGACAATGACGGACACATCCTCCTGCCATATCATTTTCCAGAAATCAGAAATCGTCTTTGGTTTTGGACCTTACAACAGAAAGGATATATTTCTTTAACACACAAATATTCTCTTCAGTAATATAGTTATGTATACTTACAATAAAGCTAACATAAGCTTAACAAACCTTATCAAATATCTATTTCTCATATAAAAAAGGTGTTTTTTTCCCTAATGCGCCACTAATATATCCTTTCATTTTTAATATTGTTATTAAAAGTTGTTTTGAAAAACTTATCATTTCGAATACGGGTTTTATAGATCTTCTATTGATATATAAGAAAAGGAAATTACTCGGAAGGCCATGCTTTTCTTGAACAGTTTGTTTAATAATGTACGTATAACTTATTGACTAGAGTAGATAACAGTCCTCTTGTCAGATGTTTCTTTAATTACATTTTTGTAGTGTTTAGCACTGCTCAAACTCTCTCTCTCTCTCTTTCTTTCTCGTCCCCGAATAATAACGTCAAAACTTCGCCGCTAAAAGTAGTGCACAATATATTAAAATGTGTGGGTTTCTTTTTTAAAAAGAATGTCTAATTAAACGGTGGGTCGTTTAGTTACAAATCGGTCGAGAGTAGAAATCTAATAAGTTTAGGCTTTACAGAACGGACGGACAGGTAAGCAATTACATGTAGTCAGACTGGCACAAGACAGGGCCCATTTAAGCTTAAAGCTCAAGTAAGATTTAAAAAAATGGTCACATGACAATTACTTCATGAACGAAATGTCTAGCAGCGTTTCAACGATGTTCTCGCGTTTGAAAGTTCAAATAATAAAGAGTACTTAAATTCAAGTGAATGGTTATATTTCTATTGTACAAAAAGATCAAAAAAGAAAATGCTGAAGATAACGAACAGTAACCAATTTCAAAAATCCTCTAAACAATGCATTTATGAACAAGGCATAAAACATAGACCCACTGGAAATATCAGGGTTCGATAAGGTGCCTAGGAGGAATAAACATCCCCTGTTAGCCAGTCACACCCGTGGTGAGCCTTATGTGTTAACGTACTTTGCCAAGGTGAAGGTAGGAAGGTTAATAAACGTGAACCTTATAAATATGCAACATGGCGACACAGAAATATTGACATCTGTGAAAATTTGACATTCAAATTAGGGGTGCAAAAGGGGAAGGAAAATCAGTGTTGCAATTAAGCATTGTCTAAAGATTGTAGATAACTAAATGATATTAAGCAGAGTATAATTTGTTTTAATTTTAAGATGAAAAAAGTAAAATATTTATTTTTTATGAAGGCCAAACTCATGGAATTGTCACAAATTATGACTATTTACCTATATAATACAGAACCAAAAATAAAAACACTAGACATCAATAGAAAAGTATTGAAAATGTTCAATTAATAATTTTTACATACCTTGCGTTGCAATGTAGGATCGTTTCCCAGTTAAATCCTGATGTCAAAAGTATAATTGTCACAATGTTAATTTACATTTTATATCTGGAAATTCGTTTTGATTATAGTCTGATAGCATATAAATACATGTAATCTCATTTTAGAATTGTGTTTTCCATACATATCATGAGAAAAAATATTCTGTGAATTTCACAAATAACATTCTTTCATTACATAAAACGATACATATAAACATGTAATTTCTGTTTCTCTTTTTTTTTTGTAGCAGAAAAACCTAATTCATCCAAAAAAATTGAATTAGAAATATATGTTCAGAAATTAATAATTTTATACTTTACTTTCGTATGTGAATAAAAAGGAATTAGGACACGATCAGCAACATGTACCATTAATCATATAGTTACTTACCTCAATATAGTTAGCATTGATATAATTTCCATCCCCTGGTTTTGACGTCTTTAATACAACCCGAGAGTGGTCATCTAATAAATAATTAAAATATGATTAAATAACAAGGTACCCGTATAAATAAATATGGATATATGTTATATACACACTAACAAGGGAATGTGGTTGTGTATCTATTCTTCACTTTGTTTTCCGGTTTTTTGCCTTCTTCACAAGGATGAAATTCGCCTTTTGGCATATCCTGCGTTAAGTAAAGAAAGAAATACGGTTAAGTAACTAGTAATAATTAACAGTTTAATTCCAATTTTTACTAAAGAGGATCATTAATGTAAAAACTTATACATGAGAATTGAGATAGTACCTTTCTAAAATAAAAAAAGGAAATGCAACGTACACGATATTCCTGCTTAAAGCCTAGATTTTCAGCTCCTGACATTTTGGATATGATAGAATGTAAATTCGCCACAGATATGGTCTTATTAGTTGGTCGTCCTCTTTTAGCTGTTTCGTGAATTTCATATGGATTCCTTCCGATCTCAGGAATTTCGCTTGTATTCATAATGCTTGAATTTTCATTGATTTTCCTATCTTTAATACAACAGTAAAAATAACTGATATAATTTAAAATTATTTAACATTATATGATTTCTACGAACGATGCCCAATTTCATAAATTTTTTTGTCCCTCGCTTTCACTGAAATAGGGGGATATTAAATAGGGTCTTTCTGTCCGTCCGTCCATCTGTTTTCCTGTCTGTCTGTAACACTTTCCTTTCTGCGCGATATCTCAAGAAGCCTTTGAGCTTTTGCAATGAAATTTTACATAGCAACTCCCCGTGGCCTGCAAAGGACTCCTATTGATTTTGATGTCAAAAGGTCAAGGTCGTAAATTAATACATTCTGTCTTTATGTAACACTATTGTTTCCAGGAGATATCTCAAGAAACTTTTGAGTTTTTGCAATGAAATTTTATACCATAACTCCTTTTTGCCCAGTACAACCCTCTCAAAGTGTTCCGCCACGTTTTTTTTTCTTTCTAATTTTGGTCTTTTTTTCAATTGCAAATTCAATTGGAAATTTGTTGGCATCGATCACACTCAAAGTTTAAGAACTACTCTCCGTTTGTATTAAAAGTCGCGTGACACTATTTTTTAATTTTAGCACAGGAGCATGTGGAGAGTTATTACATATAATACATATTGTCGGCGGACTTTATGTTCTACTTGCATCTATTAGAACTGTTTAGTAAAGGCTAAATTAGACACCATATGTTGCGTGAATTTTCGACGATATCAAACGTGAATATATACATGTATATGAGAGATACTGTTTGCATTTGTTTTCTATCAATGTCAAGCGGCTCATTGGTCTAGGGATATGATTCTCTCCCCGGACGAGAGAAGTCCCGGGTTCCCGGACGATCCCGTATAAACATATCTATATCTATCTATCTATCTATCTATCTATCTATATATATATATTGGAAATGTATTTTCTGTTTACGAAATGAGTAAATTTACATATGAAATGAATAAGTTATGACGTTGGGCGTGTACAAACCTTATCATAGTACAGTGTAATAATGATTTTATAACAAAAACTCCCCTGTACATATTTCAAAGAATAAGCAATCAAATTTTTATATCCATATTGGCATTTTTTATTTGCTTTGGTATATTTATTTAATAACTCTGCAAATACATGGCAATGATCAGGTATCAATACAAATAATAATTATAACAAATGAACGTATTGCTTGTAAAGACATGTATGCTAAACAAGACGAAAATTATTTACTTTCTCTTGGTTGTGATTTGTTCTCTAATTCCATCATAGACCTTCTTTCTGGCAAGGCAAGACTAGTATTCTTATATGTTTTATTTTTCAGTCTACAGGAAATATACAAAAAGGAAAATGACACAAAATTGTTGGTGCATCGACCACTTTGCAATTTAAGCTAAAATAGTGTTTCCGCTAATTTGTAAATCAAATGCAAGTATCACTTTATTTTACATCAAGAGTACTGCAGAAAAATATGAAAATACCGCATGGCTAAAGCAACCAATACAAAGAGGATGGTAACAACGGTAATAGCACCCAGAACTCCTCCAACTGTGAGGGCCTCAACAGAACTGCTTTCTTTACTGAGGAAAGAAGTTTCTTCACCTAAGAAAAAACGTATTATATGTATGAATAATCCAATAGAAACAGAAGGAAGTGTAAAAATTCGAAGGAAAATACACTTACTTTGATCACACATTTCTCCAAAAAATGGTTCCTTGCATCCTGCAGTACAGCTACCGTTCAATCTATCACAAATGTCATTTGCACAATTTTGACTGCATTCATGAGCACAATTTTTGCCAAATTTATTAAGAGGACAACCTAAAACAATGACGTTTTAGGAAGTCTTAGTATTTTACATTAATTTTATTTCTAAAAATGTATTTACAATTACATTGAAGGGTATTCAAAAAGATTTTTATACATATATGTAAACATAGATAAATATTCACTTTTGTTGCAATGTGGAGAACCCATCCAACCAGAACTGCACTCACAAGAACCATCAGTATGTGCACACGTACTAGTGCACTTTGAGGAACAGACACCGGAGCAATTTTTACCATAGCGGTTGACTGTACAAACTTAATTATGGTTTAAAATGTTTAAAAAATGTCTTTTTTATGATTCAATATTTGATTATATGAAAAGAAAAAATAAAAGTAAACATATCTCCAAAAATAAGGCGATTATGAAAGATTATATATATATATATATATATATATATATATATATATATATATATATATATATATATATATATATATATATATATATATATATATATATATATATATTACGTGTGGTGCAGTTTTGTCCAATATAACCGTCTTTACATCCACGAGAACAAATCCCGTCCACGTGATTACAACTTTCATCATCAGCACACTGTCCACTACAGCGGTATTTGCATTCTTCTCCAAACCACCCAGGTGTACATTCTGTTAAAGTGGTTCGCTGATGTATCAAAACGAAGGCATTTTACATGGTCAATTATTATTTGCAATCTTCTTTAACTCAACCACTGCAGTTGTTAAGTTATAACAAAATATGATTTTTTGTAAGTACCTCACAAACAAGCATTTACATATTGTAAGTTATTAAAACTTACCTATGTTACACAAATCCCCAATATATCCACCGCTACATCCCAAGTCACAGTGCCCAGTTTCCTTGTTACATGATTCGTCCTTAAAACAATGTCCACTGCAGTAGGAAGTACAATTAACGCCGAAACGTCCAGCATCACAAGCTGTAATTTGTTAACTTCATGTTCTTACGGTAAATGGGTGTTTGTTTAAAACGGATAAAAAATTCTTCTCTTACATTACGTATCTTACGTGCGTCTTACTCTGATTATCAGGGGAAATACATTAAACATATAGATCATATAGTTCATACCTTGTAGATTTCTTATGCCTAACAAAACACGTAAATTGAACATGCTACTTAGATTTAATTGACAGAATAAAATAAAACTCTTACACAGTTTTATCTATGCAATTTTTCGATTTGCTCAGAATGATTTATATATATATATATATATATATATATATATATATATATATATATATATATATATATATATATATATATATATATATATATATATATATATATATATATATATATATATAAATGAACATTTTAGTTAGTAAAATTGCAATTAAAGGTGTTTCGTGTATGCAAAAAACTTAAATCAATTGGATTAAAGGTAACCGTTCTTTAGAAAGACATTTCTTTATTTAAATATTGAAGTCTTACGTTTATTGCATAAAGACCCAGTCCATCCCACAACACAGCCTCTGACACATTCACCCGTCACGTGGTTACATGGAATTCGATCTTTGCAATGTCCTGAACATTTGGATTTACATTCCTGACCGTATGATCCATTCGGGCAAGCTATTTTTACAACAATAATTTAAAAACCATTTACAAATATCCGAAATACGCTTAATATGTATAGAATGAAGGTTCACCTTACATGTTTGACATTTTTCTCCCTCCCAGCCCGCCTTGCATTTCATACATGTTCCACGGACAATATCACATTCTCTTCCAAAACAATTAGTGGGGCAATTCATATCACAATTTATCCCATACTTTCCTCTAGAGCATCCTGTTAAAAATATTTCATAACTTAGAAACCGGAATAATAACAAGAATTATAAAAAGTGACTTCTGTAAACTTACCTTCCACTACCACTTCACACAACTGGGTGTAGGAAGTAGATTCATACCCCTCTGGATACGTTACTCCACTCAGTCTTTCATTGTAGTAGATGACAAATCGACCATATCCGATACAGTTTGTCGTGAAATTTAATAGAGGTAACTCTGGTCCGTCTTTGTAGCACATATATCCGTCTTCTTTTGTAGTTGAATTTGAGAGATAGAGAGAAAATCCAGCAAATCTTCCCCTTTGCCTCAGGACTAAAAACGAGAGAAGATGGTATGTGGAAATTAATTTTATTCATAGAGGACAATTATCCACTTAATTTTCATGTGATGAATCTATGCATTTTTTACATGTAAAACTAATTAATGCACAGTATTAACAATATTAACAATACAAGCTATTTTGTTTAACAGGATGAAACTCAACCATTCAGTGAATTTAGCGGTGACTAAAAGGTGAGTGAATGACAGATCTTTGTCATTCAGTCATCTTTACATATCTTTCAGTAATCATTCAGTTGACAGAAAGGTGCAGTTTAATCTTTTTTTTTCTAAGCAGGGATGAGTTGGGGGGGGGGGGGGCTTGTCTGTTTAGCAGAGATCAAAACTAACAAGATCTGTTGATAAAGACAAAAGCCTTGGCATTTGCTATTTTAAATAACAGTAGCAGTGGATAAACATACTGCATAGATTGTTAGGCAGTTTTCCTTATACAGGTACCTAACAAAAACATGCCACATTTGGTTTAAATGCATGTGCCCACCTTGTATTAGCGTTGCAAGAATTTTCGGACCCCTCACCTTGAAAGAAATCCTCAAGTTGTGTATGCTACGACACTTAACAGTGAAATATATGACTACCAATCAGGCACATAGTATGGGGGTAGCTTGATTTTTTTTTCCCTGGTTGCCCCCCCCCCTTTTAAAAAACGATATATGACCTCGATCTGCATAATTTGGCACAATATTTTAATTGATCACGGGCATTACAGTTATACGATATTATCATAAAGTTACTTAAAAATAAATTACAATTGAACTTCGTTATCTCGAACACCATGGATATGTCGAAGTGATTTGGAAGTCCCAAGCACTTTATCTTTAAGTATTTTACCCTCAATATCTCGAATCCTCGGATACCCCGAAGTTTTTTCTCGGTCCCATCGAAGAAATTTTAATCAAAGTTTTCAAAGTTATTGATAGATGAATTTTTTCTATCCACTTTTACCCGTGTCACGGAAGCATTTTCACCCTAAAGGACTTCCCTGCTGAATAGTTCTGAGTGCCCAGTGAAGAGTAAACAAAGAAGATTATGAATAAGGATCAATCACATAAACCAAATAATAATGAATAGTGAACGGGTCAAAAACTTACACCGTAGAAACAAAGGTATGATCAGGTGTCTTGAGGAGAAAGTATCACCCAGGGTTTTCCATAGACTGTTTAACTCCGCCACAGTTAAATTCAATTCTATAACGCAACAGTTACAAAATCAGAGCCATAGGTTTGCAACATTCAAATATTAGCGCCACAGTAAGAGTGCCGTCGATCAGAAAGGTAAAAAATCTCAAAATCAACCTCCAAACTTTGTACATTTATTTCCAGTTTTTTATAATAATCTGTTAAGCCTTTAACCCCCAGAGTAGCATTTCGACGCATTTCCAGTATCACAGATATTTAACTGTTGGCGTTTTCTAAATATTCGGGTTACAACAAAACAATTGATCTTTTCTGAAACTAAAGAAGAAACTAAGCATTTTTTCAACTCAAAATTTTTTGTGCAATGTTGAAAAATTATCATAAACATGAATTGAATATGCATATCATTGCAGGAAGTTGATAAAACTACGCATAAATGACTGATTTTGTGCTATCTTCTGTTGGCTTTATCTAAATTACAAACACAATAAAATAAAAAAAAATGAATGCCATAGCCTGAAAGCTGGGAATATGCCCAACATTTTTTTATTCCGGACATTATAAGGTACCTGCATCCATTACAGAGATATTTGTTGTGGAATATTTTAACTTTTACGAGTAAAACACACAAAATGCACTAAGACGTCATTTGACGTTTTACATGCACAATGAAATCGTTCATGAGCTCAGTGTAAAACAACTAGCTCTTTTTGATATATGGAAAAGATTATTTTTTTTTAAATGAATTATTTATAAAGAAGAGTTAATGTACGACACGTTTTGAGCCATAAACATGTAATAAAAGGAATTTTCCGTAGCTTTTGGGAGATATATTTTATACATGGAGTAACAGTCTTTCACCTAACGCCCAGATTGCGTGCACCCATTGTATCAGAAATCCCTGTCGAATTTTGTGTCAGTCCTACATGTAGTAGTAATAACTAATTAAAAAATTGAATATTATCCTTACCATTTTCCTAATCTCCAGATTTATTATTGAAAAATAAAAAAAATATAAATCTTTTTTTATTACCTGGTGTACTTTGAAAGGAACAGTGCATTTGTATTAAAGAGACAGGTTAGATAACGCAGTTATCCCTTTTTAATGATTAAAAGATGAAAAAAAAACTGTCACAATGAAAAAATATATCATAAGTAGTACATCGTACGTCGTAAACGTAGCCAAACAAACAACTGATTTTAATCAGATTGCTATATTTATAGAAATAATTTCTGAATAAACACACAGGAAACTCAGGTTTCTTTGTTCGTGTTCAATTCATATTTCAGTCTTCACAGAGTTAAGAACGTGTCTATATTAAACTGGATAAAAATGGAAAAATTGCGATAAACTAACAAATTCTCCCTCATTGCCTAATCCTTTACAGATTAGCCGGGATTATAAGTGCGTGTAATGAAGAAACTGAAAAGTTGAATCTACTGCTACAACAGAAATAAAACGGAGCAAGTATGTAAAATATTTGCCAGAACATTGCGCGAAAATAACAAAATGCTCTTTTGAATATAAAAACCGCCATTTTACAATATTCTAAAAGCTGTTGAGAAATGTTAATGAAAGTACAATCAGAAGTATTCGGAAACTATGCCTACGCTCTATAATTTTGGAAAAACTTGTGTTTTTCACCATAAAAATCAACGGAAAATATTTTTAAAACATCCTCCTTTCCTTTTTACAGCAATTTTGCATTATTATTTGACAAATTCATACGAAAGCTCTTGTTGTTCCTGAGGGTGAGGGTGGGGGTATGATTACAGATAAATTACATGAGTTAAACATATGGAAAAAAATGAAGGATCATTTATCCATGTCTATGAGTATTTTAAAATCTGAGTACTATTTTAAATGATGTTTTTGATGTTAAAGCCTGATTTCAATGGATATACATCTTCTAGACCCCTCATAAAAAGAGTTGTGATTAAGAGCAAAAGTAATTTGACACTGGTATAAATAATGTCATATTGTAATTTTTGAATTTATCGGGTGGTAGTTAATACAAAAAGAGGCTGGGCCGTATCGCTCACCTGAGCTCACTGGCTAGGAAGAAGTAGTAATCAATTCAGTATTAAAGGAAAGGGGGCAAACTTTAACTTAAACTACCACAGGATGCTTGCATATCAGTATCACTAATCATGGCTTTGCTGTTCTTAAACAGAAGAATTTTAAAGATTTTTTTTCCATATGTTTTCCACCGTCATGATAGCTCATTCTGAAGAGGTCTCGCTCCGTGATCGGAAGGAAAGGGGTCCGAGCCCCGGCCGCGACTGACCTAATTCGATAAAAAATAGGTAGCAACTGTTCCTTCGCCATGTGCTCAGCACTTTGAAGTGAAAGTTGCGGGTCTTCAGATACGACCTTGATGACCGAGGTCCATGTCACATCAGGCGTAAGCACGATAAAGATCCCCCATTGCTCAATGGCCCTGGGTGCCGAGTAAAGGTAAATTTGAAGCCCCTCACCGGTATATGGTGAAGTCTCTATATGATTTTAAAATTCTTGTACGGAACGTAAAACAACATACAATCAATCATATCCTATGTTTTCCTATGTAAAACTCTGATCTCTCATTGTGGTCCCACACTACCCACCCTAAATTTGTACAAATTTGAATCTACACCACCAAAGGATGCTTCTATAATAATATATGACTAATCATGCCTTTGCTGTTCTTGAGCAGATTTTTTCAAGATGATTCCTATATTTTTTCTTTTGGAAAACTTAATTGACCCTCTGTTGTGTCCCCATGATTTGAACAAACTTGGTTCTACAACACCTAAGGTTTCTTCTGTATAAATATGACTAATAATGGCTCAGTGGTTCTTGAGACGAAGATTTTAAAGATATTTCCTATGTAAAAGCATTTTATAGCAGAAAGTGTTTTATCAAGAGGAAGTTTTAAAAATGTAATTAACTAAGCAGAAATTAATTAACAAATATTGCATTGAAGTCTAAGGGGACAAGCGATTTCTTTTTTAAAAATAAATATTCAAATAAAAAGAATGTTAATAAATACTGTGGTGAGAGGATGCATACAACATTATAAATAGAATTTTTTTACCAGGTAAGTTTTTTTTTATAATTCAATTTTTCAAATAACAAGAGGCCCAAGGGCCTTAGCGATCACCTGAGTACAATACAACAATTTAGAGGATCCATAAACTGATAAATGAAGCTTTGTTGTCCAAAAGCAAGAAAAATAGTATGATTAGCATCAACAAAATAATTGGTTTAGTAACTATCTGCCCACAATTTATCACTATTACCATGCAGACTATTGACAAATGTCTACTTTTAAACCCCATATTATTACTTCTCACATTGGCCTCTCTTGGCCTTTGAAGAACATTTAAAAAGATTAGTTATTTTTGTCTCATTTTTATTTATCTCTTATTTCCAATTCTACCTGATCATTAAAACTATGAAAGTACTTTTTGTATTATACAATAAATATTCTTGCATAATGCTCGTATTTTATTGATTTTTCAAATACATTGTTTACAGTGATTAATCATCAAAGGTGAATAGCAAAGGGGAATAACTTTGCTCAGCAGAATACAAGTTAATAGAGCCCTGGCAAGGACCAGAACACTTGACTAAATGGTCCAGGTGTTCAAAATTCTGGAAAAATACCTTTACATATTAAAACTTTTACTCTTTTTGCCTCGAATATGCCCAGAAGCATAGAAGATTTTCAAAGAAATGCATTTGCACTATATTATTAAATAAATAAAGCCCCACCCTTACACCAGAACATCCGACCCAGGGGGCCATGAACTCACAATTCTGGAAGAAGAACCCTTGCTTCATAAATATACACTTGTATTTTTTGCTTTGTAACCAGTAGTACAAAAAGACATTTTGAAAGAAATGATGCATTTTCACTATATAATCAAAAGTCACCCCCCCCCCTCTTCGCCAGAACCCCTGACCCAGGAGCCATGACTTTCACAATTTTGGAAGAGGCACTCTTCCTTATCATAACCATGCACTTCCTTTGTTTGAATAATATCCAGGAGCAGAGAAGAATATTTTGAAAGAATTTATGCATTTTCCCTATATAATCAATAGAGCCCCGCCCTATCACCAGAACCCCTGACCCAGGGGTCATGATATTCACAATTTTGGAAGAGGCACTCTTGCTCATCATAACTATGTACTTAGTTATTTTATTTAATACCCAGTAGCAGAGAAGAAGATTTTAAAAGAATTAATGCACTTTCACTATATGATCTATATAGCCCCACCCTAGCACAAGAACCCCTGACCCTGGGGCCATGAATTTCACAATTTTGGCAAAGGGCTCAATGCTTATTACAATTATGGCAACAGTTTGACTGCTTGATGTCCAGGAGTAAAGAAGATGATTTTTAAAGATTGCAATTTTGGTGGTTATAGACCCACCCCTCTGGTCCCAGGGGGGCAGGGACCATGAAATTCACAATTCTTGTTCCCCTTCACCGATAGATGCTAGATGTCAAATTTGGTTGAAATTGGTTAAGCGGTTTCAGAGAAGAAGCAAAAAATATGTAAATGTTAACGCACGACGCATTGCGCACGACGCACGCCGACGGACGAAAACGGATAGCAATAGGTCACCTGAGTGACTCAGGTGACTTAAAAAAGATGGAGATAACCCTTACCAAAATTCAAGGTCATAAATTAGGACACATCCCACCCTTAATGCAAACAGTAATAAATGAGTATTATGTCTAAATATACTGATTATAAAACACCTACATATTTGTCTTGTATTCAATTTCATTTAATCTGTTGATATAGGGATGGAATACCTTAACTTCTTTATTGCTGATTCAGCATCCCACTTCTGCTAGCTTCTGAATGCCTGACTTTCCCAAAGCCTTGGCTTATATACCCTTTGGTGGCTAGTCCATTCCAAGGGTTGCCAGGTCATTCCATTATTTCAGGTCTTCAATGCATTTTACTCGAATGCCCCTTAACGATTACACCTATATATTCTATGTAAAACTCTGACCCACTGTTGTGGCCCTGTCCTATCCGTGGGGGTCTTGATTTTAACAAACTTGAATCTACTCTACTTGAGGATACTTCTTTATTAATATGGCTTAGCTGTTCTTGAGTAGAAGATTTTTAAAGGTATTTCCAATATATTCTTATGGTAAACTTTGACCCCATGTTGTGGCCCTGCCCTACTCCAAGGGGTCATGATTGGAACAAACTTGAATCTACACTACCTGAGTATATTTCTATTATAATATGAGTAATCATGGTTTTGCTGTTCTACAGAAGATTTTTAAAAACATTTCCTATTATTCGTACGACCCCCTCTTTCGGCCCTGCCCTACCCCCGGGTGTCATGATATGAACACATCTGCATCTACAGTATATCATGATACTTTCACATAAGTTTCATCTTTTCTTGCCCAGTCGTTCTTGAGAAGATATTTAAAAGAATCCACAAAATTTTCATGAATACTTTATTATCTCCCCTTGAAAGAGGGCGCGGTACTTCCTGTGAACAAACTTAAATTCACCCAAGGATGCTTTGTGGCAAGTTTGGTTGAAATTGGCCCGGTTGTTCTTGAGAAGAAGTCGAAAATGTGAAAAGTTTAAGGACTACAGACGACAGACGGACACCGGACACTCTTTGATCAGAAAAACTTACTTGAGCCTTCGGTTCAGTTAAGCTAAAAATTACAATATGACAAGTTGTAATATTGGAATTTTGTATTTACTTCAATCCGGTAATTTCAAAAATTACAATATGACAGTAATATAATTCAATCTCTAGTGAACTCTTGTTTGCAATATAAAAAAAAATGATGGCAAAATTGTTATTTTTATTAAATAAAGGGGTGTAAAATATAGGTTGGAATCGAGAGTTAGTGTGCGTAGTCCTTTGCCATACTCTCCCCATGGCCTTCGTATAAAACCTACTGATGAACTAGTGATATTGTATGTTGGAGTACATTTCAGGGTGTTGTGAATTCTCAGATGCAGGTCCCTGGAACAAGGCAAGTAATTTAATTCAGTGATAAAACTCTACTGAAAGTAAATGGGTGACAATTTGATGTCAAAAACGACTGGGCATTAATATTGTTTCTTCTAGAACACATGGTTTTCCAAAAAGAAAAAGAATCGGGTATTTAAGGCGAGATATTTTCTCGCATGATTCTCGGACATCAAGTCAACATTTAACAAACGAATTAGAGACAATGTTCAGCAATATCCCACCTCCTCTCCCTTCGACCAAAATTTAATATATGTCAATTTTTGTAAAGTTGATATTTGTAATTTTAATGTGTACCAGGGCGTTGAATATAGTATATCCATGTTTTGATAGAAATTTCCCTTCTCAAAATTGCTATTTTGTAACCATGGCAACACTGTTCATTGAAATAAAAAAAAAAACTAAGATAAAGAATTGTCTTTCTTAGTACACTCTAAAAGTGTACCAAAGAGCTAGGTTCACTTTATGCATAAAATGGCCCTGTCCTTATGTCAATTAATTGACTATCACCCTCTGTCCCATTTCATGTATCAAAATAAAGTAGAGACTTGGTGCTTTTATTTCTTGTAACAAAATTTCTTTTTGAGAATCCAGGTATTGAAAATCATGCTTTGAGAAAATGCAATGTTTTTGAATTTTGCAGAAAACATGCGTATTTGACTACCTTCAGCAAAGAAATAAAATATGAGCACAGCCCACCATCCAAAAATTAAAACATGTTTTGTGATCTTCAGCAAAGAAATGAAATATGAGCACAGCCCACCATCCAAAATTTAAAACATGTTTTGTGATCTTCAGAAACAGATCTTTCATTATGTAATTGCATATTTTGGATCAGAGGTTGTGCTCTATATGAAATATCGAAAACATACCTCAACTTTTGGCCATTTTTAAGGGAATTTACAGACTATGGGTAAAATGACGCATTTTATGACGTCATAATGCATTGACTAAAGAGAAAATTACGTCATGTTTAATAGATACACGGTCAGTAAGGGTCCAAGTTATAGATACTGCATTTTCAACCAAAAATGAGCAGTTTCGATTTTTCAGAAATTCTCAGGGCCAAAAATGGCCCAAAGTGACTCTTGCTCTTTTATTGAGTCAGGTAAAAACTGTAGGAGGGAAAGCGATTTGTAAATTGCTTATACTTACGACAATCAGACAGCTGTAAAGCCATTGTGTAATTGTATAAACTCTTTCTATCAAATAAAATTGACCGGTATAACTGAAAACTAATTGTTTGCATATTTTGTTTCAATAGTATCAGTAAATCCTCTGTTATGGAAACATTATTTGTAAATTGGTTTGTATTTCTGTGATGTAAAATGGATGAAAACACATATTTTGGCAATTATGGATCTCATTCGTTGCCATGGCAACCACGAAGTCATTTTATTCTGCATAATTAAATACTTTAATATTTTACCTTTCAGAAAATGTATAGGTTGCTTCATGTAAAAGTGACTAGAAAATGTTAAAATTTCAATTTGAAATTTTTATGCAGTTTTGCAGAAAAAATGCAAAATCTCTGGTAGTTAAAGGGTTAATATACTTAAATTAGGGTCAATGGTTTAGCTTGGTAAATCAATAAACCTAGCTGATATGGGTAGTGATTTCGATGATATTACACAAAATACCCTTAAACGAAATGTTTAAAAATTTCAAGCTGTGAGGAGCATTAAACTACCTCAAGAAACTTGCAATACATTCTGTCATTAGTTACTCCGTCGCAACTACATTGAACAAGCAACTGATCGCGATGCACCTATCAATTGACAATATATAGTAAAATTTGATGCAGTTTTTATACAGTGTGAGGAGGATCGAGCCAAATTTCCATAACGAAAAATGTATTTCATAATAAAATTAAAATATTATAATAAATTATGCTGAATATAAAGAAGCCATTAACTTAAGTGATGCTTTTTCATGTTTGAAGGTAATCGAGGGACATAAACTCAAAGGAACTTATTAGGCTATTACACATAAACTCTATAAAGTATGAAGAAGTGCTAACATATTTGAAAAGGTTTATGATCCAGATGAAATTGAAATTTAATGGAGTTGTCCAGCAATAAATCAAGCACGCGATCATACAAATATAGTTTGAACAATGAAATAGAACAATATGTATGGGATTGTCACAAACTACAAAGGGTGCTTAAAATTCTTATACAGTAAAACTCGGGTATAGCGAAGTACTGTGGACCTGTGAATTTACTTCGTTATATCCGTAATTCGTTCTATCCGAATAACGAACTCGTGTAAGTATTTATAGCGAATTCGCAATATACCCCTTTTCTTTCAAGTATTACTACCGAATAAGTAAGGGAAGCAATTATCATAAAACATACATTGGATAACTACGGTTTTATTATGAAATTTATTTAAAAATACTTAATGAAAATAAAGTCATTTCAATATATCAGATTTTTAGATCTTTGAAAATCCGTTATAAAAGATGTAAATTACATTATTTTTAACCTCTACGCGACTCATAATCATTTCGCTATATCCATAAATTCGTTATATCAGAGTTCGTTATAACCGTAAAATTTTATACAGGAATTTGTTGAGAATTTTGCCTGGGATCCCGAAAAACTTCGCTATGTCAATAAATTCGCTATATCCGTGTTCGTACCAAACGAATTTTACTGTAATTGGAACTAGAATTATAACTTAATTAATTCCTTGAAAAAATGGAATTTATAGTTGACCTCAATATTAATTAAAAGCATATTTGCTAAAGTCTGGTGACTGCTGCAACAAATGACTAGTCTATATGAAGAAAACATACTTTCACCCTGTCTGATATTCGTAAACTAAAAAGAATCGCCAGTTCTCATAAAGTATTTCTTTTCAGTAACAATTTATCGCCAATATTTTCATTATGCATGCTAACTGTACTGAGATTTATAGATGCACACTACAAGATCTAGTGTTAGAATATGCATTGGACGATATAATTTACTTTCTTCTTGAAACTATTCGTCCGGTAGAGTTTGTATTCTATGATTATTTAGGCTTGAAACATACAAATGCATGCTTTCATAAATCAACGACTGAATTTGTTTTCAATAATACTGAAAGCTTCATCGAAAATAAAGTTGTTTATATTTATTTTAGAATTTAAGTATCAACTCGACAAATCCAAATATCCCATAAATATTCCATAATTTGCATATTATTATCAAAAAGTCCTAACAGTTTTTCCTGAAAGATTGCAATTTAGCATCTTTGCTATATTCAATCTGACCAGTGCATAATCTTACCTTGATTTATGCAACGAACTAATTTAAAATAACTTGTTAAATTGCAACAAATATTTAGCATACAATGAATTTTCAAAGATAGTAGATTTTTTCACAGTACTCTTTGTGTTATTGTACTTAAATTCGTATGCAAGTGAACATCTCAAAGAAGTAAACATTATCAAAATAGATAAATTTCAGCAAAATAAGATGCTTTTAGATGTGATAAGATGTTATAAATGAAGATATTTTTTCTTCTTTTTTTTCAACTAGATGAAAAATCGCTTGGTAATAAACAGGATGACACACGAATATAAAGAAAGGTGATTACTTTACTGAATACTTAAACTTGCCATATTCTTTCCCCATGTCATTAAACTGTATCCTTATGTTGTATACACTGTAAATGTCACCAAGATCCACGTACCACCAAGCCCTATCATGTTGACTACTAGAACCAATCGTATCAGTCATTGCACAAGTAGCAGGATTCCCATCCACAGCCATATTTGCTTCAGAACCAATCCGACTTAAAGTTGTACTTTGAAATGCCGGTTGATCGTGAGATAAAACATCTAGATTAATCAACTTGTGAATGAGGTAAAAGTATAATTAAACATGCTTGATCAACCTGAAATTCTAGATTTCAAGTTTATGCCTAGATATTTTTAAAAGTCTTTGAATATAGCCATACGGCACATTTTTGAAATATTTCAGCAAGTATTACAGTTTTAATAAAATGATTTAAAACAGATTATTCTAAACTTCTTTTCCTTCATTTGATTTAAAATATACGATTTTTTACGCTACATACGAAAACATTGCCCTTTTATCAATCTGGTTGCAAAAAATATGCATGTGAACACAGAATAGAGAATGTTTTGATAAAATGTAAAACAATGAATGTAATTATTTTCGTAATCGATGAGAAACACAATTCCATGTCCTCGACGAAATTTTGATATTTCAAATTAATGTATCATGATCACTACTACAACCTCTCTCGGGCATGTGTGCGCTCTATATCTAATTTTTCATTCTTTGATGTGTAGAAATAAATTTTCATTTACCCTATGGAGTACACGGCGTTTTGAGGTTAAACGTATCTAGTTATGCACTTGATCAAGAACTAAATTTCAATGATATCTGAAGAATTATTTCCTACCATATATGTAACTTGAAAGACCGCAGAAAAACTTAAGGGGTAAAGATTGACATCTACAAAGAGTGTATGAAGTCTAGACCGTGATTCTCAGATTAAAATTAGGCACATCTAAGTTTCAGGTTTAGGACAGATAATACAAACAAACATTTATCAAAATCTTGAAAATAGCAAATTAAATCATGTTTATTTAAGTAAAATGTTTAAGTTTAACTGCAAAGATTTTCATTTTTCATTCAAAGTTTCACAATAATTTGATTTAAGGATGGATTCTTGTCGGCATTTTACGTCGTCAATGAGTCGCCATACATTATGCAGATCTCACAATGCAAAACTCGTATTTAATCGCACATAAGGAAATACTATTGATTAATTTATTAGTTTAAGTCATGTTCAATCTAACTCTATTTGAATGAATATTTCTTTTCCATCAATATTTCTTTGTTTTGCAACAATCACCATGAAATTTGCAGTTCGGTAGCAAGAACAAAAACAGTTGTTGCAATTTGAATCATATTTCTTTTAACCCGAACAAATACAAACACACTTCGTAAATGCAGAACCTATGTTGCCTCTTTTGATGTCATGTCGTGCGCAGTAAATTTTGAAATTGAATAACATGCTGGTTTTCATTGATTTCTAGATCTGTTTAAAGATCTGTTTATATAATAAAATTTGTCTGCTTATACCCAAGACTAGTCAAAATTTGAAGAGGGTATATTATCATTATGTTAAAATCAGTTTTATGAATCAACAAAATAGTATTTTTTTTTTAAATACGATTACAATTTTTATTTCTAACTAATTTGTTCAAGACTACACCAATCAAAGTTTTTGAAAAGTAAGGTGTCCCGTATAGGTACACATTAATCAGAATGCTGAAAATTAACTTAAGATGTGAAAATATCAGTATTGATACACACATATACATATTATAGTCTATAGACTATAGTCTAATAAATAGATTGAGCAAAATGAAACATTATATGTTATAAAACATACATGTTTTTCCTTATTTTTGTCTTTTTCTGTATTTTTAGGATTAAAAGATATTTATGTATGTATGTATTTTACACCATAATAAAAGAAATAATACATATATGAGTCTACTATGATTTCTTCATTCATTTACAATAGATGAGATTTGTTGTTTAATCTTTTAATCAATTTTCATTAATTTAAAAAAAAAATAGTCTAAGGAATGTTCATGTTTAAAATTGGAGGTGAGAATGCAAGATGATTGTGCCAGGGACTGGCAGATGGACTTCTGAGGTACATTTAAAAGAATTGTGGACATAACTTTATATATACATTGTATACATATACAATAATAAGTAACAACATTAATTTGCTGGTGAAGGATTTTTTTTTCAGTCATCAAAATATTCATAAATGTCAAAACTCCCCTGTGTAAAAGTATTATTTTAAGACTTATTTTCAAATGACCTTGACTGAGAATCACGCCGATGACACAGAAGGTTTTGGATGTTAAAATAGTATACACAGTCGGAATAGTGAGTATGCAGAAAATGAAGTATCTAGCAATATATGAAAAGAATCCATCCTTTAATAATATGAGAAAATGCTGTATAGATTCATAAGGATGGTTTGCAGAAAGGTGGAATTTTGAACATCGTAGACTAGAATGCTTATATTTCTTAATATTTTAGAAATAAATTATTTATTATTTACAACAAAAATAGGTCAAAAAGTATATACAAATCCAGGCATCCATTTTTTGTTTGTATCACCTGTCCTTTAATACAGGTAATAATCGTCATAAATATTTTCGGCAAGAACAACAGTTGTCACATGATACATGAACGTATTTAAAAAAAAATAATATCGTAGACGTCTATAGTTTTGTATGCTTGTGATTAAAAAAAAATGTATTATTAGCCAAAATTTGTGGAAATATCATGTAGCAAAATTAGATTTAGAATTGTCTTTTAATCTGGTCTTTTCCCATCAATGACGTTATTATCAGTTTTCCACGTATGTCTCTAATGCTTATTAATTTTATGAATGCGAAATGTTTGTCTCAAGTCTAAGACTTTTTCATAATCCTTGGACCTGATCTCATAGGAGGGATTTTTTTTTTAAATTTATGCATATGTTTATTTAATACAAGTGTTCTGCATGATAAAGGGAATGATATGTAATTTTTGTTTAAATATAAGCAATTATTTCAATGGCATCTTTTTTTCACAACGTTTACATTTTAAGTTTTCCAGAAAATTAAGTTTACATTGTTCTTTTCGACTCTTAGTTTTCATTATTAGGAACTTAAAAGGGAGATGGCGAAAGCAGAGGTATCTGATTTTCACCGCTTCTTTAACGATATAAATATGTAATCTTTATTATTTCTTAGTAATAATACAAATAGAACTGTATTTATTCTGTAATAAATAGTTTATTTCAGAATTAAAAGAACGTGTTTACTTTTTCATCTTGTGTTAAAGCACGCCATACATGTACAAAATTTTACATGTCTCAATTTCCATCATACCATATAACAGCATTTATATGTCATATTATTCATATGAATAACTCATATGCCATAAGATTGAGGTAAAAAGAAAAGATTTGAAAGAATACGATAATTTATGCATAAAAATTTTGAATTGTGATTTATTCCCAATTTTCTCAGTGTAGGAGTGTAGAACTGATGAAATGTTGTAGAACAAAACAAAAAACCCAAAAAAAAACCCCAAAAACAAAACAAAACAAGAGAGAGAGAGAGAGAGAGAGAGAGAGAGAAAGAGAGAAAGAGAGACATACCGTATCCAGATGATAGAGTAATTCCACTAAAGACAAATAGTGTCCAAAAAGTGACCATGATGGATAGACTCACACTGATATCATTTCACGCCCAAATGCAACAATAGGAAAAAAAGGGCAAAATCACATACGGAAAAATTATATCTATGGAGGACAATATTGGAAACAATTACATAAGGAGGTTTAAAGAAGAAAAATGAACAATATGACAAGGTTAATTAAAATTTTGTTAAAGCTATCGACTGGATAAGGTAGCGGATTGTTGCATGTGTTCATGTGTTTAATACCCTTTTATTACTTTTCGTTTTACAAGATCTATGTTGTCTCTGGAAACCAGGTCTTCCAAAAATCTGTTAGAATTCAAAAAAGGAACTTACTGTTCTCATTTATTAGAGGATCTGATTTTACATTCCTACTAAGCAGATTTTTTTTCGAATACTTCTACTTGAGAATTGCTATGAGCTTCAAATTGACAGATATCGTCTGAAAGTCGTTTTATCAAGAAACATACCTTACTTTCATTGAATGGTAACTAATTGTGTATTTATTAGAGGACCTCTTATTACTTTCCTCGGAAGTAGAATTTACTCATATAATTACATGCACTACATTGCCTAGAAATTTAACTTCTGAAACATAATCCTCCTAAGTGTTCATAGCTTTCTTCACCTTAGAACTATAGTCCTGCGGGACACCTCATTACTGATGACGAAAATATAAATAATAATGAGGACCTTAAATAACTGAATTTAAAGGGCAAAATTTACGGAATCCTAATCTTTCAACTGGCTTCAACATTTTAAAAAAAAATTAAAAATTATATGATAGATCACACCAGGCGATTAGTTACACATCAGAAAAGACAATGACACTTTGGAAGAATGGATTAAAAATTTCAGATGGATGTTGAAATATCGCAGTAAGCGATTTATCTTTCCTTCTGACTTAAATAAATCAGACGCAAAGAAAAAAAAATAAGATAGATTTCACAGTCAGTATGTTCTAGTCCAAGTTGACAAAGCACATAACATTATTGTCTTTATTTGTAAGGCTCATTATTTATATTGTTATTGTAGAGAAACTGTTATTTAATTCTACTAGAAGTAATCAAACTTATACCTATCTCCCTTTCTGAGAAACAAATTCTTCAAACTTATATGTCACTTCAAAATATGTTTAATCAATCCCAACAATAAACATGAATTTAAATTACTATACCTATACTGGATTCTTAACATTTATAGTAAAAATCTTACAAACAAAGATACATAGCGGGTTTTAGTAAATGTTCTACCAGGATTTTACCGTTAAGGAAGTTCAGTCGGTAGAGCGCTCGATCTGTGATCGGCTGTGTATTCTCTATTCTCGTGGAAAGCAGCTTTCTCTAATTTAAGTACGACAGTACCTCTCTTGCATATTAACACAAAAAAGAACATTAGGGAATGCGCTAAACATAACTCGTGCTAACTTGTTCAAACATCAATCTGCAAAACATCGTACACGCTAAATATGATTCATTTAAAGTTTCCCAGTGAACTCGAAAAAGGAACCAATAGAGTTTGCCACATCTCTTTCATATTTGGGTGCTACCCTAACAAAAAAGTACTATAGTTAACTATAGTATCAAAGTTCTTTCACTATAGTAAATCACAGTATTTTTACTATGGATTTCAGATCGTTATATTTTTTGTTCTTCAATTTATACATGCACAATTTTTTATATTACATTGAAATATTATTTGTATATTCACACATTATTTCCAAATTTTACATTACTGCTATCGAATTCTAGAGATTTTAAGCTTTGAAATCTCAAAAACAGTTCCAGAGTAAAGTTTCATAGTAAATCAAAGTATCAAAGTTTTCACTATAGTTAACTATAGTAAACTATAGTTAACTACAGTAAATTTTTGTTAGGGTACTTCTGAAGATGGTGGCCCACTGAAATCGAAACTATATGAAAAAGGAGATAACATAAACTTTTCAAACATCAAATTTCCTTATTTATGTAGTAATATCCTATCACCTGCATGAAATATATGGAGATAACGCACAGCATTCAAGCTCAAAAGTCCATTAAACATTACAAAATAGGTGCAGAGCAAACACGGACCTCCAAAACATCAGAGTTGGGATCAAGTGCCATGGAGGAGTGAGCATCCCCTGCCGACCGGTCACACCTGCCGTGTGCTCTTTGTCATGATCGGGAAATAACGGAAAAACCCGTCGACAATTCAGTGTGTAAATAATGGTCTAACAATTAGAATGAAAAACGTCAGTCAGCATTTGACTCAGTGATAAATTGTATTTGCTGTCAAGGTCATTGTATCGACCATAGAACTTACGAAATGATGACTTTAAAGGAGACTGCTGATATTCTTGTTTCATCAACTTATTTGTCAATAATTTACCTCGTTTTAGAAATTGTAGATACGTAGAGAATGCTCTTGCGTATCGAATCAGCTGAGAGATATAAACCCCGTTTACAGGTGATGAAGGTATATTGCTGCATAAGTATGGGAAGTTGACGATTGAAAAGTTAAAGTCATCTAGGATACTACATGTATCCGAGGGGCACCGAAGGAACTCCTTGAGTCAGTGTCCCTTATAGACTCAAAAGAGTGACGCCTTTTTATTTTTTTTTAAATTTCCTTATTTATGTAGTAAAATCATATCATCTGCATATGGTGTTAATTCTCCATACTTTTTTCGATAAAAGAACATGCTCTGAGTACAATCAATTTTAAAATTGTGACACTTTACTAAGAAGTAATGTTAGAGGGAATTCATCAACCTCGTTATAACTTAAACAAATCAGATAACATTTTGAATCCTTGGTTCAATGGATAATAATCGTAGCACACCTCACTTTTTCTCAAAAGAAATGTAACTACATGTAAGAGAAACGAACCATTTGAAACTGGTATTAAATATTTTATCAACTACTGTTGATATCAAGTTATATCTAGCTATTTTATTTAAATATGTAGTGATGATACTTAGAGTGTACATGTACAATATTCAGCAAAAATTTGTTTGATAATGATAATGGTACTAATGCCTTACTGCATTCCCAAAAAAGTTTAAGTGACCGAATTGCTATTAAAATTGAATTACATGGGCGTGAAACATAGGCGGGGATGGAAAGTAAGCGTGTCTTTTTCTTTCCAGTCTCTGATTAAAGCTTGTTTTCTCCTGACATCGCCTCTTTAACAATATACATATGTCGTGCATTTTATTTAAGAGGAGAAGGTGTTTATTTAATGATTTTAATGAATTCTGTCACTATGGGAAGGGGGAAGTTACTTAGTATATTTTAATATTTTTGATTTTAAAAATGAGATTGTTGAGTGATCATGACTTATTAAAAAAAAAAAAAACAAGACCTGAAAAATCATAAACAAAACTGTTTCACTTTTTTCCCTCGTTACATGTATTTTGCAATTTGTCCGGTCCCATGAAATTCGAGATAACGAAATTTGACGGTATGTCCATTACTCTGTTTTCATGATATAAAATAACATTGCTAATTTTGTATACAATAGTAGAAAAAAATATAACAAGGGCAGCGCAAAGCGAGCATCCCCTCGCAAAGAGCATATCTATAAATCAAGGCAGCATTCGACATCGATTCTGATGCAAATTACGTTACTTTTTGCACAAAGGACTATCCCCCCAACCCCTTCCCCACATACACACTCCTTTGCAAGGGGATAATGATTACGTTAGCGTTTACTACTGTCTTGGCTAACTGAATTTTGTGTAAAGTAATTTTTAACAGAAATTTAAAATTAAAAAAAATTAAAATTAATACTCTTTTGATATTTCTGCATTGTTTTTCAAGCATTTAATTTTGCAGTGACATCTGTTAATGAGCATGTTAGCTGTTTCTCTGCAACTGCAGAGGTTACATTTTGTGTACCAGTATCTCTTCTGAAGTTGTGGTCTGATTTCAATATAACTTTGCACACAAGTAGACTACACTAAGACACATAATTTTGTATATCGGCTTTTGATTTCGATGAACGGTGTTTCCATAATAACTATAAATAGAAATTTCTGTGAAATACTTTCAGAACGCTACCTCTCTTACAGTTTTGGTTTGATTTCAATATAACATGGCACAAAAAGACTATACTAAGATACATAATTCTCTGTATCGTATACGATTTCGATGAACGGTGTTGCCTTGGTTACTAAAAATAGAACTTTCTGTGAAATAATTTCAAAACGCTACTTCTACAGTTTTGGTCTGATTTCACTTTAACTTAATACACAAGTAGACTATACTAAGATATATAATTCTCTGTATCAGTATATTATTTCGATCAACGGTGTTGCCGTGATTACTAAAAATATAAATTTTTGTGAAATACGTCCAAAACGCTACTTCTCCCACAGTTTTGGTCTGATTTCACTGTAACTTGGCACAAAAGTAAACTATACTATGATAAATAATTCTTTATATCGGTTTTTGATTTTGATGAACGGTGTTGCCATGGTTACTAAAAACATAAATTCTGTGGAATACTTGCAAAACGCTATTCCTCCTACAGCCATGGTATGATTTCAATATAACGTAGCACACAAGTAGACTATACTAAGATATATAATTCTACTTACTGCTGCTGCAATGTTTCCAATCCAAGTTCTACTTTTTTCTTCCTTTGTTACATGTATTAGTGCAAACCAGTAGAGCCATAGTCTCATCAGAGACTTCTAGTTTATAAATGTGTTTATTATTTCTATTATTTCTTGACCTGTATATATGAATGAAATGTTGATTGTTTTCGATATACTTTTAGCAGCTATGAAGTACATGTAACAACACAGGTTAAATATACTTTTCAGAATTGTGTTGTATAGGAGCTACAAGGTTCCAAATCGATTCACACTTCTGAAGGAGAATTGGTAAATAATTTTGTACAGAAGATGTAAAGTTGACAAAATGAGTTTGATAAACTTTTTCAAGGGATTGATTGATAAAAATTTTGTAAATTAGCTGCTACACTTCAAATTGTTTGTGTAACTCTAAGGGGCTTTAGAATGAGTTTAATATACTTTTTAAGAGTTAATGTTGTTTTGTATAGTAGCATTAAGGCTTCAAAATCGAGTTTGATGAACACTTTTTGTGAATTTAACACAGACCACGGTGCAGGAAACTAATTTTATTATAAAACCAATGCTGCTTTCTTTTCAAATTCCTTGCTTGCTAATTTTATTGCTTCCTTTGCTTGCTGATTTGATGTTAGTTATCCTTATTTTGATGCTACCTTTGCTGTTTTATAATTAGGTTAGTGCTACTGAAGTAGCATAATGCTACCGAAAGTAGATGACTTAATTTCAACATTGCAGTTACGAGCAATAAATATACATCTTATAATCATTTTTTCAATTTATTTTATTGATATAAATATTTTTAATTATTTTTTTTTAAATAGCTGTTTTTCCTGGTCTTAATTTTTACTGAAAAAGCAATCAATGTTTCTTTGATACTGATTTTAAGTAGGTGAAGGCTACATGTAATTATGCAATTTGTGGATGAATAATATAAGGAAATGCTATGTTGTTTTTTTAGGAAATAGATTTGACTAGTAAGCAAATAAGTAAATATTTTATTATAGTGACATGTGTATATATTCCAATACAATAATAGATACAATAGAAACATATAAGCATTACACCCGGGCAATTGGACCTATATGTCACTTTAGTAAATGTGCAATATTTTTTTTTATTTTCAAAATTAAATTGATTTGTACAACTATTCTTGTTTTACTGAAAAGCATAAATTTAAGAAATTGGCAGTTATTTATTTATTTATTTATTATTATTTTTTTTTAATCTTTTTTTTCATTTTAAAAGTGTTTCAATTATCAGCTGGATCTGCACTTCTATTTAAATTAACATCATAAAAAAAGTTTCTCTAATTTTCTCAAAAACTTTACAATAAAAATATGAAAATAACGAACATTATTCAATCTCGAAAGTCCAATGAAACAGTGCAAATTTGGAGCAGAGCAAACAAGGACCTCAAAATTTAGAGGTGGGATCAGGTCCCCTGCCGACCGTTCACACCCGCCGTGTGCTCCTTGTGATGATCGGGAAAAACCGGAAAAAATCCGTAGACAATCCATGCCAGTGCACAAGTAATGGTCTACCAATCAGTTTGAAAAACATCAGTCAGCATTTGACTTAATGACAGGTTGTACATGTATGTGCTGACAAGGTCATTGTATGGACCGTAAAACTTGCGAAATGATGACTTCAAACGAGACTGTTGATATCCTTGATTCATCAACTTTTTTGTCAATAATTTGCCTCGAGCTCATTTTAAAAATTGTTCATATGCAGAGCATGCTCTTGCGTATCGAGTCAACTAAGAGACATAAACCCCATATGCAGGTGATAAGGGTACATTGCTACATAAGTAGGGGAAGTTGACGATTGAAAAGTTGAAGTCATCATGTTTAACATAAAGCTTTGTTGTTAGGTTACCATTAACGTCTTTTTCTAGTAAATTATCTAAATATGAAACAGATGTGTCAGAATCTTTGGTATCTTTTATTTCAAGCTCATTGGATATATCGAGTCTACATATGAATGAAAGTAACTATTATAAATTGATAATACGTCGTCGATATAAGGGAATGTCGGGCTGAAGGCCACAGCAAGTGTTTCCTTCGTCTCATGTAGAAGTTTTTGAAAAAATTCTGCTTCATATGGATATGCTAATAAGGGGGCATAAAATGAAATAAGAAATATTTTTCATCTTCTACCGATCCTTCTTTCCATAAAAGACAATAAAAGACGGGTTCACCTCTAGATTGGCCTCTTTCTATCCGAAGGAGAAGGAAACACCATCTAAACTTTGTCATTATAGAGCGTTCTTTCTTGTTACTATGTACATGTTCCAATAGGAATCGTAACCAGTATTCAATGAATACCGGTTAAGATGTCTTCTGCATTCCTTATTGTATAAATTTATTTATGTTTGTTTTCAACATCAAAACTTCTAAAAGATGTTGTTTTGTCCTTTAGAAACGTTCATGTATAATTGTCGATTAAGTGACAAAATTTCTTCGAATCCTAAACATATATGAATTTAAACCTGAGGGTTTTGTCATCTTTAAAACTATTTGAGAACATACATGTACGCCTTATGGCGAGAAAAAGTAAACAAAAGTATTGAGATCTATGAATGCTTTTCAAAATACGCTAAATCTAAGTTTTCCAGGTGTCACTGGGCTCTCTCTACCATTGTTTTCGACATAATTATCAAGACATCCATGAGACATTATATCCTGACGTGTATTCAGTATTTTTAATATATTTATATATATTACCTATTTGCTTATGAAAATGTTAACTCAACTGAATTAAATCCCGATATTGTCTGTAGACGAAAGAGATAATCGTAATGACATTTGAAATTGCTTTAACTTAAGATTTTTTTAATTTCATCTTCATCGTTGTCAAACACTGAATAAAAATATCTAAAGATTCTCTGATACCTTAACAATATGCAAAAATTCACCTGATCAATATTCTAGCTGTCATATTTGACAAATGGATAAAAGATTAGCTATACAATGTAAGAAAAGTTAACTTTATCAGTGCTTAAATAAGTATTATAAGATGCAGTAACTTACATGTTTAAGTATTTAAAATCCACTACAATACATTTGAACTTTTAATAAGATAATTGTAATTGATCATTTTTTAACCCCGTTAAATTAATTAGTGTTTGGATATCGATCAGTTCTCATTCTGTCTGAGAAAAGTTCCTTGATATTATTGAAAAAAAACTCCATATTTTTTTGAATATGCGACTTAATGTATCAAGCTTTTAAAGAGGCTGGGGGGTTGTGGCCATTTTTAGACTATATTGATCTCCTTTAGAAGAAGAGCTCAATATGAAGATATAGAAAATGATCAAATCTTTAAACTAAAATTTTTGAAATTTTTCTTTGCCAAATGATAGTTGACAGCTTAAGATATCATATCTAAAAAATTAAGTTAAATCTGGTGGTTAATTTGTGGTTAATTTGTTGACCCCCCAGCCTCCTTAAGCTTTGTGGCAACGCACTTTCAAAAAATTACGCACTTTGAAGATTTTTTTCAAACTATGTATTTTTTTCAAAGTGCGTTAAAATTGGGATAAAATCATTGCACCTTCAAAAAATTTATATAACACTATTAAAGGCAACGCGTATCTATATCCATATAAACACGGGTTCTTCGCGTCATAAACCTTCGACGTAATTTTTCAGTGACGTCATAAAGGGTCGACGCGCAATCAGTGGATCAAACATGTGCCGTTGGGTTTGAAAAATAAAACGTTTCACGCGTTAAATATTATAATCAGGCAAATATAAAATATGAATAAATCACAAATGTAAATATAAGCAATAAGGTATCATTTTAAAACATCTATCGGGCTATAAATACGGGTTGTTACGAGATCAAATTTACCATAAAGCCCCTCGGGCAGTTTCGAAAAACTGATGAATTGATCTACTCTCATCGAGAACGAGGAAAAGACAGGTTGAAAGTCCCTCAGCCCATCTCTTTATCTTTCCTACCTAAATATTTGTATTTACATGACTTGTACATGAATACCATTGATGTAATTTCTCTCAATGAATTTAAATTAATGTAAAATAGATGAAAAAATTGAGATAAACTTTCCTGAAAAAAAAAACGCACCCTGATATATTAACGAAGAGAGGCTCAGGGGCCATATTGCTGATCTAAGTAACAATATCCAACTATCTATATTTTGGCCTAAGTAGCTTTACAAAATCAAATAAGATACAAAAGAATGTATAAAATGCACAAGTAATTTTTGATACTTCTTAATACTAATCAAATAACTGTTAAAAAAGCCATCTATTTTACGAGAGTAAACATTTTTTCTTGCATCTAAAAATTACCAAATAACTGTTAAAAGACCCTAATATTATGCGGGGAAATTATTTTTAATGAGCATACAAACTTGGACCCCATTTTGTCGCATTTCTCGTACATGTAGCCCTAGAGGTCATATTTGAAAAAAAAAAAATTAGAAAATTCTGAATACAGTAAAAAGTATAAGGAAGTCCTTAGTGCTTTGAATTTTAGTTCTTTTAAAATTAAAAGTCCATCAATGTTCATTGTCATCATACCTACAAAAGGCGTCGAAACAGGAGGGATAGGGGAGGGGGTTTAGCCCTTCTTATTTTTGCAAAGATATATGTAGACATAATATAAGCATTTACTAGAATATTGACTAATCCGTGCACATTTTTTTTCCAAAGTGCGTTAATATGGTCGATATTAACGCACTTTGAAACGAAACATTTTTTTTTCAAAGTGCATTTACTCTGTCCCAAAAAACTTTTCAAAGTGCGCAATTTTTCAAAATGCATTGTAACAAAGCTTATGTTTACTTTCTCTTTGACAAATGTTTGAACTCACTTATTGTCTACATTAACTGGCTCGGAAAACATTGAAAAATTGCTCAGAGTAGGAAGAAATATCATAATTATAAAGCTGTCTTATGCCATAAAAAATATGTGTCTTTCATTTATACAATTAAATATTTACATTTGCAATTATTTTCCTTAAATTAACTGTTAAGAGAATAAAACGTTTTAATTCTTTATGAACGTATTAGGGAATTATGGGTTATGGCCTGTAAAAATCATAGGGGATGATGTTATCTTTCTTACGTATTTCTGCCACAGTGAAACTGGCTTTGGAACTTTGATAACAATGACAGAGAAAAAAAAGTTATTGGTACATTGGGATATTTGTGAACCCAGCAGATGCTTATTAGATATTCCGTCGGTGTGATGTATGGTTTGAATAATAGCATTAAAATCGCGCTTACCGTTTAGCAAAATTTCTTTCAGTATATAATCACAAACAGTCGTTTCTCGTTGAAATACCACAGTTTCTATGAGTGCAAGGTAAACTGAGCCGTCAGGGGTCCTTATATAAATCTTATTTATACTATTTATCATACATCACTGAATTTGTAATAAATAAAAGCTTTCAGATTTATTAATATAAATCAGGTTGGAAATTTCTGTAAAGAAAATTTAATAATCCAGGTAAAGGCGTATGTAAATGACAAAGTACATATTTTCAACTTATTGCAGATTCCCTATTAATCAAACAAACAACAAATATTATTTTGCTTGTTTAATTTGGCGCTTCTGGCCGCGGTGATCAATTTGCTGGGGCTACCACAGGGCTGCCCCACAATCAACAATCAATACAACAAATGTGACGACCCAAATCGGGCGGATCATGCACTGGGTAGGTCACAAGTGCATGAACGTCACCAATTCAATTATCAATCAAGTTCAATCAATAAATCAATAATCAATCAAGTTCAATCAATCAATCATCATTCAATCAATCAATTCAATATCAATCAAGTCAACTGCTTGTCAATTACAAGCCAATGCAAAAATTCAAATCCTGAATTTCAATTTACATGTGCAATAGGATAAACGATGGAATGAGCGTAAGGATCTGTGTTGCACTCCTCCAGTTGCGTTGAGGTGCGACGGAATACGCCACTTGCAATGGCCATGAATACTCGTGTCTACCACGAGTAAGCATGGAACTGCAACCAATGGGGGTGCCAAGAACCATGGTGACGGCGGCAGTACCTCAACGCAAATGGTCACGGTCGACCAGGGCCTGCTCATTCACCAATACAACTTATAAAACAAGTGACATACTAGTCAATTACTATTCAATGCATTAAAACAAAATATGAATTTAAATCGTCAACGGTCATTCAATTATTCCGTTATGATTCTTTTAAGAAATGTGTTGAAATGCAATTATGGACTTGTGAGAATAAAACAACTCCCCGTTTAATCTAAATTTGTGGATCCTTACCTGCACTCTATTCCCTGTCCCGTTGGTTTATTTTATCGTATTACTTACCTACTAGGCTGTTACTCTTGTTACGCATTTTTATGGCTTTTATAAAAATTTAAACTATCTTTGCAAGTATTGGTTATAGTTGTACTAAAAAGTGTGGAGTGTATCAGACCCTAATTGAACAAAAACGAGATATTTAGTCACCTCTCAACTTAGAATCATTTAAAACAATATTTGTGTCATTAACCCCCCCACCTTCTCATTTCCCCAGCTGCATAAATCATATTCCCTCTTCACAATTTATCAAACAACTATAATCCATAGTAAAATTTTAAAAAATAAATCATTGAAATGAAAGAAAGTAAAAATATGTGAGCCTTGTAACAACTACATAATGGATGCATAAACATGTACATTTTATAGCCAGCGTTTCAAAGCTAAAATAACCCCCCTGCATGTTGGTGGCAAATGTGCTTTAGCGGTTGCTCCCTAATTGTAGTGAATGAGATTTAAATTTTGTATTCTACAAATTATAAAACATATGGGCATGATATGCCGTATCCAATACTGACTAACCTGCTCGAAGTTTCCCTGAAAAAAGGATAAACGCCTTTTATGACTGGTCATGGAAGTACTTGCAACTACATTCGAATCGTTAAACTGTTTTAATTAAAAATAACTGCCAAGGCTTATTAATTTAATCATCACCTATTAAGTGTTTTAAAGTACGACTAAATTTAGTTTTATATAACCTCATGCCATAAGGGTAGTTTAACCTATTTCAAACAAAAGGAAGAATACTTTATATCGCTATACTTAACGTAATGAAACTCTTTTGCGTTGAAGGTAGGAAACGTTGATTAATAGCTAAGGACAATATGCTATGGCTATTGACTACACTATGAGATCGATCACTGCAGATTTTTAAGGGACATATATAAGAAAGAAGCCCTGGTGAAATACCTAGCTAAATGTTCGTTGCACCACGCTATGAAATGAAAATGCTAGCTCTCTTGTATTAAATCCCGCTAAATAGACTATTCTAATAATAAGTTTAATCATTTTCTTTCTGATAAACGTTATTTTGGAAGTGTAAATATTCCGAATACTTTGACTTGCTTTCTGAAGTGCAACCATCGGCATTACATTGTACATTCGGCATACTTATTGTTCATATCATTCAATTGTCACTAGGTAAACCATATATGTAAACAACATGTTATGCCCCGAAAATGAATGGAGATTTATAAGTTTCTTGACTTTATTGCAAAGCAGCCGCAGTAAGTTATACAATTCGAGGTAATTGCGATACTAAGTGTTCTGAGTATTCAAAAAATATCTGTAAGGGAGTAGTTTTATCTCTGGGAAATTTAGGTATAATCGTGGACCATTGTGTATTACACACAATTATACATGTATTTGGTAATAATTAAACAGAATGATAAAATTAGTCTTAAGGCTTAAATCCCCATTAGACACTGACATAGGTGCGCAATAAAATAGATAAACACAATAAAATATCCGAGAAAACAAATTCTTGAGTACGTTGCAACTCTTTGTTCATGGGTATGTGCGGTGGAAAAAATGGTATACTTGATAAGGCATACTTCTGGACATATCTTGGATATCCCTTACCAGATTAGCTTAAAATTGAATGTCAGTGTACCTTAAATAAATGGATCAATATTGTTTTGACAACACATTATTAACTCCTTGGTTTTGACTTTTCTTATGTACTAGTAAATTCAATATTGCAATTTCATATCAACCTATTAAATCTTTAAATAATAATAATAATTGATTCATATATAATTTAACTGATTATTTGACAAGCTTTGTTTCCCAGTCTCGTCGAACACATTAGCAGACTATCCATTCAAAGATAGCCTGATAAGCAACATACGGAGCAAGTACTGGGTGCTGCTTATCCTAGTGAGACTCCTGACCAATCACTTTTATTAATCTGCCTATCACAGTGCTCTAATAGCTTAACTAAATATCAGAACTCAGTCCATCCGAAGGAGACGAGGAACCAATTTGATTTTGACCATCTTTTTAAAAAAATTACCAGTTTATTTGAAATATGCCCCCCCCCCTTCAAACAAAGACTCGCTTAACCAAATTATACTTTTCCCTAGAAATGTAATCTAATAGCTGCGATTAATTGAAGCTGGATTAGGATCTATATCATTTGCCAATTCCACTTTTATATCTAGTTTTAGCACAACTGCAACATTTCCTACTTGTTTCTTTTTTGCAAATCTTTAATTACTGTTCTAATGAATTACTGGGGAAGTGATAAGGTCATGCTTTGATGGATAGGAATCTTGTGCCCATTGCAGCTGTTGACTCACTGATAAAGCTGTCTTGAAAAAATAAAATTAAAAATGTTGACCTGTTTTTGGTAATGTACCCGAAAATAAATAATCATGGTAACATACATGTACATCTGTAATCACTATCAATTATTTAAGGTTTTTTATGTACTTACTGCCTTTTGTACCAATATAATTTGCTCCTTGCTTGTGCCTGAACCCTGCAAATTTGCCTACCTATTCTAATGCATATGAAGAATACTTTTCCACAGCTTTGCTGGGTTTAACTGCTCACTGTGAGACAAATGCTTGCAAAATTAATAAGAAATGTTTTCATCCTATTTCAATAAACTGTGATTTTGCTTTCATTAGTTGGATTTTATGCAGAAATTGACCATGTGGACCAAATGAGCTCCCATATGTTGTGTAACATAATATACAAGTTAACTCCCATCCCATTATGTAATAGGAAAATCAGTTCATACAATATCATCCATAAAACCTTACACCTTTTTATTTTCTTGGTAACATGTTCTATGTAAATGGCCAGGATAACATGAAAAAAAAAAAAATTAAAAAATAGGAAAAGATAACAAACAGCACTGAGAAGAGATAGCAATAGGTCACCTGAGTGACTCAGGTGACCTAAAAAAAACTCGTCTTGCAATCCATTTACTATTTAGAGTAAAACAACAGAATATGCTGTACAAAGCCGTCATGAGTCATTTTTCAATGGAAAAAGAATGGAATCAAATTGTTGTTAGAATTTAATATCACAAAAATATTTACACACTCAGTCTTTTAAATTCGAAATTAATATATTTTTCGTTATTTACAGGTAAATCAAGCTCTTGATAGTTATGTACATCATCGGGCTGTGCTGAGCTGTTTTGGACTCTGCTCATGTACACCTCTGAGGCCTTTCTCTTTCCATTCCAGATCTGTGCAATGTGTTTCCTAAAATCATGAATTTGGGAACTGATTAATATGAAAAAAATGTAACAAAGACGAAATCTTTAATTTTATTCGTATTCACAATGCATAGTTTTTTCTTTCTACTAAGATAGTATTAGTTCAGTATGATGTGGGGATTAATCCCAGATTTTATAGCTGAAAGGCGCATGAAATAACGAAATAATTTCAAATGGAATTGATAAATTCATTATGCACGTTAAAGAGAATTTTATGCAAAATTTTGCATACTGAAGACATCATATATGAACAGTGATTTTACATCACTTTCTATGAAAACTTCGAGGTATTATATTGATACACTGTATTTAAGGAATAAAGTATCATTTTCAAACTTCCACCGGGGTGTATATATACGAGTAAGTCAGGCAATCAAATCCATTAAAGTCAGAAGTTTTATTAAAATGATACCTTATTACTTTCACTTGTTTGTACATTTCTGATGGATTTACGAAACATCTCTGTGTAATTATAATATTTTACGCATGACATTTATTATTTTTCAAAACTTTGAACTGGTACACGCACATTAAGCCTTTATGGCATAACTGAAAAAAAAATACGTTGAACAGTTATGACGTGTGTAATCTTATTTTCTATTTTGATGAACTTGAAAACTGGTTTATATAAAAAAAATGTTAAGAAGTGAAAATTCATGCATTTTAACGCCACATTACATTTATTGGATATAACATTTATGATTAATTTTTCTATGATATGAAAAAGTAATATGTTTCGCTATATACCCTGAAGAATGCCGGAAACAGTTATAACATACGTCAGAGACAGTTATAACGCACGCCGGGAACAGTTTTAACACCCTCACGATCATCCTCGCGTGATTTTATGCTACACATTTAGACTCGAGATTAGGATTTAATGACGTCGGTTGATATGCAAACGTAAACAACATCATTCAAAACGCCATGAAAACAATATGGATTCCTTGTTTAGACTTTATCGATAAAAACATTTTTTTCATTTCAAGAATGTTATAAAACATATACCACATGGCTTCTCAGGTGACTATTCCAGAATATCTGCTTAGTGATCGACGTCATTAAATCCTGAAACTTGTTACATTTGTGATACTGTGGAATCATTGGATTTCGTGGTGGCTTAATTTTCGTGGATTTCTTGGGTACCTCTCATCCAAGATTTTACATCCTCCATGAATTAAAAAACTATGGTTACAAAGTCATATTTCCTTCTGTAGATATGAACGAATCCACGAAATTACGTCCCCATGAACCTGCAAAATTTAAGCAATCAACAAAAATTACCCCCCTCCCACGAATTTTAATGATTCCACAGTATATTAGAAAAAACTTAGTCAAAAATTTTATATTCTAGTATCTAAGCCTCGAACCCATGTTATATATGTATATTATCAAGATTCAATCAACCTTGGATTTACCCTAAGCATTAAGGACATTGGCAAGGTTTCTGGTTACCGTATAGAATTTTTTAAGAACTCTTGAGAAGGTTAAATTGACAAAATGTACTAAACAGACTATATTCTGGATCGTTTAACCTACCAAGCCAACCTTCTTTTTTTATATTTTGTCAAATCAGTGTTTTTACAATTCTCAATACATTTCCTAAAATGTTGATAAAAGGGACCTACAGAATTTTTCATCATATTTTTCCAAAATCCAAAAATTTCATAAAGTTTATGTATTACATTATATACATTATTTTATCTTCATTTCCTATCACTTCCAGATATTTTTTTTCTGAAAATGTATATACATAAACAAGACATGGACATACCGACACCGATCTTTATTTTTGAGTTACTTCCCTTAACAGCTATAATTATATTATTCATAATGGTCAAGAGACTGGTTGATTGTTTCTATCACGTAATTGACTGAATTGATTGAAACACATTGTCATAAAAATACTGGTGTGGATTTATTTTTAATTTTATTCGTAGTTACTAAATGTTGCTTCCTTCACACGACGTAAGAACTGTTCACAGTCGGTCTACCTTTCAGCAAATGTCACAGCTTTGTCCTTCTCAGCATACTGATCATAATTATGATAAATGACAACCTGTTGGCTATTTGTCCCCTGAATACAATGTACAACAAAGCCATCACTACTTTTCTTTCTTGCTGTATAGATGATTCTACCCGTTGAAAGAAGTACACGTGCTTTTGTTTACCTCTGTAACAACGCGGGTATGTTAAGGAAGCATACAAATCATTTCTCGGGAAATTTAGACTTTTTTAAGAAAATTAAGATTAATAATTCATCAAAGTCTCCGATAAAACATAAACTATTATTAACTATTACATAAAGACACGGAGTGTCCGAGGCCAAGTAGTGCACCACCTCGACGTCATCACGTGACCGCTATTAATAACAAAATATTCCTTAATGAAAAACTTTAGAGAACAACACTACCCCGGGGTTAAATAATTTCTTTGAGTAAATAACATAGTGGAAAAACATCTCTTATGCCGAAAAACTGCTGCTAGAATCCCACTGCCCGATCGGGAAAATAATTATTCCACATATATGTACGAAACCTTACCCGATGTTTTGCATTTTATGCATAAAACCTGAGATATTTCTACAAACCATGTTTACCTCACGATTCTAGCAGCACTTTCCAAGTATTATAGAACACGAGCTTTCGATATGTACAA
This sequence comes from Saccostrea echinata, assembly GCF_033153115.1. NCBI lineage: Eukaryota > Metazoa > Mollusca > Bivalvia > Ostreida > Ostreidae > Saccostrea > Saccostrea echinata. The sequence goes on along the minus strand of NW_026889776.1, from coordinate 11,766,832 downwards.
ATCTTATGTTTTTAAGTATCCAGCTTAGTGTTGTTCTTTTGCATTATTGTTGTCACGAATGACAGAGGAAAGGCCAACCGGGATACGTAAATAGCTGACTGTCTTCAATAGAAGATATAATCGATGAAAATAAATCAACATACCTGTTTAACATACTTTAACTTCACATGAATAACACACAATATTCACGGTATTTGCTTCTAAACCTCCTTTTACGTATCTTTTTACATGCCGTTTTGGCCAAATTCTCGTTACACAACATGATCGATTCTCAAGTTACATGTTGAACAGTTATGACGTCATTGGTCGGAGATTATAATTCAAGTGACAGATACAGCATAACAAAATAAAAACATTTTATTTTTCTTAATATTTGCAAATTTCTATTCATTTTTAGGAGTCAAATTATATCTCTAAATAGCAATATTAGGAAAACTTGTGTTCTAAACTTGACGTCATCTCGCCTACTATGACGTCATATTGTATCACTGATTTAGTCAAGTCAGATTATCTTAGTGCTTCCTTAACACACCTGCGAATCGCTTTATTGGTTTTCACCGCTTACAGAATTCTACACGGGAAATCACCCTCAATCACTATTTTATAAGTGAAAAAACCCATGTATTAAACCTTTTTTCTCCGGAAAAAGTAGTATAGAGTGATGCAAAATAAGCAATTTTGAGGAGTGAGGAGCAAAATGAACCCGTCATGAACCCGGAAGATAATTGTGAAGGAGTATTAACGTAATGCGGAAAACAACTTGATCCGAAAGTATTGATTAATCTTCTTGAATGAGAGATTACAAGTACAGAAAATCAAATTGTTTACCTGTAAAACAATTAAACTCAGATTCATCAAACAAAAATGTACAATACAGATACAAATTTAGAAAATGTTTAATAATGATTGTGAAGGAGTTTTGGCTTAATACGGGAAACAACTTGATTTATCTTTTTGAATGCGAGATTATAAGGATAGCATATAATTATTGTCTGTATTATAAGAGTATATATATATATATATATATAAGAGAGGATGAAGAAACGTGATAATTTTAGCACACACAACTCTGTTACAAATATTCCGTACGTAGGTCAAAAAGGGAATGGATGCAGGAAGGAGTAGATAGATGTCGTTTCAAGTTTCAAGAGACGAATTGAAAATACATCAGATATTATTGAATAGGTTTTTAATGAAACATCTTGAGAAAATATTTCTTAAATTTGTAAGGTGTAGTCAATCATGTTAGTTCAATTCAATGACAACATACAATCACCGAAAGCCATACTTCCGATTTGTATTATTTAATAGTCATGATTAATCTATGAAAACACAAAACTGTTAAGATCGGAAACTACGTTTCTGACAACACGATTTGATGATACATTTACTTTCATTTGTATCAAAATGAATTCTCACTGTAAACTGGATTTTGCTAGTCTACGATTTTATTTAAGATTTCAAATCCTTACTCAGATATTTTATTTATTGTTTAATTTTTTATGTAAAAATTCAAATCTTTGTTCATATATATATATATATATATATATATATATATATATATATATATATATATATATATATATATATATATATATATATATATATATATATATAATTATTTATTTTAAAGTTAGATAATCAGGTTAACAAATTAATTACACCCCCCTTCTTTACTACAAGATATTTTTGTAAATAATAACTTGTACATTTTTAAGTATATGAGATGTACAGACATTCTTCCTTCGAAAGGGAACTATGAGTATAGGTTGGATTACCACTTGCAGAGCAGAGTTAAATCCAAGTTCATCTAAAATGCAATGAAACTAACTAATAAATGAAATTAATATAGTCTTACAAACAGAGACTTTATTGTTTCCTGCTTATCAGGTGGGACCAGTACATACCGATCGTGAAATATATCCAATTCTATTTCCACTTCTGAATTACATGTATTTAATATAGAAGGATAGAGGGTTAGCATATTGCCCCTCAATCGCTTAATGCGAGATTTCAACATCCATCTGATTCTTTTAAACTATTCTGACAAAGAGTCAAGGTCTTCTTTTTTCATGTTTGACCCATCGCCTGAATTCATAATATTTATAAAATTATAACGCCAGTGGAAGGAACGGGATTTCCCTAAATTTTGGCCCTTTTGAAATAAGAGGTTTTAGATCCTCATTATTAACTATATTTACATGACCAGTAATGAATCTGTATGTAAAACAACAATACATGTAAGTCCCTACAATGACAAACAGTTCTACACTCTGGCATACACACCTTTGCTCACGGTCATTATAAAATCAGACCATTTGATAATCATGAGTAAGACCATGAATTGTGAAAATTGGTTATATAACAAGACATATCTAATTTGTCATATAGATTTATTGACTATGTATATTTTTTAGTGTGATGTATGCATTTTACACAATATGTAAATACATCTTCATCCTAACATGTCAATTTGATAATAAAAAATTGGATTTAAACAAAGACTTTGTTTTATTGTTACATAATATCAAATCACTTGTACGTGAATTATTCATCCCTTTCCCCGTCGTCAGATTCTTCCTCGGAATGATCCTGGTAAAAACTGTCGTCAACCTCCAACAACTGATCAAACTCATGTCTATATTTATTAAGAGTACGGGAAACCGCTCTTTCCAGATTTATATCCTTTTTCTCCATAAGGGTTGAAACATCTTTCTTGATGTCGCGATGGAGTTTGCTTCGATTCAATTGCGCCAAAATTAAAAGAATTCTTTTGTACTTCTTAAAAAGTAAGTTTCTGTCTTTGGGTAACATCATTTCGCTTACTTCCTCTCGAGCTTCCGTTTTGGAGAGTTTTGAATTTTCTTCCATAAGCTTATAAAATTTTGTTTCGAACTGAGATTGATTTTCCTCCCATACTTCATTGACTAGAGTAGCGAATCCTTTGTCATCATCTTCATCACTGACGTCGGACACGGTGTCGTTTTCATCTGTATTTTCTTCCATTGGGCAACCATTTTTGATATGACGCTGTAAATCATATGAGCTGGCATACATGGTTCCGCATTCGGAGCACGATGGATATTTCTCGTCAAAATGCATATTTCTCGAATTAAGTTGCGATGACCAAGGATAAGTTTTAAGATTATCAACAGCTCCCATCGGTTTTCTTTGATAATACAACATATCTTTTTCATGATAATCCTGCAATGGTTTCTGAAAAGCCATCTCCTCGCTATGATCGTCGGTGTGAAGAGTTTGATAGTACGACGGATAACCTGGAAACTTCTTCTGTGTTTGATGTTCTGCTTTCAAATGATATCCAAAGTAGTCTCGCGCTCTTATATATGGTTCAAATATGTCCGTCTGGAATCGCTTTGATTCCGGGGTCATTTGCTTTAAATCTAACACTAATGCTCCGTATGGGATTGAAACAGCTTTTTCATAAACGTCTAGAAGCTTCTTAGAATTTCCTGGGCACATCTGCCGTGCTAGGATTCCGATCTGTTGTCTATCTCTGGGATTTTTAAACAGAACTATGTACTGACTGTTTAAACTCATGGTTCGATTTTCTTTTCCTTTGTTGAACAAATTCTGCATGATACAGATCACACTTAGGTTGCGATGGTGTGCACCTTCTGTAAACAGCTCACAGATCTCTTTGTCCTGGGTTGCATCCTTCATCATGTCGTCAATGAACAAAAGAGTTCTTTCCCGGGAATTGATAACTGTATCTGAATTAATTTCTTCTGTAATGCCTCGAATAAATATCATACCAGGAATCCAGTACTTTAGTTCATCATAAAGAGGCTGCCATCGCTTATAAATCCACAACATTCTCTCTGGTACTGGACTTATGAGCTGTTTATTGTGAATTAATAGTTCCTTGATCCATGTGGATTTTCCAGACATTGTCGGTCCTGCGACAATCATTGTGAAGGGATGGATAAATTTAAACTTCTCATCTTCTGATGACTTTGTTGCAAGAGGCAAATCTTGAGGAGGAGGGGGAGGAGAGGGAAGAGGAGGAGGAGAGTCCTGAAGAGGAGGTAAGTCCTGAGGAGGAGGAGGAGGAGGAGGAGAGGTAATCATCTCCTGACGATGAGGATATGCATGAGTGATCTGAGGATATGGTTGGCTTTTTCCATGAGCAATACGTTCATGCCTCCTCATGTTATCGTACCTAGAAAATTTACGCTGGCAGACAGAGCATGGTATTGACCGCATGGTTGTCTTGGACAAAATGAATGAATCTTCACTTTATCCTCTTATATATCCTGTAATTCATACTCCTTAACCCAGGAATTTTTTTTTTTATATCCCTGCCATTTGATCAACACTTTCGTCTGGCGTCTGGGCATGCGTCTTTTTAACTCTTTTTAGCATTTTTTTTTTTCTATTTTCCTTTTGTTGTGATAATTCAGGAAAATAGAAAAAAAAAATGTTAAAAAGAAAAAATTAAAAAAAAATAATTCCTGGGTTAAGGAGTATGAATTACAGGATATATAAGAGGATAAAGTGAAGATTCATTCATTTTGTCCAAGACAACCATGCGGTCAATACCATGCTCTGTCTGCCAGCGTAAATTTTCTAGGTACGATAACATGAGGAGGCATGAACGTATTGCTCATGGAAAAAGCCAACCATATCCTCAGATCACTCATGCATATCCTCATCGTCAGGAGATGATTACCTCTCCTCCTCCTCCTCCTCCTCCTCAGGACTTACCTCCTCTTCAGGACTCTCCTCCTCCTCTTCCCTCTCCTCCCCCTCCTCCTCAAGATTTGCCTCTTGCAACAAAGTCATCAGAAGATGAGAAGTTTAAATTTATCCATCCCTTCACAATGATTGTCGCAGGACCGACAATGTCTGGAAAATCCACATGGATCAAGGAACTATTAATTCACAATAAACAGCTCATAAGTCCAGTACCAGAGAGAATGTTGTGGATTTATAAGCGATGGCAGCCTCTTTATGATGAACTAAAGTACTGGATTCCTGGTATGATATTTATTCGAGGCATTACAGAAGAAATTAATTCAGATACAGTTATCAATTCCCGGGAAAGAACTCTTTTGTTCATTGACGACATGATGAAGGATGCAACCCAGGACAAAGAGATCTGTGAACTGTTTACAGAAGGTGCACACCATCGCAACCTAAGTGTGATCTGTATCATGCAGAATTTGTTCAACAAAGGAAAAGAAAATCGAACCATGAGTTTAAACAGTCAGTACATAGTTCTGTTTAAAAATCCCAGAGATAGACAACAGATCGGAATCCTAGCACGGCAGATGTGCCCAGGAAATTCTAAGAAGCTTCTAGACGTTTATGAAAAAGCTGTTTCAATCCCATACGGAGCATTAGTGTTAGATTTAAAGCAAATGACCCCGGAATCAAAGCGATTCCAGACGGACATATTTGAACCATATATAAGAGCGCGAGACTACTTTGGATATCATTTGAAAGCAGAACATCAAACACAGAAGAAGTTTCCAGGTTATCCGTCGTACTATCAAACTCTTCACACCGACGATCATAGCGAGGAGATGGCTTTTCAGAAACCATTGCAGGATTATCATGAAAAAGATATGTTGTATTATCAAAGAAAACCGATGGGAGCTGTTGATAATCTTAAAACTTATCCTTGGTCATCGCAACTTAATTCGAGAAATATGCATTTTGACGAGAAATATCCATCGTGCTCCGAATGCGGAACCATGTATGCCAGCTCATATGATTTACAGCGTCATATCAAAAATGGTTGCCCAATGGAAGAAAATACAGATGAAAACGACACCGTGTCCGACGTCAGTGATGAAGATGATGACAAAGGATTCGCTACTCTAGTCAATGAAGTATGGGAGGAAAATCAATCTCAGTTCGAAACAAAATTTTATAAGCTTATGGAAGAAAATTCAAAACTCTCCAAAACGGAAGCTCGAGAGGAAGTAAGCGAAATGATGTTACCCAAAGACAGAAACTTACTTTTTAAGAAGTACAAAAGAATTCTTTTAATTTTGGCGCAATTGAATCGAAGCAAACTCCATCGCGACATCAAGAAAGATGTTTCAACCCTTATGGAGAAAAAGGATATAAATCTGGAAAGAGCGGTTTCCCGTACTCTTAATAAATATAGACATGAGTTTGATCAGTTGTTGGAGGTTGACGACAGTTTTTACCAGGATCATTCCGAGGAAGAATCTGACGACGGGGAAAGGGATGAATAATTCACGTACAAGTGATTTGATATTATGTAACAATAAAACAAAGTCTTTGTTTAAATCCAATTTTTTATTATCAAATTGACATGTTAGGATGAAGATGTATTTACATATTGTGTAAAATGCATACATCACACTAAAAAATATACATAGTCAATAAATCTATATGACAAATTAGATATGTCTTGTTATATAACCAATTTTCACAATTCATGGTCTTACTCATGATTATCAAATGGTCTGATTTTATAATGACCGTGAGCAAAGGTGTGTATGCCAGAGTGTAGAACTGTTTGTCATTGTAGGGACTTACATGTATTGTTGTTTTACATACAGATTCATTACTGGTCATGTAAATATAGTTAATAATGAGGATCTAAAACCTCTTATTTCAAAAGGGCCAAAATTTAGGGAAATCCCGTTCCTTCCACTGGCGTTATAATTTTATAAATATTATGAATTCAGGCGATGGGTCAAACATGAAAAAAGAAGACCTTGACTCTTTGTCAGAATAGTTTAAAAGAATCAGATGGATGTTGAAATCTCGCATTAAGCGATTGAGGGGCAATATGCTAACCCTCTATCCTTCTATATTAAATACATGTAATTCAGAAGTGGAAATAGAATTGGATATATTTCACGATCGGTATGTACTGGTCCCACCTGATAAGCAGGAAACAATAAAGTCTCTGTTTGTAAGACTATATTAATTTCATTTATTAGTTAGTTTCATTGCATTTTAGATGAACTTGGATTTAACTCTGCTCTGCAAGTGGTAATCCAACCTATACTCATAGTTCCCTTTCGAAGGAAGAATGTCTGTACATCTCATATACTTAAAAATGTACAAGTTATTATTTACAAAAATATCTCGTAGTAAAGAAGGGGGGTGTAATTAATTTGTTAACCTGATTATCTAACTTTAAAATAAATAATTATATATATATATATATATATATATATATATATATATATATATATATATATATATATATATATATATATATATATATATATATATATATATATGAACAAAGATTTGAATTTTTACATAAAAAATTAAACAATAAATAAAATATCTGAGTAAGGATTTGAAATCTTAAATAAAATCGTAGACTAGCAAAATCCAGTTTACAGTGAGAATTCATTTTGATACAAATGAAAGTAAATGTATCATCAAATCGTGTTGTCAGAAACGTAGTTTCCGATCTTAACAGTTTTGTGTTTTCATAGATTAATCATGACTATTAAATAATACAAATCGGAAGTATGGCTTTCGGTGATTGTATGTTGTCATTGAATTGAACTAACATGATTGACTACACCTTACAAATTTAAGAGATATTTTCTAAGATGTTTCATTAAAAACCTATTCAATAATATCTGATGTATTTTCAATTCGTCTCTTGAAACTTGAAACGACATCTATCTACTCCTTCCTGCATCCATTCCCTTTTTGACCTACGTACGGAATATTTGTAACAGAGTTGTGTGTGCTAAAATTATCACGTTTCTTCATCCTCTCTTTTATATATATATATATATATATACTCTTATAATACAGACAATAATTATATGCTATCCTTATAATCTCGCATTCAAAAAGATAAATCAAGTTGTTTCCCGTATTAAGCCAAAACTCCTTCACAATCATTATTAAACATTTTCTAAATTTGTATCTGTATTGTACATTTTTGTTTGATGAATCTGAGTTTAATTGTTTTACAGGTAAACAATTTGATTTTCTGTACTTGTAATCTCTCATTCAAGAAGATTAATCAATACTTTCGGATCAAGTTGTTTTCCGCATTACGTTAATACTCCTTCACAATTATCTTCCGGTTTCATGACGGGTTCATTTTGCTCCTCACTCCTCAAAATTGCTTATTTTGCATCACTCTATACTACTGGAAAACACTGACTTGCCAATGTCCTTTACCATACACCCTGAATTTTAAAAGGTTTTTGATATAAAGATTTTCCCCTATGAGCTCTTTAATCAAGAAATGTCAAATTGGACTCAAGGTATACTTACTGAGTACATCATACCTATGTGCTGATTTAATTAAATTTGATGACTTTGTTTTAACTTGATACATAAATTCATATAATATATACAAGTAATTAGAGATTTAAGATTTGATCTTTTTTTATTTATGATTATATTAAAGGTCTGAATATAGAGCTCATCACCGACAGCTGATGATGTCTCAACAAATTATAAATGAAATACGTTTATTTTATCATTTACAAAGTAAGATATTTTTCATAATTATTTTCTACCTTAATGAATGAATCTTTCACTCATAAAGGGACTCCTTGATTAATACTAAAGCATTTTTATATATCACCAAACAACGTATGTGAATTATTTAAAAGAAAAAAATAATGTTCTTGTAGCCAAAGAGTATATTGGCTTAACTTCGACTCAAAGAATCAAATCAACAAGCAATCTGAGAGTATTGCATAAGCAATACATGACCCTACCGGTATCCTTTTTTTTAAAGATGTATATGAAAAGTCCCCCCTCCCCCCACCCCCACCAAATGTGGACATGTTTATGAATGAAATGTCTTGGAATGAAGTCTGCTTTACAAAAACGTGTTTGGCTGCCATTAGACATACATGCATGCTTTGATCAGAACAACTCATCTTACATGATTAAAAAAATCTTTTGAATAGTTGACAAAATATCACAATAATAGTCGTTGGGCACTTATGCAATGATCAGAAATAAACAAGGTATATATTGACCAAACACCATTGAAAACATCTGTTGAAAACTGTAGAATAGAAAATAAACGGCTTCCTGCAACAGTGAACGCAAGAGGGATTGGGGTGTTTCTGAACCCTTTGACAGTAAAACACTCTGTATGAATAACACGACTGCTTACGTATGGAAAACGTTAACCGTTGTTCTTAACTCAAACGCATACCAAAAAAGAAGACCCTATTCAGATCGGAAAAAAATATTTATTCTTTATTGCATTTGGTGTTATTTCGGCAAGTAAATTACGTATTTGCTGTTAGAATTTGCCCAAAATAATGCACAATATTATTAACCATCTTCTGTCAAAATCTTTAACCTGAACACCTCGTTTTTGGAACATTAATTTAGTGCAGCACGAATGTGATCTTGAACGCGATTATAAAAAAAGAATGTTTTAAACCGATTTACTCTAGCACCTGTTGGTCAAACCGACAAAATTCGAACTTGATCTGTATTTTATCACTATAAAGGTATCCAGCAAGTTTCAAAACAACCCTCAAAAGCATTAAGAAAACAAAGAGGCCCGTGGGCCACATCCCTAACATGAGCACATTGGCTAGGAAAAACCACAAATCAGTTCAGTATTAAAAAGTTAACGGGGGGGGGGGGGTGAAAATTAAACTACCTGAGGATGCTTCCATATGAATATAACAAATGACTTTTCTGTTCTTGAAAAAAAGATTTTTAAATCTTTTTCCTATATATTCCTATGTAAAACTTTGATCCCCCATTGTGGCTTCATCCTACTCCCGTGGATCATGTTTTGAACAAACTTGAATCTACACTACCAGAGAATGCTAACATATCAATATGACTAAACAAGGCTTTGCTGTTCTTGACAAGAAGATTTTTAATTTCCTATATATCCCTATGTAAAATTGTGATCCCCAATTGTGGCCCCACCCTATCCCCGGGGGTCATGATTTGAACAAACGTGAATCTACACTACCTGAGAATGCTTCCATATCAATATGACAAATCATAGCTTTGCTTGAGAAGAAGATTTTTAAAGATTTTTTTTCCCTATATATTCCACCATGTAAAAAAGCTTTTCTATAAGTTTCAACTTTTTTGTCCCAGATGTTCTTGAGAAGAAGATTTTTAAAACATGCCACCATATTTTCCCTATTTCTGAATTATCTCCCCTTGAATGAGGGCGTGGCCCTTCATTATAAACGTGAATTCCCTGCACCCAAGGAAGCATTGAGGCAAGTTTGGTTAAAATTAGCCCAATGGTTCTGGAGAGGAAGTCGAAAATGTGAAAAGTTTACAGAAGGACGGACGGACGACAGACAAAATGTGATCAGAAAAGCTCACTTGAGCTTTCGGTTCAGGTGAACTAAAAAGTGCGGAAAACCAAGTGGGACAGACTTGACAGACAGACAGAGGGACAGCTAGACAGACGGACGGACAGACAGACAGACAGACGGACAGACGCAGAGGAAACCTATAGTCCCCTCGTAGAAATAGCCAGTGATTTGCTTAACATGATGAACTCTTTATTCATATCCGTTTATGCTGTATTCCTCAACAATTAATCTGGGTTACAGGCTTTTGTAAGGCATTGAGAGGAAGCTTCATAATATACATTATTTCATCTTGAAATAACTCAGCTGACGTTGAAGGTAAACTGCAACATCAACACTAGATAATTTTAAATTCGATATTAATAAGTTTCTTCATATTTAAATTTAGCTTATGGCCTTGATACCTATATATCGATATAAACTGATAAACGACAAGTTAGATATAAAATTTTAAAGTGTCTTAAATTTACCTTTTTGAAAATACACAGGCAACACAAGCAATTGTATTGAGTGTGATTGATATCACAATCACCACTATCAATATCCATGGGACACAGTTTGTTGCTGAAATTTCCGACGCTGATCCTTTTTGGCCTTAAAACAGTATTTTAAAATGTAATGATAATAAAACAAAATTTTTGAGTTTCATTCTCAAATATTTTCAATGATAGAATCTTTAAGAAAGATGCTTTATTAAAAGTATGTAAAATTAAGAAAAGATATTTTCCTACGCTTATGATACCACTCATTTTAGTTTTGCGTCAGCAAAGAAAAAAAAAAATCACTTAAAACTCCATTTTCACATTTCTAATTTACACACAAAGGGGAACCAGGAGATTTATTTGGATATATGAATGTTAGACCGAAATAATTTGTTGACATTTTCTTCTTTATATTGCAATGTAGTAAACTGATGATAGATAACAAAGTGATTATTTTTTAGCATTGGTGATATGCTCACTCCACAAAATTTATTATTTATTATTGTTATAAGAAATACCCCCCCCCCCAAAAAAAAATATAAAAAAGAATCCCCTCTCCCCGAAACAAAACAACAATAATTAGTTAAAAAGTTATTTAGACTTTTTTGCCATTGATATGGCAAGATTTAACAAAAAAATACGTTTGTATGCTAACTTAGCTGCCCATGGAACAAGTCTATAAAATCTATAAAATGAGAACAGACTTCATATGTCCAAATTGTGTGTTTTCTCAGTTAATGGTCGTGGAAGTTGGAAAAAGAAACCTTAAGACTCTGAGACATATTTTATAGCGCGTATTTGATCTAGCTATAACATTTTCCAGGATTTATTAAAACTTTCATCATGTGCCTAGCTAGTTATCTTATCGTCAGCAAGCAATTCGCAGAAGGAGCAATTTACAATAGCATTTTATGGTCTTCAGTAATCTTTTTTTTAAATATTATGTTTAGCACAGACAGGGATTATTTATTACCATCTTAGTGAAAAAATTGAAATTGAATGGGAGGCATTTTTACAAATTTAATTGCGTAGTATTCAATGCAGATGGAAGTACATATACACATTTTTTTCTAAATATCGAACCATGCATGATGCATTTTTTCTAAAGAACTTGTGCACTGCTTTAGGTGTAAAATTATTCTAGAGTGTACTTGTTTCTGGAAACGCTTGAGGGTTAAATATTGGTGAACTGGGATTTATTTCTGAGTTTACGAATACATGGATTCAAGAGTCTCTCCATACATCCAAAATAAAAAAAGAAACTTTAACCCCTAGAAATTTTTAATTTTAAAGTATGTATTTTTTTCAAAAGGAAATTTTAAATTCATTTATTTACCAAGATTACACAAGTTTCCATAAAATAATTCCTAGCAATCCTGCAAGACAACTTCAATTGAATCTATCAAAAGAGTCATTTGCACAATTTGGGCTGCAAGAGTGAGCACAATTTTCGCCATACATGTTGGGTAGACACCATAAAACAATGTATTATGCATCCTAAGCATTTCACTTTCATTTCATAACGATATGTCATTTTAAAATAGATTTAGGTGAACCAGTTTAAATATGATTTAGATTCAGTTTTACTGCAATACGGAGAATCCATCCATCCAGAAATGCATATACAAAAACCGTCAGTATGTCTACATTTACTCGTGCATTTTGAAGAACAGACACTGGAGCAATTTATACCGTAATGGTTGAATGTACACGCAAAAATACGGAATATTTTTTTTTCATTATTAAATGTATTCAATATTTGATAAAAAAAAAACAAGATATGTTTGTGAAATACTGATGCCCCTGTATATGAGCTTGTGGCGATGGTTAAAGTTTCTCAAATGCAAGTCAAACTCCAAGATCAAGGTCAAGAAATCAAAATTGTTGTTAAAAAAATCAAGGACTTTTCTCGATGAATATACCTGTAAAATATGAAAGCCCAAGCACCGTTTTAAAGTTACGGCACAGGTTAAGTTTTCTCTAAAAGTCAGTCTTATTCCAAGGTCAGGGTCAAGTGTTCAAAATTAACAATATCCAGGAGAAGGCCTTGTCACAAGAAATTCACATATGAAATACAAAATGCTTTGCACTTATAGTTCAAAGGTTATGGCCAAAGTTAAAAATTTTCAAAAGTAGGTCAAACTCCAAAGTAAAAATTGTTGGTATACAAACGAAGGTCTTATCAAAGAGAATACACCTGTAAAATATAAAAGCCCTAGTACTTACAAAGAGTTAAATTTTGAGAATGTGGGTCAACCTCTAATGTCAAGGTCAAAAATAGTTATACTCAATAAAAGGTCATGACTCGATGAATTTATGACCAAGGTAAAGTTTCGTAAATATTTGCAAAAGTGGGTAAAACTCCTAGATCAAGGTTACAAGGTAAAATATGTTGGTATTCAAAAAAGTTCTCGTCACAAGGAACGATTTATGCCATAACTTCCATTGTCACAAGCTGTAATTAGATGATCAGTGGTCAATAGACAGCGTTGCTTTGTTTTGAGATATTTGTCTAATTTGTCTAAAAGGTGAAGAATTCATTTTCTTAAATTACGTTCCTTACATCACTCTTTTTACCTGAAAAACTTGGGGGAAAAAAAACTATACAAATCTTCAAAAAAAGTTCATACTCTGTTGATTTTTATAACCAGCATCTGTGAATTTAGCGTAAATTAAACTAAAAGAAATTTAAAAAATGGTCCTTTATCATGCTTATAAGAATGCTTGCAGTTAAGTTTTTCACATAACACTATGCTAATATGTATTTAAAATACCACTGAACAGTAAAAATTCATCGACTGACTGCAAGATTTTCACAGTTCACCCATGGAATTTATCAAATCACTGAGAATGATATTTTGGTTTTATCTATTTTTTTTATTAATGAGTATTATATATTGTAATGTTAAAGAGCTAAAGCCACGAACCATCAAATTTGGCCCTGTGTTTTTCACAAAAATAAAGTTTCGAATCAAAAAGAGTACTATACATTAAATGTTAGAGGACAACATACTTGTTTTCCATACGTAACGTATTTTGTTAAATAATGCGACGGTTGGAACATGAGACGGTGTGATAAAAACGTTAAAAAATGCCGATTTTTTGACAGATTTTCCCAAAGTTACATGTGGCCACAGTCAAGAATAACTTTTATACTTACCATAGATATAGATATTGCCGATGCAAATCTTTATGCTTATTATCGTTGTTGTTCGTGGGTGTGGCCAATATGAAATTTGATTTTATATTTAAATTTTGATGCATCAAATAATCACTAATTTGTGAATCAATCGTTAACATTTAATTCATACACCAATAAAAAAACTATACATTTCACAAAATATGCGAGAAAAGCAATTTATTGTTCGTTTAAAACGCTTATTGTGGAAAAACACCTTAAGAATAAACATTTTCTGAAATAAATATCTAGCAAAACATGTTTTTTATTGTGAATAGGTCCATTGTATATGACGTTACTAATAATACGTCAGTTGGGACGTCATAAAGGCTCTAAACTATTTGGAATGTTGCTGAAAAGTTTTGTATGATCTCGAATGCTGTCTTTATTTGTATGATTTAAGCCCAACTGGATGATACCATCAAATTATTAATTAACAGAAATTCACGCCAATCTGTTTTCTTTACTGCCCTTAACACAATACCCCCCCCCCCCCCCCCCGCCAAATGCCTGCTTTGTTAAAACTGTTATATTAGACCTTCAATTTTATTCATCTTTTATTTATATGTTTCTTTTTATTTATTTATTTATTTTATATTCTTGAGACAATTTTAATACTATCGTGCGTGTTAACAGACATGACTCAAATTGTAAACAAATTAATAGAGAATGTAGCAAAGATATCACGCTAGACCTTTAATTGTAAAACAAACGAAATAATAAAAACATAGCTTGCTGTGCAAAGTGAAAATTAAAAGAAAAGAAATAAAAACGCATTTGGATAATCATCTACATTTCGGTTAAACAGAATCTAGGTCACGGGTGCGGGTTCCTCAAGTGCAATTGTTTTGACGAAACCCGATATCGGTACACACATACACGTACATGTATACTACAACTATTTATTATTTTGTACCAGCATATATAAGCCATCGATGTAATAACTGTATTTAAAAAAATCCTCTGAGATGATTCTTATGCATATACACAAAAGGGCTAGTTTCCATCCTACTTCAAAAGCATATAAGCATATATACATGTATTTTGCAATATGTCTGCATTCAATAAATTCGAAGTGAGGATATTGATGATGCATGTGTATAACACATATATACTGATTTTCTCATCATTTGTGAAACATAATTCGACTACACCCAAGTGAGCAAAAATGCATAAAAAATATCACAGTATGTGTAAAACGTTTATGCATCTTTTACTGTGCTCCAAATATTACTGTGCTCCAAATATTTCATAGTTACTATCACAATTTAAGTAATTTATGCTTCAGATCGTCAATTAGCGGAAAGGGTAGCGGTTTTAAATCTATTTAGAAAAAATAAAGAATAAAAATAAATAACTAAAATAAAGTACGTTACATATCAATTACTCTTAAGTTTTTTTTATCTGTAACCATTTCTTTATAACGACTGTAAGTATAGGGTTTGTTTTATCTAAGAATTCAGCACCATGAAAACTCAGAGAGAGAGAGAGAGAGAGAGAGAGAGAGAGTCCTTAAAATGTGTTTAAAATCAAAACAATAAACCAGGAATATGTTCTTTGAAACGTATGAGCGTAATTTGTTTATAGCTGGTTATTTTAAACCCAAAGATATAATTTTTTTTTGATAATACATATAATAATAATATTTTTTTTAAAATCTATTGTCAGCTTATTCTGGTATTGTACGCTTTTACCTCTTTTCTTAGTATTAATTAATTATTAGTATTATGATATGTAGAAAGGACTTATCAGGGGTAGATTCAAGACTTCCAGTTGAGGTTGAAAAAAGGGGGTGTGTCATAAACTAATGACAGCAAAACTTGAAATTGATGTAATTATTCAAAGTTTAATCCTATAAGTTGTCTTGAATTTAACTTTCTTTATTGTTTATTAATAGAAATCAATCTAGAAATTGAAAATTGGTTTGGACTTTCCTACTCCTCTCATTTTTTCTCAGTGAAAGGGGGGGGGGTGCCTGGTGCGGCACCACCACTGTGTACGAAAAAAATATTTCATAAAGAAAACTGAAAAGAAAATGTAGGGACAGCTCTTATTGTTTCTGCGGGTAAGACCTTTTTAAGCAAGTTTTTGTTGAATAAAATCAATCTTGCGCTGATTGTAGGACAATAAGACAAGGATAAATGAACACCTATACACGTGTTTCACTTATGAATGTGACCCACATATCAGCAATATAAACGCAGGTCTACTCTTTTTATAAACCACAAAAAACATTATATGTGCAATGATATCGAACGTGGGAATTTTACACTTTATAGTTACGTATGCTAAAAACGAGTATTTGCTCATGTTTAATCATTTTTTACATTTACATGGAAAATAATCATATATAAATTTTCGCAGATTTCTATCTTTACGAATTCCTTGCAGTAAAGATATCTGGGAGAGAAATATTCGAATATTTTGCAAGAGAAGAGTGTGTGTGTGTGCGGGGTGTGGTTGAGGTGGGATGGGGGGTTCTAGCAAATACCGATAAATATATAATAATGAACAGGGCTGATTTATTTTCTGCTTTAGCCTTAAATTAGTGACTTCTCAACAGATTTATCTTTCCTAAGAATATTTTTTTTGAAATGTATTCCATATTAATCCAAAGAAACTCACATTTAGGGCGACAGTGTTTTAACGAGTTCTGTTTACTAAATAAACCATTTTGATAAGTTGCGACACCCCTTTTCAATTAATCTATAATGTTTTATGTTTCTGTCTCGAAAACGACATTCAAATTATTGTTATAAATGAATAAAGTAAAACTCATTTAGTACGAACACGGATATACCGAATGTACAGCTACAGCAAAGTTTTTTGCAATCCCTTGCAAAATTCCTAACAATTCCATGTAAAATTTTACGGCTATATCGAATTCAGATATAGCAATTTTACGGTTATACCGAACTAATTTTGTGTCCCCTAGAAGTTAGAAATAACGAAATGTACATTTTTTATAGCGAATTTTCAAAGATCTCAATTTTTAAAATATTGAACTGATATATTTATTTTGTAAGTAATCATATTTAAAACTCAATTCATCCGAAAACTTTTGAACTCAAAAGTAAATGTTGTATTTTATACTTCTGTAAATACATATACATTTGTTAGTCATACTTGAAGAAAAAAAAAAACATTGCGAAATATCTAAGTATACTTTAAGGAATTTGTTATACGGATATAACGAATTATGGATATAGCGAAGTAATTTCGCAGTTCTCCAGAACTTCGCTATAACTGAGTTTTACTGTAAATGGATTAGAAACAAGTCCTTCCTACTTTTTACTTCCTCCGTTTTTCCAAATCATTTAGATCTTTTATATGTTAAAATGCCCGCAAGTTCAGGATCTAAGAATTTCGGATTAAAGTCTATTTCCATTTCAACAATTTTTTTTTGCAATTACTTCTATCCAGTTATTGAATTACATTGTGGCTCTTCAGTTTAGAAACATTCGTTTTAAGATCATTTCAAGTATCTTATTATTTTTTTCTGACTGCCCCCTTCCCCACTTTGCAAAACAAACTTCGTGCATGGACGCGCATTCCAAAGATATAAGCTTAATATTTGCAGGCATATTGGAAAAAGTCCGGAAAACTAAGTTGGACGGGCTATCGTCATTTGAAGCAAGTCATATTTTTTTTAATGATGTTTAATACTCAATACTTACATGTAACTAGGAGCGATGCATCGCTCAAAAATATGTTCAAGGGATAGAAATACAATGTTCCTTCTTAAAGATTATAATAGAATAGGGACCAGGTAGAGTGTAACGCAGTTGCCATCAAGACTGCGATGTGAAATCAATTTCCAACTGCTCTTAATTGTCTTAAATGAATTATGAAGTTTATTTGTAAGACAAATGTCCATTCCAATTGATACTAGTTTTAATTCGAAATCACATATGTAAACTCGCTCAAGGTAATTTTTCCGCCCTACGACGTTACGTTTCAAAAAATGACGCTCTACTAGCATTTTCTTTTAAAACACCGTCATACTTCAAACTCTCTTTTTCCAAAAAATATAATCGATATTCAAAAAAGAAAAACGGCAAAGAAAAGCTAAAAGTCTACACTATCAACTGACAAAACCCCGTTACTTTTTGAGACAGGGCCATTTTTGATGGTTCGTGGCTCTTGCTCTTTCAAATAATGTTGTCTCAAGTATGAACAAAACTCCATCAAATCCAATTGGTTTAAAGATGAGGTTTACTCAGGGTTTTAGTTGACAGAAATGGAATGCTATGAAATAAGAATGTTAATTGATTGATTGATTGTTGTTTAACGTTCCTCTGTAAATTTTTTCACTCATATGGAGACGCCATCACTTCCGGTGGAGGGCTACAGATTTTGACTTATACTTACTGAGACACGGGGCCTCGGTTTATACGGTCTCATCCGAAGAACCGGTCTCCACGTCCCGCATTGGGATACGAACCCGCGAGGTAAGGATCAACTCCGCAACTCTAGAGCAGACGCTTTAGTCACTGCGCCACGCGGGCGACAAGAATAAAAAAAAATTCTAGATGGATAAAATATCTATGTTATAATTCATTATCTATTTTGAAAATATATATAAAGTATATTTTATCATTTGAAGAAAATATGCATAAACAAAAGTTAATTTATGGGGGTGATATTCTAACATTTTTTTTCTTGCAGTAGTTACAATAAATTGAGATTCAATGTGTTTTCAACACAAGTTATGATTGTTAAAGTTTATGTATTATTTTGAAAGATTGAATGATATGCTGTAAAGAATTTAAAAGTATGGGGGGGGGGGAACCCATTGAAAACAAAATATCTCGATAATTTGATCATTGACCTAATATAAATTTAATTCAAGCATAATGAGGACAATAAAGGTTAACTAAAGCTATAAACAGTTAAGATTTTTTGTTCATTCAGATTTTTGTAATACTTGATTAAACAAAAAGTAAAAATTGGAAATTTGAAAGATGAAATTCGGACAAAAAAAATTTAGAAGGTTATAATTCAAACACAAACTGTTTGTTTATATTTAGTAAAACTATTCCATTTTTATCAGATTTCCGTCATCTGTTACATTTTTTTATTAAATACAATATTGGTCATAGTGTTATAAAAGGATTGAAGCTATTTTGTTTCTGTGATTGTTAACGCCCCTTCCGATATGTTTTTTTTTCCACTCATATGGAGAAGCCACCAATAGCTGGTGGAGTGCTTCAAATTTAAAAGTTAGACTTATACTGGACACTCATGGTTATTGAGCAGAAACAGATTTGTTTCTTGCCGGCACCTACTGCGACACGCGACGTCGGTTTATATGGTCTCATCCGAAGGACAGGTCTCAGTGGGATTCGAATCTGCGATTGTCGACGTAAGGATCAACTCCTTACTACGCGACTCTAGAGCAGACGCTCTAACCACTGCGCCAGGCGGGCTATTTGAAAGTGAATAATAACACTACAACCATAGGTCTACAATGTACATAGAGGTGGCTTTTCATTCTTATCAATGGAGTTTTTTTTCGTCAGCTGAGTAAACATCACCCATAAAAGCACTTAAAAAGAAATTACATCCCGACAAACAGCCATCGACACATTCACCCATCAAGTGTT
Source organism: Saccostrea echinata (assembly GCF_033153115.1). Taxonomy (NCBI): domain Eukaryota; kingdom Metazoa; phylum Mollusca; class Bivalvia; order Ostreida; family Ostreidae; genus Saccostrea; species Saccostrea echinata. The sequence goes on along the minus strand of NW_026889776.1, from coordinate 11,747,265 downwards.
AACATGGACTTCTATCTTTACATGTACAATGTCCTGAGCATTGGAACTTGTATTCTTGACCGTATGATTCTTTTTGGCAGGCTATTTTGACAGCAGTAATTTAAAAAAAAAATTATGTGTTTACAATAATCCGAAATGTGCTTGTGTATTTTAATAAAAAAAATCTACAATAAGCATAAAAGAAAATACACTTACTTTGAATACACATTTCTCCAAGAAACGGTTCTTTGCATCCTGCAGTACAGCTACCGTTAAATCTATCACAAATGTCATCTGCACAGTTTTGACTGCATTCATGAGCACAGTTTTTGCCAAATTTGTTAAAAGGACAACCTAAAACGATGACTTTTTAGGAAGTCTTAGTATTTCACATTAACTTTGTTTAATAAATGTATTTACAATTACAGTGAACGGTATTTAAAAAGACGTTTATATATGTATGTAAATATAGATAAATATTCACTTTTGTTGCAATGTGGAGAATCCATCCAACCAGAACTACACTCACAAGAACCGTCAATATGTGCACATGTGCTAGTGCATTTTGGGGAACAGACATAGGAGCAATTTTTACCATAGCGGTTGACTGTACAAGCTAAATAATGGTATAAAATTAAGAAAAATATAGTCTTTTTTATGATTCAATATTTGATTGTATGAAAAGAAAAAAGAAAAGTAAACATATCTCCAAAATAAAGCGATTATGAGAAGTTATATATATTACGTGTGGTGCATTTATGTCCAATATAACCGTCTTTACATCCAAGAGAACAAATCCCGTTCACGTGATTACAACTTTTATCCTCAGCACACTGTCCACTACAGCGGTATTTGCATCCTTTTCCAAACCACCCAGGTGTACATTCTGTAAAAATGAGTAATTTTTCGCTACTTTATCAAAAAGAAGGTATTTTACATTGTCAGTTGGTAATCTTCTTTAACCCATCCACTGTAGTTGTTAAGTTATAACAAAATATGATTTTTTGTAAGTACCTCACAAAAAAGTATTTACATATTGTAAATTATTATTAAAACTTACCTATGTTACACAAATCCCCAGTAAATCCACTGCTACATCCCAAGTCACAGTGTCCAGTTTCCTTGTTACATGGTTCGTCATTTAAACAATGTCCACTGCAGTAGGAATTACAATTAACGCCGAAACGTCCAGCATCACAAGCTGTAATTTGATACCTTGATGTTCTTATGGTAAATGGATGTTTGTTTAAAAGGGATAAAAAATTCTTCTCTTACATTACATATCTTATATAAGTCTTACTCTGATTATCAGGGGAAATACATTAAACATATAGTTCATACCTTGTAGATTTCTGATGCCTAACAAAACACGTAAATTGAACATAATACTTAGATTAAATTGACTAAATAAAATAAAACACTTACATAAACACTTACATAGTTTCATCTATGCAAATTTTAGATTTGCTCAGAATAATTTTTTAAATATTTTTAATGAATATTTTACTTAGTTAAATTGCATTTAAACTTCACTCTTATTCAATTGGATACAGGTAACCGTCCTTTAGAAAGACATTTCCTTATTTATAAACTGAAGTCTTACGTTTATTGCACAATGTCCCAGTCCATCCCACAACACAGCCTCTGACACATCCACCCGTCACGTGGTTACATGGAGTTCGATCTTTGCAATGTCCTAAGCATTGGGACTTACATTCCTGACCGTATGATCCATTAGGGCAAGCTATTTTTACAACAGTAATATTAAAAACCATGCATTTAGGGCTTTACAAATATCCGAAATATGCTTAATATGTATAAAATGAAGGTTCACCTTACATGTTTGACATTTTTCTCCCTCCCAGCCCGCCTTGCATTTTATACATGTTCCATGGACAATATCACATTCTCTTCCAAAACAATTAGTGGGGCAATTCATATCACAATTTATCCCATACTTTCCTCTAGAGCATCCTGTTAAAAATATTTCATAACTTAGAAACAGGAATAAAAACAAGAATTATAAAAAGTGACTTCTGTAAACTTACCTTCCACTAACACTTCACACAAATGAGTGTAGGAAGTAGATTCATATCCCTCTGGATACGTTACTCCACTCAGTCTTTCATTGTAGTAGATGACAAATCGACCATATCCGATACAGTTTGTCGTGAAATTTAATAGAGGTAACTCTGGTCCGTCTTTGTAGCACATATATCCGTCTTCTTTTGTAGTTGAATTTGAGAGATAGAGAGAAAATCCAGCAAATCTTCCCCTTTGCCTCAGGACTAAAAACGAGAGAAGATGGTATGTGGAAATTAATTTTATTCATAGAGGACAATTATCCACTTAATTTTCATGTGATGAATCTATCCATTTTCTACATGTAAAACTAATTAATGCACAGTATTAACAATACAAGCTATTTTGTTTCATAGGATGAAACTCAACCATTCAGTGAATTTAGCGGTGACTAAAAGGTGAGTGAATGACAGATCTTTGTCATTCAGTCATCTTTACATATCTTTCAGTAATCATTCAGTTGACAGAAAGGTGCAGTTTAATCTTTTTTTCTAAGCAGGGATGAGTTCGGGGGGGGGGGGGGCTTGTCTGTTTAGCAGAGATCAAAACTAACAAGATCTGTTGATAAAGACAAAAGCCTTGGCATTTGCTATTTTAAATAACAGTAGCAGTGGATAAACATACTGTATAGATTGTTAGGCAGTTTTCCTTATTCAGGTACCTAACAGAAACATGCCACATTTGGTTTAAATGCATGTGCCCACCTTGTATTAGCGTTGCAAGAATTTTCGGAACCCTCATCTTGAAAGAAATCCTCGAGTTGTGTATGCTACGACACTTAACAGTGAAATATATAACTACCAATCAGGCACATAGTATGGGGGTAGCCTGATTTTTTTCCCCCTGGTTGCCCCCCCCCCCCTTTTTTTTTTTTTAAAAACGATACTACGTCGCTGCCAACGTCATACAGCTTATATCAGGAATTATGAAATGACAAACTTATGATACACAAAAGTTAGTTAAATTCTTGGGTACATATACTTATTTCAAAATATTTTTTATTGTTCTGGAAAATGGCCAAGTAGTATCGCTTGACTTAAATCATTTCAAAAATTATTGAACGACATCAACATTATCTAAATCAGTGAAATTAGTAATTTAAATCAGTAAAAAATGCATTTTATCTACCATTTGTAATGGTCCCATATTTTTCTTCAGAAAAATTAACTTAAAAATCCATATGAAAAATATGCATGTCCTGATAAATATAAAAGTTTGCAAAAAAAGTATTCAAGCTATGTGGTTCAAATGTTATTAGGAAGATCATAGTTTAGAACATGCAGTTATACAGTAATACAAAAAATCATTTATATGACCTCGATCTGCATAATTTGGCACAACATTTTAATTGATCACGGGCATTACAGCTATACGATATTATCATAAAGTTACTTAAAAATAAATTACAGTTGAACTTCGTTATCTCGAACACCATGGATATGTTGAAGTGATTTGGAAGTCCCAAGCACTTTATCTTTAAGTATTTTACCCTCATTATCTCGAATCCTCGGATACCCCGAAGTTTTTTCTCGGTCCCATCGAAGAAATTTTAATCAAAGTTTTCAAAGTTATTGATAGATGAATTTTTTCTATCCACTTTTACCCGTGTCACGGAAGCATTTTCACCCTAAAGGACTTCCCTGTTTAATAGTTCTGAGTGCCCAGTGAAGAGTAAACAAAGAAGATTATGAATAAGGATCAATCACATAAACCAAATAATAATGAATAGTGAACGGGTCAAAAACTTACACCGTAGAAACAAAGGTATGATCAGGTGTCTTGAGGAGAAAGTATCACCCAGGGTTTTCCATAGACTGTTTAACTCCGCCACAGTTAAATTCAATTCTATAACGCAACAGTTACAAAATCAGAGCCATAGGTTTGCAACATTCAAATATTAGCGCCACAGTAAGAGTGCCGTCGATCAGAAAGGTAAAAAAAATCTCAAAATCAACCTCCAAACTTTGTACATTTATTTCCAGTTTTTTTTATAATAATCTGTTAAGCCTTTAACCCCCAGAGACGCATTTGGACGCATTTCCAGTATCACAGATATTTAACTGTTGGCGTTTTCTAAATATTCGAGTTACAACAAAACAATTGATCTTTTCTGAAACTAGAGAAGAAACTAAGCATTTTTTCAACTCAAGATTTTTTGTGCGATGTTGAAAAATTATCATAAACATGAATTGAAATTGCATATCATTGCATGAAGTTGATAAAACTACGCATAAATGACTGATTTTGTGCTATCTTCTGTTGGCTTTATCTAAATTACAAACACAATAAAATAAAAAAAAAATGAATGCCATAACCTGAAAGCTGGGAATATGCCCAACATTTTTTATTCCGGACATTACAAGGTACCTGCATCCGTTACAGAGATATTTTAACTTTTACGAGTAAAACACACAAAATGCACTATGACGTCATTTGACGTTTTACATGCACAATGAAATCGTTCATGAGCTCAGTGTAAAACAACTAGCTCTTTTGATATATGGAAAAGATTATTTTTTAAAATGAATTATTTATAAAGAAGAGTTAATGTACGACACGTTTTGAGCCATAAACATGTAATAAAAGGAATTTTCCGTAGCTTTTGGGAGATATATTATATACATGGAGTAATAGTCTTTCACCCAACGCCCAGATTGCGTGCACCCATTGTATCAGAAATCCCTGTCGAATTTTGTGTCAGTCCTACATGTAGTAGTAATAATTAATTTAAAAATTGAATATTATCCTTACCATTTTCCTAATCTCCAGATTTATTATTGAAAAATAAAAAAATATAAATCTTTTTTTAGTACCTGGTGTACTTTGAAAGGAACAGTGCATTTGTATTAAAGAGACAGGTTAGATAACGCAGTTATCCCTTTTTAATGATTAAAAGATGAAAAAAAAAACTGTCACAATGAAAAAATATATCATAAGTAGTACATCGTACGTCGTAAACGTAGCCAAACAAACAACTGATTTTAATCAGATTGCTATATTTATAGAAATAATTTCTGAATAAACACACAGGAAACTCAGGTTTCTTTGTTCGTGTTCAATTCATATTTCAGTCTTCACAGAGTTAAGAACGTGTCTATATTAAACTGGATAAAAATGGAAAAATTGCGATAAACTAACAAATTCTCCCTCATTGCCTAATCCTTTACAGATTAGCCGGGATTATAAGTGCGTGTAATGAAGAAACTGAAAAGTTGAATCTACTGCTACAACAGAAATAAAACGGAGCAAGTATGTAAAATATTTGCCAGAACATTGCGCGAAAATAACAAAATGCTCTTTTGAATATAAAAACCGCCATTTTACAATATTCTAAAAGCTGTTGAGAAATGTTAATGAAAGTACAATCAGAAGTATTCGGAAACTATGCCTACGCTCTATAATTTTGGAAAAACTTGTGTTTTTCACCATAAAAATCAACGGAAAATATTTTTAAAACATCCTCCTTTCCTTTTTACAGCAATTTTGCATTATTATTTAACAAATTCATACGAAAGCTCTTGTTGTTCCTGAGGGTGGGGGTGGGGGTATGTTTACAGATAAATTACATGAGTTAAACATATGGAAAAAAATGAAGGATAATTTATCCATGTCTATGAATATTTTAAAATCTGAGTACTATTTTAAATGATGTTTTTGATGTTTTAGAGCCTGATTTCAATGGATATACATCTTCTAGACCCCTTATAAAAAGAGTTGTGATTAAGAGCAATGAATAATTTGACACTGGTATAAATAATGTCATATTGTAATTCTTGAATTTATCGGGTGGTAGTTAATACAAGAAGAGGCTGGGCCGAATCGCTCACCTGAGCTCACTGGCTAGGAAGAAGCAGTAATCAGTTCAGTATTAAAGGAAAGGGGGGGGGGGGCAAACTTTAATTTAAACTACCACAGGATGCTTGCATATCAATATCACTAATCATGGCTTTGCTGTTCTTAAACAGAAGAATTTTAAAGATTTTTTTCCGTATGTTTTTCACCGTCATGATAGCTCATTCTGAAGAGCTCTCGCTCCGTGATCGGAAGGAAAGGGGTCCGAGCCCTGGCCGCGACTGACCTAATTCGATAAAAAAATAGGTAGTAACTGTTCCATCGCCATGTGCTCAGCACTTTGAAGTGAAAGTTGCGGGTCTTCAGATACGACCTTAATGACCGAGGTCCATGTCACGTCAGGCGTAAGCACGATAAAGATCCCCCATTGCTCAATGGCCCTGGGTGCCGAGTAAAGGTAAATTTGAAGCCCCTCACCGGTATATGGTGAAGTCTCTATATGATTTTAAAATTCTTGTACGGAACGTAAAACAGCACACAATCAATCATATCCTATGTTTTCCCATGTAAAACTCTGATCTCTCATTGTGGTCCCACACTACCCACCCTTAATTTGAACAAATTTGAATCTACACCACCAAAGGATGCTTCTATAATAATATGACTAATCATGCCTTTGCTGTTCTTGAGCAGATTTTTTTCAAGATTGATTCCTATATTTTTTTCTTATGGAAAACTTAATTGACCCTCTGTTTTGTCCCCATGATTTGAACAAACTTGGTTCTACAATACCTAAGGTTGCTTCTATATAAATATGACTAATAATGGCTTAGTGGTTCTTGAGACGAAGATTTTAAAGATATTTCCTATGTAAAAGCATTTTATAGCAGAAAGGGGTTTATCAAGAGGAAGTTTTAAGAATGTAATTAACTAACCAGAAATTAATTAACAAATATTGCATTGAAGTCTAAGGGGACAAGCATTTCTCTTTTAAAAATAAATATTCAAATAAAAAGAATGTTAATAAATACTGTGGTGAGAGGATGCATACAACATTATAATAGAATTTTTTTACCAGGTAAGTTTTTTTTTTATAATTGAATTTTTCAAATAACAAGAGGCCCAAGGACGTTAGCGATCACCTGAGTACAATACAACAATTTAGAGGATCCATAAACTGATAAATGAAGGTTTGTTGCCCAAAAGCAAGAAAAATAGTATGATTAGCATCAACAAAATAATTGGTCTAGTATCTATCTGTCCCCAATTTATCACTATTACCATGCAGACTATTGACAAATGTCTATTTTTAAACCCCATATTATTACTTCTCACATTGGCCTCTCTTGGCCTTTGAAGAACATTTAAAAAGATTAGTTATTTTTGTCTCATTTTTATTCATTTATTATTTCCAGTTCTACCTGATCATTAAATCTATGAAAGTACTTTTTGTATTATACAATAAATATTCTTGCATAATGCTCGTATTCTATTGATTTTTCAAATACATTGTTTACAGTGATTAATTATCAAAGGTGAATAGCAAAGGGGAATATCTTTGCTCAGCAGAATACAAGTTAATAGAGCCCTGGCAAGGACCAGAACACTTGACTAAATGGTCCAGGTGTTCAAAATTCTGGAAAAATACCTTTGCATATTAAAACTTTTACTCTGTTTGCCTCGAATATGCCCAGAAGCATAGATTTCCCTAGAAATGCATTTTCACTATATTATTAAATAAATAAAGACCCACCCTTACACCAGAACATACGACCCAGGGGGGCATGAACTCACAATTCTGGAAGAAGAACCCTTGCTCTTCATAACTATACACTTGTATTTTTTGCTTTATAACCAGTAGTACAAAAAGATATTTTGAAAGAAATTATGCATTTTCACTATATAATCAAAAGTCATCCCCCCCTCTTCACCAGAACCCCTGACCCAGGAGCCATGACTTTCACAATTTTGGAAGAGGCAATCTTCCTTATCATAACCATGCACCTCCTTTGTTTGAATAATATCCAGGAGCAGAGAAGAACATTTTGAAAGAATTTATGCATTTTCCTATATAATCAATAGAGCCCCGCCCTAACACCAGAACCCCTGACCCAGGGGCCATAATATTCACAATTTTGGAAGAGGCACTCTTGCTCATCATAACTATGTACTTAGTTATTTTATTTAATACCCAGTAGCAGAGAAGAAAATTTTAAAAGAATTAATGCACTTTCACTATATGATCTATATAGCCCCACCCTAGCACAAGAACCCCTGACCCTGGGGCCATGAATTTCACAATTTTGGCAAAGGGCTCAATGCTTATTACAATCATGGCAACAGTTTGACTGCTTGAAGTCCAGGAGTAAAGAAGATGATTTTTAAAGATTGCAATTTTGGTGGTTATAGACCCACCCCTCAGGCCCCAGGGGGGCAGGGACCATGAAATTCACAATTCTTGTTCCCCTTCACCCATAGATGCTATATGTCAAATTTGGTTGAAATTGGTTAAGCGGTTTCAGAGAAGAAGCTAAAAATGTTTAAATGTTAACGCACGACGCACGGCGCACGACACACGCCGACGGACGAAAACGGATAACAATAGGTCACCTGAGTGACTCAGGTGACCTAAAAAAGATGGATATAACCCTTACCAAAATTCAAGGTAATAAATTAGGACACATCCCATCCTTAAGGCTAACAGTAATAAATGAGCATTATGTCTAGATATACTGAGTATTAAACACCTACATATTTGTCTTGTATTCAATTTCATTTAATCTGTTGATATAGGGATGGAATACCTTAACTTCTTTATTTCTGATTCAGCATCCAACTTCTTCTAGCTTCTGAATGCCTGACTTTCCCAAAGCCTTTGGTGGCTAGCCCATTCCAAGGGTTGCCAGGTCATTCCATTATTTCAGGTCTTCAATGCATTTTACTCGAATGCCCCTTAACGATTACACCTATATATTCTATGTAAAACTCTGACCCACTGTTGTGGCCCTGTCCTATCCGTGGGGGTCTTGATTTTAACAAACTTGAATCTTCTCTACTTGAGGATACTTCTTTATTAATGTGGCTTAGATGTTCTTGAGTAGAAGATTTTTAAAGATATTTCCAATATATTCCTATGGTAAACTTTGACCCCCTGTTGTGGCCCTGCCCTACTCCAAGGGGTCATGATTGGAACAAACTTTAATCTACACTACCTGAGTATACTTCTATTATAATATGAGTAATCATGGTTTTGCTGTTCTACAGAAGATTTTTAAAAACATTTCCTATTATTCGTACGACCCCCTCTTTCGGCCCTGCCCTACCCCCGGGTGTCATGATATGAACACATCTGAATCTACAGTATGTCATGATGCTTTCACATAAGTTTCATCTTTTCTTGCCCAGTCTTTCTTGAGAAGATATTTAAAAGAAGCCACCAAATTTTCACGAATACTTTATTATCTCCCCTTGAAAGAGGGCGCGGTACTTCCTGTGAACAAACTTGAATTCACCCAAGGATGCTTTGTGGCAAGTTTGGTTGAAATTGGCCCGATGGTTCTTGAGAAGAAGTCGAAAATGTGAAAAGTTTAAGGACTACAGACGACAGACGGACGCCGGACACTCTTTGATCAGAAAAGCTTACTTGAGCCTTCGGCTCAGTTGAGCTAAAAATTACAATATGACAAGTTGTAATATTGTAATTTTGTATTTACTTCCATCCAGTAATTTCAAAAATTACAATATGACAGTAATATAATTCAATCACTAGTGAACTCTTGTTTGCAATATAAAAAAAATGATGCCAAAATTGTCATTTTTTTTAAATAAAGGGGTGAAAAATATAGGCTGGAATCGAGAGTTAGTGTGCGTAGTCCTTTGCAATACTCTCCCCATGGCCTTCTTTTAAAACTTAATGATGAACTAGTGATATTGTATGTTGGAGTACATTTTAGGGTGTTGTGAATTCTCAGACGCAGGTCTCTGGAACTAGGCAAGTAATTTTATTCAGTGATAAAACTCTACTGAAAGTAAATGGGTGACAATTTGATGTCAAAAACGACTGGGCATTAATATTGTTTCTTCTAGAACACATGGTTTTCCAAAAAGAAAAAAAAAATCGGGTATTTAAGGCAAGATATTTTCTCGCATGATTCTCGGACATCAAATCAACATTTAACAAACGAATTAGAGACAATGTTCAGCAATATCCCTCCTCCTCTCCCTTCGACCAACGTTTAATATATGTCAATTTTTGTAAAGTTGATATCTGTAATTTTAATGTGTACCAGGGCGTTGAATATAGTATATCCATGTTTTGATAGAAATTTCCCTTCTAAAAATTGCTATTTTGTAACCATGGCAACACTGTTCATTGAAATAAAAAAAAACTAAGATAAAGAATTGTCTTTCTTAGTACACTCTAAAAGTGTACCAAAGAGCTAGGTTCACTTTATGCATAAAATGGCCCTGTCCTTATGTCAATTAATTGACTATCACCCTCTGTCCCATTTCATGTATCAAAATAAAGTAGAGACTTGGTGCTTTTATTTCTTGTAACAAAATTTCTTTTTGAGAATCCAGGTATTGAAAATCATGCTTTGAGAAAATGCAATGTTTTTGAATTTTGCAGAAAACATGCGTATTTGACTACCTTCAGCAAAGAAATAAAATATGAGCACAGCCCACCATCCAAAAATTAAAACATGTTTTGTGATCTTCAGAAACAGATCTTTCATTATGTAATTGCATATTTTGGATCAGAGGTTGTGCTCTATATGAAATATCGAAAACATACCTCAACTTTTGGCCATTTTTAAGGGAATTTACAGACTATGGGTAAAATGACGCATTTTATGATGTCATAATGCATTGACTAAAGAGAAAATTACGTCATGTTTAATAGATACACGGTCAGCAAGGGTCCAAGTTATAGATACTGCATTTTTAACCAAAAATGAGCAGTTTCGATTTTTCAGAAATTCTCAGGGCCAAAAAAGGCCCAAAGTGACTCTTGCTCTTTTATTGAGTCAGGTAAAAACTGTAGGAGGGAAAGCAATTTGTAAATTGCTTATACTTACGACAATCAGACAGCTGTAAAGCCATTGTGTAATTGTATAAACTCTTTCTATCAAATAAAATTGACCAGTATAACTGAAAACTAATTGTTTGCATATTTTGTTTTAATAGTATCTCTAAATCCTCTGTTATGGAAACATTATTTGTAAATTGGTTTGTATTTCTGTGATGTAAAATAGTTGAAAACACATATTTTGGCAATGATGGATCTCATTCGTTCCCATGGCAACCACGAAGTCATTTTACTCTGCATAATTAAATACTTTAATATTTTACCTTTCAGAAAATGTATAGGTTGCTTCATGTAAAAGTGACTAGAAAATGTTAAAATTTCAATTTGAAATTTTTATGCAGTTTTGCAGAAAAAATGCAAAATCTCTGGTAGTTAAAGGGTTAATATACTTAAATTAGGGTCAATGGTTTGGCTTGCTAAATCAATAAACCTAGATGATATGGGTAGTGATTTCGATGATATTACACAAAATACCCTTAAACGAAATGTTTAAAAATTTCAAGCTGTGAGGAGCATTAAACTACCTCAAGAAACTTGCAATACATTCTGTCCTTAGTTACTCCGTCGCAGCTACATTGAACAAGCAACTGATCGCGATGCACCTATCAATTGACAATATATAGTAAAATTTGATGCAGTTTTTATACAGTGTGAGGAGGATCGAGCCAAATTTCCATAACGAAAAATGTATTTCATAATAAAATTAAAATATTATAATAAATTATGCTGAATATAAAGAAGCCATTAACTTAAGTGATGCTTTTTCATGTTTGAAGGTAATCGAGGGACATAAACTCAAAGGAAATTATTAGGCTTTTACACATAAACTCTATAAAGTATGAAGAAGTGCTAACATATTTGAAAAGGTTTATGATCCAGATGAAATTGAAATTTAATGGAGTTGACCAGCAATAAATCCAGCACGCGATCATACAAATATAGTTTGAACAATGAAATAGAACAATATGTATAGGATTGTCACAAACTACAAAGGGTGCTTAAAATTCTTATACAGTAAAACTCGGGTATAGCGAAGTCCTGTGGACCTGTGAATTTACTTCGTTATATCCGTAATTCGTTCTATCCGAATAACGAACTCGTGTAAGTATTTATAGCGAATTCGCAATATACCCCTTTTCTCTCAAGTATTACTACCGAATATGTAAGGGAAGCAGTTATCATAAAACATACATTGGATAACTACGGTTTTATTATGAAATTTATTTAAAAATACTTAATGAAAATAAAGTCATTTCAATATATCAGATTTTTAGATCTTTGAAAATCCGTTATAAAAGATGTAAATTACATTATTTTTAACCTCTACGCGACTCATAATCATTTAGCTATATCCATAAATTCGTTATATCAGAGTTCGTTATAACCGTAAAATTTTATACAGGAATTTGTTGAGAATTTTGCCTGGGATCCCGAAAAACTTCGCTATATCCATAAATTCGCTATATCCGTGTTCGTACCAAACGAGTTTTACTGTAATTGGAACTAGAACTATAACTTAATTAATTCCTTGAAAAAATGGAATTCATAGTTGACCTCAATATTAATTAAAAGCATATTTGCTAAAGTCTGGTGACTGCCGCAACAAATGACTAGTCTATATGAAGAAAACATACTTTCACCCTGTCTGATATCCGTAAATAAAAAGGAATCGCCAGTTCTCATAAATTATTTCTTTTCAGTAACTATTCATCGCCAATATTTTCATTATGCATGCTAACTGTACTGAGATTTATAGATGCACACTACAAGATCTAGTGTTAGAATATGCATTGGACGATATAATTTACTTTCTTCTTGAAATATTCGTCCGGTAGAGTTTGTATTCTTTGATTATTTAGGCTTGAAACATACAAATGCATGCTTTCATAAATCAACGACTGAATTTGTTTTCAATAATACTGAAAGCTTCATCGAAAATAAAGTTGTTTATATCTATTTTAGAATTTTAGTATCAACTCGACAAATCCAAATATCCCATAAATATTCCATAATTTGCATATTATCATCAAAAAGTCCTAACAGTTTTTCCTGAAAGATTGTAATTTAGTATTTTTGCTATATTCAATCTGACCAGTGCATAAACTTACCTTGATTTATGCAATGAACTAATTTAAAATAACTTGTTAAATTGCAACAAATATTTACCATACAATGAATTTTCATAGATAGTAGATTTTTTCACAGTACTCTTTGTGTTATTGTACTTAAATTCGTATGCAAGTGAACAACTCAAAGAAGGAAGCATTATCAAAATAGATAAATTTCAACAAAATAAAATGCTTTTAGATGTGATAAGATGTTATAAATGAAGATATTTTTTCTTCTTTTTTTTCAACTAGATGAAAAATCGCTTGGGAATAAACAGGATGACACACGAATATAAAGAAAGGTGATTACTTTATTGAATACTTAAACTTGCCATATTCTTCCCCCATGTCCTTAAACTGTATCCTTATGTTGTATACACTGTAAATGTCACCAAGATCCACGTACCACCAAGCCCTATCATGTTGACTACTAGAACCAATCGGATCAGTCATTGCACAAGTAGCAGGATTCCCATCCACAGCCATATTTGCTTCAGAACCAATCCAACTTAAAGTTGTACTTTGAAATGCCGGTTGATCGTGAGATAAAACATCTAGATTAATCAAGTTGTGAATGAGGTAAAAGTATAATTAAACATGCTTAATCAACCTGAAATTCTAGTTTATGCCTAGATATTTTTAAAAGTCTTTGAATATAGCACATTTTTGAAATATTTCAGCAAGTATTACAGTTTTAATAAAATGATTTAAAACAGATTATTCTAAGCTTCTTTTCCTTCATTCGATTTAAAATATACGATTTTTTACGCAACATACGAAAACATTACCCTTTTATCAATCTGGTTACAAAAAATATGCATGTGAACACAGAATAGAGAATGTTTTGATAAAATGTAAAACAACGAATGTAATTATTTTCGTAATCGATGAGAAACACAATTCCATGTCCTCGACGAAATTTTCATATTTCAAATTAATGTATCATGATTACTTCTACAACCTCTCTCTCGGGCATGTGTGCGCTCTATATCTAATTTTTCATTCTTTGATGTGTAGAAATAAATTTTCATTTACCCTATGGAGTACACGGCGTTTTGAGGTTAAACGTATCTAGTTATGCACTTGATCAAGAACTAAATTTCAATGATATCTGAAGAATTATTTCTTACCATATATGTAACTTGAAAGACCGCAGAAAAACTTAAGGGGTAAAGATTGACATCAACAAAGAGTGTATGAAGTCTAGACCGTGATTCTCAGATTAAAATTAGGCACATCTAAGTTTCAGGTTTAGGACAGATAATACAAACAAACATTTATCAAAATCTTGAAAATAGCAAATTAAGTCATGTTTATTTAAGTAAAATGTTTAAGTTTAACTGCAAAGATTTTCATTTTTCATTCAAAGTTTCACAATAATTTGATTTAAGGATGGATTCTTGTCGGCATTTTACGTCGTCAATGAGACGCCATACATTATGCAGATCTCACAATGCAAAACTCGTATTTAATCGTACATAAGGAAATACTATTGATTAATTTATTAGTTTAAGTTATGTTCAATCTAACTCTATTTGAATGAATATTTTTTTTTCCATCAATATTTCTTTATTTTGCAACAATCGCCATGAAATTTGCAGTTCGGTAGCAAGAACAAAAACGGTTGTTGCAATTTGAATCATATTTCTTTTAACCCGAACAAATACAAACACACTTCGTAAATGCAGAACCTATGTTGCCTCGTTTGATGTCATGTCGTGCGCAGTAAATTTTGAAATTGAATAACATGCTGGTTTTCATTGATTTCTAGATCTGTTTATAGATCTGTTTATATAATAAAATTGGTCTGCTTATACCCAAGACTAGTCAAAATTTGAAGAGGGTATATTATCATTATGTTAAAATCAGTTTTATGAATCAACAAAATAGTATTTTTTTTTTAAATATGATTACAATTTTTATTTCTAACTAATTTGTTCAAGACTACACCAATCAAAGTTTTTGAAAAGTAAGGTGTCTCGTATAGGTACAAATTAATCAGAATGCTGAAAATTAACTTAAGATGTGAAAATATCAGTATTGATACACACATATACATATTATAGTCTGTAGACTATAGTCTAATAAATAGATTGAGAAAAATGAAACATTATATGTTACAAAACAGATTGAGAAAAATGAAACATTATATGTTACAAAACATACATGTTTTTCATTATTTTTTTTCTTTTTCTGTTTTTTCAGGATTAAAAAATATTTATGTATGTATGAATTTTCACCATAATAAAAGAAATAATACATATATGATAGAGTCTACTATGATTTCTTCATTCATTCACAATAGATGAGATTTGTTGTCTAATCTTTTAATCATTTTTCATTAATTTAAAAAAAAAAATAGTCTAAGGAATGTTCATGTTTAAAATTGTAAGGAGAAAAAGAACCCTACTTTACCTTACATTTCTTAATATTTTAGAAATAAATTATTTATTATTTACAACAAAAATAGGTCAAAAGGTATATACCAATCCAGGCATCCATTTTTTGTTTGTATCACCTGTCCTTTAATACAGGTAATAATCGTCATTAATATTTTCGGCAAAAACAACAGTTGTCACATGATACATGAACGTATTTAAAAAAATAATATCGACGACGTCTATAGTTTTGTATGCTTGTGATTAAAAAAAATGTATTATTAGCCAAAATTTGTGGAAATATCATATAGCAAAATTAGATTTAGAATTGTCTTTTAATCTGCTCTTTTCCCATCAATGACGTTATTATCAGTTTTCCACGTATGTCTTTAATGCTTATTAATTTTATGAATGCGAAATGTTTGTCTCAAGTCTAAGACTTTTTCATAATCCTTGGACCTGATCTCATAGGAGGGATTTTTTTTTAATTTATGCATATGTTTATTTACTACAAGTGTTCTGCTTGAAAAAAGGGAATGATATATAATTTTTGTTTAAATATAAGCAATTATTTCAATGGCATCTTTTTTTTCACAACGTTTACATTTTAAGTTTTCCAGAAAATTACGTTTACATTGTTCTTTTCGACTCTTAGTTTTCATTATTAGGAACTTAAAAGGGAGATGGCGAAAGCAGAGGTATCTGATTTTCACCGCTTCTTTAACGATATAAATATGTAATCTTTATTATTTCTTAGTAATAATACAAATAAAACTGTATTTATTCTGTAATAAATAGTTTATTTCAGAATTAAAAGAACGTGTTTACTTTTTCATCTTGTGTTAAAGCACGCCATACATGTACAAAATTTTACATGTCTCAATTTCCACCATACCATATAACAGCATTTATATATCATATTATTCATAGGAATAACTCATATGCCAGAAGATTGAGGTAAAAAGAGAAGATTTGAAAGAATACCATAATTTATGCATAAAAATTTTGAATTGTAATTTATTCCCAATTTTCTCAGTGTAGGAGTGTAGGACTGATGAAATGTTGTAGAACAAAACAAAAAAAAATCAAAAAAAAAAAAAAAAAAAAAAAAAAAAAACAAAGAGAGAGAGAGAGACATACCGTATCCAGATGATAGAGTAATTCCACTAAAGACAAATAGTGTCCAAAAAGTGACCATGATGGATAGACTCACACTGATATCATTTCACGCCCAAATGCAACAATAGGAAAAAAAAGGGCAAAATCACATACGGAAAAAATTATATCTATGGAGGACAATATTGCAAACAATTAAATAAGGAGGTTTAAAGAAGAAAAATGAACGATATGACAAGGTTCCTTAAAATTTTGTTAAAGCTATCGACTGGATAAGGTAGCAGATTGTTGCATGTGTTCATGTGTTTAATACCCTTTTATTACTTTTCGTTTTACAAGATCTATGTTGTCTCTGGAAACCAGGTCTTCCAAAAATCTGTTGGAATTCAAAAAAGGAACTTACTGTTCTCATTTATTAAAGGATCTGATTTTACATTCCTACTAAGCAGATTTTTTTTCGAATACTTCTACTTGAGAATTGCTATGACCTTCAAATTGACAGATATCATCTGAAAGTCCTTTTATCAAGAAACATACCTTACTTTCATTGAATGGTAACTAATTGTGTATTTATTAGAGGACCTCTTATTACTTTCCTCGGAAGTAGAATTTATTCATATAATTACATGCACTACATTGCCTAGAAATTTAACTTCTGAAACATAATCCTCCTAAGTGTTCATGGTTTTCTTCACCTTACAACTATAGTCCTGCTGGACACCTCATTACTGATGACGTAAATATAAATAATAATGAGGACCTCAAATAACTGAATTTAAAGGGCAAAATTTACGGAATCCTGATCTTTCAACTGGCTTCAAAATTTAAAAAAAAATATAAATTATATGATAGATCACGCCAGGCGATTAGTTACACATCAGAAAAGACAATGACACTTTGGAAGAATGGATTAAAAATTTCAGATGGATGTTGAAATCTCGCAGTAAGCGATTTATCTTTCCTTCTGACTTAAATAAATCAGACGCAAAGAAAAAAAAAATAAGATAGATTTCACTAGTCCAAGTTGACGAAGCACATAACATTATTGTCTTTATTTGTAAGGCTCATTATTTATATTGTTATTTTAGAGAAACTGTTATTTAATTCTACTAGAAGTAATCAAACTTATACCTATCTCCCTTTCTGAGAAACAAATTCTTCAAACTTATATGTCACTTCAAAATATGTTTAATCAATCTCAACAATAAACATGAATTTAAATTACTATACCTATACTAGATTCTTAACATTTATAGTAAATATGTTACAAACAAAGATACATAGCGGGTTTTAGTAAATGTTCTACCAGGATTTTACCGTTACGGAAGTTCAGTCGGTAGAGCGCTCGATCTGTGATCGGAGGGTCGTGGGTTCAAACCCCGGCCGCGACTGACCTAAGAAAAAAAAAAGGTAGCAACTGCTCCTTCGCCAAGCGCTCGGCACTTCGAAGTGACAGTTGCAGTTCCTTCGGATGAGACCTTAAAAACCAAGTACCCCTATCACGGCAGGCGTTGGAAGAATAAAGATCCCTTACTGTTTTATGGTCTTTAGTGCCGAGTAAATGTCTAAATTTGAAGCCCTTCACCGGTATAGGGTGACGTCGCTATATGAGTGAAAAATTCTTGAATGAAACAACATAAAATCAATCAATCAATCTACCACGATCTTTCTTTACCTCTCACTAAAATATTAACAGCAGTGAAGGACAAATTTCAGGAGTACTGTACAGCAATATAGTCGAGAAGTGGTGTAAATCAGATGTTGATACTTAAAAACTCTATGGAACTTTAAGAAAGCTTGAAATCACAGAATTTGACCAAATCAATTACATGAAACGTACGCCTTTTCAACAATTTATACAGCCATTCCCCACGATGATTTAAAGTACACTTTTTGACATCACAAACAACTGCTTTTCAATAAAAATGGGACTCTTATATTTACTTACCTTGTCATCGGTCATTTGCAAAATTATTTCGCTAAAACATTCTTTTTGTACACAATTACACTGAATTAGATATTTAAAAATGCTTCGGTTTCTGATTGACATAGTTATGTAGTTCTTAAAGATCAGGTCTTTCAACAATCTGTTGAAATTCTCATGGGTAACAATTGCATTCCGTTATTGGGAGACCTATTTATGTATTCATATGAAGCAGATTTTTTCAAAACTTCTATATGAGAAGAAGAAAACACTTGCCGTGGCTTTAAGCTGGACATTTAGATATATCGGCGACATATTATCAATTAACAATAGTCATATCCATTTATATGTCGACTCGATATTTCCCAGTGAACTTGTAATAAAAGATGTTAATGGTATCCTTACAATAAAACTTTTTGATAACCGTGATGACTTTAACTTTTCTATCGCCCACTTCCCTTACTTATTTTATTAGCAATAAAGCCTTATCACCTGTATATTAGGTTTATGTTCCACAGTTGAATCGACGAGCAAGAGCATTTCACACAAATGAACAATTTCTAAAACAAGGCAAGGTATTGACAAAAAAAATTATGAAACAAGGGTATCAACAATCTCGTTAAAACACATCATTTCGATACTTCTTTGGTCGATACAGTGACCTTGTCAGCAAATACCATCTGTTATCAAGTCTTATGCTGACTGACGTTGTTCATACTAATTGAAGGCCATTATTCAAAGACTGAATTTCTATGGATTATTCCATTTGCCCGATCATGACAGTGAGTACATGGCGGGTGTGATCGGTCGACAGTGGATTCTTACTCCTCCATGGCATCTGATCCCACTTCTGATATATTAAGACGTCTTTGTTTGCTCAGCTCCCAATTTGTACTGTTTCAATGGACTTTTGAGCTTGATTACTGTTCGTTGTATCCATATTAAACGTTTATAATAATTCCATCATATTTTCATCTCTATACATAAATATAGTAAACATACTAAATTTGGCTGTGTATTCTCGTTTGCGCCTCTCGTGGAAAGCAGCTTTCTCTAATTTAAGTACGACAGTACCTCTCTTGCATATTAACACAAAAAGAACATTAGGGAATGCGCTAAACGTAACGCCTGCTAACTTGTTCAAAAATCAATCTGCAAAACATCGTGCACGCTAAATATGATTCATTTAAAGTTTCCCAGTGAACTCGAAAAAGGAACCAATAGAGTTTGCCACATCTCTTTCATATTTGGATGCTACTTCTGAAGATGGTGGCCCACTGAAATCGAAACTATATGATAAAGGAGATACAAAATGTAACATAAACTTTTCAAACATCAAATTTCCTTATTTATGTAGTAATATTCCATCACCTGCATGAAATATATGGAGATAACGCACAGTATTCAAGCTCAAAAGTTAATAAAACATTACAAAATAGGTGCAGAGCAAACACGGACCTCCAAAACATCAGAGTTGGGATCAAGTGCCATTTAGGAGTGAGCATCCCCTGCCGACCGGTCACACCCGCCGTGCGCTCCTTGTCATGATCGGGAAATAACGGAAAAATCCGTCGACAATTCAGTGTGTAAATAATGGCCTAACAATTAGAATGAAAAACGTCAGTCAGCATTTGACTCAGTGATAAATTGTATTTGCTGACAAGGTCATTGTATCGACCATAGAACTTACGAAATGATGACTTTAAAGGAGACTGCTGATATTCTTGTTTCATCAACTTGTTTGTCAATAATTTACCTCGTTTTAGAAATTGTAGATACGTAAAGAATGATCTTGCGTATCGAATCAACTGAGAGATGTAAACCCCGTTTACAGGTGATGAAGGTATATTGCTGCATAGGTAAGGGAAGTTGACGATTGAAAAGTTAAAGTCATCTAGGATACTACATGTATCCGAGGGGCACCGAATGAACTCCTTGAGTCAGTGTCCCTTATAGACTCAAAAGAGTGACGCCTTTTTATTTTTTTTTTAAAATTTACTTATTTATGTAGTAAAATCATATCATCTGCATATGGTGTTAATTCTTCATACTTCTTCGATAAAAGAAAATGCTCTGAGTACAATCAATTTTTAAATTGTGACACTTTACTAAGAAGTGATGTTAGAGGGAATTCATCAACCTCGTTATAACTTAAAAAAATCAGATAACATTTTGAATCCTTGGTTCAATGGATAATAATCGTAGCACACCTCACTTTTTCTCAAAAGAGATGTAACTACATGTAAGAGAAACGAACCATCTGAAACTGGTATTAAATATTTTATCAACTACTGTTGATATCAAGTTATATCTAGCTATTTTATTTAAATATGTAGTGATGATACTTAGAGTGTACATGTACAATATTCAGCAAAAATTTGTTTGATAATGATAATGGTACTAATACCTTACTGCATTCCCAAAAAAGTGTAAGTGACCGAATTGCTATTAAAATTGAATTACATGGGCGTGAAACATAGGCGGGGATGGAAAGTAAGCGTGTCTTTTTCTTTCCAGTCTCTGATTAAAGCTTGTTTTCTCCTGACATCGCATCTTTAACAATATACATATGTCGTGCATTTTATTAAGAGGAGAAGGTGTTTATTTAATATGATTTTAATGAATTCTGTCACTATGGGAAGGGGGAAGTTACTTAGTATATTTTAATATTTTTGATTTTAAAAATGAGATTGTTGAGTGACTTATTAAAAAAACAAGACCTGAAAAATCATAAACAAAACTGTTTCACTTTTTTCCCTCGTTACTTGTATGTTGCAATTTGTCCGGTCCCATGAAATTCGAGATAACGAAATTTGACGGTATGTCTATTACTCTGTTTTTATGATATAAAATATCATTGCTAATTTTGTATACAATAGTAGAAAAAAATATAACAAGGGCAGCGCAAAGCGGAGCATCCCCTCGCAAAGAGCATATCTATAAATCAAGGCAGCATTCGACATCGATTCTGATGCAAATTACGTTTCTTCTTGCACAAAGGACTAACCCCCCCCCCCACCCCCTTCCCCACCTACACACTCCTTTGCAAGGGGATAATGATTACGTTATCGTTTACTGCTGTCTTGCCTAACTGAATTTTGTGTAAAGTATTTTTTAACAGAAAGGCAATAGTAATTTTTTAAAATTAATACTCTTTTGATATTTCTGCATTATTTTTTCAAGCATTTAATTTTGCAGTGACATCTATCAATGAGCATGTTAGCTGTTTCTCTGCAACTGCAGGGGTTACATTTTGTGTACCAGTATCTCTCCTAAAGTTGTGGTCTGATTTCAATATAACTTTGCACACAAGTAGAACGGTATTGCCTCGGTTACTAAAAATAGAACTTTCTGTGAAATACTTCAAAACGCTACTTCTACAGTTTTGATCTGATTTCACTTTAACTTAATACACAAGTAGACTATGCTAAGATATATAATTCTCTGTATCAGTATATGATTTCGATCAACGGTGTTGCCGTAATTACTAAAAATAGAATTTTTTGTGAAATACGTCCAAAACGCTACTTCTCCCACAGTTTTGGTTTGATTTCACTTTAACTTGGCACAAAAGTAAACTATACTATGATAAATAATTCTTTTTATCGGTTTTTGATTTTGATGAACGGTGTTGCCATGATTACTAAAAACATAAATTCTGTGGAATACTTGCAAAACGCTATTCCTCCTACAGCCGTGGTATGATTTCAATATAACGTAGCACACAAGTAGACTATACTAAGATATGTAATTCTACTTACTGCTGCTGCAAAGTTTCCAATCCAAGTTCTACTTTTTTCTTCCTTTGTTACATGAATAAGTGCAAACCAGTAGAGCCATAGTCTTATCAGAGATTTCTGGTTTATAAATGTGTTTATTATTTCTATTATTTCTTGACCTGTATATATGAATGAAATGTTGATTGTTTTCGATATACTTATAGCAGCTATGAAGTACATGTAACAACACAGGTTAAATATACTTTTCAGAATTGTGTTGTATAGGAGCTACAAGGTTCCAAATCGATTCACACTTCTGAAGGAGAATTGGTAAATAATTTTGTACAGAAGATGTAAAGTTGACAAATGAGTTTGATAAACTTTTTCAAGGGATTAATTGATAAAAATTTTGTAAATTAGCTGCTAAACTTCAAATTGTTTGTGTAACTCTAAGGGGCTTCAGAATGAGTTTAATATACTTTTTAAGAGTTAATGTTGTTTTGTATAGTAGCGTTAAGGCTTCAAAATCGAGTTTGATGAACACTTTTTGTGAAATTTAACACAGACCACAGTGCAGGAAACTAAATTTATTATAAAACCAATGCTGATTTCTTTTCAAATTCCTTGCTTGCTAATTTTATTGCTTCCTTTGCTTGCTGATTTGATGTTAGTTATCCTTATTTTGATGCTACCTTTGCTGTTTTATAATTAGGTTAGTGCTACTGAAGTAGCATAATGCTACCGAAAGTAGATGACTTAATTTCAACATTGCAGTTACGAGCAATAAATATACATCTTATAATCATTTTCTCAATTTATTTTATTGATATAAATATTTTTTAATTATTTTTTTTTAAATAGCTGTTTTTCCTGGTTTTAATTTTTACTGAAAAAGCAATCAATGTTTCTTTGATACTGATTTTAAGTAGGTGAAGGCTACATGTAATTATGCAATTTGTGGATGAATAATATAAGGAAATGCTATGTTGTTTTTTTAGGAATTAAATTTGACTAGTAAGCAAATAAGTAAATATTTTATTATAGTGACATGTGTATATATTCCAATACAATAATAGATACAATAGAAACATATAAGCATTACAACCGGCCAATTGGACCTATATGTCACTTTAGTAAATGTGCAATATTTTTTCTATTTTCAAAATAGAGGGCGCATGACATTAAATTGATTTGTACAACTATTCTTGTTTTACTGAAAAGCATAAATTTAAGAAATTGGCAGTTATTTATTTACTTATTATTATTATTATTATTATTATCTTTTTTTCATTTTAAAAGTGTTTCAATTATCAGCTGGATCTGCACTTCTATTTAAATTAACATCATAAAAAAAGTTTCTCTAATTTTCTCAAAAACTTTACAATAAAAATATGAAGATAACGAACATTATTCAATCTCGAAAGTCCAATGAAACAGTGCAAATTTGGAGCAGAGCAAACAAGGACCTCAAAATTTAGAGGTGGGATCAGGTCCCCTGCCGACCGGTCACACCCGCCGTGTGCTCCTTGTGATGATCGGGAAAACCGGAAAAAATCCGTAGACAATCCATGCCAGTGCACAAGTAATGGTCTACCAATTAGTTTGAAAAACATCAGTCAGCATTTGACTTATTGACAGGTTGTACATGTATGTGCTTACAAGGTCATTGTATCGACCGTAAAACTTGCGAAATGATGACTTCAAACGAGACTGTTGATATCCTTGATTCATCAACTTGTTTGTCAATAATTTGCCTCGAGCTCATTTTAGAAATTGTTCATACGTAGAGCATGCTCTTGCGTATCGAGTCAACTAAGAGACATAAACCCCATATGCAGGTGATAAGGGTACATTGCTACATAAGTAGGGGAAGTTGACGATTGAAAAGTTGAAGTCATCATGTTTAACATAAAGCTTTGTTGTTAGGTTACCATTAACGTCTTTTTCTAGTAAATTATCTAAATATGAAACAGATGTGTCAGAATCTTTGGTATCTTTTATTTCAAGCTCACTGGATATATCGAGTCTACATATGAATGAAAGTAACTATTATAAATTGATAATACGTCGTCGATATAAGGGAATGTCAGGCTGAAGGCCACAGCAAGTGTCTCATGTAGAAGTTTTTAAATAAATTCTGCTTCATATGGATATGCTAATAAGGGGGCATAAAATGAAATAAGAAATATTTTTCATCTTCTACCGATCCGTCTTTCCATAAAAGACAATAAAAGACGGGTTCATTTCTAGATCGGCCTGTTTCTATCCGAAGGGGAAGGATACAGCATCTAAACTGTGTCATTATAGAGCGTTCTTTCTTGTTACTATGTACATGTTCCAATAGGAATCGTAACCAGTATTCCCTGAATACCGGTTAAGATGTCTTCTGCATTCCTTATTGTATAAATTTATTTATGTTTGTTTTCAACATCAAAACTTCTAAAAGATGTTGTTTTGTCCTTTAGAAACTTTCACGTGTAATTGTCGATTAAGTGACAAAATTTCTTCGAATCCTAAACATATATGAATTTAAACCTGAGGGTTTTGTCATCTTTAAAACTATTTGAGAACATACACCTTATGGCGAGAAAAAGTAAACAAAAGTATTGAGATCTATGAATGCTTTTCAAAATACGCTAAATCTATGTTTTCCATGTGTCACTGGGCTCTCTGTACCATTGTTTTCGACATAATTATCAAGACATCCATGAGACATTATATCTTGACGTGTATTCAGTATTTTAAATATATTTATATATATTACCTATTTGCTTATGAAAATGTTAGCTCAACTGAATTAAATCCCGATATTGTCTGTAGACGAAAGAAATAATCGTAATGACATTTGATATTGCTTTAACTTAAGATTTTTTTAATTTCATCTTCATCGTTGTCAAACACTGAATAAAAAAGATTCTCTGATACCTTAACAATATGCAAAAATTCACCTAATCAATATTCTAGCTGTCATATTTGACAAATGGATAAAAGATTACCTATACAATGCAAAAAAAGTTAATTTTATCAGTGCTTAAATAAGTATTATAAGATGCAGTAACTTACATGTTTAAGTATTTAAAATCCACTACAATACATTTGAACTTTTAATAACATAATTGTAATTGATCATTTTTTAACCCCGTTAAATTAATTAGTGTTTGGATATCGATCAGTTCTCATTCTGTCTGAGAAAAGTTCCTTGATATTATTGAAAAAAAACTCTATATTTTTTTGAATATGCGACTTAATGTATCAAGCTTTTAAGCTTTGTGGCAACGTACTTTGAAAAAATTACGCACTTTTTTTTCAAAGTACGTATTTTTTTTTCAAAGTACGTATTTTTTTTTCAAAGTGCGTTAAAATTGGGACAAAAATCAACACACTTTGAAAAAAAATTTCAAAGTGCGTAAAGAGTGTACATCAACATTTTTAACTATGGAGACACTAAATGCACCTTGAAAAAATATGTATAAAACGAAAATTTTGGACTGAGATTTTAGTAATAGACTGCATTATTTTGTTATATTTCTTTCGAAAAACTGATGAATTGATCTACCCTCATCAAGAACGAGGAAAAAACAGGTTGAAAGTCCCCCAGCCCATCTGTTTATCTTTCCTACCTAAATATTTGTATTTACATGACTTGTACATGAATACCATTGATGTAATTTCTCTCAATGAATTTAAGTTAATGTAAAATAGATGAAAAAATTGAGATAAACTTTCCTGAAAAAAAAGCACCCTGTTATATTAAGGAAGAGAGGCTCAGGGGCCATATTGCTGATCTAAGCAACAATATCCAACTATCTATATTTTGGCCTAGGTAGCTTTACAAAATCAAATAAGATACAAAAGAATGTCTAAAATACACAAGTAATTTTTGATACTTCTTAATACTAATAATCAAATAACTGTTAAAAAAGCCATCTATTTTACGAGAGTAAACATTTTTTCTTGCATCTAAAAATTACCAAATAACTGTTAAAAGACCCTAATATTATGCGGGAAAATTATTTTTAATGAGCATACAAACTTGGACCCCGATTTGTCGCATTTCTCGTACATGTAGCCCTAAAGGTCATATTTGGAAAAAAAAAAGAAGAAAATTCTGAATACAGTAAAAAGTATAAGGACGTCTTTAGTGCTTTGAATTTTAGTTCTTTTAAAATTAAAAGTCCATCAATGTTCATTGTCATCATACCTACAGGAAACTTATTTGACAAAGTAGAGAACATTAAGAAATTTACTGGACCAGGTTAAACAAAAGATGTACAATATTTCAAAGTTTGCATTCTTAACGGAGTCCTTTCCTACATTGTTTATATTTGTCCTATCATCTATAAGTTCAGTGTACCCTAGCCACAGGAAAAGTGGCTCACATTATATTCATGTGATGTTCTTTTTATTTGAAAAGTGTGCAAAAATCAGGTAAAGGTTATATAAATATTTTTTCATGCTAATTGGTTTGTACAATATTCACATATTTTTCTTTTTAGAACTTTAATGTGAATTTTTCTTTGCACGATATTTATGCGATATGCTCTTCACGTAAAATTTATATGACAGTTATGTCAAAATCCCAAGAAGTTTTCACAATTTCACTTCTCTTGATTTTCGTCTCTTTCACATGCAAAGAATGCACATGAAATTCATGTAAATTTGATATAAAATTAATGCGAGTCACTTTTGCTTGTGTAATCTCGAAACAGCTACGTGTAGCACAACAATTGCTATATGGAAAGCTATTTAAAATATTGTTAATACTTGATGCCTGAATAGGTCACACGTTCAATACAATTGAATATTATATGAAAGGTTATTGTGTTGGTCATATAACACTGCACACATAGAAAAAACTCCTACTTGCTTTCTATTAACTTTAAAACAAAAAAGTAAAAATACTATTCTTACTTAAATTTATACATTGAAAAAAAAAATCGAACAAAAAAGGACAATATCGGAACATAGATTTACAACATTAACTAAGGACATTCTTTAAGGTCATTTTAACTTAAGCAAATATTAATATAGATAAACTTTATTCAAATGCTAGACGATGGATAAGACGAACAATTTCAGTATTTTTTTTTAAATCCCACCTTTAGAAACATCTTCAGGTGAAATATCCCTATGCTCCAAATTTCACCATTTTTTAAAACAACATTGATTTTCATCAGAAACAACAACATTAGATTCAAGTGGAAAATATTTTGAAGTCTGAAGCATTGCTTACTTTTTCAGAAATGGATATTATATCTAATCATGATATGAAGTAAATTTAATTTCATATGATGAATAGAAAGATCAATATTTTTTTTTATCTCACCATAAAATTAAAAATATGAGGTATGTAAGCAAATAATATTTACTATCATACCTATTGAATTCACATTAGAAAACATACTGAAGCGTTGTTTTTTCAAATCAGAATATCACATTGTTTTCTGTGCTTGCAAAATAAAAATGCATCCATCTACAAGACTTATCTTTTCATCTACAGGGTAATCGTTCTTCAAGATATTTTTAGTGAAATAATATTAATTTATTGATCATAAAAATCCTGCATCTAACATTTCTGTAACAATAAAAGGATTATATGACAAGAGATAGAAATATCTCAATTCTAACAGCCTAAAGGCACTGAGTATAAATAATTTCGGTAAACTATTAATAAAAATATTGGCAATAGAAAATAGAAATCAATATTCGTAACATAGTCCAGTTTTGAATGAGTTAACTTTAAAATGGTCCTCATTATTAAATTCAGGTAAGACACTTCATGGGATTGTTTAGGGGTAATTTCCTTTGAAAGTTATCTCTCTTATCAGAGGGATATTACACCTTTACCCAGTACTCAAACATAAAGCTATCCAAAAGCAAATTTATCTTTTTTTGGGGGGGGAGGGGGGGGGAATTCATTATTTCAAATATTTAAAAAAAAAACAAAAACAAAACAAAACTCTGGATGGCAAATGTTTTAGTATAACAGTACACTGATTATCATATTTCTAAGAGTCAAATCAATGTAATATAGAATCTAAAGCTAGCTTATTCTTTTAACATTTTGTCCTTTCTGATACATTTTTTTGTCAAACAAAACATTCTTTTGGCATATTTTTAAAATAAAATTTGCAACGTGAAATGTCATTAGAGAAGAAAAAATAATTGTTGCTAAATATTGATCACAGAAATAAAAACAAAAGACCCGTGGGCCACATCGCTCACCTGAGCAATGTGGTTAGGAAAAAAGCGAAGATCAGTTCAGCATTGAAAAGCTTAAATGCATAAGTAGTCCCGAACTACCCCTAAAACAGGGCGGGGAGAGGGTTCATGATTTGAACAAAATTGAATCGAATCTACAATAACTAAGTTTGCTTCCATATAAATATGAGCAATCATGGCTTTGCTGTTCTTGAGAAGAAGATTTTTAAATCTTTTTCCTATATACGCCTATGTAAACCTTTAATCGTCCATTGTGACCCCCCCCCCTTACCCCCGGGGGTCTTGATTTGAACAAACTTGAATCAACACCACCTGAGGTTGCTTCCACATAATATGACTAATCATAACTTTGTTGTTCTTGAGAAGAAGATTTTTAAAGATTTTTTCTATATATTCCTATGTAAAACTTTAATCTTCTATTGTGGCCCCACCTTACCCCTTGGGTTGGACATCTGGGGGTGGATATGATTTGAACAAAATTGAATCTACACTACCTGAGGATGCTTCCATATAAATATGAGCAATCATGGCTTTGCTGTTCTAGGGAAGAAGATTTTTAAAGATTTTTTTATATATATTCCTATGTAAAACTTTAATCTTCCATTGTGGCCCCACCTTACCCCTGGGGGTGGACATGATTTGAACAAAATTGAATCTACACTACCTGCAGCTGAGGATGCTTCCATCTAAATATGACCAATCATAGCTTTGCTGTTCTAGAGAAGAAGATTTTTAAAGATTTTTTCTATATATTCCTTTGTAAAACTTTGATCGTCCATTGTTGCTCCACCCTACCCCTGGGGGTCATGATTTGAACAAATTTGAATCTACACTACCTGATAATAATTCCACATTTGTTTTGTTTTTCCTGGCCCATTGGTTCTCGAGAAGAAGATTTTTAAAAGATGCCATTAATTTTTCACTATTTTGCAATTCTCTCCGTTTGGAAGAGGGCATTGCCCTTCATTTGTACAAACTTAAATCCCATTAACCCAAGGATGCTCTATGAGAAGTTTGGTTGAAATTGGCCCAGTGGTTCTGGAGAAGACAATGAAATTGTGAAAAATTAACGACAATGCCAACGACGAGAGACAACGGAAAATTTTGATCAGGAAAGCTCACTTGAGCCTTCGGCTCAGGTGAGCTAAAAAACTCGTCTAGCAATCAATTTACTATTCAGAGTAAAAACAGAATATGCTGTGCAAACGAAGTAATGAGTCGTAGGAACGACACATTTTCAGTGGAAAAGAATGGAAGCAGCCAGTTTTTAGAATTCACCATCATAAAAATATTTACACACTTAGTCATTTTAATTCGAAATTAATATAATTTTTTTCGTTACAGGTAAATCAAGCTCTTGATAGTTATGTACATCATCGGGCTGTGCTGAGCTGTTTTGGATTCTGCTCATGTACACCTCCGAGGCCTTCCTCTTTTCGTTCCAGATCTGTGCGATGTGTTTCCTAAAATCATGAATTTAGAAACTGATAAATATCACAAAAAATGTTACAAAGATGAAATCTTTTATTTCATTCATATTTACAATACATATTTTTTTCTTTCTTTTAAGATAGTATTAGTTCAATATGATAGGGGATTTATCCCAGTTTTTATAGCCGTAAAGCGCAAGAAATAAGGAAATAATTTCAAATGAAATTGATATTAAAATTAATTATCCACGTTAAAGAAAATGTCAAATTTTATGCATTATTTGCATGCTGAAGACATCATATGTGAACAATGATTTTTTATCACTTTCTATGGTAAATGCGAGGTATTATATTGATATTTAAAGAATAAAGTATCATTTTCAATTTATCATTTTCAAAGGGTTGGACACGTTTATGAATGAAATGTCTTGGAATAAAGTTTGCCTTACAAAGACGTGTTTGATTGCCATTAGACATACATGCATGCTTTGATCAGAACAGCTCATTTTACATGATTTAAAAAACAATTTTATAAATTCTTTTGAATTGTTGACATAATATCACAATAATAGTCGTGGGGCACTTATGCAATGGTCCAAAATAAACAAGGTGTGAATTGACCAGACACCATTGAAAACATCTGTTGAAAACTGTAGAATAGAAAATAAACGGCTTCCTGCAACAGTGAACGCACGAGGGATTGGGGTGTTTTTGAACCCTTTGACCGTAAAATCACTATGTATGAATGACACGACTGTCGGTAAATACGACTGTTTACGTATGAAAAATGTTACCCGTTATTCCTAACTCAAACACATACCAAAAAAAAAAGAAGACCAAATTCAGATCGGAAAAAAATTATTCATTCTTTATTGCATCTCGTGTTATTTCGCCAACTAAATTACGTATTTGCTGGTAGAACTTGTCCAAAACAATGCAAAATATCATTAACCGTCTTCTTTCAAAATTTGTAACCTGAACATCTCGTTTTTGGAACATTAATTTAGTGCAGAACGAATCCGATCTTGGACCCGATTATAAAAAAGAATGCTTAAAACTGATTTTCTCTAGCACCTGCTGGTCAAAAGTGACAAAATTCAAACTTGATCTGTAGTGTGTTACTATAAAGGTATCCAGCAAGTTTCATATCAATTCTCAAAAGCATAAGGAAAACAAAGAGGCCCATGGGCCACATCGCTAACATGAGCATATTGGCTAGGAAAAAGCATGAATCAGTTCAATATTAAAATGTTTACAGAGGGGGGGGGGGATTAAACTACCTGAGGATGCTTCCATATCAATATAACAAATGGCTTTTCTGTTCTTGAGAAGAAGATTTTTAAATCGTTTTCCTATATATACCTATGTAAAACTTTGATCCCCATTGTGGCTCCATCCTAACCCCGGGGGTCATGATTTAAACAAACTTGAATCTACACTACCTGATAATGCTTACATATCAATATGACTAAATAAGGCTTTGCTTTCTTGAGAAGAAGATTTTTGAAGTTTTTTCCCTATATATTCCTATGTAAAACTGTGATCCCCAATTGTGGCCCCACCCTATCCTCGGGGGTCATGATTTGAACAAACTTGAATCTACTCTACCTGAGGATCCTTCCGTATTAGTATGACTAATCATGGCTTTGCTGTTCTTGAGAAGAAGATTTTTAAAGATTTTTTCCAATATATTCCTATGTAAAACTTTGATCCCCCATTGTGGCCCCATCCTACCCCCAGGGGTCATCAAATGAACAAACTTGAATTTACACTATGTAAAAAAGCTTTCCTATAAGTTTCAACTTTTTTATCCCAATGGTTCTTGAGAAGAAGATTTTTAAAACATGCCACCATATTTTCACTATACATGTATCTGAGTTATCTCCCCTTGAATGAGGGCGTGGCCCTTCATCTAAAAACCTTGAATCCCCTGCACCCAAGGATGCTTTGTGACATGTTTGGTTAACATTGGCCCAGTGGTTCTGGAGAAGAAGTTGAAAATGTGAAAAATTTACAGCAAACGGACGGAAGGACGGACTACAGACAAAATGTGATCAGAAAAGCTTACTTGAGCTTTCGGCTCAGGTGAACTAAAAAGTGCGGAAAACCAAGTGGGATAGACTGACAGACAGACAAAGGGACAGCTAAACGGACGGACAGACGAAGAGGAGACCTATAGTCCCCTCCGGTTTCACCGATAGGGGAGTATAAATGTAGAAATAGCCAGTGATGAATTCTTTATTCATATTCGTTAATGCTGTATTTCTTAACAATTAATCTGAGTTATAGGCTTTTGAAAGGCTTTGAGAGGGAGCTTAATAATCGACAGTATTTAATCTTGAAATAATTCAGCTGACAGTGAAGGTAAATTGCAACATCATCACTAGGTAATGTTAAATTCGATATTAATGAGTTTTTTTTTTTATATTTAAATTTAGCTTATGGCCTTGATACCTATATATCGATATATATTGATTAACGACAAGGTAGATAAAAAATTTTAAAGTCTTAAATTTACCTTTTTGAAAATACACAGGCAACACAAGCAAATATATTGAGTGTGATTGATATTACAAATACCACTATCCATATCCATGGGAAACAGGTTGTTGCTGAAATTTCCGACGCTGATCCTTTTTGGCCTTTAAACAGAAAATTAAAATGTAATGATAATAAGACAAAATTTTTTAATTTCTTTCTCAAATATTTTCTATGATAGAATCTTTAAGAAAGATGTCGTATTAAAAGTATGTTTAATTAAGAAAAGATATTTTTCCTACGCTTATGATTCAACTCATTTTAGTTTTGCATAAGCATAGAAAACAGATATCACTTTAGACTCCATTTTCACATTTCTAATTTACATACAAAAGGGGAACCAGTAGATTTATTTGGATATATGAATGTTAGACCGAAATAATTTGTTGGCATTTTCTTCTTTTTCTTGCAATGTAGTAAACTGATGATAGATAACAGTGATTATTTTTCTTCATTGGTGATATGCTCAATCCACAAATATTTATTGTTGTTATAAGAAATACAAAAAAATATGAAAAAACATCCCCTCTCCCCGAAACAAAACAACGATAATTAGTTAGAAAGTTATTTAGACTTTTCTGCCATTGATATAGCAAAATTTAACAAAAAAATATTTGTATGCTAACTTAGCTGCCCATGTAAACAAGTCTATAAAATGAGAACATACTTCATATGTCCAAATTTTGTTTTTTCTCAGTTAATAGTCTTGGAAGTTGGAAGGTTGGAAGTAGAAACCATAAGACACTGAGACACATTTTATAGTGCGTATATGATCTAGCTATCACATTTTTCAGGACTTATGAAAACTTTCATCATGTACCTAGCTAGTTATCTTATCGTCAGCAAGCAAGTCGCATAAGGAACAATTTACACTAGCATTTTATGGTCTACAGTAATCTTTTATTAATATTATATTTATCACAGATAGGGATTATTTAATACCATCTTAGTGAAAAAATTGAAATTGAATGGGAGGCATTTTTACAAACTTTATTGTGTAGTATTCAATGCAGAAGGAAGTACATGTACATATTTTCTTTTTGTTTTCTTGTTTTCATTCTAAATCAAACCATGCATGATGCATTTTTCTAAAGTACTTGTGCACTGCTTTAGGTGTAAAATTATTCTACAGTGTTCTTGTTTCTAGAAACTTTTTTTTCACTTGCTTAAACTTTAAAATTTGAACATAATTTACTTTAAGTCATCCATGAGTGGGGTTAAATTTTCGAAGTTTGAGGGTTAAATATTGGTTTATTGGGATTTATTTTTGTGTTTAGGAATACAAGGGTCTCTCCATACATCCAAAATAAAAAAAAAATAATAACCTTAACCCCTAGAAATTTGTAATTTTACAGTATGCAATTTTTTCAAAAGGAAATTTTAAATTCATTTATTTACCAAGATTACACAAGTTTCCATAAAATAATTCCTAGCATCCTGCAAGACAACTTCCATTGAATCTATCACCAGAGTCATTTGGACAATTTGGTCTGCAAGAGTGAGGACAATTTTTGCCATACATGTTGGGTAGACTCCATAAAACAATGTATTATGCATCCTAAGCATTTCACTTTCATTTCATAACGATATGTCATTTTAAAATAGATTTAGGTGAACCAGTTTAAATATGATTTATATTCAGTTTTATTACAATACGAAGAATCCATCCAACCAGAAATGCGTATACAAAAACCGTATGTATGTCTACATTTACTCGTGCATTTTGAAGAGCAGATACTGGAGCAATTTTTACCGTAATGGTTGAATGTACACGCTAAAATACGGAATATTTTTTTTTTCCTTATTACATGTATTCAATATTTGATAAAATAAACAGGATGCGTTTTATGAAACACTGATGCCCCCGTTTATGAGCTTGTAGCGGTGGTTAAAGTTTCTCAAATGCAAGTCAAACTCCAAGATCAAGGTTAAGAAATCAAAATTGTTGTTAAAAAATCAGACTTTTTTTCGATGAATATACCTGTAAAATATGAAAGCCCAAGCATCGTTTTGAAGTTGCGACAAAGGTTAATTTATTTTTAAAAGTTAGTCTTACTCCAAGGTCAGGGTCAAGGGTGCAAAATTAACAATACCCAGGGGAAGGCCTAGTCACAAGAAATTCACATATGATATACAAAAACCCTTGCACTAACAGTTCAAAGATTATAGCTAAGGTTAAAGTTTTTCAAAAGTAGGTCAAACTCCAAAGTAAAATTTGTTGGTATCCAAACGAAGGTCTTATCAAAGAGAATACACCTGTGAAATGTAAAAGCCCAAGTACTTACTGTTCAAAAGGTTAAATTTTGAGAAAGTGGGTCAATCTCTAATGTCAAGGTCAAAAATAATTATACCCAAGGAAAGGTCATGACTCAATGAATTTAAGGCCAAGGTTAAAGTTTCGTAAATATTTACAAAAGTGGGTCAAACTCCTAGATCAAGGTTAAAAGGTAAAATATGTTGGTATTCAAAAAAGAACGATTTATGCAAAAACTTCCATTGTCACGAGCTTTAATTAGATGATCAGTGGTCAATAGATAACGTTACTTTGTTTTGACATACATGTATTTGTCTAATTTGTCTAAAAGGTGAAGAATTCATTTTCTTAAATTACGTCCCTTACATTACTCTTATCACTTAAAAAAACAAAACAAAACAAAACAAACAAAAAAAAAAAAAAAAAAAAAAAAACCTTCAAAAATAGTTCATACTCGGTAGATTTTTATAACCAAACGTCTTGTGAATTTAATGTAAATTAAACGTAAAATAAATAAAGAATGGCCCTTTATCATGCTTAGGAAAATGCATGCAGTAAAGTTTTTCACATGACACTATGCTAGTATGTATTTCAAATACCATTGAACAGTAAGAATTAATCGACTGACTGCAAGATTTTCACAGTTCACCGATGCAATTTATCAAATCGCTGAGAATGTTTTACTTTTGTTTTATCTGTTTTTTTTTTTTTTTTTTTACTAATGAGTATTATATATAGCAATGTCAAATTTCAAATAATGATGTTTCAAGTATGAATAAACTCCATCAAATCCAATTGGTTTCAAGATGACGTTTACTCAGGGTTTAAGTTGACAGAAATGGAATGCTATGAAATAAGAATGTTAATTGATTAATTGATTGTTTGTTGTTTAACGTCCATCTCGAGAATTTTTCACCCATATGGAGACGCCATCACTTGCCGGTGGGGGGCTACAAATTTTGACCTATATTCAGCACTCAAGGCTATTGAGCAGCGAGGGATCTTTTTCGTGTCAGCACCTACTGCGACACCGGTCCTCGGTTTATACGGTCTCATCCGAAGGACCGGTCTCCACGTCCCGCAATGGATACATGTGTACGAACCTGCGACGTAATTCAAGAATCAGCTCCTTACTCCGCGACTCTAGATCAGACGCTCTAACCACTGCGCCACGCGGGCGACAAGAATGTTGATCAGAAATTGTTCTAAATGGATAAAATATCTATGTTATAATTCATTATCTATTTTGAAAAAAAAAATATATTTTATTATTCGAAGCAAAGATGCAAGTCCAAAAGTTAATTTATGGTGGTAATATTTTCACAAAATTCTTTTTTTTTTACAGTATTTATATTAAATTAAGATTCAATGTGTTTTCAACACAATTATGCATGCATTATGAGAGTTAAAGCTTATGTATTATTTTAAAAAAATGAATGGCATGCAATAAAGAATTTAAAAGTATGGGGGGGAACCCATCGAAGAGAAAATATCCCGATAATTTGATCATTGACCTAATATAAATTTAATTCAAGCATAATGAGGACAACAAAGGAAAACTAAAGCTATAAACTCTTAATTTTTTTCATTCAGATTTTTGCAATACTTGATTAGAAATGAGCAAAATTTGGAAATTTGAAAGATGAATTTCGGACAAAAAAAAAAATAGAAGGTTATAGTTCAAACATTAACTATTTATTTATATTTACTAAAACTTTTCCATTTATATCAGAGTTCCGTTACCTGATGTATATTGTTTTTAAAGACAATATTGGTCATAGTGTTATAAAAAGATTGAAGGTATTTTGTTTTCTGTTTGTAAACGTCCCTTTCGAGATTTTTTCACTTATATGGAGAAGACACCAATAGTTGGTGGAGTGCTCAGGGATATTGAGCAGTGACAGAATTTTTTCGTGCCAGCACCATACTGCGACACGCGACCTCGGTTTATATGGTCTCATCCGAATGACAGGTCTCAGTGGGATTCGAATCTGCGACTGCCGACGTAAGGATTAACTCTTTGCTCCGTGACTCTGGAGCAGACTCTCTAACCACTGCGCAAGGCGGATTATTTGAAAGTGAATAATAACACTACAACTATAGGTCTACAATGTACATGTAGGTGGCTTTTCATTCTTATCAATGATTTTTTTTTGTCAACTGAGTAAACATTACCCAAAAAGGTACATGTCCATTAAAAAGAAATTTACTTATCTAAATATCGAAGTCTTAAATCCCGACAAACAGCCATTGACACATTCACCCATCAAGTGGTCACATGGAATGTACATGTACAATGTCCTGAGCATTGGAACTTGCATTCTTGACCGTATGCTTCTTTGGGGCAGGTTGTTTTGACAGCAGTAATTTCAAAAACCATGTATGTCTTTTCAAATATCCGAAATGTTCTTTTGCATTTTGATAAAAAAAATTCTACAATAAGCATAAGAGAAAATACACTTACTTTGAATACACATTTCTCCAAGAAACGGTTCTTTGCATCCTGCAGTACAGCTACCGTTAAATCTATCACAAATGTCATTTGCACAATTTTGACTGCATTCATGAGCACAGTTTTTGCCAAATTTATTAAGAGGACAACCTAAAACGATGATTTTTTAGGAAGTCTAAGTATTTCACATTGATTTTATTTTAAAAAAAAATGTATGTACAGTAACATTGAACAGTATTTAAAAAGATGTTTATAGATGTATGTAAATATAGATAAATGTTCACTTTTGTTGCAATGCGGAGAACCCATCCAACCAGAACTGCACTCACAAGAACCGTCAGTATGTGCACATGTACTAGTGCATTTTGAGGAACAGACACTGGTGCAATTTTTACCATAGCGGTTGACCGTACATGCTAAATTATGATTTAAAATAATTAAAAAATATTTTATTATGATTCAATATTTGATCAAAGAAAAGAAAAAAAACAAAAGTAAACATATCTCCAAAATAACGCGATTATGAGAGGTTATATATATTACCTGTGGTGCAGTTATGTCCAATATAACCGTCTTTACATCCACGAGAACAAATCCCGTCTACGTGATTACAACTTTCATCCTCAGCACAGTGTCCACTACAGCGGTATTTGCATTCTTTTCCAAACCACCCAGGTGTACATTCTGTAAAAGTGAGTAACTGTTCGCTGATGTATCAAAAAGAAGGTATTTTACATTGTCAATAATTATTTGCAATCTTCTTTAACCTATCCACTGCAGTTGTTAAGATATAACAAAATATGATTTTTTGTAAGTACCTCACAAACAAGCATTTACATATTGGAAGTTATTAAAACTTACCTATGTTACACAAATCCCCAATATATCCACCGCTACATCCCAAGTCACAGTGCCCAGTTTCTTTGTTACATGATTCGTCATTTAAACAATGTCCACTGCAGTAGGAAGTACAGTTAACGCCAAAACGTCCAGCATCACAAGCTGTAATTTGATTACTTCATGTTCTTATGGTAAATGGATGTAAATGGATGTTTGTTTAAAACAGATACAAAATTCTTCTCTTACATTACATATCTTACTTAAGTCTTACTCTGATTATCAGGGGAAATATTAATACATCAAACATATAGTTCATATCTTGTATATTTCTTATGCCTAACAAAACACGTAAACTGAAGATGCTACTTAGAATTAATTGACTGAATAAAATAAAAATCTTACACAGTTTTATCTATGCAATTTTTAGATTTGCTCAGAATGATTTTTTATGTAAATATATTTTTAAATGAACATTTTAGTTAGTAAAATTGCAATTAAAGATGTTTCATGTATGCAAAAACTTCACTCAATTGGATAAAAAGGTAACCGTCCTTTAGAAAGTCATTTCCTTATTTAAATATTAAAGTCTTACGTTTATTGCATAAAGTCCCAGTCCATCCCACATTACAGCCTCTGGCACATTCACCCGTCACGTGGTTACATGGAGTTCGATCTTTGCAATGTCCTGAGCATTTGGATTTACATTCGTGACCGTATGATCCATTAGGGCAAGCTATTTTGACAACAATAATTTTAAAAACCATTTAGAGCTACACAAATATCCGAAATATGCTTGATATGTATTGAATAAAAATTCACCTTACATGATTGACATTTTTTTCCCTCCCAGCCCGCCTTGCATTTCATACATGTTCCTTGGACAATATCACATTCAATTCCAAAACAATTAGTGGGACAATTCTTATCACAATTCATCCCGTACTTTCCTCTAGAGCATCCTGTTAAAAATATTTCATAACTTTAGAAACAAGAATAATAACAAGAGTTTTTAAAATTACGTCTTTAAATTTACCTTCCACTACCACTTCACATAACTGAATGTAGGACATGGATTCATATCCCTCTGGATACGTCACTCCACTCAGTCTTTCGTTGTAGTAGATGACATATCGACCATATCTTATACAGTTTGTTGTGAAATTTAATAGAGGTAACTCCGGTCCGTCTTTGTAGCACATATACCCATCTTCTTTTTTTGTAGAGTTTGAGAGATAAAGAGAAAATCCAGCAAATCTACCCCTCTGCCTCAGGACTAAAAACGAGAGAAGATGGTATGTGAAAATTAAAAACATTGAACTAGGACAAAAATCCACTTAATATTCTTGATGACGAATCTATGCATTCATTATAAATAAACCCGGGTTCCGCTATATGATTGATCAACCAAAAACATGGGTAGTGGGTTTTGATTATCCGTGCTTAACAAACATTATAACGTTTATTTGTTACCTGCATAACTATGCGTATTTGTTTTTATCGACAAAGTGGTTAAAAAAATATTCGAATAACTATCGAACTTGCTCTCCATATGGAAGGATATTATTTCGTCGACGTGCATTAACCGTCTGGTAGTTCAGTCTGTAGAGCGTTCGCTGCGTGATCGGAAGGTCGTGTGTTCGAATCACGTCCGCGACCGACCTAAGTCGATAAAAAAAAAAAATTGGTAGGAACTGTTCTGTCGCCAAGCGCTCGGCACTTTAAAGTGAAAGTTGCGGGTCCTTCGGATGAAAACGTTAACAAGAGGCCCATGTGCCACATCGCTCACCTGAACACAATGGCTAGAAAAAATACAGATCAATTCAGTATTGAAAAGTTTACATGGGGATGGGGTGGGGGGGGGGGGGCTTGAATTTTAAACTACCTGAGGATGCTTCCATATCAATATAACAAATGGCTTTGCTGTTCTTGAGTAGAAGATTTTTAAAGATTTTTTCCTATATATTCCTTTGTAAAAATTTGATACCCCATTGTGGCCCCTCACTACCCCCACAGGTAATCAGAGGAACAAAATTTAATCTACACTAACCGATGATGCTTCCATATCAATATGATTGAACATTGCTTTGCTGTTCTTGAGACAAAGATTTTTTTCCTTTATATTCCTATGTAAAACTTAGATCCCCCATTATGACCCAAACCCATCCCGGGGGTCAAGATTTGAACAACTTGAATTTACAATACCTGAGAATGCTTCCATTTCAATATGACTAAACATGGCTTTGCTGTTCTTGAGAAGAAGATTTTTAAGGATTTTTTCCTATATATTTCTATGTAAGCTATGATCCCCCATTGTGACCATACCCTACCCCCGAGGGTCATGATTAGAACAAACTTGAATCTACACTATTTGAGGGTGCTTCCATATCAATATGACTAAAAAAGGCTTTGTTGTTCTTGAGAAGAAGATTTTTAAAGTTTTTTCCTATATTTCTATGTAAAACTTTGATCCCCCTTATGGCCCCACCCTACACCCCTGAGGTCATGATTTGAACAAATTTGAATCTATACTACTTGAAGATGCTTACATATTGTAAATCATATACGGTACCAATTCTGATGCACCAGATGTGCATTTCGACAAATTATGTCTCTTCAGTCATGCTTAAGCCGAAAGGTTGGGAATCCAAAATTTAAATAAAAAGAATTGGAAGAGCTGAAAAAGTGCCAAATACTGGAACCAAATACGTCGAAGGATCAGAGCTATGCATATATCAATAAGACTAAATAAGGCTTTGCTGTTCTTGAGAAGAAGATTTTTAAAGTTTTTTCCTATATATTCCTATATAAAACTTTCAACCCCCATTGTGACTCTACCCTATCCCCGGGGGTTATGATTTGAAAAAAAACTTGAATCTACACGATTTGAGGATGCTTCCATATCAATATGACTAAACAAGGCTTTGCTGTTCTTGAGAAGAGGATTTTCATGTTTTGTTTGTTTTTTTATTATTGTTTTAACGTCCCTCTCGAGAATTTTCACTCAACCGACGCCACCACTTGCCGGTGGAGAGCTGCAAATTTTGACCTATACTCGGCACTCAGGGCCATTGAGCAGTGAGGGATCTTTTTTGTGAGGGATCTTTTTCACCTACTGCGAAACGGGACCTCGGTTTATACGGTCTCATCCGAAGGACCGGTCTCCACGTCCCACAGTGGGGTTCGAACCCGCGACGTAAGGATCAACTCCTTACTCCGCGACTCTAGAGCGAACGCTCTAACCACTGCGCCACGCGGGCGAGGATTGTTTTTTAAAGTTTTTTTCCCTATATATTCCATTGTAAAACTTTGATCCCCCATTTTTGCCTCACGCTAACCCAAGGGGTCATGATTTAAAGAAACTTGAATCTACAATACCTGAGGATGCTTTCATATTAATATGACAAATCATGGCTTTTCCGTTCTTGAGATTTTTAAAGATATTTTCCTATATATTTCTATGTAAAACTTTGATCACCCATTGTAACCCCACCCAACCCCCGGGGTCATGATTTGAACAAACTTGAATCTACAATACCTGAGGAGGCTTCTATATCAATATAACAAATCACGACTTTGCTGTTCTTGAGAAGAAGATTTGTAAAGTTTTTTCCCTATATATTCCTATAGAAAACTTTGATCTCCCATTGTAGACCCACCCTTCCCCCAGGGGTCATGGTTTGAACAAACTCGAATCAACACTATATAGCAAAGGTTTCCTATAAGTTTCAACTTTTTTGGGCCATTGGTTCTGGGAAAGAAGATTTTTAAGATATGCCACCAAATTTTCACTATTTCTGAATTATCTCCCCTTCAATGAGGGCGTGGCCCTTCATTTGAATAAACTTGAATCCCCCTCACCCAAGGATGCTTTGTGGCAAGTTTGGTTAAAATTAGTCCATTGGTTCTGGAGAAGAAGTCGGAAATGTGAAAAGTTAAAAGACGGACGGACAGACAGACTGGCTACATTAAAAATGTGATCAGAAAAGCTCACTTGAGTTTTCAGGTCAGGTGATCTAAAAACCAAGGATCCGTGTCATGGTAGGCGTTGGCATGATAAAGAACCCTCATTGCTCAATGACTCTGAGTGCCGAGTAAAAATCTCAATTTGAAGCCCTTCACCAGTATACGGTGACGTCTGTATATGAGTGAAAAATTCTCGAACGGGGCGTAAAACAACATACAATCAATCAATTAATCTTTTTAGGATTTTTTAAGGCTGTTTACATATATAAAAGCGGTAGAGCGCTCGCTCCGATATCGGGAGGTCGAGAGTTCGAATCTCGGCCGCGACTGACCTAAGTCGATAAAAAAAATGGGTAGCAACTGTTCCTTTGCCATGCGCTCGGCACTTTGAAGTGAAAGTTGCGGGTCCTTCGGATAAGACATAAAAACAGAGGTCCCGTGTCAGGCAGGCGTTGGCACGATAAAGATCCCTCACTGCTCAATGGCCGCAAGTGCCGAGTAAATGTCAAAATTTGAAGCCCTTCACCGGTATATGGTGACGTCTCTATATGAGTGAAAAATTGTCGAAAGGGACGTAAAACAACATACAATCAATCAATCATATATAAAAATCTCAGTTTTGTTTTGATTTATTTTGTGTTCTTGAAAATTGTGTCGGGTATAGTGAGAGGTCCCTCATTGCTTTTCATTATAATGAGACCTCCCGCTGATGACTTGCTATTAAGTTGGAATTCCCTATAGGAAGTCTCATTATATAGTCAGTTTTTTGTCGGAGAGTCTTACTATATCTCCAGCTTTCCCCCTTAAAGGATTATTTTCTATAAGGTCATTTTGCGGCATACGATAAAATCACTTAAAACTGAAATTTTATGTAACTTTCATCATTCCATTTCCTGATTATGATGTTTATAGTTCAGCAATGATCACCTAATTCACGTGATTTAGAGATACCACAAACGGTGGTCAAATAAAGAAAAATTGGGGGGAGGTCTATTAACATCAGGTTTCTATGTTTCTAATTGTAAATGATATATTTTTTTTAATTTATGCCGGACACATATTAAATTAAAGTAATGAATACTAAGATTGTTTCATTTAAGGATTAAGTTAACTTTGATGACGAGAAGTTTTATGCATTTAATTTTTGCAAATTTTACATGTTAATCTTTACAAAATACAAACCCATTGATGTTGAATTGTTTAAAATAATCATTTAATTTAAACTATTATTATACCCCCGCTCCGAAGGAGAGGGGGGCATACTGTTTTACCCTTGTGTGTCTGTCTGTCTGTCCGTCTAGCTGTCTGTGTTTCTGTCTGTCCGTAACAAATTTTGGTCGCGGTTTTCTCAGCAACTACTCACTGCAGATGCTTGAATGCTTGAAATTTTAGCACAATCTTTGTTAAGGCATGCCATATGGTGGGATTTATTTTTGTACGAATTCGATGTCAATTTCCTGTTAATCCGTGCGTCTGTCCGTACCATAAATAACTAATTTTGGTCGCAGTTTTCTCAGCAACTGCTCATTGCAGATGCTTGAAATTTTAGCACAATCTTTGTTTAGGCATGCCATATGGTGGGATTCATTTTTGTACGAATCTGATGTAAACTTCCTGTTAATCCGTGCGTTTGTCCGTACCATACATAACAAATTTTGGTCGTAGATTTCTCAGCAACTACTCATCGCAGATGCTTGAAATTTTAGCACAATCTTGTTTAGGCATGCCATATAATGGGATTCATTTTGGTACAAATCCGATGTCAACTTCCTGTTTATCCCTGCATCTTTCTGTACCATACATAACAAGTTTTGGTCGTAGTTTTCCCAGCAACTACTCATCGCAGGTGCTTGAAATCTTAACACAATATTTGTTTAGGCATGCAATGTGTTGGGATTCCTTTTTTACTCATCCAAAGTCAATTTCCTGACTATCACTGTGTTTGTCCATAACTGAACTTGTGTATTCACATCAGAGCGGGGGTTTTATTAGTGAGCATTGGCTCACAGACTTATTGTTTTATATAAATTTATTTGTAATTGTATATTGTTTTTATAGATGTACTACCTAATTTACCTATGAAATGATCATATAAGAAATGTAGGATTAAACTATCATATTTGTGTATCAAATATTGAAAACTTTGAAGGCTTTTGTTTGTAACTGAATAAAAATTGAGTTGTAATTGATAAAATAAATTAACAAAAATAAACGTTTCATTCACATACATGACGAAAATATTAATGCAAGTACATGTTGATTTAAACATATGAGCAGTCAGTATATAAAACTCAGAGCGGTTGTATTAAAACATATACTGTAAGATGGAATAAAATTGTAAGAATTACTTTGATTTCATTTCATTTTTCATGAATAACAATAAGTATAATTAAAATATTATTTAAAGTATAAAACACAAAATTAATGTATATATAAAAGTCAAGTCTTTGCCCCCTTTTTAACGGCATTTCATAAAAACGGGGAAGATTTTCAACAGCTCTTTCAATTATGCAGGAGTTTTAGTATATCCGTGGACTAGCATTCCAGGTACAAAATGGGCCCTAAGGGTTTGACGCTCACTTCGAACTCGTGAGGTCGAAGGGTTCGTTTCTCATTCCATGTGCCACGTCATAAATTAAGGCATTAAACTCGGCTAGTGACTGTTTCTTTGCTAAGTCTTCGGCGCTAAAAGTAAAAGTGATAGGTCTTTTGGATCTTTTGGATATTACCTTAAATAAGAGGGTCCCGTCAATAATGAAACCATGCATTAATCAAGATTGTGACACTTCAACTAATACGGATAATTCTAAAAAAAAAAGCGTAAAGCAACATTCAATTATCAGTCACATGTGACCTTAGGAAACCCCTTTTCCTCCTTGTTATT
This sequence comes from Saccostrea echinata, assembly GCF_033153115.1. Lineage (NCBI taxonomy): Eukaryota > Metazoa > Mollusca > Bivalvia > Ostreida > Ostreidae > Saccostrea > Saccostrea echinata. The sequence goes on along the minus strand of NW_026889776.1, from coordinate 11,702,495 downwards.
TATTTTTTAAAGATAGAATGCTGTTCTTTTAGCTAATAGTGCTACAAAAAATGTGCGTTGCATCCTGAAATCCAAATACATTGAGTCCGGTAACACAGAATACTTGGATTCTATGTCACTCATACGGAAAAAAAACGTTTCAGACGCAAATTTCCTTCAAAAACTATCCTATTAGTAATTCCCTATTTATAGAAGTTGAATGTGCACCTACAGAAAAATTAAATTAAATCCAAATAGCAAATGTATCTTCCCTCTATAATAAATACAGTGGATATCTTTTTACCATTTCTAGTACTAACAGTTATAAGTACGCCTTAGGAATAAATGCAAAAATGTAGCATAAGTAAACTAAACTTTAATAATTAAAAAAATAATTTTAATAAATAACTCATATTCACACCTAAGTATGTTAAAAAAAATTCCTTAATTTCTAGAAGTAAGTTCAATGAAAATTGTCTTCACGTGTAATTTCATAACACCCAGTCTTTCCAGTCCTTTGATTTTAGATTTTTTAGTAAAAAGGTTACATCTTTCATGTAGAAATGTATGGCTTACATAATTTTTGTTTATTAAATAGATACATGTGCTCTAAATGAACGTTAAGAATATGAAATAATCCACATAACCTTCATTTTCATTTATTAGATTTTCCTGCAGAAGCGAAAGTTTTCTTTTTACATGCCATAACCACCTTCAAACGAGTTCATAATCTGGTAGTCACTTAAAAGTTTACATGTAAATTTTGGCGTTGGTTAAAGGTGTAGAAGTTGCCTTACAGACCAACCCTCTGTGACTTTATATCATAGCAAATACTATAGCATCATTGTAACACTTCGGTAGACATCAGCAACAATCTTGGGTTTTTATAAATTATATATTATATGGAGAAAATCCTACAACATTCATACAACATACTTAACATTCATACTTTACGTAAGGGTTAGTGTACGAGTAGTGCTCCATTCCTTAAAAGTAATGGTGCCGAGGCCCCAAATGGGCCGAGGTCCATTGCTTTTAAGGAATGGAGCGCTACGAGTATATTAACCCGCGTAAAATCCACCTTTTTAAATGCTTGTAATTATTCTTTGTTAATATATAAGAAAGAATATTTATAAGATATATTGTAAATATACATTTAACATATTAGTAGTATTTATTTATATATAGAGAGAAAGTAAGGCGAAAAAAGTGTACTTAAGTTATTTAAATCCGCTGTCATTCAACAGCTTCGATAGAAAGTGAGATGAGTACCTGACTCGAATGGGAAGGTACCGGCTTCGATTCTCAACAGTGCCACATTTATTTTCTTTATGTGAAAATAAACTTGTTAAAATTTTCTAAGTTCTTTCCTCGGTAGAGTACGGCAAGGAGAATATGAACATACATGTAACAAATTCTGTTTTCAATGTAATTTGCAACTCTCCATTCCTGAAAAATAAAAGAGCGCTTAAACAAAAGAGTGACGTCACAGGTGGATTTTACACGCAATTCACTAACTTTAAATACCCGTCAATATCACAATATGAATTAAATTAAATATATATCTTGAAATTATGAATTATTAATATAAATAAATAGATAAAACCTTACTAGCCTACATCACCCTATATCTTCATAATTAAATTATGTGCATACACCTTGACGGTGTGCATAGGTATGGGAGGGCAGGTAATTTAAAACGAGTTTTGTTAGTGTGTAGTGTTCATAACTCACTCACACTCTCTCTCTCTCATACACCCCTTTCTTTCTATTACACTGAATCACGTGACAAACACAATGAACAGGAGACAAACATTGAAGACACTAAAGTACCTGAAACTGAAACACAAATTGGTGGATCCAATATCCAACACCTGGCTACATCATTAACAAGTCAACATTTATCATTAAACTGTACCATTCGATTCCCAGTGCGGAACGTGGAAACCGATCCTTCGGATGAGACCGTATAAACATAAGTTGCCTGTTGCAGTAGGAGCTGGCACGAAAAAGATCTCTCGCTGCTCAAAGGCCGTAAGTGCAAAGTATCATTAGGTATGTAGACACTTATGTGACGTCAGTTATTAGGCCCCATGCGTGTTCAAATGAAAACAAGACATTGAATATGATCTGGACGGTTTGACACGTGGAGGGGGCATAATCACACCTCCACACCTTATTTGCATAAATCGGAACTTTTCGGAGATAAACGTCATAAAATATGAACAAAATCCGTAAACGTCCGAACAGCTTTCATTTCGAGATCTCTCGAGAATTAGATGAGACCAACACGCGAGAGGTGAAAATCGAGAGAAATATTCAACTTGAAAAAAGAGGTAAAACTTTATGTTTTCTCGATTTGCAAGGTTTTTAAATTGCATAAAGTTAAAAAAAAACAATCGTTTCTTTACATTAAAAGTGAAAGTATGTATGAAGTTTCTCATTCTGCCACGTGCTATTGTACATGAAAGTGTCAAAACAGCACCTCTCGATTTTGTAAACATTTTTCCACGTGCAAGGGAGTAGTTGTGTCGGTTAAGATGAATACACATACACGGGTTTAGGAAACAAAAGCACTCGTAAGTAGAAGTTGATTTATTTTTTCGATTACCTGTAGCACAAAATGGCTAAATATTTAAGGGCAAGTTTGTAAAAATGCTGTAAAAGCATGTTTTGAATTGAAGAAAAAACGTAGGTGTGCTATAGTCCGTTCCTAAACAAGCTATGTGTATTCAGAGATTGCCCAGTGATCTGTGAGAACCTTGTGTCTTTTTTTTAACACCAAGAGACTTAAATTTAATTCTATCAATATCATACAACATGCACACAAGCTCTGCCGAATTTCTTCTACATATGTATAAGTGTTTACATTTGTTTACATTTTGCACTTCTAATATTGTCAGTTATATATACAAATTATGCTGTTTTCAATAGAACCTAATGATAAGAAAATGTTTGCTACTTCTCTTATTTATCACAGAATTTATGATCAGATGATGCCATGCAGTTCTCACATACACTCAACAAAATAAGTTAAGGGCCAACTAGAGAAATTTATTTTATGCAAGATATTTTGTAAATCTAGTGGAAACAAATGATACATTAAATGTTAAACAACAATAAATTTCCAATAATGAACAACTGAACAACATGCAGTTGGAAAAGCAAGGAGAATATCCATCAACACAAGATTTCAAAAGGAAAACCAAGCAGGACTTTGTGGGTTTTGATAAGCATGAACAGTCCAAACTTTTTTTTAATATCTTGTGTGACCACCTCTAGCCCTTCTCACTTCCCTGTATCGATTTGGAAAACTGTTAATTAAATTCCGGAAGTTATCCTGGGGAATCCTTGACCATTCCTCAACAAGAGCAATCTAAAGTTCACTGAGCGTGTTAGACTGGTTTTGCCTTTCTAAAATTTGTTTCTAGAGCATGTCGCATGTATGCTCTATTGGATTAAGATCAGGCGATTTTGCTGGCCAATCCATTCTCTCGATTGTTTCCTCTTCCAAATAATGGTTGACCACTCTCGCACGATGGGGCCTGGCATTGTCATCCATCAAAATGAAATTTTTACCGATGGCGCCAGCGTAAGGTCTTGCAATAGGTGCAAGGATCTCATCCCTGTAACGGAAACCGGTAAGAGACCCATTCCTTATGGCATAGAGGTTAGTGGAACCGTCGTAACTTATACCTGCCCAAACAATGACTGACCCACAACCAAACCGGTCATGTTCAGCAACGCAACAGTCTCTGAATCGCTCGTTTTTCTTCCTCCACACACGCCTACGGCCATCATTGAAATCTAGACAAAATCTGGATTCATCAGTCCATAACACTCCTTGGATATGATGATGGTCCCAGTTGATATGGTCTTGAGCAAACTGGAGGCGACGGTTGCGATGTTTCACGGTCAAAGGTGGGCGCATTGCAGGTCTTCTGGCACGTAATCTCGCATCATGAAGTCTGTTTCGTAAGGTTTGTGCGGAGATCCGTATACCTGTTGCTACTGTCAGCTCTCTGTTGAGTGCAACTGCTGATGACATTCGATTTCTCTTGGCAAGTAGTGCTATTTGTCTATCTTGTCTGACAGTTGTACTTTTTGGGCGACCACTTTTACGTCTCTGTATAACGCTATTAGTCTGTTATTATCGTTTCAACAAACGTCCGATTACAGAATGGCTGACACCCAGTTGCGCACCAACTTGACGTTGTGAACATCCAGCTTCTAGCATTCCAATGGCCCTTGCGGCTTCCTCTACTGTCAGATGTCTTCTTTGAGGCATAATAACTAATTAAAGGTCAAAAGGCAACTAATATTGACCAAATAATTGATTGCTGTTCCTTTTGAAGTTTGCCAGTGGGATTACAAGACAACCAATATCACAGGAATGTGAATAATGCCAAACTTTCAATAACCGAAAATCCCGAGAAAAGAGCAAAATTCAAGAGTGTGTTTGAATAACAATTCTTGAACAGGTATGGAAACCTAGATAAGGCAAAAAATACAACATAATTTAGTTATAGTTTTTAAAAGTTTAAAAAAAATTAAGTGGCCCTTAACTTTTTTGTTGAGTATATATCAAACTTTACAGACATGAATATTAATTTAATACACCCAAACTTTACATATGCAGTTTATGATATCCTGGAACATTTCTCGCATGTTTACCACTTTCAACTTATGAATACAATGTACTTTAAGTTAGTTGATTTTTTTTCTTATAAAAACATTGTCCATCCAAAACTAACTAATGAAAAAGTATAAATATTATACAGTAACATTGCAGGCATCAGTCTGTAATATTGAAATAATTTAAGACCTCTATCAATGTAAACATAATTTATATTGTCAATTTATTTTTATACTACTGTTAATATTAGTAACTATTTTTTTGCTTCGTCTATTTCAGGTTCAAGTACGTGTTGAACAGCCATCCCCATAAAGCGGTATGAAAACACACACACACACACACACTTAACAATATAAAGTCATGAAGAAATAAAAAAAAAATCATTAAATTTAGAAAATCTATATTATGTAGCATAAAAATGTGACATCATTTCAGGGCTAAGAATAATGATTTACTTTCACTGGTCACTAAAGGGCTATCACCTTAAATGTTTTTCTGGTCAGCTCTGAGTACTTCAACTGTCCCACAGGGCCAGTAGATTTTAAAAAGACTGGCCCAAAACCATAAAAAATAATAGTGATATATTTTTTGTTTATATTGTGATACTTAGTAGTTTAACTTAACAAAACAAGAAAAGACAGAACTTTGCCTGGCAAGATTAGTTACTAGCCCAACTATAAATGAATTTTGTAACATGTATACATAATAAACAATGACCCAATGGACACATGCCCTCACAATGTACTAGCCTAAATTAAAAATTCATTGGCCCCAGTCCAGTGGGCCATTAATTATTTCGAGCCCTTCATTGTAAATTTGTAACTTACTATAATTCAATAAGTTGGCTTTTGCAACAATCTGTGCTTTTTTGTATTTTTTTTAATGATATGTCCATCCGCACCAGTGATGATCCCACACAAATTACACACACAAGAAAAATAATTTTATTTCATTAAAAAAATTAAATGGGTTTTACAGATTTATCTTTTTTGATTTTTTAAGAAAGGCATGTTGGTTGAATTTGAAAATGAACTTCCATGTGCATGGTGTTGTAATGCACATAAATCATAAATGAGAATTTCATTCTAAAAAATATCAAATCTAAAAATAAATAAATCTAATCAAACTATTATTTGAAATGTATGTTTCTTGCAGGATATTCTGAAGACATGTACAGTGATGACGTGAAAGTTCAAGATTTGCCTATTGTGAGCATTGTAAGGATAATTTTATAACATATTATATGTAACATTATTACATGTATTTAGTTATTATGCCTGATTGGAAGAAACAAAGAAAGGATATTTTAATTTTGCTCAGTTGCACCAATATCTGTTATACATGTGTATCTATGTAAAAAAAAATCCTGTGGATAATTTGCCAGACAGAGAGATAGAGAGAGGGGGGGGGTAATTGAAAATTATGCATCCGTTCCTTTTTTTTGCTTTGTTCAAACGATTTATTCACATTCTGGTTTTTTTTTTCTTTTTCAGCAGATACCTTGGTAATACAGAATGGGTAAAAAAAAAAGCACATAGGTTAATCGCATCATGCTGCATTGCAGTGAGTTTATATTCAGAGAAATTTATCATTAAATGAGATTTAAAAAAAAAATAAAAATTAAACAGTAAAACACACTTGGCTGTATGTTTATGCAGACAATTTTTTTGAACTGCAAATTATACCAATACATGATTCAGCATATTCTGCACACTTAAAATGATTTACATATTTGTTTGATTTGCAAGTAGTGCAATTCTATTTGTCAGTATTGTTCATTCATGCAATTCTCTTTGTGATCTAAATGCGAATACATGCATATATATTTATTTATACTAATTAAGTTAAGAGGATTGTATTAATTTATTATTCATATTTGTATTTCAGCTGTAACAGAACAATTTATCTGATGCAAGCATCAACTATGAGAATAGGAAAGGAGGTTAGGTCCAAAGAGAAGGTATGTTTATAAGTGGTGATGATATATTATTGATGTAAATAGATTATAGCAATTAAATAGAAAAAACAATTGTAATTTTGCCAGTCAGAAAAAAACAAAATGAAAAATTTTTTAGCTCAACTGAGTCAAAGGCTCAAGGCATAGGGACTTGAGACAATCTTAGCAAAATCGGGTATATAGTATAAAAGGGCTCCCCTATTATACTATAGCTATATACCCGATTTTGCTAAGATTGTCTCAAGTCCCTGTGGCTCAAGGTACATGTAGCTTTTCTGATCAAAATTTGTCCGTTGTCTGTCGTTGTTGTCATTGTAAACTTTTCACATTTTCATCTTCTTCTCAAGAACCACTGGGCCAATTTTCAAACAAACTTGGCACAGATTATCCTTGGGTAAAGGGGATTCAAGTTTGTTCAAATGAAGGGCCACACCCTCTTTCAAGGGGAGATATCTAAGAAATAGTGAAAAATGGCTGTATTTAAAAATCTTCTTCTCAAGAACCGGAGGGCTAGAAAAAAAAAAATAAATTTAAGTGAAAGTTTCTTGACAAAATGTAGATTCAAGTTTGTTCAAATTCCCAGGGGTAGGGAGGGGCCATAATAGCCAGTCAAAAATTTACATAGAAATATATAGGAAAAATTATTAAAAATCATCTTCTCATGAATAGTAAAGCCATGATGGTGATATTTATATGGAAGCATTCTTAGGTAGTGTAGATTCAAGTTTGTTCAAATCATGACCCCTGGGAATAAGGTGGGGTCATAATGGCCAATAAAATTTTACATAGAAATATATAGAAAAATCTTTAAAAATCTTCTACTCAAGAACAGCAAAACCATGATTGGTATTTTTAATATTGAAGCATCCTCAGGTAGTGTAGATTCAGATTTGTTCAAATCATGACCCCTGGGGGTAGGGAGGGGCCATAATAGCCAATCAAAGTTTTACATAGAAATATATAGGAAAAATTCTTAAAAAATCATCTTCTCATGAACAGTAAAGCCATGATTGGTGATATTTATATGGAAGCATGCATTCTTAGGTAGTGTAGATTCAAATTTGTTTAAATCATGACCCCTGGGCAGAGCTCCAGATAAGGTGCGTATTTGCAGAAATATGCATTGAATTTTTTAAATACGCATTAGAAATTAAATCAGGGCGTACAATTACGCATTAAAAATCATAAATAAGCATTACACTACAAAGTACTGTATACGACGGATTGAATGGTGCAAGTACGATTTAATTAATTATGTGAAATGAGGTCAGCTCAGTGTTTCAATTTTTATCAAAAGGATTTTTTTTTGCTTTCCACATGCTCCTGTGCTATAAATAGCACCACGCGACTTTTAATGCAAACGGGTAGTAACTCTAAAACTATTACCTCGATCGATGCCAATTTAGCAAAACCTAATACTGTATATGTTTTTGATTAAAAAAAAAAAAAAAAACAAGTGGGACATTTTGAGAGGGGGAGGTGGGGATGAGAATCTAAAGATTAATTTTATCTGGCCAAAGGAAGGATATTTTTCTCAGTAAACTCTTGCTATGGTCGATATAGGCCTAATCTTAAATGGAGTTCTGTGTGCCTGTGGTAACTTTGCTTACCGTATTGTCTTTCTGATGAAAGAAACGAAATGTTTCTCGGTTATAGCTAAAAGCTGACAATTTTTTTTTAAAATTTCATTAACCTAATTGATTAATGCAGAAACTATCCGTTTTTTATATTCCTCTTTCAAAAACACTTATTTCGATAACAAGCTAAAAATTACATTAGATGTCAAAAGAGCAAAAGATTAACAAAATACTCATTGATTATTTTGCTGAAAAGCAAAATCTGCATTGATTTGAAAATCAGGAAGTAAATACACTTTGAGGTAAAAAATTATCCGGAGCTCTGCCTGGGAATAAGGAGGGGTCATAATGGCCAATCAAATTTTACATAGAAATATATTAATAGAAAATCTTTAAAAATCTTCTTTTCAAGAACAGCAAAGTCAGGATTGGTGATTATCATATGGAAGCATCATCAGGTAGTGTAGATTCAATTTTGTTTAAATCATGATCCCCGGAGATAAGGTGGGGCCACAATGGGGGATCAAAGTTTTACATAAGAAAATAGAGGAAAAAATCTTCTTAAGAACAGAAAAACTATGTTTAGTCATATTGACATGTAAGCACCCTCATACAGTATAGTGAAGATTCAAATTTGTTTAAATCATGATCCCTGGGGTAGGGAGGGGTCACAATGGGGGATCAAGTTTTTACAAAGTAGTATAGTGGAAAAAAATCTTTAAAAATCTTCTTCTCAAGAACAGCAAAGTTATATGCTATATGGATATTGAGGCATCCTCCAGTAGTATATAATTCAACCCCCCCCCCTTCCAAGTAAACTTTTCAATATTGAACTGATTTGTGCTTTTTCCTCGCCGTTGTGCTCAGGTGAACCCATGGGCCTCTTGTTAAAGTCTTAATTCTTGTCAAGAACAGACAGGTCATGATAAGTCATTATACTCATATCATCTTGCTAGCATCCTCTGAGATAGTGCAGAGCAGATTCAGATTTGTTCGAACCATATTCCCTGTGGGTAGTGTAGAGCCACAGTGGGGGATGAAAGTTCTGTTCTAAATATTTAGGGTAAAAGCCTTTTAAAAGTCAGGCCCACCATAAATCATATTATTATGCATGAATAAATTTATCTTAGTAAAGAATCCCATAATCCAGGGTTAAGGATGGGCCATAATAAGGGGTAAAATATTAATCTGGAAATAGTTAAGAAGGGGGGATCTTACGTAAATATTGGAAAATCCTTTTTTCATTTCATGGACCTTAGCTAAGAGGGGGCTAAAATAAGTTTTCATAATTTTATTTCCAATTTTAAGGAGACTTGAGTTTTTTGTTTTTTTTTTTTTGATCTTTTTCTCTTTCAATTCATCTTTAAACATGAAACTAGTTGCAACTTAAAATAGGTGGTTATAAATAATCAACAGAGCTCACAAACTCTATACATGTGGTTAAAGTATCTACAAATATCAGAGAAAGGAAAACAATATTTTAGGGCATAGAAAAGGGGCTTAACTCTTATCATTACAACACAGTTGAAAAATGTGTGTTGTTGAGAAACATTTGAATATAGTGCAGTATAATTAAGTACAGCTAAACTTCAGTATCTTAAAATCAAACAATTTCGACTACCTGGGGTATGTTGACATTCATCAGTATTACCTAAATAAATGATTTGCTAACACTTGGAAATGCATATGATTTATTTTTATTTAATTGGTTCATTTTGTACAAATCTTTTTCTCATGCATATTATTGATGAACATTATTAAACCTCTACTGATTTTTTCCCTGTATAACATTAGATCGTTAGATGTGACTATTTCCGTAGAAATCGTTAAGAATGGACTATGGACTAATCCCCATGTGTTAGTCAAGTGAGCTAATCCCTGCTTCGAAAGCTAATTCCCGGTTATACGTAATCCTTTAGGTTTTACTTTAACATTGGTATGATATGTGAATGGACTAATCCCCATGTGTAAGTTCAGTGAGCTAATCCCTGCTTTGAAATCACGTTATCTGAATCCTCTACATTTTACGTTTGTATCGGTATAATAAAACAGTTAAAAGTATACAATTGAGGGAGTTAGCAAAATTCCAGTTCCCCTCGACCAGGACTATTTCCCTCGGCTTCACCTCGGAAAGAAGTCCTGACCTTGGGGAACTGAAATCTCGCTAACTCCCTCAATGAAATACTTTAACTGTATAATAATAAATTGATTTTGCATCCATATATGGCATATACTGCTATTCCAATAACAGCATGTCATTTTGTTTGATAAAGCATGTTGTTTCCCATGTTGATCTCCATATTTTACATTAATTGGACATATAATTTCAATGATAAGAAATACTATTTTGCACATGACCAGAGAATCCGACAATGGTTTTCACTGACCATGTGCTGTTGCTTATTACAAATGCTGTCATTGTAAACAATGATTAGATGCGACTGCTCAGTATTATCAGTGTATTGCTGGATTCTCTATTTCATATGCAAAGTAGTATTCATTTCATTGAAATTTAACATCCAGTTAATGAGAAATATGGTTTTCAACATGTGAAACTTAAGCATGCTTGATCTAACAAAGGAGCACGCTGTTATTGATATGACACATGTAGTATGATTTTTATATACTCAGTTTAGGGTTCACTTTGGTATCTCGAACACTGAGTGATATCTTGATCACTATGGAGATGTCAAAGTCATTTTGAAGTCCCTTGAACCACATTTTTCTTCTTGTATCTTACCCTCAAGCTCTCAACCCCTTGAATATCTCAAAGTTTTTCATCGGTCCATTGAGTTCAAGATAAGGTTTGACTGTATTATATTGATTCAAATTAATGGATGATGCATTATAAATAAAGCAATCTTATATATTATTGCATTTATATTTTCCAAGCAATGTAACAAATGATTGCTGAATTCATGAGGATTGGAATGAATCTTTTCTATTCTTAATAACTGTCCAAACATCATTTGGGGACCCCTTCCTAAGAAAAGAAGAATTTGCCTATTCAGAGAGTCCATAGTTTACAAAATATTATGCAACATAAAACTTGTCTCTTCATATTTTATTTAATAATAAAACAGTAGTAGAATATGTTTTGAAAAAAGTAGGGGGCTATAACTAGCCCTCACTGGTACTGCATGTCTAATATACATGTATCACGTATTTTAATTACACATGTATTTTAAAACAGATTATCAGTAAAGAAATAAACACAATGTTAGTCTTTCAGTGGCTTTTATTTAGATTTATCATTTTAAAAAATGGAATTTGAATCTGTTTATATAGGAAGGAAAAAAACTAGAATTCAGTAGGTACATGTATTTAGTTTTGTTTATTATAAGTTGATTAACATTTAGGGAGCTTGTGAAGGATATCTAGAAATTTTTAAAAAAAAATTAATCTTCATAGTTAAACAATTTAATTTTTATCATAACATATGCTCTGTAATTAACAACTTCATTTGTTGTACAACATTCCATTGTCTATCTACCTATAGGAGTTCATTTCTTTTAAATAAAAATGAACACATGATGTTTGTTCACATTGCCATTTTTTTTATAGACGAGTCCTGAGTTATAAATTTTGTACATACCTGTATGTACATTTTTTGTTAAATGATTTAACTTTAACCAAATATTAACTGAATGTAATTTTGTAGGTAGATACCTTCCAGAAATATTTACGTCTACCAGATACATGTGAAATCAAATACTGTATGCTTGAAAATCAGGATATTTATCAAATGGAAATTAAGTTACACATTCATGTATAGTGAAATTAGATAGACTGTGTTGTTGTTATACTAACTCAACATAAACATTGATCGGATGTGATCCTGATTAATTAAATAAAGGATATGAAACCATAATAATTTTTTTCTTTTTTTTTTACAATTAATTACACTTTACAAATTTCAAACGATGTATCTAAATCGATAAAAGAAATTGACTATACCATTAAAAAATTCTTGAGTTGTCTCTCTTTGTGGAAATAATAATGCTCCCTTGGTTTCATGACCCTGAATATTGATAAGGTTGGGAGGTGTGATATTGATTTGATGTGTGGTGGGTAGGTCACGTGGAGGGGGCATATTGATTTGATGTGTGGTGGGTAGGTTACGTGGAGGGGGGGGGGGGGGCATTAGCAATATGATGTGGGTAGGCAGCATAATATGATTTAATACGTATTCTTTTCGACCAATGAAATTTCAAGACTTTTATCAGAGGCAAGACAAATGTCTATTTGCAGCCCCCTACTACACATGTAGAAAGTGGTGGCGTCTCAACTCGATTGAAAAAATCTCGAGGTAACGTAAAGCTAGGTTGCGGGTTTACTGCGGAAAAAATCATATCCTGAAAATTTGATATTTCTTAATATTAACAGCATATTATCTGTGATTTTTTTTTTCAAATTTGCCTACGTGGTTTTCATTCTATATTACTGTAATCGCGGCATAGTATTTGGTACTATTTTTTACGCTTTCCTACATAAATATATTGATAAATGGCGTTTTTGAACCAATTTTACGGAAAGAATTTCTTAGGTCGTATAATTTTTTAAAAACATAGGCGAATTTGTCAGGAATTTCAACATATCAAGATGAGGTAAAATTATAACTATTGAGATAAAAAAAAAATCAATATGTCTTCTCGTTAAATTTTTTTAACATATAATTGCAAATTTTACTGGGATGAAATAAAATTATTTTGAATTTGGTTTCTTCGCTTCAGAGACGGAAAAGGATATAGATGCGACATTACACACTAGAACTTTAGAAAGGTTTGATATAATCTCATATGAGATTCAAGGACAGTTTTTGCATCCGCACCGAAAATAGTCAGGTCTAGATTTTTGTTAATTCAGACGCGAGGAACGTTATGGGTCACGTCAGTGTAAAACTCTGTGTATTCTCTGCTTCTTACAATTTAAGGCGACATTTGATAGAAGAGAAATTTAAATCTAATAAAAATTATGGACATTGGTAAATTTTAATAAGTCCCTTAATCCAGAGTGGTTTGCCAGTAAGATAGCTACAGTACAGGCAACGCGGATCCCGTATTTCCCGCGCCCCGTCGCGGTATATACACAACGCGGGATTTGGCCAGGTGAGACAGGTAAACCGTGTTCCCTCCGCGGTCAACTGATCACCTACCTGTCCCCGCCGCGGTTAAATCATCGATCAAAAAGTATCGTAAACAAACGGGAGTTATCTCCCCGAACAGAAATTAGCGAAATTAGTTTATGTCAACTTCTCTGCATAACTTACGAATCTATATCAATTAATTTTTACTTATTTAAATGTGAAAGAAAAAAATGAAAAAAAGTAATTTGAAAATGATAATAAAGCAGAAATATAAAAAGCTGTCTTAATAATTTTTTAATATATATAAAATGAGGATCTCAGTGAAGATCGATAGTATATAATTCAAAAATGTGCTTTTATTATCTTCGTCATTTAAACTAGACAACAAAAACGTAATGGGCGCTTATAATTTTACTGTTTAAAATATGCGAACTACAATTAACTAAATTTATGAAATGCACATGCTAAAAGTCAGTGCGAGTTCGGTCAGCTTTTAGAAATCCACGAGAAAAAAAAACGAGGTAAATTTGACTTTAGTTAATAAACGAAAGCATACGTATATATTCTGCTTTCTGTGGATTCTGTTTCAGTTGCGATCATTTCCAGCGTATATGGATTAACAGACCAAGAGCAGAGAAAACCATGCCCATGAAGATTTACACTTGTTCTACTTGACCTTATTGCGAGCTCGCTAAACTCACCGAAATTCCACATATCAGCTGCTTTCCTCTTTCTTTCTTTTTTTTTTTTTCAATTTCAAATGAAAATCTACAGAGGTAAATTTGTATAGATTATTTCCTTCTATATAAATTTATCGTTCCCAATCAATAATACAATTTGAATAGAAGTATTAAAAAGTTTTCAATAAAATGTTTCAACAAACGGAGAAATAAATCCAAAAAAAAAAAAAAAAAATCATGATAGTGGATATTTGTTTGTTATCTGGAAACACCGACAGGCTTATCATCTATTATGATTAAATAAACACAGGTTACTTTAACAGCACACATAATTATTTTAATTGTTTTCCCTTAATTGATATCAAGCCCCATAGCCGATTGATCATACGACATAACAAAAGCGATGTACTCTTAATTATAACTTCAAGGAAATCCCTAGAACTAGCGTGGTGCTTGTGGGCCATTTTTTATTCAGTTTCATAAAAGTCGTTGCAGTGAAAGGATATATTTTTCTGCGATTTCACTAGTACATGTATAATGGCGAGGAGATCCGGTGTGCGTGAAGACAAACATTTTCTAGTCAAATATCTGTGTGATGACAATTTCCAAGTGAGGAGCCGTGCGTACTTCAAATGTGATAGTGACATTGTGATTTCTGTTGGTGAAGAGTATGACGTCCAGTGGGGTCGCCCTAAGGAAGTGGATCTAGCCGTAGTTCTTGGTACCGGGTCCGAACAGGAGCTTCGAGTGAGGATGAGAGAGATGGAAAGTTTGACAGAGCCATCATCTCCGAGCCCTCCTCCAAGCCCGCTATCGCCTTCTCCACCAGCATCTCCAGCACCAAAACGAAGGAAAATTCCAAAGACCCTTGTAAGTAAACCTTTGTTATTTTTAGTAGGAGAAGATAAGTTCAAACGTTAGATATGCGCGGTTCCGTGAATTCTTCGGGGGGGGGGGGGGGCACATGTATATCCGCGCATGACAGAAAATGACTGTAGTGTATTAATGTGTGTGATAAACGATGTGTATATAATTCTGACCATGTTTCTTTGGGCTACATACATGTATACATGTACATGTTAATTTGTTCAAATTGTCAATTACGCAGGATTTTACATATTGGTTCTATTATTATAGCCACAGGAACCGGGGACACGGGAGGGGGACATAAATTGAATACTATTATAATAGAAAACAAAGCTTCTGTATGTTAGTGCCTCCTCAGTAATACCGTCTGATAACCTTTTTTTGTCAAAGAATTTTTGGTAGTTTGGGTTGTTCATATGGACCTGTTGATAGAAATGGAATCAACCTGATCTCCTTCTGTACTTTCAATAATTTAATTATGATTGAATGATCTACATTTCTGAAAAAATTATACTTCTAAAAGACTTATGTTTATTAATTACCACTTGATCATCAATTCATGTATTGAATATTAAGTACTGAAAACACGGTAATACAAAGTGCCCAAGCCGTGTGCAGTGAACCCTGACTATTATCTTTGTTCGTTTATCAAGAGATTTCAATAACAAATGCACAATCATTTGAACCACGAAACAGGTATAAAACAAATACACACGTATTATTTGTAATGTTCCCTTATCATGTTCTTATTGCGATATCATATTTTTTTTGTTGTTCTTTTTTTATCTCATACCCTTAAATCCAAGAAGTTACAACTTTTTAATACAAAGATTAGAATGTTTTATTAAGATAAATTGTCAAAATATAATATAAATTATGTCAACAGTTAAAAATTCATCAAAGCTAGTTGTAAAATGCACAAAGTCTGAGGAATGTCTAGATAATAAAGTTCACAGTTCACATATGGCACTACACACAACTTCACAGAATTTACTCCTGAAGTAGACTGTTGGCTTTGGAACGAATGGCCTCATCTGACGTTAACTGGTTTTGGAAATGGGCGATACTCTTCCCCCGCGATCTCTCGTTGAACAGTTTTTTAGGCATATCACCAGTTGCAGTTCCTTTCATCAGTACGCACACCGGAACAACTTTGTACACATGGTCAATGTAGGTAGAAAACTTTTCTGGGGTCATTTCCGTCCTCCAGAATCGCATAACACACTCCTGCAAATCATGTTTTGTCCTCGGGGCTTCCCTAGCAACACATCTCTTTAATCGTTCCATACCATTTCAATGGGGTTGAGGTCAGGGCTCTCTGCAATAAAAAAAATTATTATCAGTAAAAAGATAAATTGTAATATTGATGAAAATTACAAAGAGAATCATAGATAAATAAGACAATTCAGTTATCATTTAATTTATCATTTAACTTAATGAATTCTGAAACATTGCTGAACGAAAATTTTAATAATGACGTCTTTAAGATTAAATAACAAAAATTAGATAAATACCTGCCGGCCATTCATCCCACCAATTGATCTGGTTATCATTCATAAACTTCCTGGAGATCTTGGATGTATGTTTGGGATCATTGTCTTGCTGGAATCTGTGAGGTTCAGTACCAAAGTTCGTCTGAATAAATGGCAAGAGAGTGTCCCGCAATATGTTCTCGATGTAAAATGTCGAATCCATTATGCCCTCAAAAAGTCTAATTTTAGAGGCCCCACGTTTACTTATCGCCGCCCAGACGTGGATCTTGAGTGGGTGTTTCGGCTTTGGTAGAACTGTAGCACAGGAATCTTTGAGTCGATAACTAGAGAGTTTGTTTTGGTGTAGCTGAATTGAACACTCATCTGAAAATATAACGTCGTCGAACTTGTCGTTCTCGGCAATCAAACGTTCACAGAATGCAACTCGTTTCACTTTGTTAGCGTCACGAACCATTTGTCCATATCTTGGTTTAGAATGAGTAAAACCACTTGCTGTTATGGCCCACTTTGTTGTACTCAGTCCAAAGCTTGCACCGTCTTCCCTCAGCATCCGATGGATTTCCGTGCTTGATACAGTACTGTCTTTCGATATGTATTCTTTTATCAGTTCTGTGTCCCTCAGACTAACGCTCGTCGATACCACTGGGGTGTCTGGTTCACGAATATCGCCAAATAATCCAATCTGATACTTGTGTATCCAGTAAGATACAGTGTCTCTGCTAACCGTGTGTCCCAAAGAACGCAGCTCTCTGTGTATTGCGGCAGTTGAGGAACCATTTCTGTGCATTTGGATAATGCGTAGTTTTACTTCGTGACGAATCCGCCCCATTTTCTTCTTCGTATACTGTAAGAATGGTGTAGTTGGGGTGTTGGTTTGCTGACAATCTTGAGCAAGTTACGCAATGTTACATGGGACGTACATCCGCCCCTGGTGTTACGCAATTTAGTTTTGGTTTATAGAGTTTTTTTATTTTGTTATCTTGATATCTTCCTAAAGTAATTTCCCCTTTTTATATAGATTTTTTTTTTTTAAATATCTATTTTAAGTTTCCCGAATTCTAATTTTATTGAGGAAAAAATTGTTTAGGTGTAGTGATTCCATGTACCAAGTGTACTGACTTTTAACCATCGCTGTCAAGTTATCAGGTAAGCCGTTTCGCTTGACCAAACACGAGGGGATACGGTAGAAAGGATCGCTTGGTATCGTTGATATACACAAAAGCGATGAAATTAACTAACACTGTGTAATAGGTACAGTGGTAAATCCAATCTTAAATTTACCTTCCAACTTTTTGACAACCAATTCACCCGTAACAGATTTTTTATCATAATGATTAAACACAACGTAGGAAGAAGTCGTTTTATTTAATCATAAGTGTTACTTGTATTTCATATTACTTCGATGCGTACATTCGCACTCGTGGAAATATATATATATATAAAAAATCCCGTCCCATTCGTGTATTCCCCCCTTTTTTAATACATGAGTTTAATTAGGAAGAACTTTACGGTTATAAACATAATGTTTACTATATTTAAAATAAACTTCATTTTACACATATACAAAATTAATTTACAAATAGTTCTTGCATGTATCTAATTTCAGCAATATAAAATCCTGTGAAACACATCCCCCTTCACTTGAACAGACTAAAGTCCAGACATAAAAATAAATAAATAAAATAAATTACACATAAATTCGAGTTTGGTGTAATACGTTGTATAATTTATCATGATTATCGATATTGTAAGATATTGAAAAGAATATTTTTTTTTAACAACTGTTAATAACACGTATTGCAAGCTATTCTTAGGAAATGTGAGAATCTTATGATTTAAAGTATGAATAGCAATATTTGTTTTTAATAAAAAATATTGAAGACTAAATTTTTATTCCATTTCAGGAGAAATCTGGAAAGCCTAGAGCAACCGTCATTGCTGATGGATCCCCACCTGATGTTTCCGTCACGGCGCAACCGACAGTTAGCAGCCACGATGCGCTTGCGACTCAGACAGAGCCAAAAGAAACGCCGACCACAT
Source organism: Saccostrea echinata (assembly GCF_033153115.1). Classification (NCBI taxonomy): domain Eukaryota; kingdom Metazoa; phylum Mollusca; class Bivalvia; order Ostreida; family Ostreidae; genus Saccostrea; species Saccostrea echinata. The sequence goes on along the minus strand of NW_026889776.1, from coordinate 11,684,180 downwards.
CGACGGGCACGCCATCCACTCCAACAGAAAGCCTCCTACACCATCCAACTCCTGTGCGATTCCGAGCCTACAGGCAATCTACGGGGGAAGAGAGCGTGCACTCTGCCCTAATGTGCATGATGAAGAAGATGAGTGATATGCAACAGACAATAGACATTTTAAATAAAAAGGTTGACGCTTCCAATCGTCGAAGTGCGGCTTATGAGGCCACTCTGAAGACTCTCCTAGGGAACACCAACATTTTGATTGACATTGGCCGAAACTCCGAGCGTGAAAGACCACAGGAAACACCGACTGTGACAAGTGAACCAACCGGTGACGATAATCTACATGTCAGTGATATTCCAGAGGAATACAAGTTTGAAGACAGCGAACTCCGACAGATCGTGAGAGATTCCAGAAACGCTGGGAACTTTGCTGTTAACCTATCCAGGAGATTGTTGCCAGAGCTCTATGGAGAGGGGAATTTGCGTTTCCAGTATAACTGGTATGGCGGCGGAAAACACAACAAAAAGGAATTGGACCCCGTGAGGAAGACAGTTGTTCGGAAATATGTGTGTTTCTTTTATCCTGAGGTTGCCAGTGATGATGCGTGGAGAGAGCGTATTGTTTCCAGAGTTAACGAGTCACTTCGAAGGAACGACAAAAGATGCAAGAAGGTCAATGCTTTAAGTGACATTTCCGTCTGTGACATTTCCATCTCTCCCCTGGAGCCCACGTGTGACGACGCTGTATTTACTTTCACGGAATAGACTTTGTGCTCACCTTGGGATGAATTACTGACATTATATGAAACTTGTGTGATTTGGCATTGTTTCTTATGCTAGTTGTGTTTACAGTGGTCAACTTTTAAGTTGACAAGACTGTGTTATAATCTTTTGAATATAATGTTAAATATCTGCATGTTCAATTGTATGAGTTGTTCTGTAATTCATAAGAAAATAAACTGTATGTTTCTATTGCTTGTCTTCTTAGAAAATAAAAAAAAAAGACCCAAAAATTTGTGTTTTATAACTTATTGAAGATAGGACAAGTAAGAGATATATGAAGTGATTTTTAAGGTCAGAGGTTTTGAAATAAATACTGACCGTCTGTGTATATAAGAACAGGAAGTATTACATAACGCTCCAGGGTTTGCGCCTGAGTAACGGTACATGGTCAGTTGTGTGCGATCGACCGAGAAGTATACTCCATACTTTCAATTAACAAAGAGTTATTCTACAATTACTGGATAAAGAAAGGGGCATCTGAGAGAACTGTACATTTGAATTTTATGTGATAAATCTGAAAAACAAAATGGCAACATCTTCAATTTTTTTTGAAAAAAAAAACACGTCATTTTGCTATATGACTAAAGACATTTCTGAATTGAGATGCACGAATTCTAGTATAACATTTTATTCACTTAACGTGATCTTCAATACTGATATTAAAGCAGAGGAAAAATAGTCTAGAAAACGGACCGCACAAGCTGATCGAGGAAACTGCATTTTGATGCAATTTTTATTTTGAAACGATGACAAGTATCTAAGATTGAAATGAATTAGTTAAGAATTACAAGATAGAATTTTTTAAAATATAAAAACAGATGGATTAAAACTCTAAATGAGCTGACAACATATTTAATCCAAATTTCAGAGCAGATCGACGTACAATATTTAGCTTTTACATGATGCATACTTCTAGATAAACGTGTCATTACTTTAGGGAATTACGAATGTTATAGTTCGGATATCGGTAAATAATACTGGGGAAAAATTAGTGACTTAATATTTGAAATCAAAGAAAAAAATAATAGTAGTACAGCATTTATACATGTTCACAATATTATGCATATATTTGAAAAAAAATTCCGACCGTAAACTTATTTATTTTTTATAACCATTCACTCAACGTGATTATCGACAACCGTTTACAGGTAAAAACACTCAAACTGCAGAATAACGGTAGCTGACCCCGCCGCGGTGTAAACACGGTCGCAGGTAGTACCGCGATCAAAACCCGCGACGGTGTAACGCGGAAAGGATTAACACACCGCCGAGGGGACGCGGTCTAATACGGGATCCGCGTTGCCTGTACTGTACCCTAGTTATACTGGTATAACCTGGGTTGAAACAGTTTACGCTTTTTTATAAACCGCTTCGCGTAATCTGCCCCAACCCAGGTTATACCAGTATAACGTGGATAGCTATCAAAGTCATTCCTTATATGTTGCTTTTTACTACGGCAAGAAAATAAATTAAATTAATTCAGCAAAAAGAAACAAAATAGTTTTCAATGTCTTACTTTTTGGGACAACTCTTGTAGGTCAGACATACCGGGAGTTTGCTTTAAATTATTATATTGAATATATTATATATATATATATATATATATATATATATATATATATATATATATATATATATATATATATATATATATATTGAATATATTATATATATATGCTCAGTTTCGAGCCACTCTCAAGACCTTGGTCAATGTAGACCCCTTCCAGGAATCCATCACTTTTGCCAGTGCGGCCAATTTAGCTTACCGTCGAGGATTCATGCCCGAAGATACCATTGCCATCATTCCCAACATGGGGTATCAGCCTGCGCGTCAATATTCCGCCAAAGCCTGTCGTTGGCTAACCTGGATGAGTCACCAGAGCGGATCTCACATACGACATGCTAGAAACGGAGGAGAAGTCAAGATCGGAAGTTATACTGTAGACGGATACCAGGAAGCTACTCGCACCATCTACGAATTTTACGGATGCTATTGGCACGGATGCCCTACCTGCTATCCGAATTTACAGACCGAACCTCATCCTCACCGGACACAATTTACTTACCAGAAATTACACGAGGAAACTTTAAGGAGGAATACGGTCTTAGAGGAAATGGGGTATTCCGTACATAGTATCTGGGAACACGATTTCGATCAACAAGTACAAAGAGAGGTGACATTACAGAATTATGTACGAGACCTGGACATTCCAGATCCTTTGAACCCCCGAGAAGCTCTGTACGGAGGCCGAGCGAATTCTACACGCTTGTATTGTGAGGAGGGGGACATGAGATACGTGGACGTCTGTTCCTTATACCCTTACGTATTAAAACACAGACTTTTTCCCCTAGGCCATCCTGAGATCATAACAGACCAATTCCAGGACTTGAGAACTTATTTCGGTCTCATTCACTGTCGGGTCTTACCACCCCGAGGCCTTTATCATCCCGTTTTACCTTATCGCACGGGAGGTAAGTTATTATTTCCATTATGTCGAACTTGTGCGGAACGACAGGGCTCTACTTCTAAACATCGATGTCAACACACAGACCAGGAACGCAGTCTTACAGGTACTTGGGTGACTACAGAATTACATAAAGCCCTAGACATGGGATATACTTTAGAGCGGATTTACGAGGTTTGGCATTTTCCAGAAAGCAGTAAAGATTTATTCAGATCTTACATCGATACCTTCTTAAAGATCAAACAGGAAGCTTCTGGATTCCCACCTAATTGTCAGACGGAGGAACAGAAACTAGATTACATTCGTAAAGTAATAGAAAGAGAAGGTATTAGAATGGACCTGTTAAGTATAGAAAAAAATCCGGTGCGAAGAACGATAGCCAAACTCTTTTTAAATTGCTTGTGGGGAAAATTCGCTCAACGCCTGCTATTACCTAAAACCCGATACTTAACCGAAAAAGAGGAATTACAGCAACTCTTACAAGATTCGACCATTGACATCAAAGGGATAGAACTCTTAGAAAATAAAGAGCAGCTAGAATCGGACATGATGCTGGTGAATTATCAAGAGAAACAGGAATTTGTAGAAGAGTGTCCCTTCGGAAACGTGGTACTGGCCTGTTTCACTACCGCTCATGCCCGATTACACCTCTCAAGACTTTACAACCTTTAGGAAATCGGGTCCGTTATTTCGATACGGACAGTATCATATACCAACATAAGGAGGGACAATTTAATCCTACCCTTGGCAACAGTTTAGGAGAATGGACCGATGAATTAGACGGGGACCACATTATCAAATTCATGTAGGAGGCCCCAAAAATTATGCTTACCTCACCGCCAAGGGAAATTCCGTGTGTAAAGTCAAAGGATTGACTCTTAATTATCGGGCTTCCAATATCGTGTCACCAGAGACATTAGAAAAAATGCTCAAGAAAGAAATTGATGAAATCCAAGTCTCTTATCCTTACAAAATACAGAGGACTCGTCAACATGAAGTCAAGACAGTACCTTTAGAAAAACAATATAGAATTGTCTATGATAAGAGACAATTGATGGAAGATTATAACACTTTACCTTATGGTTATTAAAAACATACTGTATTTCAAAATGTGTTGTTATTTGATGAGGAAAACCCCAAAAATGATGGGTTATAAAAAGGGGGCAAAAAATATTTTAACACTTCAGTCATGGCTGTTCATTCTAGGGAGCCAGAGGGGCTTCCTGTTTACCCTAACTATGCTCTGCTCTTAAAGAGAGAAGCTACCTTTGAAGATGGATGGCCCGAGTCTTTAAAAGGATTATTACCCAACCTAGCCAAAGCCGGATTTTATTACAGGGGAGTGAGTGATAAGACCATCTGTTTTCATTGTGGTATGACTTTCACCAACTGGGAACCTAAAGACGATCCTTATGTAGAACATGCTTATTGGAACCCTAATTGTCCTTACATCAATACCTATAAAGGACGTGAGTGGGTGATGAATGTATTCATTAACCATTTACTCCGTTTGGGATACAAACCTTCACCTCATATCAAACCTCTACTAGACCAAACCTCTACAGAGATTCAGGCAACAGGAAAATGTCACATTTGTTTAGAGGGAGAATTACAAATTGCTTTACTCCCTTGTGGACACGTATGTTGCTGTTCATTATGTGCTCCCACCTTCCGGTATTGCCCCATCTGTCTAGCCGATGTGAAGAGAACTCAACGTATATTTCTGTGTTGACTATGAATAAAAAGGATTGAAACCATATTTTTCTCTTCATTTATCATCATGAAACCTGACGAGACACTCCCGTCTTTTCAATTGAAACACGAATTTACCATGGTGGTAGCAGGACCTTCTAAATCGGGGAAAACGGAATTTGTTAAAAAATTAGAGGAAAATTTACATTGGATTACCCCCATGCCACAAAAAATTGTCTGGTGTTATCGAGAATGGCAACCTGCTTATACTTCTTTAATAGATCAGGTCTCCTTCATTCGAAATATTCCAGAAGACGATGAGAAATTAGTGGCCAATTTAATTATTCCTCACTTACTCATTTTTGACGACATGATGGGAGGAAAAGCCATCGAATCGGTCGTGGATTGGTTTACCCGTAAAGCGCATCATCGGAATACCAGTGTGATTTACATCACTCAGAATTTATTTGACCGGGCACCACAGCATCGCACCATTAGTTTGAATGCTCATTATTTAGTGTTGTTTAAAAATCCCAGAGACAAATCTCAAATCAGTGTCTTGAGTCGACAGTTAGCCTTACCTCATTTGATGTCGGCCTATCAAGAAGCCACCAGTGTTCCTCACGGGTATCTCCTGGTTGACTTGAATCCACAGACCTCAGACGAATACAGATTGAGAAGTCGATTGTTTGAATTGTTAACTATACACATGCCACAAGAGTATAAATAAAAATGTACCAACATTAAACTTGTCATTTATCATTATACAGTCGTCATGGGTCGACCTCTCTCAGCCAAGAGTAATTAGTGAAAACGTTACGACGTTTACAGCGAGAGCGAGATCCTGACAAGCGAGCCCATTTAATCGAATTAGGGCGTAAAGCCTTATTGAATTGGTTTGCTATGGGAGCTCGAAATTTGATACGTGGGGTCTTACCTATCAATGAACAGACCCAAAAGTTTATTAATTATCATCGTCAAGATTTAAGTATCATAGCCGATAAGTCGGCGAGTGATCAAGACAGAAAAAATGCCATTTTAAAACGCGGAGGAGCCGGATTTCTAGGCGGAGTCATCATTCGTCATTTATTTAAATGGAATGCACCTAAGAAATGACGTGTTTGTCGTTTAAAAAGAGTGGTAGTGCGAGTCAATAATAAGAAACAAAGAGTGTTTCCAGATTGGATGGTCCGAGTAGGGGGAGCAGCTCAAAAGACCAGAAAGAAGAGAAAACCTTCTAAGAGAAAACCTCCTAAGAGAAAACCTCAAAAGAGAAAACCTGCTGCTGCTGCTCAAAGAAAAGCCCCTGGTGGTAGAAAGAAAAAAACTACTCCAAAAACTCCAGCTCAACGAAAAGCCATGCCTGAAAGTTTAAAAAACGAAATCAATCAGTATTATAAGGAACAAAGACAAAAAACTATTGGGGAGTTATTAAAAAAACAAGCTAAAATGAGAATGGATCGTCCTATGGGACCCATAGGCAGTCAAGGAGCTACCGATTTAAAAATGTTTCCTCAAGTCAATGTGGGAATTCCCTCTCCTAGAATTAAAGTACCCATTCACACTCCTAGAATTAAAGTACCCATTCACACTCCTAAAATAGCACGCTTTCAACCTCTGACCGCTTCTACACCTCAACTTCCTAAAGGAATGAGATATAAATGCCGATATTGTTCCAAAATCTACGTCACACAGAAAAATAGTGACAAACACGAGAAGAACAAACACGACATGTATGCTCCTCCTTGAGAGTATAAAAAGGGGAGAAACCTGGGACATGTCCTCATTTTAACCCCATGATGGCTAAGAAGAAGAAGAAAAGAAGGACTTGCTGTTCTAGACGATTAAAACCTCATTGGCCTCTTTTAAGAGTGTTATCTGACCCTCACTATTCCTCTCCATTAAAGACGGGTATTTTAAAACATTGTTCTGGAGATTGTATTCTCAAAATCTGCGAGATCGTGTACAACCTATTAAAAGGAGTGTTACCTCTTAGTTGGGCTCATAAACGAAAACTAGGTCTTAAGAAACACATCTTCAGGAGACTGGTCAAATCTCAATCTGTCCAGAAACGACGAGCTTTATTACTTCAACAAAAAGGAGGAAACATTTTACCCCTTTTAATCTCAGCAGCACCTTTATTGTTGGTGCCGGTCAATCCGTCTATAAAGTCATCAAGAAGAAAAAAAAATGAGGCGTAAAATGGTGTTAGTTCCTGAAGTCTTATTGAATGATCTCAAGGCAAAATTACCCAAACCTCCGGAATTTCAATCAACCATCAGTTTAGGTCAGTAATTGGACGAGATTACAAGACGTGAAGATTTAACCCCAGAAGAAAAAGTCGCTTTATATGGCCAGGAACTTCATCGATATAGGAATTATTTACAACAAGCTAGACAGGAGCCTATTTCTAAACTGAAAATCCCGGCAGCAGCAGCAGCTCCAGCAGCAGGAGCAGCTCCAGCAGCAGCAGCAGCATTACCAGCAGCCCCAGCTTAAATTGAAGATGAAATCCTTGAAATAGTCAATAAAAACATGAGAAGAAAAGCTGGATTATTATTAAAGCATTTAAAGAAAACCAAGGTATTGAGTTGGAATAAAGAAGGTGAATTTAGTAATCGAGGTCAAAAAGTTCCCGATTCTAACATTGTGGATTTAATGGCTGATAGTATGAGATCTCATTCTCGTAAAAATCATTCCCTTCCTAAAGGATTAGATGAATTTGCTCAAGCTTTAAAAGAGACGCGTACTCCTCTGGAATACGTGAGCAATGGAAACCTTATAAAAGCCATGCAGAGACCTGGAAAAATCAGTACTCCTAAAAGTCACGAAATAGACGAAAGTCCTTTTTTGACACTCCAGTGAGTAGACCCATAGAAGAACCAGGAACCGTCATTAAAAAATCCATTTCAACCCCTGTAGGGACAAGGGTAGGATCCAGATATAGTCCCTTTAGAGCTAAAAAGAAATTAAAAGCCAAACTCGAAGAAGAAAAGAAATTAGGACAAATCGACGAAAATTGGCTTTCATTACCTAAAATATGAAAAAGAAACAAGTGAAAGATATTTTAAAAGAGATTTATTATGATCCTAAAAGAGGGTACGGAGGAATACAAGCTTTGTATCGTCAGGTCAAACCTTTAGGAATTTCCCTGAAAAAGATTCGAGAATGGTTAAAAGAGCAAGATACTTATACCTTACATAAACCCATTCAAAGAAAATTCCGGAGACAACAGACTAGAGTGACAGATATAGATGAACAATGGCAATTAGATTTAGAAGATGTGTCCAGTTTAAAGAAACATAATGATGGATATACGTTTTTATTATGTGCCATTGACGTCTTATCTAAATATGCCTGGGTAGTGCCTTTAAAACAGAAAACAGGAAAAGAAATGATTCGAGGATTACAAGAGATTTTTCAACAAGACGGTCGACGTCCCGTCCGCATTCAATCGGATCAAGGAAAAGAATTTACCAATCGAGAATTCTTACAAGCTTTCAAATCCATTCATTTTTTACCACTCGTAATACGGACACTAAAGCCAGTATCGTGGAATGATTTCAGCGTACACTCAAAGCACGCATGTGGCGTTATTTTACTCGTCATAAAACCAGACGGTATTTAGAAGTTTTACCGGATTTAGTGTATGCTTACAATCATACCTATCATCGGAGTATCAAAAGAGCACCAGTTCAAGTGAATGATTCTAATGTGTTAAAAGTCTGGAAAACTTTATATGGGAAATCCAATCGAAAACAGTTTCCTAAACATCAGTTTAAAGAAGGAGATCAGGTACGCATCAGTAAAGCCAAGCGCACATTTGGAAAAGGATATTTACCTAACTGGACCACAGGACTGTTTACCATTTCTAAAAGAGTTCCTGGAAGGCATCCTTACGTGTATAGAGTGCAAGATTATAACGGAGAGGAATTAGAAGGGACTTTTTACGAGAAAGAATTACAAAAGATCATTAAAAAAGACGACGTGTACGAAGTGGAGGAAATCTTGGGGTATAAAAAGCGACGCGTAGGGAAAAAATCATTCAAGAAGTCGAAGTTCGGTGGAAAGGATATCCCCCTAGTTTCGATTCATGGATTCCCCAAACGGATCTCATCAAATAACTCCTCATTGGAAATTTTGTGGAGAGAATGTTCCTCCAGAAGAAATCGTTTATTTCGCACAATTATTTATCTGTGTATCTCTCATCGTCACCAGTGTGGTCATGTTAGCTTTACACGATCCTTATCGAGAATATTGGATGGTATGTGTCAGTTCTTCAGTGGGTTATATCATGCCTAGTCCTACGATGATGCATCATACACCTACCCCTAAGAAGACCACGAATGCACAGGGTTAATGTCTAAAAACAATAGATACACCACAGAGTATATAAAATGGGGAAACAACAAAGATTTTTTTTTCATTTCTGATCTGACTAAGGACAGAGCAACATGGAATTTTTAAGCTCAGAGTATCGTTGGAAAATGCAAGAGCATACAGGTTCCACTAAAAAAGGAGAATGGATGAAAAACAAAGATGAATGTATCCAAGATTTCATGGATAAGAATCCGGGAGAAACAGGAGTCAATGATGTGTACCTGTATGATGTGTACCTGTATAAGAGAATCAAATTACCGGACCATGAATGTGGACAACTTATAATAGCATTATTAGGGCCATGGCAACCCAGTATCAGGAATTCAAATGGAAAGTAAAATACGTTTTCGCTCACAAAACAGAGGGACCAGCAAGGACCTGGATTCAAGGGAAATGGATGGAAGAAGTCCGAGATTGTATCAAAGATTATGTAAACAAAGTGCTCAAAGAAGGATACAACATCATGGACTGTGCTTGTGAAACAGAATATTTGTACATGAGAACTTTTCCTATTCAAAAAGAACTATGCCAAAGTATTCCATGTTTGTTACTTTAATGTTGTTGTGAATTAAAAATAAAAAAAAACCTAGAAAAAAAATGTCTTATTTTCTCTCTCTCTCTTAAACTGTGTATAACATTTTGTTACAATGACGTCACAATGCATAGCTAGCTGTGACTTGAATCTCTGCCAAGATTGGATTGTGTATTACTGTGTATTGACTGACTCAGCAAAACGTAAATAGAACGTACACAGTAGTATCTCAGAAAAAATAGGTAGGTCAAACATATTTTTGCACACCACCCTATAAATAAGGTATATAAAGCTAAGCTTTGAGTAAACTGCGCTCAATCATGTTTTTTGTGTGGAGAATGTCGTATTTGGTTGACGTAGAAAAGTATTACTGTCATTACTGTGATAGGGAGATGATCCATGTGCGTACATTTACGGTGTATGATTATCCCGGATGGCATCACAGAACTTATCAAATTTGCGAGCATTGTGAAATGCCTTTTCCTCACTGGTTTGTGGATGATCCCCTTTCCATGGAGACTTGTGGATGTAGCTGGTGCGTGAAATATTTCACATGGAAGTACGGGGCAGAGAATATGGTGCCCCTATGGGTCAAAGTAACGAGAAAGAGAGCCTTAAAGAAATGCCTGACCTGCTGGCAGGAAAATACGGAGGGGAGATGGAAGTGTCAACAATGTCGACAGTATCCTTGCTGTGGGGAGTGTGTCGAGAACTTTGTCAAGACTTGCTACAGACTTTGTCCATTATGTAGATATGAAGGAAATAAATCATAAAATCAAAAAAAATGTTGTTGGTTTTTTTTCCTGAGATTCTAAAAATAGATTTGATTAGGTTACATAAAGAGGTATGACCAAAAAAAAATTATTCATTCTGAAAAAGTCAAGTCTAAAAGTCAGACGCAAAAAATATGCAGTATCGATGGTATTGTGAGAGTTTATTTGGATGTATTTACATGCAGGGACCCTGGATGAAAACTAAAATAGGAGCAATCCTAGATTATTTTGAAAATCATCCAGGAACATCTACTCAAGATGTGTGGTTGGAAAAAAGACAGAAATTCTTGCATCCTAAAGGATCTAAGGTGAGGGTAAAAATATACCATCATTATCAGCAGTACAAATGGTTGATCCTAGGTCGTTGTCAATTCCAGACTCGTGTGGTTCTGGCTGAAGGTGAATGGTGCTGGAATATAGAACACTGTCTTCGTGATTTGTTCTTGGACCAGCAAAAAGATGGACTGAGGATTCCTAGCTATTACTGTCCTACAGAGTACGTGTATTGTCGTATTCCTTTTTTCCAGAGTAAAGATAGTTTGGAAAACGAAGAGGGCCAGTGTTTTGAGACAGTGATTCCTTACAGATCCGAAGAGGAAGAAGTGTAATAATATGCCAAATAAAAAAAAAAATGTTGTTATAAATAGAAGGGTCATAAGTTATTTTGTCTCAGTATCTCACTGAACATGGCCGAGAGCAGTAGTTTTTACATGACTTTACCCAGTGATGGGTCTATGCAATCTTTTCCGAGTAATACGACTGCTCAATTTAAAACCTTATTACCACAAACAGTAGATAAAACAGATGGACAATGGGAAGTGGCTTAGAATTGATGTATCCCATTTCATTGAAAAACATCACAGAAGAGGAAGCTTATTTTGACATCCTGCTTCCTCAGTTTTATGCTCCAAAAGTCCAAGAACCTAATGTTTTTAAATGGGACAGATTTAAAATGAAAACCATAGATGCGATGCCATTAAGCCAATGTCCTGTACTGTTAGATTGGGCCCATACTGAATTTGGTAATCTCATAAAGACAGACCAGAAGATGGAAATTAGGCGAATTCACTTTAGACCGGGGCCTTACATTCATCCCATGGCTTTAACAAGTGAAATCAGTCTTGGACTGTAAAGAAGTTTGAAAAAGTTATGGAAGTTTTTGGGTGATTCTAAAAAAGAGAATGCTATGAAATTAACATATCATGACAAATATGATAAAGTGATGTATCAGTTTATGGGGAGAGAACTTAAAAAATATCCCTTTTGCATTCGTTTCCCCATAGCCTTAGCTTATAAGCTAGGAATAGAAAGTAAGAAGGTGATTCTTCAGAACCATACAGAAAACATGACCAAATGGATCAACGTTAGTTACATGGGCAACAATACCGTAGATTTATATGAAAATCTGAAATCCATGTACGTGTATTGTGACTTGATTGAACCCCAGACGGTAGGATCAAATGCCTTGAAATTATTAAGAGTGGTTCCTTGTACACTCAATCTGGAAGATAAAAAAACAAGCTAAATAGGAACCCGTTAGAGCGGAATATTTGAAACTGAGTAAAAAACATTTCGATAGCATTGAGATTCATATCATGACTCCTTTAGGGACTCCCATGCCTTTTTTAAATGGAAAATCGGTCGTGAAACTTCATTTCAGAAAAGCGTACTGAGATAAGTGTACATCTTTTTTGTTACATCCTATTGGGAGTGATGGCTTGTCTGATATGCTGTCTGTATTGTATTCAACCTTAAGACAGGGAGGTATAAAAGGAGTCACTTGAGTGCATTTAGGTCAGTCTGACACGAGTCATGAAACATGCGGTATCATCCCGGATTATTGAGACAAAGAGGACACGGACAGTTTGTCTATCATAGAGGTTTATTACGTCAAAAAGGACACGGTGTAGGTGGAATTATCTCTGGATTGGTTGGAGCCCTTACCCCTAATTCTATTGGATTTCCATTACTATCTCTTGTTCCACCCAGTTTGCTTCCACCCTCAACTAGGTTATTAACCCAGCATTTAAAATCTCAAAGAGGAGGAAATTTTATAGACTTCATTTCGGGACTTGTACCGAACTTACCTATAGGGATGACTTTAAAAGAAGTTGTCCAATTAGGCTCAGGCCGGTGACAAAGAGGGTCGAGGATTTCTTAGAGATCTAGTCAAAATGGGTCGTAATCAAGCCTTGATTGCCGGAGCTAAAATAGGAGCGGATATGATTTAAAAAAAGAAATATAAAAAATGCTCTTTTAACTCATGGACTCAATGCCGTTAAAAATACAGGCCTATTTTGCTCTCAATAGAGGAGGAAGTTTAGCCTTTAAAAAGATGAATAAGAAAGGTCAAAAAGGTAAAGGGAGAAGAAAAAGAAGAAGAGGGCAGACAGGTAAAGGCGTTTTGAGAGAATTACTGAAAACGGGAGCTAAACATGCCTTGACTGCTGCTGCTAGAACGGGGTTAGATGTGTTAGAAAATAAGAGATCTTTAAAAGACGCTGTCAAAACTCACGGAGTACAAGCCCTGAAACAAAAAATGAATCTAGGAGGTAGTAAGAAAAGAAGAAAAAAGACACCTGTGTAAGCCCGAGGAGGTCCTAAGAGAAAAAGAAAAAATCAAGGAGGCAATATTCCCAAGAAGAAAAAAAGGGGTTTAGATATCTTTGATTGACACTATAAATAGGGGAGTCGAGTGATATTGACCTTCATTTGTGAAAAATCAATCCTAGTAGACACATCATGTTGCAACCAGATTCCTTTGCGTGTGGGATGAACAATTTAGAATTGTTCCAAGTCCCCCCGAAAAATATTGCTTTAGAAGACTCCAAATGGGAAGAATATTACCCCATTTCCAGTACTTTAGATTCGGATACGGCTCCTATTGAATTTGAAATTAATGGACAAGGAGATCAATATCTGGATTTATCTCAAACGTATGTTCAAATAGTGTGTAAATTTACCAAAGATGATGGTACTAATCTGACTGGAGCTGACAGTACTTGCGCCCCGGTGAATAATATCTTCCATTCCTTGTTTACGGAAATCGATCTCAGTGTCATTGGAAAAATAGTGACTCCTGGAACCGATACTTATCCTTACAAAGCTTATCTGGAGAAATTACTTTCTTACAAACCCAGGACTTTAATGCCACAGATGAGAACTTGTAGTCTGTGGGAAAAAGATACAGCAGGACACATGGACGAAGTGGGGGTAGCAGACCTTGGAGTGGCTCAAAATAAGACATTTCATGTAACCCCAGGTGTAAGTGGTGGTGCTGATACTGTGACCATTAACCAACCTATCATCCCAGAGTTACCGGCCAATTCTAAAAACGAAGGATTTAGAAAACGTCACTAGGCTATAAATGATAGTAAGAAAATAACCTTGTATGATCGTTTACATCTGGATTTATTTCAACAAGACCGATTTCTACAGAATGGAGTAGATGTCCGTTTGAGATTTAATCGAGCTAAACCTCAGTTCTATATGATGATCAAAGCAGGAAGTACGGGAAAAGTCAAAATATTGAACATGATCTTGTGGGTAAGAAAAATCAAACCCACGGCAGTCATGATGAATGGTATTAATCAAGGTTTGAACACTCACAGAGCTAAATATCCATTGAGAAGAGTCGAAGTGAAAACCTTTACCATACCCACAGGAACTCAATCTAAAATCACGGATCATCTGTTTTAAGGCCAGATGCCTAAACGCATCATTTTAGGCTTTGTGGACAATGCGGCATTCAACGGATATATAACTAAAAATCCGTTTCATTTTTAAAACGTGGGAATTAAGAAATTAGATGTCAGTATCAACGGAGAGGACATGAGTACTCGTTGTTTCGAACCTAATTTCAATGAAGACTTATATCTGAGATCCTATCTGAGTTTATATCAAGCACTGGGAAAATTAGGAGAAGATTGGGCCCCGGACATCACCCTAGAAGAGTATAAAAAGGGATACACTTTATGGGGCTGGGATTTCACTAAAGATCAAGAAGCGCAATCGGATAAATTCCACATCATAGAAACCGGAAATCTGAGAGTAGAAGTTCAATTTACTAACAATACGGTGAACGCCTTAAATTGTGTGGTATATGCAGAATTCGATAATCTGTTAGAAATCAATAAACAGAGAGAAGTCAGTATTGATTACTAATGGACACAGGACAGTTAAAAGAAGTCTTATCCAGAGAATTAAAGAGTTCCTTTGGTGAAGTGTATCCTTTAGATTTATTACCGGATCAATTAAGACCTCAAGAAAAAGCCATTGTGGTGAGTACGGATCCTCAAGATAAACCTGGAGAACATTGGGTATGTTTGTATTTGTCCAGTCCATCCATCGAATATTTTGACTCTTATGGATTTCCTCTCTTACAAAAAGAAATTCAAGATTTGATAAATCGTCATGCTAACCGATGGATTTTTAATCCGTACCGATATCAAGATTGGAATACGGATGTATGTGGACAATATTGCGTGTATTATTTACATCAAAGACACAGGAAGAGAAAAACCGCAGATGAGTGGTTATTTCCCTTTGACCATAGTACAGCTTTACACAGAGGTCATTATGTGGCTCAATGGTTTAAAGACACATCATAAAAGACCTACGGGTCATGGACAAACTTGTCAATTTTTCTATCAAAATATATTGCAATTGTTGTTATTGCTGTTATCAATAAAGAAAAAGAAAAAAAAAATCTGATCTTGTTTTTTTTTTAAAGTTGGATGATACTAAATATAGATAGAAAAGGTATAAATACAAGGTGTAAAATGAAAAATATATCAGTTATTGACTTGTCTTAACCATGGGTAACGAAAGTTACCAGTAACGAAAAGAGTAAACGTAAAATTCAATTTGGAAAGAGAGTTCTAAGAGAGGAAGATGTGGATAGAGGTATACCAATTCAAATACATGAGGATGGGACTATTGAGATCATTTCTCATGAAAAATATAATCAATTATGCCAAGAAAAGGGTGTTCTTAATGATGTGAGAGATTACGTTGAAAGACCCTTGACTGCAGAAGAAGAAGAAGAACCCAATGAAGAATATACCCATTTAATACCGAAAAAAGATTACCCTGAAAGACCTCTGACTGCAAAAGAAGCCAAGATGTGTCAAAAACAGTATTTTGAGAACAAGAAAAGATAGACACAGGATTTTAAATCAAAAAAAGAAGAATCATTGTAGAATCTGAATAAATTTTTTTCTAAATATCTTGAGAGGAGTAAAGTGTGTGTCCCCCCCCCCCCGCAAAAAAAAATCATTTTTTCAAACATGAGTCTGACAGAAGGATTAATCATGGAAATCAGAACTCAATTGTTGAAAGACATTAAAACTCATTATGAGAACAAACATAAAGAAGATCCAGGCAATCATTATATTGCCAAATTTAAAAAGGAGAGATTTAGAAGAGCCGCTAATTGGATATTTGATTTAACTGGGTGCCAGCAGGAGGATAAAGATCAAATGATTAGAAGTGATTATCAATACTTGATCTTACAAAAAGAAATGCATCCAGAAACATGAAAACTTCATCATGTGAGAGGATTCATTCAAATGAAACACTGGACCAATGAGAGAGATATGTACAAAATCATTCATGGGTTAACCTGTTTTGACATGTCTCACAGCACACCAGAATTGGAAAGAACATTTTATATGCAAGGTGGCAACTATGAAGAATATGGGACTTTAAAACCTGAAATGAGAAACAGAGAATTAATTCCAAGAGATTGTAGATTTACCTGAATAAAAAATGTTTTATCATTGAGCTTGTGTAGGTTTTTTTTTACCTAGACTGTGAATCACTGCCAAGTATGACGTCATAATATAAGGTTTGTGTTTTGACTGACTCAGCATAACGTAAACAAAACGTACACAGTACTGTTTCAGTAAAAGACGTAGGTAAAACATTTATTTTTTTTTTTGCACACGACTCACCTGTTATTCCCCCTGAGGGTATAAATACAAGGTGTGTGGATGATCATGATCAGTTGACCATAACCATGAGTCAAAGTCAGTTTGGAAAAAAAACCCAGAGACTATGGATATAGATGAGGAGAAAAAAACAGTTATTAGAAAAAAGATTGATCATGCCTATGGAAGAACATTCCAGTTCTCAAAGAAGAATTGACTTGAAAACTCTGGATGAAGAACCCTGTAATGTTTACAAGAAGGATGATGAGATCCATGACCCAAAGGACTCGTACAGAGATTATCCAGTAGCTATTAACTGGATATTTGTCATCCATGATGTGAGAGAAGAAGAAGATATAGACATGTTTATGAGCAGTGAAGATGAATTTCAGTACCTGATCATAGAAAAAGAAATTCATCCCTGGACAGGAGAAGTGCATCAAATCAGGGGATTCATTCAAATGAAAAAACCTGTAGGAGGACTGGATGTGTATAGAGTTCACAGTGAAGCAGATTTTAGTATATCTCACAGTACACCAGACTTAGAAAGAATGTTTTACAGGCAAAGTGACAACTATGAAGAATATGGAATTCTAAAACCTGAGGAGAGAAACAAGGAATTACAGTCCAGAGATGAATTCGGGAAATGGGAAATTGGTGCCTGGAGAGATTTCCTGGAAAGAAAGAGAGAAATGATCAAGGATCTGGAAAATACAAATTAAACTTTTAAGAGTTTGGTTATTGTTGTTATTTTTTTTTTCAGGTTATATAGATAAAAAGGTGTGACATTAAAAGAAAAATATTCACAAACATGAGTTTACATGAGATACCAGGAAATTTATTAAACTTTCCTGTAGAAGCTATTGTACATCAATGTAATTGTTTGACCGTAAAAGCTCATGGATTGAGTCAAAGTATAGCTATGAAGTACCCCAGAGCTAATTTATATGCTACCCGCAGACCTTGAAGGTCAAGAAATTTAGCCCTGAAAGAAGAAAGAGGAATTCCAGGCACCCTTAAAGTGTTTTCTTTACAAAAACCCGTAGTCATTTGTCTGTTAGCTCAATGGGATTATGGAACAGGACATTATAATCGCCTACCTTATTATCAAGATACACCAGAAAATAGAGAAAAAATGGTTTCAAGCTTGTTTACAAGAATTGGGAACTTTACCTTACCAGACTTACATGTATGCCTTTCCTTATAAAATAGGAAGTGGTATAGCAGGAGGAAATTGGACTCAT
Source organism: Saccostrea echinata (assembly GCF_033153115.1). Lineage (NCBI taxonomy): Eukaryota > Metazoa > Mollusca > Bivalvia > Ostreida > Ostreidae > Saccostrea > Saccostrea echinata. The sequence continues at coordinate 11,666,394 of NW_026889776.1, read as the reverse complement.
TATAGACAATATATTGAACAATTTGTAAACACTTATCAAAAACAAGTGTGCATTCCTCATAAACATTAAGTGTGTGTTATAAATATTAAGTGTGTTATAAAATAATTTTTTTTAAAAATGTTTTATATTATTTCATTTCAAAATGATTAATGTTTTTAAATTTCAAAAAAAAAAAAAAAAAAAAAAAAAAAAAAAAAAAAAAAAAAAAAAAAAAAACCAGTGACCTGGTGTTTATACGTTTCTCTAACCTTGATGTTTTATAGGTATCTTTTCGAATCTTTGGAGTGGCCCTTAAAAGGACCGTTGGTTGATTTTTTATCAAGGGTATTCCCTGAGAGGCCTGCCTCTATCTCTGCCTATGCCGCGGAACTCTGTTCTGCCTGAGAGGGGAGGTCGCTGGTTACCTGTCAACGGCTCCAGAAAGTCCGGCCTTCTGGGTGGGGATGGAGTTGCGTGTCTTGGAGGAGATCGTCTCAATCCTCGCCCGCGAGGTGCTTGCCATCTTGAACGCCTGCGTCTGCAAAGAGGGCAGCATTGGTTTATTTGTACCAGCACAGCTGAACACTCAAAACAAGCAGGTGACCGACGGCACTGGCAACAAGTATAATTCGACATCCGATCCTCCTCCAAGCAAACTGCACAGGTATCCAGCCTGGCTTCCGCTACTTGGATCCCCCATCTAGATATTAAGTCCCTGGTACTCACACCTGGTGACATCTCCGGGCTCGGTGGTGGTGGTCTTGCCGACTCCAAGGGGGGGGGGGTGGATTCCCTGGGTGGTGCCCAGTCATCGTTGACGGGAGGGGACCAATCCGAATCAACGGATGAGGAATCCCCCTGTCCAGCCCAGTCGTTGTTAACGGGAGGGGTCCAACCCGAATCTACGGAGGAATCCCACTGTCCAGCAGCTGCTCCCGGGGGATGACTGGGTGACCAGGTCGGCGTAGGTGGTCTTCTTGGAGGGGACGGGCTTCTCGGGGTGTCCTCGAGTAGTTCCGGACTACTCAGAGGGGCCGAATACCTGGTGATTCTGTCCTCCTCCTTTTCTGACCATATTCCTCTTCATTAGTAGAAGGCTTACGTCGTCGTCGTCGCTGTCGTCTTCTTTGTCTGCTCATCCCCCTCATCAGGTCGCTGGCTAGGCCTAAGGTGGCAATCGGCCATCTAGCCAGCTCCCTCCCCGTCTCTACACTACTGGACGAAAAAAGTGCTGAGAATCCCAAATTTTACTGATAATGTTTGATAATTACTGATACTGTGCTGTTCTTGCTGATAAATACTGATATTTACTGTTATTGTTGCTGTTGTTACTGATAATTTCTGTTGTTTCTGATAAATACTGATAATTACTGTCGTCTTTACTGTTGAGTCTGATAAATACTGATAAATACTGTTGAGGTACTGTCGCTGCTGAGAATTACTGATAATTACTGCTGTCATTGTTCTTGAGCGTAAAACGTGTTTTAATTTTTTCAATGAAATATTTTTTTTTAATTTAAACAATTCATAAGGTCAAGATATTTAGTGATTTTAGTCTCAAATAGCTGATAAAAAATATATACATGTATATATATATCTAAATCACCACAATACAATCTTTTTGTTTACAAGTCAATGAGAAAAAAAAATCATGATTTTTTTTTCTGGTCATAGATTGTAAACTCTTAAAGTCCATGTAAATATTTGAGGAATCGCTGTGCGTGAAAACAATCGAGTTTTTAGTTAAGAAGTAATAAAACTTCGGTATGACAGCCACATGTATGGGGCTAGAGAGCTGTCCCATAACTTTCTTTCAGAAGCATTTTCTTGCATGTTTAAAAAATAGTAATGATTCTGGTCAAGATGTCTAATCTTGTCGCACTACACGTCATTTTAATCTACATGATTGCCATTAAAAAGAACTTTCAAGCCTTTAAAGTTAAAGAGTATGTTTAATTCAATCTGTAGTTTCATTTCACATTTCGTATTGCAAGATAACAGGGCTGCGTAATGTTAATAAAAGAAATGAGATGATTCTGCTCCACGACCGAATTGAGACCCCCACTCCCCCCCCCTCCCGCACACATTCAAAGTGGCATGTAAACACCAGTCTGCAGATTGTCTGTGATTTTTTTTTTGTTTTGTTCATAATTAAATACTCTCAAATTTCGTGACCTGTTTTAATGTGACATTTTTTTTTAAATTTAACTGTACATAGTACTATAAATTCAATTAAATTAAAAGTGTCGGGGAAACGTACCCTTGCAGTTGTAAGTTCGTCCTGTGACTTGGTTGAATTCCTTATTAATAAAAATATGTGTTTTCTTTCTCTGATCATTAATCAACCGTGTCCAAAAAAAAAAAAATAAAAAAAAAATCTTGAGAATGTGACCCGGTTTTTGCCGTGTTTGACAAAACAGACTCTCCGGTAATATCTGCGAATTATTGTTCTACGCATCACATAAATCGATACCTGTGACCTTCGGCTGGAATGTAATTTTTTTGTAAGAATGAAGATATTTGGATGGATGTAATTTAAACTCTTTTAGCCCTTAATGGAGTTATTTGCATTAAGAAGAAAAAGGTCGGCGTTCCAATGGGCAAACTCCCCATGGTCCACGTGCACTTGTCGGTGTTTGTGACAACTAACCTAGCGAAACTTCGACTATCTATAAAGGTTTGTGTTTATAATTATTTTTCATAACACTGAATACACATTATGAATTGAAGAATTATGCCGTTATACAATGCGTTTTACCACATCAAAATTACTGACTGATTATAACTCTATGTGTCACCTATAGATCTGTTCATGCAACTGAGATAATTCGAACTATACTGTCAGGCTGCACAAGTTTATGTCCAGAAATATTTTGATAATGAACGATGGATTCCTGTTACCATGAATATATATCATACCATTGAAATTCTGAGAATATTAGGTATTTTATTATTTTATTTCTACAAAACAATGGGTCCAATTCTACATTTTAGCTAGTATAATCAGATAATACTTTAAGTCAATGGATGAAACAAATACAAGACTTAATAGTCTTTAGGCATATGTATGAATCATGTCTTTAATCAGTTTATTCAGTCACTTTCTTGGTATTCATGCACATCTGAGAATTTCAGTCTTTCTTCCCTTTCTTCACATAAGTGGACAGGGGTACATCACTGTCATCAGAGCTGTCATCATCAGATGGAGTAGTGATGATGGGAGTTGTATGATCTGCTCCTCTATTGTCAGCTCCACTAAAACAAAGAATAAATTTTTTACTCTTGGTACACATTCAAAAATGTTTCATTTTTCAATATGAAACAGAAAGTACATGTATCCCTATTCTGAGGAATTAGTTCATCATGTTTGAAATGATACATCATATACTAAATATATATATATTTATATCATATATCAAGAAGATTTACCTTAGAGATCAGTTAAAACAGAAATGATTTTATTCTGTTTGCAATAATTTTATATCAATTTTATTATTAAGTTAAGCATGCCTGCCTGAATTTTGAAACTGCATTCATGAATGAAATAATTTAATTATCCTAACTTGACATACTCTCTTCATAATACTAGACAATGTTGACAATGAGATTCCTGCCACATACAGAACGGATACACTTCTTAGCTTTAATTATACTCGGTGTGTACGATCGATATACATGTGTAATTGAAATAATTAAATTCTTACATGTCATCTTCATTTGTCAGGAGGGCTGCAGTTTCCTGTGTGCTTGCTTTTCGCCTTCTCGACTCGCACAAAAACTTGTAAACAGATTTTTGTCCACCATTTTCAGCTGGAGATCTGGAATAGAAATAATTAGAAATGAAGTTTGATTGAAACGTTTTTATTATTTTTTTCTTTTTGTCAATTCTAATCAGCATGATGAGGTTCTATTTAGTGTTAATCCAATGTTTACAAAAATTGATAATGAATTCATGCAAAATTTCAACTTTTTATGAAAGGTGTTATCAAAAAAAAAAAAAATAAAAAAAATAAAAAAAATAAAAATAAATAAATAAATAAATAAAAAAAACAAATATGAGTGTATGGTATGTATCGGTATGGCATATGAACACAAAAGAATGCATTGACTTATAGAATCTGCACTTTTTCTTTACTACATTTATCATATTGCTTACTTTCAAACTGATTACATATGCACATGTTCAGAATATTCCTCTCAGCTAATTAATCAGCAAGTCAATTTTTATTTAGACTTGAATTCAGCTTAATACTTTGAAATTATTTCAATATAAGCTGATAAGATAAACAAACTAACCCCTAAAATTCTTGTTCATGAATACATAAAATAAATAATTATAACGAAATTAACTTCTTAAAAGCAACATAATCACTACAAGCATTATAAAGTTATCAGATAAATTGTGGGATGAAAAATTATGTGAACTTAATTAAGTAACTTTATTTATTTTGATTTTTTAATTATATATATTTCTGTAACTTTATTTATTTCATTTTTATATATATATATTTCTGTAAACTTATGAATTTCAAAGTGTTTGTATTTGGAATCTTTTGATAGATTTCATCAATTTACAGTCAGAGTTGTTTGATATACATTTGGTCAGATGCACAGGGAATCCTTTGTATATTCTATGTGAATTGAAGTGGTCAGTGAAACAATAGGTGCCAATTACCTATTGTTCTCTGTCTGCTACTGACCACTAACTGTTAGGCCTGAATATACAAGCTTACTCTTCAGGTCAACAAAACTTGATGATCACATTTGTAAAATTGTTAATTTCATAGAAATTTATATATATTATTCATCATGAAAATGCAATTTAAAAATGAATTTTCAAATTAAATTGAGTACAAAAGATATAAACCACCTACTTAAGCTTTAATTTGACTTACAGATTAAAATCTGTTATAGATAGAAATCAATGAAATATACTATTTGTATTCTAAACCTATAAAAACATTTTAAGAGTTTAAATACATGTACAACTATATTATAAATAAAATACAATCTTTCCAGTACACTCTATACTAACACTAAATAGTCATGATAGTGCTTGACATATACATTAATTTTCTTGCACAATTTACTCGATGAAAATGTCAGATTTACATGATTAAAAAAAATGAACATAAATTTTATTTAAGAATTAACATGTGAATAGTATCATCATATGACCATGCAGTTGAAGAATATATTAATTAATTCATGCTGATAACAGTGACTTATACAAGTAAATTTTCTCTTTTCTGGTCATCATGGTCATGTCAGCCAGTTGATAATAAGTATGTAAATATAGTACATGTACTTACTTCTTTTTTTCATAAAACCTTGTCCAGTAGATGGTTCTTCTCATTCTGTGCTGAATCTTATGTCTGTTACTTTGGGTCTGGAGCAGACCGGGTGCGAAGGAAGTCAAGATTTCTGTGGTCGCAGTTTCCCAGTTGGCATCCTTTTTCCCGTCTAATTTGTACTTTTCAACAACATGATGAACAGATTTCTAAAAGAAATGAAAGAGTGTGATTTTTTTTTCTCCCACAAAAAAAAAAAAAAAAAAACAGTTACTCCTATTCCTAAACATCAGTATATAGCTTAAATAACTAATATCAATTTTTTCAAGGATTTTCTGTTTACTTACAATGTAGACTATATACTTTAATGACCCTCTCTATACTAAATGAAAATGTTTTTGGACATTGAGAAAATTATATTGTATAAATTAAGGTTTAAAGATGGAGCTTATTTATATCATTTTCAACATAGGGTGCCTGGCTTTTACCCCAAGGAAAAATGTTCAAAGTCAACAAAGTTTTGATGAACAGAAATCACTGTTGTTTACCTAAGTGGGGAAAAAGCATACAGATGAAGTTTTCATTTAATTTATCTTGGTCTATCAAAATGTCAAGAATGCTTGAATTGATTAGACATTGATTGATAAACTGTAAATTTAAATTTATTTTATTTTAAATCTAGGGGCAGATTACTCTAACTACATAAAAATACCAAAGAAACAGAACTCTTTAGTGTACAATGTATAGAGGGTTCTTTAACAAATCAACTAATGCACAAAATAGGAGAATTGTTTTTCTTTATTTTAATAATAGCTCCTTGGTAAATAGCTTGTATTCTTTTAAATTCTGGACCTAACTATATAGATCAATTTTAAGTCAAATTTCTGAAAACAAGCTGTAAGCTGGAGTGAATTTATATTATACTTATTTATTTATTTATTTATTTATTTTGAAGGAAATTTCATATTTTTATATATATTTCAATTTTTTTTCAACATATTAGATACATAAAAATTATGAACGTAAAATCTGAGGGAATTAAATTACTTTCCACATTTTAACACATTAAGACACTGTTTATATTAGTATCCTAATTATCTGCCCCATATGATTTCTTACAAACATGCACTTTATATGCAAGTAAACTAGATTGCGCACTAACATGTATATATATCAGGTTCTTTTTATTTTGTATAAGTTTTAATCAGAATATTTATTAAAATCACTTTTGAAAATTGACAAGTTCTGCAAATTAAACATAATATAAATGGAATATTATTGGGTGCATGAAAAAGAAAAATTAAGATAAGAAACATGCAGCACTGGATCAATCTAAAAACAATGATGACATTAAAAAAAAGAAAAAAATTGAGCACTTCAGACTATAAATATAGGAATACATATGTGCCATAAATCTAGTAAATATAATATTCTGACTTTTGTAAAATTGTTTATCAGCTAGCCTGGTAGCTAGATCATCTCTAAATGTTATTGGTATAAAAAGAAACTGTTTCATTACAATATACATTTATATAATAATAATTTAAATACCTGCATAATGGAGTGTTCATATGTACCACGTTTCCAAAAAAGCTCAGAACTGAGTCCTTGGGGCACAGCAAGTTCGGTCTGAGTTCCAATGGATGTTTTGGAAGTATTACATGAACAAGGGTTACCAACATGCAACCGTGCACAGCAAACACAATTAAAGTCACAAGACTTTGACACACTTTGAGGCACGTAAGATGCACTTTGCTGCAAAGGTGCAAGTGGGCAGTAGCTGTAGTCCACATTGTTAAAGGAAAGATGTTGATAAGAATTCATGATGATAGGATTTGACACAAAACCACAATACTGTTAACACTTTAACTGTCAAACAGAACCATGACCAAATATTCTTAGTAAGACAATATTTCTTCAAAAAGCAGTAATAAAAATTGATTATGTTCTCCTAATTAAAAAAAAATATACATTGGAAAGTGAGATGTTAATTGCTTTTATAATTATACCCAGGGAAAGAAGACTTCTAGTTATCTCTTTGATGTTCACATGCATGTATAGCTATATATGCTGACCTGGTGTAATTCACAGTAATTGCAGTGAAATTTTAACAATCAGTAGTTTACTGATCTCCTTTAATCTTAATCATATGTCCAAGGAAAAATTAAAGTGTTATGTTCCTATATATTTTAAGACTTTACAAGGTTTAGATGAAACAATGTTACTTGTTTTTGCATATATATGCACATGTTTCCTCATGAGTAAGTTAACAGGAAAAATAATTCAAAACATACATAAGATGCTATTTTCATTTTAATCAAATTTCATTGATATTTATCCTTCCTCCTGAAGTCATATTTATAGGTATACAACCAGAATTTATCTGTCCAATATTTCATCCTTTGATTAAAATTTTGATTGACTAGTTCATTACATGATTCATATACCTATAGTTTAATTGGCATTAACACATAACATTGTGAAATGTGGCCTTTTGATTTTTATAATACCTACGAAATATATGTTTCTAAAAACAGGTAAAATTCCATATGAAATTTTTAAAAGATTTTTTCCCCCAATTTATCTATTCATTATGAAAAATAATGAAATTAAATGTATAAAGTGAATTAAAAGGGCAGAGATTGTTATGAGGAGTTTTCTATGAATAACAGAATTTAATAAATATATATAGTTTCTGATATAAGACTAATAGATTTAATAGAATTATACTTTAGGATTAATTTGATTTCATTGTTTGCAGGAATAAATTTAATAATTGCAAAATTTCTTAATGGATACTCCTTTGTAATTGGATAATTGGTCAGCCAATTAACTTGCAGCCACGCCTTCCCAAACTCATAACTCATGGGGGTACTGGTGTCTCTTTTCTGTGTACAGTATTTCTTGAATACAGCACTAAATGTTCACAAGTAGATGTTATGGCTTTTTTTGTATATTTGCAATTCTATTGTCCACTATGCATTTTGAAAACAATAATGGTAATAACTTTCAACATTTCAACACATAAAATAAATAGAAAATGAAATAAATGTAGGATGACTATTTGAAGAATAGATATATGCTCCAGGTCAATGCTAGTAATTAATAAAAATGTATATGATATAATAAATCAATGTTTGATGGTCTAGCTGAGTCTAGCTGTCGCAGTCTGAATAAAATACTTCTTGGAATCAATCTGATCATCAATTACTAATAAACTTATAAACTTGACATTAATATACTTAAAAACTTATAAACATGATTATTGATAATCAGATTTCTTTGTTTGATTTAAGGCATTGGTTATTACTGCAAATGTGGAGTCTGCAATGGAAAATGGATACCCAGGAGCACATTTCACAGAGATGCAGAAGAAGAATTCAACAGAAGAGCAACTTCAGTTCCTCTCATTCCAAAATACCAGTTTGAAGAGGATGCATACAATGACCCAAAGCTCTGTGCTCCTCTTTTCAATGGTGCAAAGACTACCTTGTTGGATGCTATCACAAGCCATTTGTATGTTTTTTCTGTGAATCATGGGATGTCTAAAGGAGCCCTTACAGATGTTTTAAAGAGCGAGAAAGGAAGTCTTCCACAACCAAATATTTTGCCAACTTCCTTTAAAGAGGCCAAGGACCTCATTCGTCATCTTCTAATTCCACTTCAGAAGTACGATGTATGTGTAAATGACTGTGTTCTGTACAGGGACAGTGACAAAAACAAGTATTCAGATCTGGAATCATGTCCAAAATGTGGTGAACCAGGAATGTTGAATGGGAAACCCCGCAGGACATTCACGTATATGCCTCTAGGTCCTAGACTAGCTCGATGGTTTGGTACTGCAAATCTTTGCTAACTTCTACATTCAGAGTGGATTAATGTGCAAGGTAAACTTCGTGATTTCACAGGCGGAGCTCTCTACAAGTCATGGTTTCAGCAAGGAGGTGTATTTGAAGCCAAAGACAAACCATTATGTGTACCACTCTCCTTATTTACAGATGGTGTAAACCCAAATAAACATATGTCAAGCCAGAAGTCAATGTGGCCATTGATACTGACATGGATTAACCTACCCAGAAATATTCGACAAGTTCTTGGACCAATGCTATTGATGGGCATTATTCCCAGTGGACCAGATGGTTCTGAGCCTAAGAGTCTTGAGCCCTACTTGGAGGTTCTTATTGAGGAACTTTTGGAGTTGACGGAATTTCCCGTTCTAAATGCCTACACAGGAGCACCAGTGACTGTTAAAGTTGCATTGTAACAGTTTCTTTGTGACATTCCTGCTTATGCTAAACTATTGCATCTCTCTGGACAGGCTGCATTAAGATCATGCCCTTACTGTGAAGAGGTTGGCCGTTATTGTCATTCCTTGAAAAAAACTGTGCATATTTCTAATAGAAGTTTTCTTCCATCTGGTGACAAGTTAAGAGATGCTCCAGGATTTGCCTTACAAGAGAGAGACAATAACATACCAAGAACTATAGCACAGGAGCGGGAGAAAAACCTGAGAAGAAAATATGACAGCCTACCAAATAAAAGCCAAAAAACAGAAACACTAGAAAGAGACGGGGATGAAGGGAACATATGCACTGATGAAACTGCCATACCATGACCGTCTTCAGCAGATGCAGCCAGATGGTATGCACACCATTGCCGACTTCATCTCCCATATACTGGACATGCTAACTGGAAATCATGATGGACTTAATGTTCGTAACTGCGAAAAGAAATTCCAGAGGTTTCCAGACATTTGGGTGACAGAAGATGCAGTTGCAGCACCTGTGTGCATTAGAAAAGGACGGAAAAAAAGCAAACCCAACAAGGAAAATGAGAGTCCAGAGGACAGTCTTACTCCTACCCCATGGTCTCTGTCCAAAGAGCAACTAAAGCTTGCTGATGCCAGAGCAGCATCTGTAACTTACAGTTCCGGCTATGACATCTCACCCGGACCCCACTTTTCAAAGCCTTGGACTTTACGTAACATGAATTCAAAAATACAGGTATGTTTTCTGTTATAAAAGTAATTAATCCTTTAAAAAAACAAAACAAAACAAAAAACCTTCATTAAATTGTAATGAATTGAATTCTAGTACATATAAATGTACCAAAAGTCTTAGACAAAGTGCTTGTAATTTACAAAATAATAAGATATGCTATCAGCAAGAAATGATATTCTGTTTAGGACTGAGTATAGAATGATTGTAAAATTTGTCACAGGTTAATATTTTTCTTAAATCTTAAGATGTTTTGAGATTTCCAGCAGAATATGTTTGAATTGATTCATGGGTTTTTGTTACAGTTTGTTACCAGTGGGGCCTTTGCCTGGTGCATAAGAGGGTTTTTGCCTAACCAGCAAGAGGAAACTCTGTTCATCATGTTGAACCTCATCAAGAGAATGGTCTCACCACAGCTGACCGAAGATGACATTCCTTCTCTGCAGGAAGATGTTCACACTGGACTGGCTATGTTTGAGCGTGATTTTCCTCTCTCCATGCAGGTAATAAATTCACTTTTCCCAGAAACTTTTTTACAAACATTTTATATATTTAATTTGTTAAACGGATATCCATTTTTGTTTTGTACCCAAGGTTTAGTTACAGAATAGAATGTATGTTTTATACCTGTGATGTGCTTATGAGTAAAAATGTACAAATAAATAAAAGTTCAGTTATGTAATTTTCTTTAAAAAATTAAATCAATGATAAAATTTGTAACAAATAAATACCTACTAGTAATATTATAACTATGGTTCATTTAACAGTTTTAGTATAATTGTATTTATTATGCAAAATTTGTTTACATGAATTAAAAGATTTCTTTTTACCACAGAACCTAGTCACACACTTGCTCCATCATATTGTGGATGGATTTGCTACCTTTGGCCCTTTGTATGGAAGATGGCTCTTCCCCTACGAAAGAGCCAATGGGTGGATTACAAGGCAGTGCCTGAAGAAGGGTGCAGAAGATACCACTGTTATGGAGACTTATGCTTTAAGTACTAAGACAAGTTTCAGAATTTTTCATCTTAGTAATTTATTGAAAGATATTCTAATTTTCATATTTAAAGCATGATATTTGGGAAAATCCTCACTTTTTGGGAGGAGGCATCTACTTTCACAAAGTTGATAATGATTTGCATGATATTCATAGATAGAAAATAAAATGCACTGACATTTCTATATTAAAATTTAAATAAAAAGAAATTTAAAAAAAAATGTACAAAATTAACAGGATTATATTATTGTGTTTTAGGTTTACGAGTGGTGTATATATATATGGTTATGAGTGGAGGATTCAAGCCAGCTAAACATGATGATCAGATATGGGACCCATGCAGTGAGGAAATCACCTATCACTTCGATGTGGTCCATGGCAAAGAAATCACACTCACAGAAGGAATGCGGTGTCGTATGAAGGACTTCTACCAAACAGCATTCAAACTAAAAATACTGTACTTTAGTGACACTGCGAGTGAAATGAAAACATACATTTCTAAAGAACGAAAACTGATTTCCAAAGACTTTGGTTCCAAGAAGAACTGTTCCATCGTAAAAGTGTTCAATGGAGTGGACCATCTAGACAATCAATTCGGTGAAGTCAATAGTTTGCTTGAACACAATGTAAATTGTACTTTACAGACTTGGGCCATTATTGATGTATTTCCATTGGCAGAAAGAGACGGTGGTGTGTGCATCTTTGAGAAGAAGGCCCTTTACCAAAGGATGGTACATGTTGACTTGATTAGTGACCTAGTGGTATTTGTGAAATAGGACAATTTCATTCATGTTTTGATGTAAATAAGATTTCATGATGAAATTTGTACTTATTTGTTTACAGTCTTCATGATCTTGGTGATGAAGAGCTTGTTAATTTTTTGGAAAGGTGCAAAAGATAGTTACAATTGCTAAAGACAGTTGATATTGAGTGTTGAAAGTGTCAAAAAGTATCTTCATGTTATGAAATCGATTTTTGAAAAATATCAGGAAATATGTAAGCACAAAGAAAGTTGTTTATATTTCACACTGTGTGAGGTAATTCATGTATGAGTTAATATACATCATATGAAATTAAATGATTGTAAAAGGTTGGTGTTGATATTTCTGTTGATAATAAATCTCATTTAGAAGGATCCATTGGAAATGCTGGTAAAATATTTACATATACCCCAGTACATATTATTACATCAAATAACTAATGAAGTTCTCGGAACATTCCATAATATTGGAAGCGAATTCCTAAATAATGTGTTTTTTTTATGAAAAGGAGGGTAGCAAAGCTTGCTTAAACTCCAGTGAAATTTTGATTGTGTATCCATATACCCATTTGATCGTGGGCCTTTCGTAAAGGTGCACGTACTGCATCGATTTTGAAAATTTGAGGAATGGGAAGCAAGGAAAAAGAGTATTGTATATAGGTTCTAAAATTTTTGACAAGATTTTCCCTTAATATATTAACATAGAATATGAGTATACTGTGTCAAAAATTGAGGGGGTGGGGCATGTGTTTACTAGTATTAAAAAGGGACATACATGTATGTGAGGTATTGATGCACTTTGTTCTTATTTTCCTCAAATTGTCATTTCTATTGATTTGTTTGGCATGTTAACACACCTCCACTTCAAATTAAAAAAATAAAAAAAATTATGATAATCATAAATCCACTCTTGGCATTACTGGAGCATAATTGAAATTTTGAAACATCAAAACCAGGTTTTTTTTGTTTTTTCTTTAAATTGGGGGGGGGGGGGGGGGGTTGTATGATAGACAAAGTAAAGAATCTAGGTTTAAAATTTGAATTCTATCCATGCCTTGTTTAAGAACTTTTATAATTTGAATTAAAATTATAAGAAAGAAGGATATCTGTGGATAATTTTTAATCTAATTATAAGAATAATTAGTTTATTTATAATTACATACAAATCAACAATCAATTTTGAAATCACTTTAGCTTAAAAGGCAGATAACTCTTACTACCTTGGTATACCTAAAAATCAGTCTCTCAACAGAGGGCGTTTTACGCTTCGCTACAACATTAGTATTATGGTGATAGTGGAACGATAACTCTGGATAGAGATTGCCTAAAACAGAGACATTATATGATAGACCTTGGTCAGTGTATTGAACGCCCTCTAACACATTTAGATTATTGTTGTGAAAAATTCTCTGCCGCGGATATACTTTGAAATTGTTTTGAAGACTTTTTTTTATTTTATCGAAGATAAAAGAAAATTATGAGATAATATTTAAATACACACCATTTAAATCTTTTATTTTGTCGGTAGGAAATTATTTTCGAAAATTATTTTGGGTAAGCATAGAAAATAATGCACCCTGAAATATATTGGTCCCCCCCCCCCACCCAAAAAAGGAATGCAGATAGATAAATGTTGAAAACCAGTCAAACCAACTTTGAAATAGCGTTTGTTTGTCCTCTCAAATAAAAAAAAAATGAATCGGCATATAATTTTTTTTAGTCGGGCCATTTTAGCCAGTCAGTCGGGAGAGGGCAACCTCACATTTTTTTTTAAAAGAAGGCCTTACACACTTTATATATTTAGATATACATTTTAATTGCCCTTAGAAGCCTTCAGTATAGACTGTGTAATTACAGATAATATGCTAGTCCGAGAAACGGTAAAAAAAAAAAGTGAAATTGGTCTCTCTCTTTCACAGCTGTTGATAATTAATACGAAGATACTAAAATATGGGGCTAAACAATGCACAGTCAATAATGTAAAAATGCTTGCATTACGAATTAGATACGTTCTTTTGCTGCATAGAGGAGGTTTTTCATGTCTCCAAAATAAATAAAAATATTAATCAAATAAATAAATAGATACATGTAGATAGAAAGATTGTTAGATAGACAGGTAAATAAATAAATAAATAAATAATCAATAAAGGTTTTGGCAGTTTTCAAATTTAAAAAAAAAATGCTATTAACGATTAAAAGAGAAAACAGATCGAAATATTTAAATGAGGAAATACATCTTCGGGAAAGAGAAAGAAATTGTATATGAAAACACCATCAATGTTTTTGGAATCTACAGCGGCGCACAAATATAAATAATAAAAACCCAACTTATCTTTTCAATTTTTGAATCATACGGAATACTTATATAACATGATGTCGATGATTCCACTCATGGTTTGTCACTTGTAGGAATTTATCATTTGACATAGTTATGCGACATTGCTTTTGTCACAAACAATGTTTTATGTATTATAAAAATTGCATTGTGATAATTTAACAAAAAATATGTTTTAAGAATTATTTTATGAGGATAAATATGCTTCTATGTCTATTTTAGCACATTTTACGCTCAAGAACAATGACAACAGTAATTATCAGTAATTCTCAGCAGCGACAGTACCTCAACAGTATTTATCAGTATTTATCAGACTCAACAGTAAATACGACAGTAATTATCAGTATTAATCAGAAACAACAGAAATTATCAGTAACAACAGCAACAATAACAGTAAATATCAGTATTTATCAGCAAGAACAGCACAGTATCAGTAATTATCAAACATTATCAGTAAAATTTGGGATTCTCAGCACTTTTTTTTCGTCCAGTAGTGCTACATCCCGTACAATCGAGACATTCAGGACCTCGACACCATCAACCAAGAAGTAATTAGAAATGTCTTCCTCAGCCATACTGATACGGTGAACTGGAAACCAGCAACTAACAGAATGACACCGAGATCTGGCAAGCTGCCGTATTTATGCATACAGAGCGAGCGTAAAAGAGAGCACCCTAAAGGCGAGAGCCAAAAAAATCATGGCGATGGCAAATTGTGTTATTTTGTGCTTCACATTATATACATTGGAGTGAATAACTTATTATGGGATTAGAAATACTTTCAAACATCTTAGCCATAAGACAAAGGTAAGTTTCAGGCATGATTTCACAGTATTTTTGATGCATGACATTTATCTGTCGTCCAGAAAAGAAGCATTGATGTTGAACCGAAGGGCTAAAATCGGGTCACCTGAATACGTAAAAGAAGTATTTTAACCCTTTTTAGAGTGTGATACAAGGAAAACTTAATCTATACAATGAGATTATACCTAGGGAAAAGTGTTTATGCTGTTTTTAAATCAAATGAATGGTTTCAAGTGCAAAAATATAGCCAGGGTCTGTATAGGGATAGACACAGAGAGAGTTAAGGTCGGCCATTTTTTTTTTTTTTTAGAAAATCACTGTATAGTCTTGTATAGAGAATATACGATTTTTTTTAAATCGTGAACTTTTCTGACTGGAATTTTTAGATCCACAGAATCTGTTTAGTTTAGAAACAATCTGAATCCACTTTATTTCCAGTGGGAAAGTCTAGATGTTTTATAAATAACAATATTGACAAAACACAGTGTCTTATTACAAGACACAGCATTCCATACACACAGTTTGATTTTTTTTTTTATGAATCCCGACCTTTTAAAATTTGAGATAAACAGAATCGGATTACTTTAAGATCAATCTGTATCTACTTTAATTGAATGGGAATAGATTTTTCTTAATAAACAAAAAATCAAATCTCAGCGTCTAAAAAAGGACACAAGATGGCGTCATATTTGTATAGAAATAATAACAAAGACTTATTGTGTGTTCATTCTTTTTTTTTTTTTCTTTAACAATTATTCAAACTGTCGAATTCTCCTCTGAAATCGTAATCGATCTGCTACTATAGCCATCCATGTACTTTTTCGATCTCCGGGTGGTAAATGATGAATTTCATTCAAGTTGGTATTAATAGTCACTAATTTCCTAGCATTTCTGAAATTTCCACCGATTTCATTCCGTGTTGAATACAGATTTTCTCTACTGCTTCTATTTCCTTCCAAAGTAGACACACTTTGCTCCCTTCGGGATGACATAGGAAACTGTAAGGTTTTCCTAAATACTGGCTCACGTTCACCACGTACATTTTTTCTGGTAGAGTCTTTTTGATCCGTTGACAAAGGAAATGTATAATTGCTAGTCTCCCCACTGTCGGATGATGTGATAAAGCCAAACATTGTAACCACAAGTCCTGAGTTGTTTCTATAATGTTGGTTGCATTCTGAAATACTTGTACCGCCTCCGGGGGTAGAGCTTCTTGATTTTCCTCTATACATCACATTAAAAAATCATACCCTTCCAACACCAAAGAGTGAGTGTGTTTATGTGTTGACATGATAGTCAATTGTGATGAAATGACAAGAAATATTCTCTTATTTATACCCTGTTCTCCATTGGAAAAACCAAAACAATTATCTATACAAGACGTACACAGAACGTACAGTTAACTGACTCAGCAAAACGTAGGTAAAACGAAAGAGGGTGCTAAGCGCGAGGGTACAAACGTAAGTAAAACCTATTTTTGCACACGAAATCCAAAAGGGCATATAAACCAGAGCTGGAAATTTAGGATCAGTCTTAGTGGGCACTTAGAACTTGACAGACGTAAAAAATATGGTACAGGCGATGATGAATTCCGGGGAAAATCGTAATTATATTCCAGCTAGCAATGAAGGATTTGGATGTGCTCTGCCGACAATGCCTGACACGCGGGATCCGATCGGATTTGATCTGGGACTTTATAATATGCCAGAACCCCATGACAAAGGAAGA